>NC_091117.1:209350187-209982687 GCF_040183065.1 Periplaneta americana | reverse complement strand
CTAGATATTAATGTAATAATTATGTAAGCAATTGTATTCAATTAGAATTAGAGTCTGGCTGGGCGGATGAGAAGGCCTACTGGCCTTAGCTCTGCCAGATTAAATAAATAAATAAATTATTAAATTATTATTATTATTATTATTATTATTATTATTATTATTATTATTATTATTATTATTATTATTATTATTATTATTATTATTATTGCAGTGTGAATAAATACATACATACATACAACAAAAACTAAAGGGAAAACCTTTGTAAATTGTAATGGCTTTGTATGTTTTACCCTACTGCACTCTACTTAGCTTGTATTTTGCTGTATCATAAGAGAAGTTGTCACAACAATCTTTTCATTGAATATAGGTTGTATTTATGTTACAAATAAATATAACTAAAATATCATGTAATATTTAAATATATGGAGCATTTATGATGTGTAAGTAGAACCATGGAGCTGAAAAGCATTAAGCCAATGTTTCTAAATAATTTTTTTTAATGTGTATGAAACATTGAATTTCTCTTTCTATTGTGGTACACATACGCTAGGGAATTATTCTACAGCTTAACAGAAACATCCAATAAATTGACTTGGTTTTCTTCATGATATAATGTTTTTCAGTTACAAAAACTGACTTAATGCCTTTCAGCTCCGACCGATCAATTGTTTCGACTTACCTCTACTGGGTGTTCATTTCAAAGTGTGTCATGACGTCACTGTTGTGAGTCAGCGATTTGGAGCGAGTTTCAGATTTTATGTCAGAGAAGTTGCCTATTAATCAAGGCGTCCAACCTGAACTTGAGAACGTGTACGGTATAACTTGAACGTCGTAGCAACAGATGGCGGTCTGTACGATTTGTGTGCTACCATAACCTCTTTCGAACTGTGTTTTGCTCGGCCAAGTCGTACGCAGGGTATTTGTTATCATCGGTTGCGTACGGCAACATTCCACAATACAAATCAAATGCTCCGTGTCCATGTTGACCGTCGACGTTAATGTCAACAAATACGTAAGTAATCGTCTTAACCCTCTCCCCATATCCCGACAGTAAGAAAAAAACTCACCTCAGTACGTGTTTCCAAAGAGTTCACATTCCTGCCACTACAGGTGTTACCGTACGTATCGGTAGTACTCTTCAGAATGAACGCCGTACATGCCAGACAACTTCTCTGGCACATAGGTAATACACCTCTGCGGAAGTGTAGGAAGATTGAATTCTGTAGGCTCAACGACTAGTCACATGACGGCATACAGCGAGCCATGACACACTTTGAACTGAACACGCAGTATAGTACGTAAACATACATTCAGGTAATTATGTTTGGTAATGAAGTGGTAGCATAATTATTATTTTTAGAACATCGTTTACTAAAATCTGGCGATATAATTACTAACTTTTTCCACTATAGTAAAAGCTTGTTTTTATTATTTTTAGTATTATCTGTATGAAAAACCATGACTACCATTACACCGTAATGTGACACATAAAAAGAAAGGTTGTTGGTAAAGGAAACGGTGAGGATCGAACACGTGACTATACTACCCGACGGAGCCATCAAGTTGTTGGCCTTGTATTTTTCTTACGGGTGTGAGAATTGTTTTGTTAAACCTTTAACTCCAAAGAGTTTTCTGTAATTTTTTTTTTCAGGTCAAACGTAATTTAGTGTCTCAAAAGAAATTACATAATGCCACAATTATATCTGGTTAGATTTTAACTTGTCTAAAAGAACAACATGATAATGAAAGGAAATTTCGGTTTTTTATATGCCGGACTGTATTTGAATTCCAGGCAAGTAGCCTTAGGGATTGGTAATTCTTCCTGTTATTGTCAAAGTGGTTTACATAAGAATTTCTCGTTAACTTCCACTTTGATGCAATGTTGGATCCCTGTTACTCCACCATAAATACTGGTATTTTATTCTCATTTGGGTGTAATGAATTCGTCACTAGTTCTACCCGCTGAGTTGGGTGTGTCTAGTGCCCAGATCTCAGTTAAGAATGATGTATTTCGTCTGTTCTCAGTTTGATGTGATGTTGAATTCCTCACAACTACTTTTCACTCTGGCACTCTGGGTAGGGTGTGATATGACTGTAGTCACTCGTACTCTTTTGTCACGTACTAGCGTGATCGATTCGTCATCAGCACTGTGCGCTGTGTGACTAGAATTCTGTTCTCAGTTTGTTGTCATGAAGGATTTGTCACTGATACTCAACTTACAGATGGAAAAGGCCGTATTTAACACTTGTTCCGCCCAGGGGCGGTTATTCAGGTGAAGTAGCTGAAGTGCGACTACACCTATTTACGCGTAAAACACAATTTTATTTCGTACTAATAATTAATTATAGTTATTACCGGTACCATATTTCTAAAATAAAAAAAAAAGTTTTATTTTCAGTCGTTATCAGTAGTGTTTAGCTGTATAAATAGTACCTGTAACCGTCCGCTGAATAGAATAATGTCAACTGTTACGAGCGCCGAGCGGGTCTATTGGAACTTACAATACTGTAGAGGTGAAATTATTTGGGCTCCCATTCTCATACAGCACTTGGTTTCCATGGTAACGTGACGTCACGCACTAAAGAAAGATTGTATGTGTGAAGTGCGTTTCTGAGTTTTTCAGTTACGGAGAACTGTCAGACTTGTAGGTGGAGTAACCAGTAGATCTAACGGTAGAGAAGGGTTGCAGCTGGTCTCCAAGGCCGGGGGCTATTGTTTAAGGGCTGCGAAATTTTAGAGTATGTACTACCTGACTCGAGAATACTATCCTCATTCCTTGTGTCGAAGCAGCCACCCCTGCAGTGGTAAATTAGCTAGCTCTATGTTATTTTATCAGAAATACACCCAACATACATTCCCAAAGTTTAATGGCGAAGTGCATCAACATTGATTAAAAACGCAGTAATCATAGATTACGAAACGATGGCTAAACAGTAGCCGTGGTAAAAATGTAATTTATGTGCACCATTCATAATCACCGATTACTAAAACTTGGCTAGCTGACACCTCATTTAACCAGAGTAAAGTCTATGATGGTACATTGTTTCTACAAAATGACTAAAGGAAAGCATCCATACCGCTGCAAAGATAATAGTCAACGTCTAAAAACGACTGCGCTCATTATGTTCTACATCGAAATGAACGTATCCTACATTTTCGCGTTGCATTTGTTTGCCTTTGGGCGCTGTTATATTTGTGAGTTCCATTTCTTTGTTTTTCAGTACTTTTAGGTTAAAATCGTACAAAATGGAAAATTGAATCCAAAAATGATTATATCCCAATGTTAGGTTGAAGTATCGATAGACTTAATTACTAGATTTAAATGTAGGCCTATTATATAAAAAAGATGGAATATCCATAAAGGAAAAGGATGTAGAAAATTGATAGGAATGTGTGTACGATCTTGGACTACACCAGGGAATTGTGCATTATCCTAAGATCCATCCATAACCACTCTTTGTTCAGCCAGTGACATAGAGAAAGAGGTACTGGTATTCGAGTATTCCCTCTTAAAATACAGAAAATAATAGTTACATAGAATCGTAATATAAGCAGCCGATCCGTAGGAGAAATATCATTGTTCTTGTGTTATTTCAATTGATCCATTTGTAGATTTTGATAAACGAAATCCCTCCTGAAATTTTCTGTCACCTAATTGCTCGCAAGAATTCTCTCTTTCCACTAAAGAACCTTCACGCTCATGCTCTATCCAAGTAATTCAAGTACTGCACAATAATAATCGTCTTCGAAATAATCACCTGTGGTTATGGCCGCCATTTTGCTTTACTTGCTCTACTAATCGCTGGTTATCTCCTTTAACCGCTCATATTTGGCCGGTTAGAGATTACTTTGGTTAACTTCCTATTTAAGTCGTAACCGAGGTCGATCCACCGTAAAAATGCTTAATCGGGGATTAGGTTACAATTTTAACCGATGGTTACACTAACCGACGTTGTGCACGTGGGCATAAAAGTTGTTTTCCGCAGCGTGTATTATTTCTTAACATGAGCTCGCCAGTTTTGTTCCAGCTCTTGTATTTGAAAGTTTAACGCGCGCGTAAATGTACACATGTAGTTTAATATTGTGTACGTATATATTAACTTATTATTTAATATATTTAGAGTATATTAGTGATAAGTGTATATAGTGTATTAATCCTACATCATAGTGCATATTATATGTTTAGTCACTATAGTGCTATTATACAAATACTTAGGTACCAGTACATAGAAAATATTGATAAATGAGTGCGAAATATGTATCCCGAAAATGACACGGTTTGTTATTTATTAGAAATGCCGTTTTGTAGACTTAAATATGAGGATAAGAAAGATGTTTTAAATTCTGGACGACCTACAATTCCATTTGTTCTTTGTTTTAAAAAGTGCTAAGAAAATAGAGAAGTTGTATAAAATAACTTTAAAAAATTTTTTCGATGAAAGAAGATTTTCTGTTTGAAGAGATTAAAAATTTCACTCGGAATGCTACATCACAGGAGAGATTTTCCTCATTAGCCCTATAGCTTTGCATAGAGATATACTGTCCACCCTCAGTTAAACTCAGACATTTTATGAAGACATCATCGACAGGTTTACTGATTTAAAATATAGGAGGATTGACTCGGTATGCGAGAAATTGGGTGAGTCCTGAAATAAATTAATTTTTCTGTTTGCATGTGTTCTAGAACTATTAAAATTGCACGCAGTTTACGAATAGTAGGCCTACTCATTATATTGGTAAAACTGTTTGCGAATTTGTCTATGTGAACAGCACTTCGCCTATTTTTTTTTTACGGCGAGCCGCTACTGGTTCCGCCCCAGGTCAACATAAAAACGAAAATGTAATTGAAACGAAGACAGAAAATAGAATAATCAGTGTTCAAATGAAAGTAGTAAAAAGGAGAGGAAATTATACACAACAAATAAAATTAAATGTAGGTCTCAAGTTTGAGTATTTCTGACAAAATAAATATTATTCAACGCCTTGAAAACGGCACAAATTTTAAGAATATTGCTGGAGAGAGTGAGGTAATACTTATTCATTTTTTATTTATTTATTTATTTCATAACTTCACTCACTTACTCATTCCTTCTTTCCTTTCATTCTTTCTTTACTTATTTATTTATTAGTTTATTTATATATATTTATTTAGTCATTTATTCGTATATTCATTCATTTATTATTGTATTATCTTGAGATGTAATAATAATAATAATAATAATAATTTTATTTATTCCGATGTTGTTAAGGCCATCTGGCGTTCTCTTTCACGCCATCAGAAATATGTATATAGTCCGGATCAGCTTACTTAATACCGTAAGGGTGAAACCTAACAATTTTTCCCCTATTACTACATATGCTAGTGGATTATGGTGATTTTCTAGCTCTCAGGTTGAATTTTCTTTTACCAACTTCGTTTCGAATTTCGGGTACTGACAAATACTACAACTGGCAGTTATTTTCTATTATGTTGGCAGCAATGATTTCGGTTTACAGTAAAGCAAACTGATGAAAATGCAAGTAAGTAAATACATTTTTAGGTTAGGTCTCATTAATCGTAAACTCTTTAGTCAAACCAATATATTTCATTTTGCCTGATAAAATAAATTGTAATATTAGATCATACTAATCCTAATTACCAACATAATATGAGAGAAGTCCAGGAGGAAAATATACTATTTCATAAATAAATTATTGAACATTTAGGAAACAGCTTGCAACATAAAGATGAGATGTGATAAATTATTATTATTAGCCTATTATTATTATTATTATTATTATTATTATTAGTATTATTATTATTATTTCAGTACGTAGCATTGTGATTTTGCCCTCTTTGGTGATATCTGGTATTAGTTGGCAACACTGAAGAGACGGCCAAATTAGACTTTTAGGAACTGCTCTTACGTGATCCTCACTATACATACAGCGAAAAAAAGAAATTAACCTTCATTCAAACAAAACAAGAACGTTTACGATGACAGTAACACAAAACAAAAAGGATAATGCAAATTCATAACAAATTTTAAATTTGTATATTAATATTATTAATCTAAATAACTAAACGAGAAAGGGCAATTAATGTAACAAGAAATGCATTAATAAATGATTATACGAAGGCTGTAATCGGCACATCTAGTAGTAACTTATAAACAATAAATTTTCTTAGACAAAAAGTGCGTTTCTAACCTAATTTTTAATTTCGATAGCGTCCGGCAATCCCTGATGTCATTGGGAAGAGAATTCCAAAAAACGAGGTACCGGTAATGATCATAGATAGGAAGTTCGTACCAAAACAATTGATTTCAGTTGACAGCGAGGAGTATAGATGTCACCCGCGCCTCGCCCTGCTGCCTCTCGCTACAGATGATACACAGTATGTTCTTAAATGTATTTAGGAGTCATTCTTGACAAACGCCTACTCTGGACACAACCTATCAAATCCACTACTGCTAAAGCTACTGCTCGGACCTTTCAAATTTATCGATTACAACGATCTCCAGTGCTCAGCTTAAAACAGAAAACAAATCTTTATCGACAATTAATTCTTCCTATTCTGACTTATGCTTCTACGTGTCTGGTTTTATGCACCTCGGACTACCCTCAAACCACTCCAAAAAACGCAAAACAGAGATCTTCGGATCATCCATGCCTGCGATTGGTTTACCAGCAATATACAAGTAATGAAGATCTACAGGTTGAATATCTCCACACTCATCTTCTACAAGCTACAAGACATTTCTACCAGAAACTTCATTCCAGTGACAACCCTTTCATCTCATCATTAGGAAGTTATGGTCCTCGGCAGTTCACCAAATTCAGGACACCAAAATCTATCATTAATCCTTAGGCTTATAGTTTTTTGACTAGTTTTTCGTTATTCTCATTCTGATGGTATCACCACTGAATCTTGATTTAGTGGTTTTCTCCCACTTGTTTTCCTCTCATGTTGTTCAGTTTATATGCGTAGGCAAAAAACCTAGAGGTTTTGACACTACTTCTTTTTCAATTATGCATTAAAAAAACAGTATGTTCACAAACAACGCATCATTGCTTTCCTAGAACACGCTATGAAATCTTTAATATAAGGCAATTTTTATCTCGAAAAGGAAGTAAAAAGCAGTGAAATTTTATTTACCTTTTTTGTTTAGAATATGTCGAAGAATAATCCCCTGAAATGAATGACATTACTTATGGTCCACACTGTATATAAATGTAAAATACTTGTGTCATATGCGCGATTAAATTTCTCAAATTTTCAAAGCATCCCAAGACTTGTCGCCCAGGGTCATGGCCCATGTTTTCCCATACGTAAATACTGTCCTGCAGATGGGCGTGGTGATGTGTTGGTACACTGTTCGCTTGTGTAATGGTCAGGCTTCGAGACTTCGGACCCAATAGAGCAGTTCAGTGGGAAATCCGCATAACGGCGTACTGAGTATAGTGGTAAAGCGTACAGTGGGTGGGGGTACTGTAGAATGGATGCCAACAAATACGCAAAGGAAAACGCTCTGGATTTGAAGGCTCTGACGAATAATTGGGCTTTCATACAAACTGTGTCTGAAACTATTACACGGTTAGAAAAGTCACAGCAAGAGATGCCGGAAGCCCTCAAATTAATTTAGAAAATGATGCAGAGAATTAATAAGAACATCAAGTACACCGGTTACTGAACTGTAAAACAGAAGTGGAAATCAATTTTATGTAAAAATAACGGATATGGAACATTGTGTAACATGAAGAGCAAATTAGTGGACATAGAGTCACCCGAGAATAAAGGACTGTCTCTTAGAGACAGCAATGAAGTTAGGTTTTTTCGTTTTGCTCCTATCACGTCGTGCGACGTTGAGCGCAGCTTTCTACAGTACAAACTTTGGCAGATAACCGAAAAAGATTTACGTTGCGACACTGAGAATATGTCTTGTAGTAGGTACATTGCAATTCGGTACTGTAACTGCACTTCCTAAAGACGACCAATAGGATAAATGAAAGAGTCCACACCTGTGGAGTAACGGTCAACGCGTCTGGCCGCGAAACCTTTGTGGCCCGGGTTCGAATCCCGGTCGGGGCAAGTTACCTGGTTGAGGTTTTTTCCAGTGTTTTCCCTCAACCCAATACGAGCAAATGCTGGGTAACTTTCGGTGCTGGACCCCGGACTCATTTCACCGGCATTATCACCTTCATTTCATACAGACGCTAAATAACCTAGATGTTGATACAGCGTCGTAAAATAACCCAATAAAATAAAAATAAAAAAAAAATAAATGAAAAAATTAAAATTGCTACATGCTTATTTCCACCACCATTAACACTGTGTATAATTAAAAACAAATGCTTATAAAAGACAGGAGAATAAATGATTTTCACATTCTTTTGACATTATCATTGTGTAATGTATATTTACTTTCAGAATGTACATATGTGTGTTTCCCCATACTACCATACTCTACTCTAAATAGCAACGTTGTTACCTCAACACATCTCTATCTACCTGCAGCGAGACAACAACCTCTAGTGCATGCACAGTAAAATTATTGTAACGGGTCCAAAGTTTCGAAGCCTGGTGATGGTTGAATTCGTCACGAACACTGTGCATTGATTTCTTTGTGGTGTTGATACTCTTTCCTCAGTTTGCTCGTTATCGGTGCTGTGATGCGAAGTGTCTCTGGACTCCTGCTAATGATGCAGAGTCAACATCGCTACTGCCAGGGGGGAGGACGGTATGACCCACTTTTCTTGAGTCGCTTACTTTCAAGGTTGTTTCAACTCTTGCTAAACGCTCTACGAAGCTACAAATTTGAAAAATTCTTATGTGGTGCTGTGATTCTCAAATTATAGCCATGGTTGACACGGAGTAAACACAAAATGATTAATTATAATCTAACTTAGGTCTACTTGTTAGGAGGTTATATTGTACTCTTTAAGTATAGTCATGTTTAATATTTTGTGTAGATCAATAATAGTACATTATGCAATGAGCCTATAATGGTAGTAATTAAGACGCGAGTATGTTTATGAAACGAGCAACTTGAAATTATTCATAAGTATTCATGTTATTCTTATCTGACTGGGGAGCGGAACTTACCTTGTGCAATATCTCATAGATTGTGAGATGTGCGCAGACGCGAATGTATTGATTTTTTTCACAGAAACAAATGAAGGGTACACGGGAAAAACGATCAAGGTCCATCAAAAATCGAAATTGAGTTAATAATGCTTTCTTATAGTGGAAAGGAAGTACTATCATGTGGTCTAGCTAGTAATAAGAAATCATCGTTCTTGACATTCCATTACGTCAATTTCTATTAAATGCACACATAACTAACTATTAAGTGCTTAAACTTTAAAATTCGTTTTTCTCGAAACTTTCTAAAATGGACCTTGATCGTTATTCCCGTGTACCCATCAAATGTCATTGACCTTGATATAATCTAGAGAGTAAAATAAACATTAATCTTGGTATAACCTTGAAATTGATTTAGACATTGAAAAACGAGATGACAAATTGAATTTATTTTAATATTATTTACAATTAACGCTAATTATTATAGTAACAGAACATAACCTTCTGCGACAGTATTGGATTTCCAGCCTCCGTGACGTTTCGCTAGTTGTCTTTCGATTGCATATCCGAGAATAATCGATACTTGCGCTTTCATATTGCTGCAATGGTGTTTTCTGATTGGTGGAACACCTGAACTTTAATGAATAGGTGTACGTTAATGAGGTCCATTAAAGGGCTGCTACCAGGTGTATAATTACTACATTTCGGCATGGTCGAGCATAAAATTAATTTAGGCTATAGAATGTAAGAAAAAAGTACAATTGTGAAACTATACAGAGTATACTGAGTGGACTAACATTTTTTATGCTCGACCATGCCGAAATGTAGTAATTATACACCTGGTAGCAGGCCTTTAATGCATATCATTAAACTACACCTATTCATTAAAGTTCAGGTTTTCGATTATTCTCGGATATGCAATCGAAAGACAACTAGCGAAACGTCACGGAGGCTGGAACTCCAATACTGTCGCAGAAGGTTATGTTCTGTTACTATAATAATTAGCGTTAATTGTAAATAATATTCAAATGATTTCAATTTGTCATCCGTTTTTCAATGCCGAATTAAATTTCAAGGTTATATCAAGACTAATGTTTATCTTACTCTCTAGATTATATCAAGGTCGTCGACATTAGTTTCCTGGAAAAAAATCAATAATTTTGCGTCTGAGCATATCTCACAATTCATGAGGTAGGCTATTGCACTCACATAACAATAACATGAATACTTATGAAGAATTTCAAGTTAGAAATATGGTCGAGCATAAAAAGTCGTATGAAACTTGTCTATAATGGTAATTAAGACGCTCGTATGAAAATTATGAAACTCGCTTGCGCTTGTTTCATAAACATCCCCGCGCCTTAATTACTACATTATAGGCTCGTTGCATAATGTACTATTATCGCACTCACACCCGTGAAATAAAAAAAAAACTGAATCGTTTGCAAAGAGATTTCTAGCAGCAGTTTCAAAATGAAAATATACGGAGTCAGTTAATTGCATTAACCAGTAAAAACATTCGTTTACTAATGAGTACGTTTGACGCTGTCTTCCAGTGAAAATTACTAAATACAGCAGCTAGGAACTCGAATGTTGTGCAAGAGAAGCAGTAAAGACTTGATAAAAAGAACAAAAATGCATCAGAAAGCAGACAAAAGGAATTACTTATTTAATAAAAGAATAATGTCTTAAGAAAAGCAAAGAATATTCCAAAATCGTTACCCTGATTAGAAATGTTTATAGTTCTTTAACGGAAATAGGTATGGACACAATATTTGATACAAAGATACACTAACTCGTAAAGTTCTTTATGCTCGACCATGCCGAAATGTAGTAATTATACACCTGGTAGCAGCCCTTTAATGGACCTCATTAAAGTTCAGGTGTTCCACCAATCAGAAAACACCATTGTAGCAATATGAAAGCGCAAGTATCGATTATTCTCGGAAATGCAATCGAAAGACAACTAGCGAAACGTCGCGGAGGCTGGAAATCCAATACTGTCGCAGAAGGTTATGTTCTGTTACTATAATAATTAGCGTTAAATGTAAATAACATTCGAATAAATTCAATTTGTCATCTCGTTTTTCAATGTCTAAATCAATTTCAAGGTTATATCAAGATTAATGTTTATTTTACTCTCTAGATTATATCAAGGTCAATGACATTTGTTTCTCGGAAAAAATCAATACTTTAGCGTCTACGCACATCTCACAATTTACGAAGTATTGCACAAGGTCAGTTCCGCTCCCCAGTCAGATAGGAATAATATGAATACGTATGAATAATTTCAAGTTAGAAATATGGTCGAACATAAAAAGTCGTATAAAACTTGCCTATAATAGTAATTAAGACGCTCGTATGAAAATTATGAAACTCGCTTGCGCTCGTTTCATAAACATACTCGCGCCTTAATTACCATTATAGGCTCGTTGCATAATGTACTATAGTCATTGTCTGGTCATTTCACTTCAAGCAGTCAATGTGGGCGCAACCAGTCACACGAAAAATGTTCAAACAATATTCTAATTATTTCACACATTCAATTTGTCAGCATATCTCGTGTTAGATCTACTCGTTCAATTGCTTGAGTGATGCGTTGATGCACTGTCTGCAAATCCGATACAGGGGTGACATACACCAAGTTCTTTACATATCCCCACAAGAAGAAATCTAATGGGGTTATGTCTGGTGATCTCGAAGACTGTTTGATTGGACCATTCCTCCCGATCCTTGTAAGCTTGCAATTTCAGGCGCTTGCGTAATATTCTGTGCACATTTGCCTTTGGTGTGGAAAATCAAAATTAGAAATTCATAAACCAAATACTCTCCCTACTTATAGGCCTACACGTTAGAGACGTGGATTTCAACAAAGAATAAACACAAAAACTGTTTGCGCTAAGATGACCAAGTAGACCAAGGATTTCATGAACCAAAATTAGATGATTAAAAAGAATGACGTGCAATGTTGCCACAAAGTGCATATTCATCTTTCTTCGTAAGGACTTGGTACCTGTTGCTTGTGCAGTTTTCTTAAGCGAAGACCTTGAGCGATACTGACCATAATGTGGCCAGAGAGTCCAGCGACTTGCGACTCTTACAAGAGTGCAAGTGAAATGATTCAGATTCCAAGGTTGATAGGCTATAATTATCACCATTATGGCGATGATAATGATGATGATGACGACACAAACAAGACTTCACGAACTGAACACATAAAAAGAGCACAATAAAATGTCAAGTCAGACATGGAAAGAAGGCTAACAGGAAAACAAATACAAGAAAGACTATGACTGAGCTATATGTTTTATAACGTTTAGAAAGCTCTAAAATTACTAGACAATCTTAACATCTGTATGTACACAGAATGTTCCTGCTGATGGTTTATATCTGAACAAACTCGATGCACCAACCGAAGTATCATGGCATTGATGTACGCAGGCGGCCCGGGTTCAAGTCCCGGTCAGGTCTGGAGTTTTCATTGAAACCCTACTTACTTACTTACTTACTGGCTTTTAAGGAACCCGGAGGTTCATTGCCGCCCTCACATAAGCCCGCCATTGGTCCCTATCCTGAGCAAGATTAATTCAGTCTCTATCATCATATCCCACCTCCCTCAAATCCATTTTAATATTATCTTCCCATATACGTCTCGGCCTCCCTAAAGGTCTTTTTCCCTCCGGCCTCCCAACTAACACTCTATATGCATTTCTGGATTCGCCCATACGATCTACATGCCCTGCCCATCTCAAACGTCTGGATTTAATGTTCCTAATTATGTCAGGTGAAGAATACAATGCGTGCAGTTCTGCTTTGTGTAACTTTCTCCATTCTCCTGTAACTTCATCCCTCTTGGCCCCAAATATTTTCCTCAGCACCTTATTCTCAAACACCCTATTCTTACTATATTTTATTGCACAATTTCCAGTTCATTTCCCGGCATTCACTGAGGTAACACTTGTGATAGACAAGTTCGGAGGACGAAAATCCTCCTTTCTCATATTCTTCAACAGTACGAATTCCATTCCACCACGACTCTACACGTAGGCCTACGTTCTCTTCATGGAATAATGTTATATTGCATTACATCTCGTGGCATCGGGTAGCCGACCGCTTTACTGTTTTTCTCATTGAAGCATCCGCCGTGTACCGTTACCAGCAAGGAACGTCGGTTATGAAACCCGCTGACACAGAGTTATTTCGATGCTAGTGGGCGGACGTTTTTGTTAGCGAGGCTCGCTGACGTACGAGTATGCCTAGTTGGCGAGGTCCACCATAGACAAATACATTAGAAGACCAACTCAAGGTACACGATCGAAAGACTATTTAAATTTACGAGTAGGCCTATAAGGGAAGGTTTTATAAACGCCATTTAACCCTTGCGTTCAGTTTAAACTCAAGCTTTCGTTCTGCTTCGTATTATAAACCTTAACTAACAGTTAATCTTGAGTTAACTTGAGTTTAACTTGATCGGCAGTCTTCTACCGTTTAAACTGCAGTTCAAAGCTCAACAGTGCAAGATGGCGGCTTCCGCTGTACACATGGACATGACAGATGTTTTCCGAAAACTTACAAGTGACAGTGAGGAAGTCTTCAGTATTACTGAACGACCACGGCGGCGGCCAAGAACTTTCCGAAATACAGCGCACCACTTTGAAATATAAATGAACATAAGTTTTAAAACAAATTCAAGCTTTCGAAGTGGACAGTCCTAATCTTCAGAATTAGGCTTTACAGTTCCTAACCTTGTTTCGAAAAGTTGAAACTCGAATACCTACAGCATGCAATATATATTTTATTTTAGTAGGTTATTTTACGACGCTTTATCAACATCTTAGGTTATTTAGCGTCTGAATGAGATGAAGGTGGTAATGCCGGTGAAATGAGTCCGGGGTCCAACACCGAAAGTTACCTAGCATTTGCTCACATTGGGTTGAGGGAAAACCCCGGAAAAAACCTCAACCAGATAACTTGCCCCGACCGGGAATCGAACCCGGGCCACCTGGTTTCGCGACTAGACGTGCTAACCGTTACTCCACAGGTGTGGACTGCAATATATATATATATATATATATATATATATATATATATATATGTGTGTGTGTGTGTGTGTGTGTGTGTGTGTGTGTGTGTATTTTAGGGTTTGAATTTAAAGATTATTTGAAAAGGTAAACAATTTCCTTCTTATTTTTTTTTGAAAACATTCTGCTGAATCTCTACATCTAGTTGCGCTGCGCTACTTTTCCTTTTGTAACGATGGAAGAGGTCGGATGTGTCCATAAATCTACTGTACCGTAAAGTGGGGTTACTTTGAACACAGAGGAAACTTTGACCACTTTTTTCTGAAAATCATATTTAGGTTTCTACATGCTGCACTTGTTATAGATGGAGGTAAATTTGGTATGGGAATGATTTTATGATAATTTACCTCCATCTATAACAAATGCAGCACGTAGAAACCTAAATATGATTTTCTGAAAAAAATGGTCAAAGTTTCCTCTGTGTTCAAAGTAACCCCAGTTTACGGTAAGCCTATTGCGCATTGTACTGTGTATGGCAGACAGTCTCCTGGTAAGAAGATTTACCATTAAATATTGAGGTCTGTTTTATTAACACACTAATAATATTAGGTAACAATACTATACTCATAAACATAATTTTGTTATTTGACATACTTCTGTTTTATAAACATTCTACACAACTTATAAAATACGCACGCTAATATTATAGTTCATTAGTCAGCTGACCGTGTATGGAGCTCTGTCACGGATGGTCATGCATGGTTTAGTTTGGTTGCGACATGTTTGGAAGTGTATAACGTTGGTAGCCAGCATTAAGAAGCTATTTGAGGTTAAGTCTGACAAGCATATTGGAGTAGGTAGTCTTGGTTCTCTACAGGTTTTTTATGATATTTACTCTTTTATCGAAGAACAAAGGTGTTTCTTAATGAAGATTGTTCACGAGCATCGACCATTTTAACAGCAATAACGTAATAAAACAGCAGGGATCGTCTTCTTTTATTTCTTAGCAGTAATACCAATCGTATTTTCCTGCAGTTTAACTTAACGGAGACTCTGTAATACAGCGCATTGAGTTAAACTCACGGTTAGGTTTAACTCAATCTTCAGATTAACCGTATTTATAATACCGGGCCTAAGTGTATGTCATTGTCAGTTGTGGCAAAAATCTGAATTAGGTACATCTCATGTTACACAGCCCGATTGGTATTCCAGATGCCCATTATATCAACAACAATATTATATTTACTGCTGCTACTGCTACTATTTTCTCGTTACCAGACTTCCAGAACGGCCCCAAGTTCACTCAGCTTCCTGTCAAATTGAGTACAGGGTCTTCCCGGCGGGTAAAAGGCAGTCGGAGCGTGGTGCCGCCACACCAGCTCATTCTAGTGTCGAGATCAAGGAAGCATGGGGCTCTACCTCCATGCCCCTCCCCAAGTGCCTTCATGGCATGTGAAGGGGCTACCTTTACCTTTACCACCACTACTACAGGAACATCATTTTATTTTTACTAATATTTTTAATATTAACCTGGCTATACCTCTGGATCAACGCCGTTTGTTACCCCCTTCCACGACTGAAGTTCGATGATACTGGCGTAATATACAAACAGATCACTTTACTAGGTATAGGAGGGAAGAAAAGTAGTTCATCCATTTAGGTAAACTAGGAAATATCGCGATTTTGAGTTTGATCATTTTCATTAGGTTTTTGTTTAATCAAAATACAGTACTGTATTAACAATGAGTGTTTTTACTCACGAACTGAGTTATCCATGTGGACGTATTCATTATGCAGTGTATATTATACTGTCTACAGCACATTAGCGTACAATATAGAGAATGAAATTAAATTGAAAAATAATCATAATATAGATATTTAAACGCATTTTTGAAAATGGTGGCCGTTCATTTCGGTACAGAATTCAGTTCTAATGTGCATATTAACGCACTATAGACTACTCTACCTAATCCCAATTACCAGTTTCGTCCTTCGTACTAGTAACTCATGTTGAAATAATTCTGTACCTACTCTATAAAAGAGACCTTACGTACTGTAAATTCAATCTTCACTTCTGCCCGATCCGAAAAGATAAAATTACTCAGACATGCTATCTACTGCCCGTCCAAGTGGTTATGTCGTAGGATCGTAGAAAGGAGAGAAATCACGTGACAGTTAATTACTTAACGAAGCCCTTTTATTTAAGTTATTTTAAACAGTTGTATAATATTACGTAGACGTCAAATTCCTAACAGAAATTAATGTTCTCAGAAAAGAGCTAGGACAGCCCAGCCAATAGCTGGTGAATAAAAGCTGGTGGGGGAAACCGGGATACGACGTAGGCAAATGGACGACAGTACCTGTGCGAAAATGATTCAATATTGAAAGCTCTTTCGTCACTAGAAAACGCGAACATATTTTCGGAACGTACTGTTTACTATGAACGTAAGGCTACTATGACTGTATATGCGATCTTGGATCTGTGTGGAGGACGGTTGAACTTCATTAGTGGAAGGGGTGGGAGTGAAATACATTCAAAAACTCAGGTGCAATAAAAATTGAAGTAAAAATAAAATGATGTCCCTGATCTACATATGTAAATAATGCGCACCGGAGAGCAGGTCATACCGTGCCTGTGCCGAGCCAATGCGCTGATTCACAAAGGCCCGCTCGTGGGTTCATCGAACCGCCTGCGCATTCCAACCAGTTGCTTTCTTCGCACTGATCTCGCTCTCCCGTCACGATCTCGCCAATCGAAGTGCGGTACACGTGTATACAGGACGGCGTGCTTGTAATGTTCTGTGAAAATGATAGACGTCGCCTGACTGGGTTATAAGTTAGGAAACTCGAACCACGGGGTGAAACGGCACTCATGAAACATTCAGAACCTTGTACGCAATAAATCGCTACTGTTTATCAGCGCGCTCTCATAGAAGAGTTCGCTGGCTGCATTGTTTGGTGTCGCTTTCAATTTATAAGTGACCGGATGAAAGAGTTGTTCAGGTTTCAACATCCCTCCTTCAACCCTCGCTACAGTTTATTGTATCTAATTAAACTTCAGCGTTGGTCTTGTTGTTCACAACGTCTAAAGACACAAGTTTAACTCGGTATGGAAGCCATGGTTATGACGCGACATTGGTACCCGCACCCATTCATAGATCAACTATGAGCGTATTCCGAATCTCACCGGTGAGCAATCCGATGGCATCACGGTGTTCCGAATTCCACGGATGACGTCATTGATGCTCCACCGGTGTCGCCAACTTGCAGAGGTGGTGGCAGTCTCCATCAGCCGCCATCAATGAATCTGATTGGTTCTTGTATAGGGCGGGAATTAGCAGACGAATGACATCGTGCACTGTTGTGTCATGGCGGTGTGTTCTGCTGTATTGTTTGTAATGAGCACAACGTAAAAACAATATGTTAAGGGCTTATGAGCGAACATGTCAGCGGACCAGTTATTACTACCGGTTCAAGAAATAAATTGTTTATGCTATCTTTTCTTTGAACGAGATGGCAGTACGAATATTTCGCAAAATTTTGCTAGCGTAGCACAGACAACAACTTTTACAGTCGCCATGACAGCCATCGATCCTTCCAGCAGTTTTGTTCCTTATTTCGCTGCAACGTGACGTCATTGATGCCACCGGACCGATGAGATTCGGAATACGCTGTACGTGTTGAGAAAAACCAGGAGCAAAAGATGGAAAACCATTTGCTTGTCTTGTGGTAACAAAGTATAAACAATACTTAGTTCAAAGCCACTTTATCTTGTCTCAGTAGCAATAAAACCAAGTCCCTTCAAATGAGGGTGGAGATTATAGGAGGGTTGTAAATTTTCAGGATTCCTTTCAAAACCTTGTTATTGTACAGGCTGCTGGAACTCAGTTTCTTGAAAGACAAGCTCAGTGACGGAACTACACAGTACGAAGAGAGATATTTTGTTATTTTATTTTGCGCTACAGAATGTATCAATTAGTCCCTTCCGCCACTGGATGGATGGACGGCAACGCTCCACTCCCCCATCGCCATAACAATACAGACGAAGTAAGACATATCTCCTTTCTCTCTCTTTTCACAGTGAGACAAGATACACACAGACTTTAATAACAATTAACAAATCTGTGCCCAAGAAAAGTGGCGTAAGAAACACACAAATACAGATGACCCGACATGAGCGAATTTTGAAGAAAATCTCTCAAAAATCACAATTTTGTTTTTTTTTTTGCATCATAAAATACTACATACCTCCCTCTATTAAAAAAGTAGCACCACCTTTATGGTACCGCCATTTTTAAAGTTCATACCCCAATTTTAAAAGTTACGTGGTGTTTTAAATTTTAGCTGCGACACGCTCACTTTTGCACTGTACTGAGCAATTCGGATTTATTTGCATTTTCATTGTCTTCTGTTTGAATGTGCCGTGCAACTTTGTTAGATGTTCCCATAGGTTCACTGGTGAACCACGATGATTTTAATATGAGTAATGTATTTATATCTTTCACTTCTGTTTTCTCACACTCTGAATTTTCAGCGTTTCCATTTCTATAAAATGCTCCTTGCGAAGCAGATTTAGTTCAAACTTGGTACTGTATTTAAGTTCACAGATATGTAGTGAATAAAAATAGCTCTGGGTTTTATGGTGAATAGCATTTCAATATATATATATATATTTTTTTCAGTTTCTTAATTTTTTTAAGAAGAAAAAAACAAGCCACTGGCATGGCTCAGTCGGTTAAGGCGCTTGCCTGCCGGTCTGAAGTTGCTTCGAGCGCGGGTTCGATCCCCGCTTGGGCTGATTACCTGGTTGGGTTTTTCCCGAGGTTTTCCCCAACCGTAATGTGAATGCAAGGTACTCTATGGCGAATCCTCGGCCTCACCTCGCCAAATATCATCTGGCTATCACCAATCTCATCGACGCTAAATAACCTAGTAGTTGATACAGCGTCGTTAAATAACCAACTAAAACTAAAAAAAAAGAAAAAAACATTATACAAAATTTAAAAAATTCTGGAGGCTTATCTAATGAATCTGCATTATACATCTTTATTACACAACTTTCAACACTGTATCATACGGAATATTCTTCATCTTTCACTGTTGCTACTTCTCGTCACTGGAATCCTCTGCCGTCTGAATTCAAGGGCTGCCGAACTTTAATTTCCTTTAAATGTAAATTAGAAAAATATCTTATGATGAGTTGCCAGACCTAACGCGTTGCAAATATTTAATGGAATGTGTCCCATTGTATTTATTTTTTTTTCTTATTTTTATTATCTAAATCGTGTTTATTTATCACTTAACGCCAATATGTATCCCACTGTGTTGTTGTTTTTTATTATTAATCTATTTTTTTGTGTACATTTTATTCAATTGTCGGTTTCTGGTTTAATTATGTAAATCCTATTTAATTGTAATCTAATACTAATATGTATACTAATGTGTTTATTTTTATTTTTACTGTGTACATTTTTTATTGAATTATCGGCTTCTGTTTTTATGTGATTCGTATTTGATTCTAACAACATTAATATGTATTTCACTATGTTTATTTTCATTTTATGAGGTAAAATTTTATGTAACTACCTCTTTTGATCTCATTATGTACCTAAATTGTATCAGTGTGTAATTACTTAATTCCGATCCAGTTTTATGTTCAACTGTGTAAGCAAGTTTTAATTCTGGTTGAGTGTAAGAGAAGGCCTTACGGCCTTAACTCTGCCAGGTTAAATAAAGTCATTATTATTATTATTATTATTATTATTATTATTATTATTATTATTATTATTATTATTATTATTATATGTCTTTCTCGTATTAAATTTTACCGTACGTAGTTAACATGTATCAGTCTGTTATGGGCCATCTTCAGAACTGGTTGGTGCTGGTCTTGGCGCCATTTGTTTGTGTTTGCTGTGGGAGTGTGTTTGTGTAGTGTAATGTGGAGTCAAAGGGTGCGTGTGTTCTGAAATTGTGTTGTGTTGAGAATTTCATTTGGAACCGCACTGATGATCCCCAATAATTTCATCTACATATGGAGTTAATCGTCCAATATTCTTTTGACAAGATTAACTCCATACGTAGATGAAATTATTGGGGATCATCAGAGCGGTTTTAGGCGTAATAGTTCGACTATTGATCAGATTTTTTTATTAGAGAAAAATGGGAGTATAAGCATAATTAATTATCCGCGCTCTACAGAGCGAACCCTGAGTAATGGCATTAATTTCAGGGGATTATTCTTTGAGATATTTCAAACAAAAAAGTTGAGTACAATTTTATTTTGCTCGTTTTTGCTTTCTTTTCGAGATAAAAATGGTTTTATTTGAAACGTTTCGTAGTGTGCTTTGGGAACGCCATTGATTTAATTTCCAATACGCTCAATCAGTTTAAGACAGCAGTGTATTATGATAATAAAATATTGAAATAATTTTAATTTTGTCCGTTGAATGTTCAGGAATTTGATCCTGAAACCGAAATACAACTCTCCATGTGAAGGTTGCCGTTCGATATTCAATTCCTCGCCCTGAAACTTTTCTCCAGTATGCAATCGATATTGCCGTCTGAATTCTGTCTCATTCCGTGTCCTTGGAAATTTGATATTGGCTCTCCCTGTTCGGAATTTGTGTCGCCGCCACCGCTCGTGTTTGGTCTGTAAAACGAAACGTGTTGCTGTAGCTGCATTGAATTGTATACCGAACACTTAAAGTACTAAGAAACAGACTTCTTAAGATAATTTCATACTGAAATCTGCCGAGGTGAAATTTAAGCAAAGAATAGCACCATTACAATTTGCTAGACTTCAAACAGAACCACGAAATGTTGCAAGAACTGAAATTTTAATTTAATTTATTTAATCTGACAGGATTAAGGTCATAAGGCCTTCTCTTCCATCTTACCAGATAACACATATAGGCTAAATACAAAAAAGTAATATAGACGCTGATGAAAATAATACAAATTAAATTAAAGCCCTATAGAGGGTCAACAGGGTCAAAAGAACATTATAGAGCTCTCATGGAGCTAATACAAGAAAAAAAAAAAAGAAAAACAGAGGATAGCAATGGTGATAGTGATAACTGATAACTCCATTTTGAAAAAAAATGGCAACATATAAAACGAATTGGATTGAACATGTATATACTTTATTTGGTTATTTAACGACGCTATATCAACTACTAGGTTATTTAGCGTCGATGGAATTGATGATAGCGAGAAGGTATTTGGCGAGATGAGGTCGAGGATTCGCCAAAGATTACCTGACATTCGCCTTACGGTTGAAAAACCTAGGAAAAAATAACCAGATAATCAGCCTAAGCAGGAATCAAACCTGCGCCCGCAGCTCCGGATCAGCAGCAAATACGCTACTGCCTGAGCTACGCCGGTGACCTTGAACATGTAAACCGAATAGCTAGATCAATTGCATGTTTTTGATTTGGCATACTGAAAAAGTAGAATTGGATTTTTGCCAATCATGATTTTTATGTTCGAATGAAGCCAACTTTATTTTACATAAATGCATATTTCAAGGGGTTTCCATTTTAAATAAATAAATAAATATATGTGTATATACTGGGTGTTCATTTCAAAGTGTGTCATGACGCCACTTGTGAGTCAGCAATTTGAAGCGAGTTTCAGCTTTTATGTCAGAGAAGTTGCCTATTAATCAAGGGGTTGAATCTGAAGTTGAGAACGTGTACGGTATAACTTGAACGTCGTAGCAACAGATGGCGGTCTGTAAAGTCTGTGTGTTAGCATAACCTCTTTCGAACTGTGTTTTGCGTGGCCAAGTCGTACGCAGGGTATTTGTTATCGGTTGCGTACGGCAACATTCAACAATAAGTACAAATCAAATGCTCCGTGTCCATGTTGACCGTCGTAGTTAATGTCAACAAATAGTAAGTAATCGTCTTAACCCTCTCCCCATATCCCGGCAGTAAGAAAAAACTCACCTCAGTACGTGTTCCCAAACAGTTCACATTCCTGCCACTACCGGCGTTACCGTACGTATCGGTAGGTACTTTTCAAAATGAATGCCATACTTGCTAGGCAACTTCTCTGACACATAAGTAATACGCCTCTGCGGAAGTGTAGGAAGATTGAATTCTCTAGGCTCATCCGCTAGCCACATGACGACATACAGCGAGCCATGACACACTTTGAACTGGACACGCAGTATATGCATTAGTAGAGTCAAAAAGTAACCGAACATGTGCATAAAACTTTGTTGCAGATGACATGTAACCATTTACACAACACCACCTTCAAAGTACACCCCCTGGGCAGTGACACACTTCTGCCAGCGGCCATATCACTTCTTGAAACATTCCTGCAGTCCATCTTTGGTCACCTTCCGCAGAGCGTGTGTCGCATGAATTTTTACCTCTTCGGCTGACGCAAACCGCTGTTCCTTGACTAGGGATTTGACCTTCGGAAATAGGTAGAAATATTCTGGAGCAAGATCTGGAGAATATGGTGGCTGTGGAAGGACAGGTATTTTGTGTTGTGCGAGGAAATCGCTCACCAAGAGCGACCGATGTGCTGGGGTATTAGCATGATTTTTCTTGCTACAAATTGGATCTTTTTCGTCGAATTGCATCTCGAAGACGTCGAAAATTTATAACATAGTCTCCTTACTGACCCTCAGGAATAAATTCGAAATGTACGAGACCCTGGATATCGAAGAACACCAAACTTCAAGCATTACTTTCCCCTTTGATCGGTCGGTGCACTGAGTCTATACGCCTGGCGAGTAGGCCACTACGACACAGGAAGAGGCAGAGAAGTTGCCTACAGAGCATGGCGTTGCCACCCGAAGTTCGGATACTTTCTGACTGTATATTTAAATGAATATGTTAACATCGTTCCTTGTTTGTTACCTCGATTTATGACCTAATTTCAAAATTTCTCTCTGATAAAAAAATAATTTGAATAAAAATTATGATAGACATAAAACTATTATTTAATTACTGTTGAGGACATGAAATTGCTGCGACGACATGGATACGTTTTCTCCCTAGTGTATAAGTCGGGTCGTTTTTCGCTTTAACATGAGGCTAGCTCTGTGAGTACATACTAGCTGTGTAAGTGTAGTGTTTCAATAGCTAGGGAAAAAATACACGTCGCCTGGATGTCATTCAGACTTTTTTTACTCAGATTTCGTAGAACCAAAAATGAATGTACAGGGACATCATTTTATTTTTACTTGCATTTTTATTGTACCTGCATTTCTGAATGTACTTCACTCACACCCCTTCCTTGCTCCCGTCAGACACACAAACTTACGGCCGCTGTTGCATTCGAAGTCTTCAAGCAGTGAAGTAAACACTGCAGTGTATAGTGTGTTTCATAAATATGGTTGCGTTTTCTATAGAAGAAAGAACCCATATTAATAATATCGTACTAAAAAATTATATTGAAGAAACGATCAATTCAATTTCAGAGAATATGCTTCAAAATGTTTTTAATAATATGCGTACTGAATTGAAGCCTGCATTGTAATGAACGGCAACCATTTTCAGCAATTTGTTTAAAAATTCAGATTAGCTCTTTTTGAATTGAGGTGGCTAGAAGCAAAGGAATGCTAGTGACATTTGTAATAACATGAGTTAAGTGCATCCAGTGTAAGCAAAAGTATCTAAAATTTTAGTGGCAAAAGGATATTTTAATCGCATCACACATTAAAATTTAAATAAAAATTTCACCGATTTTACGAAAGCTTAAATATTTAAACCCCATTTCCTCAAAAGTAACTTAAGTGCACTTACAGCCCTTTACTCATGACCTCCTCAATTTAAATGCACTCTCTATATTGTATGTTAACATCAATAATTAATATGCTAAATAAAGTAGACATTACATTTTTGAAAAAAATTTGTTACTACTCTACTGTAGTTTGATAAATTCCGTAAAAGTGATGACCAAACTGAAAATCGTAATGTCGTATTTCCCTGCAACATAAATGGATACACTACTTTTCTCTCCTCCTGTACCTAGTAAAATGATTTGTTTACATATTGCACTAGTAACATCAAACTCCTGTAATGGAAGGGGGCAGCAGTGTTTCCGAATATAGCCAGGTTAATGTTAAAAATGTTGGTAAAAATAAAGTGATGTCCCTGTATTTAGACACCTGCGACAATAAAGTCACGTATTGCTGAGATCACGACGAAATCGTTGCGACGACATGCTGCTGGTGCGCTCATAGAAACAAAACTGAATATGGAATAGAATATAATGTTTTATTTTCGCTGGCAGAGTTAAGGTCATAAGGCCTTCTCTTCCACTCAACCAGACTTAATCAATACAATAGTTAGGTACATATATAAGTTATGAACATTTACAATACACTTCAAAGATTCTCCATCAATATTCTTATTTAAATTGAGATAGAACCTATAAGAAAAAGTAATAACTTAATTTATGAGCTAATATAATTCAATTCAGTCTATATGCAGTATGTAAAGAATTATAATTAAGTTGAGATAGATAGTTGGCTAGTATACACCTGCGAAAATGAAGACACGTGGTGTGTAAATTTTCATTTCAACGAGTTCTACTGCACAACCAAGCGAAGAATCAGTGCACGATCGTTCTGCTTATAAGTTTAACTACCGACTTGCCGAAAGACAAGTACCAGAAAAGATTAATTGAAGAAATCGGTTTCTGAAGACAATTAGATCTAATAAAAATGACGATGACTTGATGACATTTATTACTTTAAATTATTTTAATTTATATCATATTATTAAAACAAATAAACGTTTAAAGTGTATTTTTTACTCCACATATTTCAATTTTTAGCGTATATTTTAACAGTTTTACAGCACAGTTTCATGCATATTTTCAGGTTTTTTAGCGCATAAAGTTCCGTGGTCTATTGATGTATAATGCAACTTCGAGCATTAGCTGTGAGTGTGGTCAAAGTGCTACCGCGCTGGACTTCCACCTAGGCGGCCCGGGTTTGATCCCCGCTCAGATCGTGATGCAATTTGTGATGGATAAAGCAAACGTTGCAGAAGGTTTTTCTCGGGGTACTTACATTTCCCTCTATCATTTCACCAACACTCTCCACCTTCGAATTTCATCTATGAACCGCAATAGTAAAAATAGACTGGGATCGAGTCTTGGGGATGACACAAGTTTCCGAAGCTGGTGTAATAACGGTTTGGGGCTCTGTCAGGGGCTGAGGCAGGATAGCCCAGCTGTAAGCGTCGGATTCACGAGTGCCAGCCAGGCCAGCTGTCGGAAAGAAAGATTTCATTACAATTACCTTGCTGTTTTCTTTTATCCCCTCAACGACTGCTTCACATTTCCGGACAATATGTCACTTTGTAAACGACTCACCGGTTGTTAAAATCCATATCTTCACAACCAATCTTGTACACCAGTTCATGGCCTGAATATTGTATCCTGTTTTATGGTCCACTAAGGGCCGATTGTATAAACCATTCAATCTTAGATCAGAGGTTAAATTGATCCTCGTTCTAGCTGAACTTGGAATTTTGTGTTGTATAAAGTCTAATCTGAGATTAATTTGTCTTAAGGGGAGAGGATGGTATTTTTTAAAACTTTTTTCCTACTTGGTGTAAAATATTAATTTTTTGTATGTAGAGAGCTCATAGCTGTGGCAACTCAACCAAATAAAAATATTTTGAAAAAATTATTCGGGGGCCCAAATTTCAAAAAAATATACCCAGTGCAGGATTGTACTAAAACCGATATATCTAAACCGTTTTTAAAGATAGATTCAAACAGTTTTTTTGCAATGTATTCGCAAAAGCATGTTATACAAACTGTCTGTAACAGAATTTTGATATTAGTCCCTACGTTTGTAAAATAAACAATTAAAATTTAATAACAATTTTCTGATTTCCTTTCTTGCAAACAAACGGACGTATTTTTAAAATGAAATCAATTAACAAAATTCTATTACAGACAAAAGTTTCCTAATAGTCTAAAGAATGTGTGTTCTAAATTTCATGCGTGTATCTTTAATAGTTCAGAAATTATATCCATTTTTGTCTGGCAATGTAGCAAAAAAAAAAAAAATGAAGTTACTGGAAACCGATAAAAGCGGGCGTGTGATTTAAAAATCCATAGCGCAGGAAGTTTAAAAATGTCTCAACATCCGATAAGGGCACAAATACCCACAAAATGATATGCTATGCATTCCACACATATCATAGGGTATTTTAAAGATTTTTTTTAATTTATTCATTTTTCACCAAAAAATACCATCCTCTCCCCTTAAACTAAAGTCAACTTTGACTGTAGAAATTTCTCCGATTAAGTTATATGATCCAAGTTCAGTTATCTCCTTCCTGTTTGAAGTATACAAGTGGCAGATTGTGCAAAAAGAATAACCATTATATATATATATATATATATATATATATATATATATATATATATTTTCAATTTCTTGCCTTAATATACAAACATTCGTATATTTTATAAGGCTTTATCGTGTTCAGCAGTATCAAATAACATAACCTATAATTATATTATGTTTATAACAACCATTAATTATTAATGGATATGATAGGTACATTCATAAATTTTCAATTAGCTGTATTACTAAACGAAAATTGTCGTTTTACAAAGCTTTATTATGTTTAGCAGTATCAAACACCATAACATGATAACAATTTGGACAACAGTCAACCTTCTTCTTATTGTCCGCCATTATTTACAACGCACAACACAAACCAGTGTCTCCAACAGAGCGTGCGGAAAGTCGCCAAAAAGTAGTTGGAAAGTCACTAGATTTCTTATTATCAACAAAGAAAGATTAAATTTTCCCACTATGAGGTGCTAAAAAGGTCCCTAAATCCCTATTTAAGCAATATAAAAGTTAAAAGAAATTGTCGTCGAAAAAGAGTTAAAGTCGCTAAATTGGCTACACTGAACAAACCTGTACAACATGGCTCGCGCATCACATATTTCACCTGTTTATGCGATGTTGCCAAGTCCTTTTCACGTGAACTTAGATTGCATTTGAACCAAGGTAATTTGATCGCAGAAAAGTTTTGTACAATAGAAGAAGTGTCTGAACTCGGTTCACTTTCCGATCTTCGATCAAAATTGATCTTTAGTCAGGGAGTTTTATACAATTGGGCGCAAGTTAATTAAACATTCGAAGTCACTTGATGATATGAGAAGAAACTTTCTTTATTGTCCGCTTATTTCTTTTCTTATGGGAATTAATTTTTTTTAATACCTTAGGGATTAATTGAAGTGAATTCTCTTATGGCAGGCAGAGTAACTATCTCATGCCCCCATGTTTTACATTGCTACCAGTGCACTTCATTAGAACCAGGTACCCAGCTTCGAAGCCGAGGGAATTAAAATAATGTATCCCGGCATATTTATTTCGATTGTTATGCAACTGAGTTTGTCACTTTCTTCTCTTCTTTTTTGCTTTACTCTAAACAATGTGATTAATTATGATTAGACCTCGGATTTCTGCACAATTTTCTAGACGTACCCGTTCTCATTAGATCAATTGCTAATAGCCTATTGGTCGAAGCTACCGACGTGGTCCAGGGGTAGCGGGTCGAAATGTGTTTCATGAATGTGATGCGGTGTGAGCTCGAATCTGCTTGGGCTAATTACGTTGGTTTTTTTCCGAGAATTTTCCCAATAGAAATATCAGGTTTTCCACATGGGAAATCCTCGAGCTCACCTGACTATAATACCATCTCGCTACCACCACCAAGTGGACATTTGATATAGCGTCATTAAATAATCAGTTAAAAATTAAGGGTCCAAAGTTTTCCATCCATTTGACGTAAGCTTTTGCTTGAGAATGCTGGTGAAATCAAACCAGAAACTTAGATATTCGTCAAGATGTCTGAATGCTACGTTCTCGTTAGTTCATAACACGGAATGGCTCGTTAAGGCCACGCGCGACCTTAACGATTTTATTTTATGACGAAACGAACGATAAGCTTTGCAATCTGCGCATTTGTTTACTGACTATAAATTTCATTAGAACTGAAAGGAGGTATGTTTGCTTACCGAGAAAGAATCAAGATTACCGATTGGAGAGGATGCAGACGCAGTAGACTGTGGGGTTATTCATTAAAGCGTTTTGAACATTAAAAAACTTGAGGCAGAAAATATTCCGGGTTATGGCTGTGCTATGCTGCAAGTTTTAAACGTGGAGCTACATCGTGCTACTGAAATAAATAAATAAATTGTTTTCTCCGCTTAATTTCTCTATTGCTAACAATTAATACGAAACAATGCCTACAAAAATCTGAATCACGGGAACATCTGAATATCACTTCATGTCAAAGCCACCTATATTCACAATAACCCTGTTTATATTGCAGACGAGCGAATTTCTATTCTCGTTCTGAACTAGGCCCTGTGTTCTCATTTTCGTTCCGTTTCCGAAATATATGGTCCTTTTAGAATCATTGTACTCTCGGCTAGCCCTGGTGTTTTCCTTGAGATTTCTTGGACATATTGAAATTTTCACTACTACTCTCACAGACTGGGTCTCGTAATTTAACTCGCAGATAAATCGTATTTTTATCCATTAATAGCATTGTCTTTAAGCTATACAACGAGGTACTACTCGTTTCCGTATCTCAAGTTATACTGATGTAATTGACCCTGACTCATTCAGTGGCTCCGCAGTTGAGGTAGCTAAAAGCGGCCATTTTCGCGGCGTCTGTACTCGCCCCTCACGCATCTGGTGCAACTGGTTTACGTATTGATAAGAAGCAACATCTATCCGTTATCCGACTGAGTAATTCGTTAACGTAGCTGTCATAAGTTCCGTGCAGTAAGAGTTTCATATTTTGCACATTTTTGGACATCCGAAAACTCCGTATGTCTCCTTTCATTCACATTGGGGGAAGAACGTAGTCTACGTTTGAAAAGAAAACAAAAACAAAAAATGGTGTTTTCCTCTTGTTAATTTTTTCACTTCTATAGTAACCATTTTATTGATTAAACATTAATGATTTTATTAGTAGACCTACTGCTAAAAATTATTATATTGGATTAAGTTCAGTTTTCAGTAGCTGTTATATAGTGATAATAATTGGTTTGGAAGGTAAAGTTTGAAACAAATTTAAATTCTTTCCAGATCAAGCCATGTTGGGGATTTTTTAACTTGGTTATTTAACGAGACTGCATCAATTACTGGATTATTTAGCGATGGAACTGGTGCTAGAGAGATGGTATTTGGTGAAATGAGGTGGAAGATTCGCCATAGATTACCTGATGTTTACATTTACGGAAAAGCTCGGAAAAACCCAACCAGGTAATCAGACCAAGCGGGAATCGAACCCACGCCCGAGCGCAACTCCGGATCAGCAGACAAACGCTCTTCCACCTGAGCTACGCCGGTGGCTGCTAAAATTTCATCGCCCTTCAAAGTCCATGTCTTGGACTGGATTTGAACCCGGTATACAAACTGTTTACTGATAGCAGCAATGAATAAGTATTGTTAAGTATCCATATACGATTATTTTTGTATTTCTCCGGTTGAGGATGCCAAATTTGATGCCAAGAATTTTTTATTTCTATAGCAAGTGGATAAACTGTGACTTCACATTAATTTTTTCTATTAATGTTTCTCAAATATAGGTATCTCTTTTCTTTGCAGGATTGTATTAATTGATTTATTAAACACAAATACGTCGATTTAAAATGATTATTCCCTTCCATACAATACAAATCACTCATTTTAAGTAGTACTGCCAGGTATTTAAACAGAAGCATAAAATATGTTACTGTACTCCACTCTTTCTGCTTCAGCGGACAGAGGGGAAAGGTAAATCTCAGTTCTTCCTTCCTTCTGGCTGGCACAGAGCGCGCCGATACCTGTGTTAAAATTCCTTTCCTTTGTTAGGATCAAATTTCTGGACATTTGAAGGACAAAAATAAAATTATTTCAATCATTTAGTATCATAATACACTGCTCTCTTAAATTGATTGAGTCCAGACCGTGGAGTAACGGTTAGCGCATCTTGCCACGAAACCAGGTTTTCCCGGGTTCGATTCCCGGTTGGGGCAAGTTACCTGGTTGAGGTTTTTTCCGGGGTTTTCCCTCAACCCAATATGATCAAATGCTGGGTAACTATTGGTGCTGGACCCCGGACTCATTTCACCGGCATTATCTCATTCAAACGCTAAATAACCTTAGATGTTGATAAAGCGTCTTAAAATAACCTACTAAAAATTGATAGAGCGTATTGGGAACTAAATCAATGGCTTCCGCAAAACAAGTTATAAAATGTTTCATATAAAACAGTTTGTATCTGCAAAAGGAAACAAAGGTGAGCAAAATTATTTTAAACCTAAGAATTAATTCTTTCATAGAGTTCGGCAAATCCAGCATTCTTCAGTCTTTTCTGTTTTCTGTCTTCCTCTTAGTCTCCGCAAATGACCCATATATCTTAATGTCGTTTATTATTTGATAAGAGGAAGATGTAAAGGCCAAAGGAAGATGCAAAGAAAAATACTGGGCACCACGCTACGAGACAGAATGATAAACGAAACATTGCAAAGACTGACGAACACTACTGACGCAGCAGAACGAGCCACGGCAACGAAGTGGACCTGGGGGGACATGTGGCGAGACTACATCAGGCAAGATGGACCCATGCAGGCACGATGTGGGACCCCTACGTCGGAAAGAGAGGACAGGGAAGACCACGGCTCAGATGGTCTGACATGTTTACCAAAGAGGTGGGGAAACAATGGTCGAGGACAGCAAAGAACAGAGTTTTGTGGAAAGAACTAGGGAAGCTCATTGTAAATAGATAACGTAATCAGTGTTAAGATATTGTAAATAGTAAAGTCAGTGTTGAGAAAGTGTCAGGTAAATAGCGTAAATAGCAATCAGTGTTTGTCAAAGTGCCGGTGTCAGTATAATGTGTGTAATGCAAGAAAAAAAAATTAACAAAGAACAGAGTGCTGAGACTAGTTAAAGTTGAACAGGGTTATTAACCATGTCACAAAAGTAGTATTCACGACAAGCTCGCCTGGATTGGCTCACCAAGCGAGTACACTTGAGCCATCCCTGTCGAGGGGGTTCAAACCCCATCACAGGAGGCCTGTGCCCAACATGGGACATCATGGCTAACATTCATTCATTCATTATTTGATATCTTCTCCTGCCCCCGAATCTTCTCCCGTTCACCATTTCTTTCAATGCACTCTTCAATAGACAGTTTCTTCTCACCCAGTGACCAAGCCAGTTCCTTTTTTTTTCCCCCTCTTTTCTCAAAGAATAATTCCCAGAAATTAATGGCATTCCTTATGGTTCACTCTGTATTTTTTTCCTCCTTGTTGGAAAGGTCTCTGCGATTCCAACAGGCATTCCGCAAAATTATTTACAATCTTAGTCCGGATATTCTTCGATAAAGCAGAGAATTTGATAATGCGGAAACAAACTTCCCGGTGACTTTTTTCTCGAATCCTCTCCTTCAAGTTCTTTTACGCACCACAAATCTACGACGGGACGCTGCAATTAACTTGATTTCCTCAGGAAGCCACTACATTGTGGGAGACTTGGCTGCAAGCCGTCATTGCCACCCCTGCACCAATGCAAAATAAATGTCAAGCATTAGTGGGTCGTTCTGATGGGCGATAGTTTAAAGGGAAAGAAATTGCCGCATTATTTCCAAGTTGCTGGCACGTGCTCTAGAAGTAGCGTAGCTGCCACATTTCATATACAAGGAATATTGGAAGGCATTATAACGTGTAATAATTAAATTTAAATAAAAATGAATAAAACTGAAAATTAGTATGAAAAGCGGCAACATACAATATTTGAACGTTGACAGTTGGGAACAATGCCATTGGCTAGAGACAACTTAAAGACATTCCTTATGCTGAACTAAAAGCTCAGTCATTGCACCAACTGAATGACAGGGCCTACATGTCTCAAATGCAAATACATAGCCCACTTCTTAATATTAATTTTAATTAGAGTGGGTCTATATTGAAAATAGAACACAATAATAGGAAAGCTAAATTTACCCACATATCTGTATGCAACAGTGTGTCAATTTTTAAACTTTCTGGTATTTACTACAATTTGCTTGGAGAAAACGTAACAACTCTGCTCATCACGTCAGCTGATAGCACTGCAGGAATACCTAGAATGCCGTTATTGACAATTACGAAGGTAACTTCCTTTCAAATTGGCGCAATTTATACACAGGCGCGTCCGATGGAGAGTTAGTTAGTTGCAAAGAAAAGTGGATGACTGAATGAAAGATCGAATGAGTGAATGATTCATTGAACGAATTAATTAATTAATGGTTGATTGAATTATTTAATGATTTATTGAATTAATGAATAATTGAATGACTGAATAAATAGTTGAATGACTGAATAAATAACTGACCGACTAAATGAATAATTGGATGAATGAATGAATAATTCAATTACTGAATGAATGAATTATTAAGCGAATGAATGATTGATTGAATTAAATGAATGAATTATTGAATGAGTGAATGAATGAATTATTGACTGAATAATTGATTGAAAGATTCCTTGAATAAATAAATTAATTATTGGTCGAATAAATTATTTAATGAATGAATGAATAAATAAATAAATGACTGAATGATTCAGTGAATAACTGACTATGATTAATTGATTGACTGAATAAATGACTGAATGAATGAATTAATTAATTATTGAACAAATGATTGAATTACTGAGCGAAAGAATTAATAAATTATTGAGCGAATGAATTAATGTATTATTGAGCGAACGATTCAATGAATTATTGAGCGAATGATTGATTGAATTAATTGAATGAATTATTGAATAAATGATTCGACGATTGTTTGGATGAATGAATCGAGTGGATGATAGAATCGAATGAATAATTGATTGAATGAACGATTGAATGATTGAATGATTTATTGAATGAATAATTGATTCAGTTAACTATTGCTTGAATGAATGAATGAATAATTGATTTAATTAATTATTGCTTGAACGAACGAATGAATGAATAATTGATTCAATTAATCATTGCTTGAATGAATGAATAATTGATTCAATTAATTATTGCTTGAATGAATGAATGAATGAATGACAGAATCGAATGGATGATTGATTGAATGAATGACTAAATGAATGATTGAATGAATGGGTGGATGAATGAATGAATGGGTGGATGAATGAATGACTGAATGATTGAATGAGTGAATAAATTATTCAATTATTGGTTGAATGATTGAATTAATGAATGAATCGAGTGAATGATTGATTAATTGAATGGTGAATGAATGATTTAATGAATGACTAAATGAATTAATTATTGATTGGATGGATGGATGGATGGATGGATGGATGGATGGATGGATGGATACAATGAAGAAGGACTAAATGGTTTAATTAATTATTGAATTAATTAATTTATTTATTTATTTCTGATTGAATCGAATGAATAATTTGTTGAATCGTATGAATGAATGATTGAGTTGATGAATGAATGAATGCATGAATGAATGAATGAATGAATGATTGGTTGAGTGAAAGAATGGATGAATGAAGGATTGAATCGAATTTTTTAATTTTGGAATTAATTTACTACCCTCTTTAATGGATAAAATTTACAAAGGTAGGGAATTTGAAAACTTTATGTCGGCCTAAGCCAAAATATCCGGAAGCCTATTAGAAGAACAAGATTCAGGTTTTAGTTTGTCATATTAAGTATAGCGGCAACACTCAGAAGTTATATTTCTTATAATTTTGAGTTAAAGCTGTAAAGATTTTCCAACGTTCTCTCGCCCTCTCTCTCTCTCTCTCTTTGTGAAGGTATCAAGGATGGAAAGAGTAGATATTCGTAAATATTTCTTTTGCGTATTTATTTAGCTCAATTTTTCAGTGTATTCTTGAAATCATAATTGAATAGTTGAACGGAAAAAACGTTTCTGTTGCAATGTTATAATATAATCACGTTGCACGTACTCGCTTTATATTGCAATCTTCTGTCTTAAATATTACGTAAGTCGAAGATTGATCTCGGGAACCGTGGAAACTCAATACTTGACATTGCGGTTTAATGGCCTACTACGTGCGCGAACTAGGTTAGTCTGAACTCGGATCCATAAATTATATTACGTTTTGTCGCTCATTTTATCTCTTTCAACCTTCCACTCTTACTTTTTCTTTTTTGTACCTTCCCTTGTTCCTTCCTCTAGCCGGTCGTAAACAGCGAATTATGTTTTCTTTAATAATTGAAGCGTTCCTTGGAGTAACAACTTAACGTACATTATACGTCATTTATCCCTTTCTAATATATTTTGAATCTTTAATAACACGTGTTCCTTGTGACAAAATATTATTTCCCTGCGACAAACACAACTCCCTCTAGAAACATTTGAATATCGTTCTGCGCAATTGTTACACGAGATCTTTTTTTTTTAATTTATTTATTGATCGGCCAGCAAACTGCTATAGTCTACAGACCATTGTTCAATGATGTCATAACCCATGTTATAAAGGGTCGTTCATAAAGCGTGCAGGTTTTGATACATAAAATTATGAACTTTATTTTTTCAAAATACTTTAAACTAGGACAAGAACATGTTCAACACACCTTCCCATTTCAGATATGGAAAATGATGTCGGGCATATGAGCCCCTCTACTGCGCTGGCATGCAAGAACTCTGTCCGTGTAATTCGCTATGACTGCCTGACAAATTTCCACTTGGATTTCGCCGAAAAGTCGTCGAATTTCCTCTTTTAACTCGCGGATGTTTCGGGGTTTATTGACATACACCAATGATTTAAGATTACCCCATAGAAAAAAATCGCATGACGTTAAATCACATGACCTTGGTGGCCATTGGTAGTCACCATTACGCGAGATGAGACGACCCGGGAACCGCTCATGGAGCAGTTCAATTGTTTCGCGGGCAGAGTGACCGGTGGCACCATGGTGTTAATGGAGATTATATCGGAGAATTCGCCGTACTGAAGAACATCCTTTGCCTAATTCTTGGGAACGGCGAAGAACCGATTTCATTGGCCTAACAGTCACGAACCACACGTTGTGCAGTAGTAAGCTGCTCCATGGCTTGACACACAGTGACGAAATGCGAGAAATCCAGACTGAAGCAACAATCGGAATGTTTATGGATATCGAAATGAAGTAAAACAATGTCGACAACCGACAAAAAAAGAATACCAAGCGATTCAAAACCGGCGCGCCTTTTGAACGACCCTTTAGTAGCGTGATGAGCAGGCTTCGAGACTTCGGACCCAACAGAGCAGTTCAGTGGGAAATCCGCATAACGGCGTACTGAGTATAGTGGTAAAGCGTACAGTGGGTGGGGGGTACTGTAGAATGAATGCCAACAAATACGCAAAGAAAAACTCTCTGGATTTGAAGGTTCTGACGAATAATTTAGTTTTCATACAAACCCATTTTCAAACTGTGTCTGAAACTATTACACGGCTAGAAAAGTCAGAGCAAGAGATGCCGGAAGCCCTCAAATTAATTGAGAAAATGACGCAGAGAATTAATGAGACACCAAGTACACCGGTTACTGAAGTGTAAAACAGAAGTGGAAATCAATTTTATGTAAAAATAACGGATATGGAGCATTATGTAACATAAACAGCAAATTAGTGGGCATAGACTCACCCGAGAATGAAGTACTGTCTCTTAGAGACTGCAATGATGTTAGGCTTTTTCGTTTTGCTCCTATCACGTCATGCGACGTAGAGCGCAGCTTTTCACAGTACAAACTGTGTTTGGCTAATAACCGAAAAAGATTTACATTTGAGACACTGAGAATGTACCTTGTAGCACATTGCAATTCGGTACTGTAACTGTACTTCCTAAAGACGACCAATAGGATAAATGAAAAAAAAAATTGAAATTGCTACATGTTTATTTCCACCATTAACACTGTGTATAATTAAACACAAATGCTTATAAAAGACAGGAGAATAAATGCTTTTCACATTCTTTTGACATTGTCATTGTGTAATGTATATTTACTTTCAGAATGTACATATGTGTGTTTCCCCATACTACCGTACTCTACTCTAAATAGTAACGTTGTTACCTCAACATATCTCTACCTACCTGCAGCGAGTCAACAACCTATAGTACATGCACAGTAAACTTATTGTATCGGGTCCAAAGTCTCGAAGCCTAGTGATGAGGTTGGCGGTTAAGGCTCCTCTAATTGCTCGTAAAATACGCGAGGTTTAAAATATTTGATGCTCTTTAGCTTAAATTCAAACACAGCAAACATATTTGTAAATATGTAAGAAGTATTTATCCTGCATTTTATAAACCTTTAACAGCGCTTGTCTCAGTAGCGCAGAGAACAAATTTCGAGGTATATAGGATAGATGACTGAACTAGAATCGGTAAGGGTTCCAATGTGAGCCCCGATAGTTATTGTTGATTAGAGCTAAAGAGAATAAAGCTACAAAAACTTATTGAGCATTTCATGTAATAGTTGTGTAATTATTTTAAAATGGTGTATACCCTTCAAGAGAGAACATAAATCATCCTCATTGATTAAATTTAGGAAATTACACGAAATAAGCTGTGTTTTCATCCTCCAATCAATTGATAACAACAAAATACAGGTTGCCAGGTGACGATAGAAAACAAAAGACGCAAAAAAATTAATGAGGTGTATAAACAATTGAATACTCTTTCATATTGAAGTATAAAAATATAGGGGTGCCATTTGAAATATTTCAAAGTGGGTGTGCCTGGAGTTAGTAGACTGGGAAGTTTTGAAATAAAAGCCCTGTATATTATTATTATTATTATTATTATTATTATTATTATTATTACTAGCCGTAACCGTGCGCTCCGCTGCACCTGTTAGAAATAAATATAAAGTAATTAGGGGAGAGTCGGGTAGTATCGGACATCGGGTAATACTACCACACGATGATAGTACCTGATTGAATGGTTACGTTTCTGTGATGTCGCATAGAGAAACGTAACCATGTCATTCAGGTACTACCATATGGTGGTAGATGAAAGAAACGCACTGTCCGATATTACCCGATGTCCGATACTACCCGACTCTCCCCTACATAATTAAAATAGGACGTTTGATCCAGGAACATTCTTGTTTGATAGAAGGATAAATCGTTTAATATGTTACTTAATTTAAATTGTATTTAAATAATTAAAATGCGGTCATTTTGGTCCAGAGAGCAATCATTTGGTGCAATGACAATTCCTTTAACATGTTTCTTAATTGTTACTACATGCAACCATAGTATAATGAAGATTGACATCATTTAGTTTTAATGTGTATAATTTATATTACTTGCTATATGTTTCAGAAGTTACTGTAATAACATTGTAGAATTGTGTCCATATAGAGAAACTACACTTTCCAATGGTGAAATAATAATTAAATAATTAATTAGCTTCCGATATTACTTCATAAAAACACAAAAACATTCTCTGTAGGCTATGTTTAATAACTATCGATTGTTGTTGTCCAAGGTCCCTTATAGACGAAGTCATTTGTTTTTATTTCAGTACAGCGCCTTAGATGGCGTTGTTATTGTAATTTTAAAACTCATTTATCTCATTAAATATCAGTCCTATCAAAATTTTGTATAGAATAAAACTTATCGGACATTATGTTTGAAGAAACTTTTGTTATGTAACATTTTTCATGAAAATTAATAATAAGGGAGATATTTCGATTTATTTAATTCAAGTCCCCTTATAACCCCCCTTTTAAATAAAATATTTTGAATGCCATATAGCCTAAAATCTAAGTTACAACGAACTTAATTTATATTCAAATTTTCATATAAATCGGTTCAGCTATTATCGCGTGAAAAGGTAACAAACATCCAGACAGATAGACAGACAGACATACAAACAAAAATTTCAAAAAAGCGATTTTCGGTTTCAGGATGGTTAATTATACATGTTAACACCAATTATTTTTGGAAAATCGAAAATTACCAGAAAACTTTTGCCTACAGATGTATTATTAGTATAGATTATTATTATTATTATTATTATTATTATTATTATTATTGTTGTTGTTGTTGTTGTTGTTGTAGTATATGGCATTGTGATTTTACTCTCTTTGGTGATACTGGTATTAGTTGGCAACACTGAGGAAACGGCCGAATTAGCCACTTAGGAACTGTTCTTACGTGATCCTCACTATACACGATTATATCGTTGCACGTAGTTGTCTTCCAACATTGTGGTTAACTGTGTCAATACCGACTGAATGTGGTTGTAGGGCATGCAAATGGCCCTGAAACTCCTACAAGATTTTCACTCTTCACGTTCGTTGACGTGCTTTAAGTGCATTTAACGCTTGTGATTTGTTTCCATTGTTTCAGACTGTGTAGGCTACGAAACTGTAGATGTAATCAGCACAATCCGCGTCCTGAGGGATTCCCGCCCTCGCGGCGGTTCACAAACCGAGGAGGCGCGCCGAAGCTGGCTCGACTACCTTTGAAGGATGAACGAGAGGTAAGTGTCATGATCCGTTGCTGTAAACGAGCTTCTATCGGCGTATTATATTACTAGCCGTACCCGTGCGCTCCGCTGCACCCGTTAGAAATAAATATAAAGTAATTACATAATTAAAATAGGACGTTTGATCCAGGGAACATTCGTGTTTGATAGAAGGATAAATCCTTTATTATGTTACGTAATTTAAATTGTATTTAAAAAATTAAAATGCGATCATTTTGATCCAGATACCACTCATTTGGTCATAAAAATTATTTTAGGAAATACAGGAAACGAATGTACAGGCTATATTTCATAGCTTTCGATTGTTGTTGTCCAAGGCCCCTTATAGACGAAGTCATTTGTTTTTTATTTCATTACACCGCCTTACATGGCCTTGTTATTGTAATTTTGTAACTCATTTATCTCATTAAATATCAGTCCTATCAACATTTTGCATAGAATAAAACTTATCGGAAATTATTTTTAAAGAAACTTTTGTTATGTAATATTTTTCATGAGAATTAATAATAAGGGAGATATTTCGATTTATTTGATTCAAGCAACCTTATAACCCCCCCTTTTAAATAAAATATTTTGAATGCCATATAGCCTAAATTCTAAGTTACAACGAACTTAATTTATATTCCAATTTTCATATAAATCGGTTCAGCCATTATCGCGTGAAAAGGTAACAAACAGACAGACAGACATACAAACAAAATTTTCAAAAAATCTATTTTCGGTTTCAGGGTGGTTAACTACATATGTTAGGACCAATTATTTTTGGAAAATCGAAAATTACCAGAAAAATTTCGGCTACAGATTTATTATTAGTATAGATTGCTTGATAGATTTTGTATGAAAAATTTTGAATTAGTAACTCAATCGTCTAACCCGACGTTAAAATCAGAATTGTCGCAAGAACACTGACGAAACAAAATGACGATCTGTGAGTTTGATTATTCATTTGTTCTTGTATCAAGTAATTGGAGTGGCCATGCATCTTTAACAGAAACAAATGTTAAAATGTAGAAATATAAAAGTGTAGTAGGCTTAGCAATGCCTAGTATTGTACGTGCTTCAGCTCTGTTAGCCGTGAAAGTAGTATAGAACATAGCGCTAGAATAGTGGAAAGGTAGCGAGAATGGTCTGACAAATTATTGCAACACATTTCCACAAAAACTTTTGCACAGACTAAACCTATGAAACGATAGATCTTCGATTGCCAACACCGCAAGTTTTCTGATAATTCCGTTCAGCGTAACGAATGTTCTTTTGCCGTGATAATTGTTTCCATTTTCGGTCTCTAAATAATTATCTCATGGCAAGAAACGTGAGTTTAAAGCGAAATTAAATTATTACAGATAACTATTATTACGAATTATTCGACTAGTTGCTAGATAATTCCCACGCAAAAAAAAGTTAATTTCACTAAATGAGCGAATTCCATTATTTCTCTGTGAAAGCAGAGGTTGTACATACATAATTAAGAGGCGCATCCAGAAAGTAAGTTTCTCTATTTTTTTTTAAAGAAAGGACACACTCTTTCAGGAAAACATTTATTGGCAACAGGTACAACAGCAATGTTTCAGCTATTTTTTTAACATAGCCACCATCAGAATTGAGACACTTGTCGTATCGTGGGATCAACTTTTGTATCCCTCTGTCGTAGAACTCTGCCGCCTGTGAATGGAACCAGCGTGTGACAGACGTCTTCAGCTCTTTGTCGTTGCCAAAACGCTCACCGGAGGACAGGAATTTCTTGAGGTGCAAGAAAACGTGAAAACCGCTGGGAGCAAGATCAGGACTGTAGGGTGGTTGATCAAACAACTCCCAGCCAAATTCTGTCAAAACAGCTGCTGTGCGTCGAGCCGTATGTGGACTTGTCATGGAGGAGCACAACACCTGCAGTAAGCATTCCACGCCTCTTGTTTTGAATGGCACGTCGCAATTTTCGCAGTGTTTCACAGTAACGGTCAGCGTTCACTGTTTCACCTCTTGGAAGGAAGTCAATAGCAGAATGGCCTTCCTGTCCCAGAACACCGTGAACATCACTTTCCGTACCGACAGCGTCTGTTTGAATTTCGTCCTGACCGGAGATCCACTATGCCGCCAATGCATTGACTGCTGCTTGGTTTCCGGGGTGAAGTGCGAAATCCAAGTCTCATCGCCCGTGACGATCCTGTCGAGGAACTCGTCGCCGGCCGTCATCGTGATACCGTTGCAGAAATGTCAGTGCTGCTCCTAAACGTTGCATTTTGTGTTCGGGTGTCAGGTTTTCGGCACCCACCTGGCACACACTTTTTTGAACAGCAGGTCCTTAGTGACAATCTCATGCAACAAGGATCGCGATATCTGCGGAAAATGGCTGCTCAGCTCCGTAATCGTGAAGCGACGGTTCTCCATGATGCACTGCCGCACCAGCTCAACACGATCATCATTGATGAGGGACGGTCGCCCACTGCGCTCTTCATCATGGACACTTTGACGACCTTCGGAAAACCAGCGACGAACCATCTGCTTACTCATGACGTTCGGCCCATAGACCTGACAGAGCTGCCGATGAATTTCAATTGGCGCAATGCTTTGTGCATTAAAGAACTTTATCACCGACCGAACCTCGCAGGCGGCGGGAGAAGGAATGAGAGCTTCCATTTCGGACCATTGCTGCCACGCTACTGGCACCAGGCGGGATCTGTCCGGCTGGCATATGATTGATACGTCATAGATCTGTTATGCATGCGCAATTGACACGGCTAATTACGTTTACTTTCAAGGGGAAAAAATCGGGAAACTTACTTTCTGGATGCGCCTCGTATATACATACATATATACACACATACCTTAGCATTTTGAAATACGAAATTTCGTTGAAAAATATTTGAGAAAAAATACCTTGACCTCCTTACATTTGAGATTAATGTATTAATAGAAAGCTTTGTTACAAAATGCTTAACTTATTATGTTTTCATTTTGAAAATGATTTTGAATTTATTATATGATAATGTTTAACCCTTTATTTTAAATTAGTTATTTATTGGTATTTTAAAGTTATACATTATACATTTTATTGCGAACTTCCTTTAATAGCCATCAATAGTACAATTTTATTATTATAATTAATGGCAATTCCATGGTGATCGTGCGTGTTTGACGTAAACGTTTGATTGCTAGCATTTTCTCTTAAAACTCCCCTCTTATTGGAATAAAAGAATTGAACTCATTGAAAAAAAATGTATCACTTATTAGTTTTGAGAAGCATAAAACTATCATTCTTTTGGTCAACTGACCATCAATATGCTTAGTGATTGGCTGATAAACTTTAGCGTGGAATTGTGGTCATCTTACAACAGTCCTTAGTTGGTGCATTTCACGCTACATCTAATTACATTTCACCTCTCATGGTTTCAGAGCACAAAATAATAACATTATTAGTTGTAACAATTTCAACGTTAGTAGTAGTAGTTGTAGTAGTAGTTTCTGGTAGTGGAACAGCATGAATATAGATCGTAGAACAAGAAAGTATGCCAGGCATAATTGTCCCAATTTCTACTTGAACTTCAGCTAAGTCTGAAGTGTTTTCATATACTTTAGTAGATTTCGAAAAATATAAAAATATACATTTCATAATTTTCTGGAAAATAGATATCGTAATGAAATTATGCTATTGAATCAGTACGAATTTTATTCTTAAGTTGTTTGTTTTAGAAACTGGCATAAGATTTGTGTGGCGTCCTTTGTTGTCCGTTCTTACATTTGAAGGACGGGATTATCGAGCTCTGGCTACACACAGTATTGAGATTCCGATGATGTAGGCAGTCGAACAAAGTAGGTCGAATCGTGTCATGCAGACAAGGCCGTCGCCGTGACACAGGTCTGCAGCGGGTCCATTCATCCAACGAATCCAAGCTTTCTATGCAAGATTTCTTCCAATTCTTCTGCTATCAGTGCAAGGAAACTGCGCCTTTGCTTTCTTCATCGCACATGGGCTCTCTGTATCACGAAATGGAAAATACATAACCTCGTCTAGTATGTATGTATGTATGTATGTATGTATGTATGTATGTATGTATGTATGTATGTATGTATGTATGTATGTATGTATGTAATGAATGTATGTATTATATTGTATGTATGTATGTATGTGGTCGGTCTGGGTAGCGTAGCGAATAGCGCTGGCCTTCTGTGTCAAGGTTGCGGGTTCGATCCCGGCCGAGGTCGATGGTATTTGCTGTAAGTTTGTTTAAATGCGACAGGCTCATGTCAGTCGATTTACTGGCATGTAAAAGAACTCCTGCGGGACAAAATTCCGGCACACCGCGACGCTGATATAACCTCTGGAGTTGCGAGCGTCGTTAAATAAACCATATTTTTTTGTATGTAAGTTTTTTAGTAGGTTATTTTGACGACGCTTTATCAACATCTTAGGTTATTTAGCGTCTGAATGAGATGAGGATGATAATATCAGTGAAATGAGTCCGGAATCCAACACCGATAGTTACCCAGCATTTGCTCATATTGGGTTGAGGGAAAACCCTGGAAAAAATCTGATCCAAGTAACTTGCCCCAACCGGGAATCTAACTCGGGTCACCTGGTTTCGCGGCCAGAAGCGCTAATCGTTACTCCACAGATGTGGACTTTTTGTATGTATGTATGTATGTTTTTTTAGTAGGCTATTTTACGACGCTTTATCAACATCTTAGGTTATTTAGCGTCTGAATGAGATGAAGGTGATAATACCGGTGAAATGAGTCCGGGGTTCAGCACCGATAGTTACCCAGCATTTGCTCATATTGGGTTAAGGGAAAACCCCGGAAAAAATCTGAACCCGGTAACTTGCCCCAACCGGGAATCGAACCTGGGCCATCTGGTTTCGCGGCCAGAAGCGCTAATCGTTATACCACAGATGTGGACTGTATGTATGTATGTACGTACGTACGTATGTTCTTGAAATCATCTGAATTATTCTGTGTGCCTAAATAAAATAATATGAAATATGGATAGGTGAAAGTAGAAGTGGCTTTTATAATGTCGGAAAAAGTGATATTATTGAATGTTTCTCAAACTGTGGTCTGTTGAGTTTCTTTTGGCTCGGATTGTAACACTGTGTACCACATAGGTCTATACAAATCTACTCTGATACAATACCATAATTTCTTTAATTAAAACTAGATAGATAATCACGGTCCACAAATTGATAACTGGCATAGAATGTTGAAATTTGATAGTATAACGCTTTACTTTAACTAACCGTTTCTGGTACCGGGTATGGTAGGATTCCTCCCAGTAAATCTGCAATTTATTCTCCTCACAAAAATGTTGTTCGCACTGGTCGTCCTAGTCGCCATGACAACTCCTCGAGAGACCCTCGTGTTGCTGATGCTGTCAGGGAGAGCTTTGCCGAAGTCCTTCGAAATCAACGCGGCGTGCGTACCGTGACTGGCATTCCCCAAACAAGCTTTCGGCGCGTTTCACGAAGGCGTTTGCATTTGGAACCTCACAGATATAGCCTACCATCCTGCAAACAAATCAGTCTACTCATGCAAATGAGATGGCTCGTCAGGAAATGTTACGTCGGATATGTGAACAACGTAGCTACTAGTGATTAGTGGACATTCATGTCAGTGGTAAGTCTAAACATCCACATCTGCAGGATCTAAATCCCACGTATAAGTTAACTGTGTGACAAACGTTTTGACGTAGATGTCTTTCTCCTTACGGCATAACTTGGCAATTGACTGGTACAGGAAACTCATTTCTTTCATTCTTTTTTTCTCTTTGTATTCCCTTTGTTGTCCTTCTACTCCTCTTGCTCTATTCCTTGTTCTCCTCTTCGTTCCCTCGTGCTTCATGTATTTCGTTTTCCTTGTATTCCCCTTGTTCTCCTTCTATTATCTTTGTTGCCTTTGTATTACCTTTGCCCTTCTTTTATTCACCTTGTTCTTCTTCTGTTCAGATTGTTATCTTTGTATTCCCATTGTAGAGGGGCAGAGAAGGCCTGACGGCCTTATCTCTACCAGGTTAAATAAATAAATAAATAAATACTAATGCTAAATACTAAATAATTGTCCTCATTGTCGTTTCCTTGATCTCCTTTTATTTGTCTTCTCTTCTTACCCTGCTAACTTGTTATTCTTGTATTCCACTTGTTCTTTTTGTATTCCTCATGTTCCCGTTTATATTCCTCTTATTCTCCTTGTATTCTCCTTATTCTCCTTGATCTCTTTGTGTTCAACTTCTCCTTATATTTCACTCATTCCTTTTACATTTCACTTTTTCTCTTTGTCTTCCCCTTTTTCTCCTTGTCTTCTTCTGTTCTTCTTGTTCCCTATTGTTCTTCTTGTACCCCTTGTTCTCCTTGTTTTCCTTGTGGTCCCCTCGTTCTCTTTGTTGCCCCATATTCTCTTTGTCTTCTTATTCTCCTAGTTTCCCCCTTGACTCCTTGAGAAGAGAAAGATCTAGATCTAAAAATAAGTGGTTACAAACATATGTATGGAACTATTCATAGAACAATGAGAAATAAGATTAGAAAATAAATAATAATCAAATTTCATAAAGCATTAATAGTGCCGCTCTTAACTTATGGATGCGAAAAATGGACTACGAATAGGACAGACAGAAGAAGAATAGAATCATCTGAAGTGCCCTTTTTAAGACAGATATCAGGACACTCCTTAAGAGATCATACGAGGCGCATCGTGCAAGTAAATTTCTCTTGGGCCGTTTAAAGAAGGAAAACACAATTTCATAGGAAGGTTTGTTGAAACATATACAGCAATTGTTACTCTGGAATTTAGACATTTGACATACCTTGGGATCAACTTTTGTATCCCTGTGTGACAGAAATCTGCCGCCTGGGATCGGAACCAGTGTGTGACAGCCGTCTGCACTCTTTTTCACTGTGAAATGGAATTTCTTGAGGTGTAAGAAAAGATTGTAATCGCTGGAGAGAGATCCGGGCTGTAGGATGGATGTTGAAACACCTACAGAAGTTCTGTTGTACGCTGAGCCGTATGTGCCCAATAAATAGATTTACTATAGTTAATTAACTTTGTATTTAGTTAATTTCATATTTCTTAAATCCATTTTCCTCATAATGATAGTGATATTTCACATTAAAGCCTAAAGTAGTAATGAAGTAGGTCTCATTTCCGGTGAGGAATATGTTGAAAAATACCTCAACAATTGCTTTATCTGTTCCAACAAATCTTTACATGAAATTATGTTTTCTTTCTGTTAATGGCCTCGGGAAAACTTATTTTTACGACCCTCGTAATTGCCAAAATTTGTATTGACATTATTAACATGGTGGAATAGAAAAATAACTTTTTATATGTCCCCAGTAGAATGTTTGCTTGTGAACTGTGATGGAGATTGAATTGAAGATCAGAGAACTTAAGAACCCAGTCTTATGTGTGATCGTAAGATGACTGAAATGTGATTAATGTTTTTTTCATCGTGCTTATAAGTAATTATTAAGTTCTAGTAACTAAAAAGTACCGGTAACTAATTTTAGTTTCATTTTTCGGTAGACACCCTGTTTTCTGTTCCAGATAGTCATATCTGTTACTACCTAGCATTAGACAAAACCTTTAGACTCGCCCTGTATATTTGCTTCAATTTGTCTGCACATTTCTTCTTCCATTCTCCATCATGTAACGGTTAAAACAGTAATAGTTTTGATGTTCACCACATACGCCAGTCTTGTTATTTCTTCCCGTTAAAACCAGATGGCGCAGATAGTTTCGCAGCCTCCTAATCATCAGTGACTGCACACTGACTTTACTGCTAGGGTCAGGTAGCGTGTTTTCCCAATAAATTGTAAACTTGCTCCCAACCGCCCTAGGTAGCCCCTGGAATTCCTGCGACAACAATCCTGCACCTCCCCTGCACTCGGGGTTGCTGATTTGATACTCGGACGGTATACATTGCAACCGCAAATTTATGTCCGTACCACGGGAATAACCACCTGTGGCCTCCTGTGTACAGCGGGTAATCTAATGACTGCGGCCTCAGGGAAGTAGGGGATTTCATAATTATATTCAGTCAGAAATAACACGTCCAGGCGGCTGAACATGACCTCTGACTTGATTATATGAGAAGAATATAGGCCTACCGTGCTATCGCTTCGTTGCTGGACTCCATATAGTGAAATAAGTAGGAAGTTTTGCGACATAAGACTACGCACAAAGACCTAGGGCTATGCTTGTTATAAAAAGTTAATTACCTAATAATGACAATAACAAAATTGTACAGGGACATCATTTTATTTTTACTAACATTTTTAATATTAATCTGGCTATACCTTTCTATTAACGATTGAAACAGGAAACACCGTTTGCTATCCCTTCCACGACTGGAGTAGGTATAGGAGGGAAGACAAGTAGTTCATCCATTTATGTAAACTAGGAAATATCGCGATTTTGAGTTTGATAATTTTCATTAGGTTTTTGTTTAATCAAAATACAGTACTGTATTAACACTTAGTGTTTTTACTCACGAATTGAGCTATCCATTCGGACGTATTAATTATGCATTGTATATTATACTGTCTACAGCACATTAGCGTACAATATAGAGAATGAAGTTAAATTGAAAAATAATCATAATATGGATATTTAAACACATTTTTGAAAATGGTGGCCATTTATTTCGATACAGGCTTCAGTTCTTTTGTGCATATTATCGCACTATAGACTATTGTGCGTAATTCCAATTACCAGTTTCGTCCTTCGTACGAGTAACTCATGTTGAAATAATTCTGTATCTACTCTATAAAAGAGTACCTTACGTATTGTAAATTTAATCTTCACTTCTGCCCGATCCGAAAAGATAAAATTACTCAGAAATGCTATCTACTGTCCGATCAAGTGGTTTTGTCGCAGGGTCGTAGAAAGGGGGGGATCACGTGACAGTTAATTACTTAACGAGGCCCTTTTATTTAAGTTATTTTAAACACTTGTGTAATATTACGTAGACGTCCAATTCCTAACAGAAATTATTGTTTTCAGAAAAGAGCTAAGATAGCCCAGCTACGAGACTTTACAGAGGAGTGAACAGGAGCAGTTGGGAGAAACCGGGATGCGACGTAGGCAAACGGACGACAGTACCTGTGCGAAAATATGATTCAATATTGAAAGCTCTTTCGTCACTGGAAAACGCGAACATATTTCTGGAACGTACTGTATTCACTCAGTACTGCTTACGCGTCCTCGGCTCTGTGTCGTGAACGGTTGGAAGTTTACTAGTAGAAGGGGTGGGAGTGAAGTACGTTCCAAAACTCAGGTACAATAAAAATTGAAGTAAAAATAAAATGATGTCCCTGTACAATTCTTACGACTCCTTTTACCATCTGTCTCTTTACGGCCGATACAGTGAAAATCCACGGAGACTTCGTCCAGCAGGTGTGCGGTTTCGTGAACTGCTCTGCGAGCTCGACATCCGCCTGGCCAACAGTTCGCACCCTGGAGTATACCACCACTCCACCGTGGATTATGCGACGTCCCATGTTTGATGTAAATCTGAGCCGAAGTTTTAAGAATTTTACACCAGCTTTTGTATACAGACTTCGTTTTAGTGAACTTTTATCACAGTTTCCAAATTATTCATTAGTTTTTACTGACGGATCCCGAGTAAATGATTGTGTTTGTTGTTCCTTTATTGCGAATGGACAGATATTTAAATATAAATTGAGCCAATACACTAGTGTTTTTACCGCAGAACTATATGCTTTTTATAGAGCCTTATTGTTTTTAATTAGACAACCCCGGGGCAGATTCCTTATCTGCTCAGACTCCTTAAGCGGCATTCAGTCCCTGCAGCGTTTGAATTCTGATGATCCGCTTGTGTTGAGAACCCAGGAACTTTTCCACACTCTCCTAACCTCTGATTATGAGATTGGAGTAGTGTGGACTCCGGGTCATGTTGGCATTCCTGGTAACGAGGCAGCGGATGCTGCAGCAAGGGATGGTGCTATGAATGGGTCTGAGGTGTATTGGCGTGAGAGGTGGCGGGATATTCAAAATTACCTGAAACGTGTTATGGTGGCAATGGGAAGGACAATGGTCTCCACAAGAGGGAAATAAGTTACGAAGAATAAAGAATACTGTTCGCGTTTGGGATTCGTCCACAAGAGCGTCACGACACGAAGAAGTCTTACTCACCCGGTTGAGGATTGGCCACTGTCATCTGACGCATGGGCATCTGCTACGTGGCGAGCCTCAGCCGGAGTGTGATATGTGCCGTGTTCCACTTACGGTGGAACATTTTTTATTACAGTGTCGAAAATACGACCGTGTCCGTTGGCAGTATGGTATTCGGCCGAATCTACGTGACTCTCTTGGAAACGATTTTAATTGTACAAATGCAGTTGTGAGATTTTTATCGAATACACGACTTGACTAGGTGATTTAGTTTTTTATTGATCCGTTTTGTTTATCCTCCGGACCCATTACATCCGGAGGTTACATTCGTTGTTTTATATATGTTTTTAACACACTTGCCACTTGGACCATTTACATCCGAGCATTTTAGAAATGCGCCAGATAATTCATTTCTGGCAGCATATATTTTATTATTTTTACTATTTCTTTTTAAATACCAGCTAAGGTCTGTGAACTGCTCACTGTTATGTTTTTATGCTTCACCCTGTTGAAACTGCATTTGTTTGCCTCGTTTTAACCGTGACAACGCTTTTTAGTTCTTTTAAGTATTCTGGTTATCGTATTGTGTTCGTGTTTAGTGAATGATTTTAGATAAGGGCGCAAATAGCCATAGTAGCTGACGCGCCCTTTTTAAACCCCACTAACCAACTAACCTACTAAAAAAATATGTGAACTTTGCGAAATACAGGCGGAGCTGCAGTTGCGAGCGTCGTCAAATAAATCATAATTTGAATTTTTTTGGTCTCTTAAATCGACAGAGAATATTTGGAATTAAATCAGTAACTTCCCAAAACACGCTATGAAATGAGGAAAATTATTAAAATTGATATTTACATATTTCACACTTTAATATTAAGTAAGAACCAAGCTCTACTACTGTATCGGCAACTATTTAAGCTCTGCGCGATCATTACCATTTCAGCAAAGTACAGAGTGTCCCAAAAGTCTCCATACATAGGAAATATTAGTTGAAAATAGAAATGACACATAATGTGGCAGCCTTCGAGAGTCAGACATAGGTAAATGTGATCCAACCAGTTCCGACACACATTCTACATGACAGACGTCGATGATACAGGCCTGAAAATGGTGCAAGTCCCGTGTTTTCTTCTGGTAGACCTGCGACTTAAAGTAACCCCAGACGTAAAAATCAAGAGGTGTAAGATCTGAGGACTGGATTGGTCACATTCAGCACATTATGTGATATCTCTATTTGAAACTGACATTCCGTATGTATGGAGACTTTTGGGACACCCTGTACTTCAGGTATGTGGCAATGTGTACAGGCCCATAACGCCGTAAGTTGAATAGATCTGAATGCAATGTTGGGGGGGGGGAAGGAAATAATTTAATCGTGACTGCGGCTAGACGTAACAGACTGTCATACATCGTGTTCCGATCTTGCTAGCCTCTGGGATGTGTGACACATGAATGAAGAGAAATAGAATTAATTCATCGTCACTTGGTTTAGAAATTGTCAGTAGGCCTATTCAGTTGTACTGTATCTACAGCACTGAAGTGAGTTGCTGACTGCTGTTACACGGGAACAAATAATGCCCTTCCGTGCAATGCGAGAAGAGTCTCAGCTATGGTGAGCGGAGAGTCGGCCGGATATAAGCGTATTTAACAAGCTGCAGCTTCCTGAAGGCAAACATGAGAACCTTTTATGGCATTCGAAAGCGTTACCTCATAAAATAAAAGCCCAACAGCAAATGCAAAAGTAAGGATTTCGAAGTGTACAGTCCCTTTATAGCGTAATGTAGTAAAACGATTCTGTAATTTAAATGCGTTAGTCATTTAACCTTTAAATAGGATACATCAGGTTAATAGGTTATATGCTGTAATTTTAATAGAACAATAGCAAAAAATTGGTAGAAAATTAAAATTTCACAATACTATAATATTGCACAACATATAAAATATCCGTCTAGGTCCGAGGCATCGTTGATTCTTCGAGCAATTCTTGTATGTCCACTCAAGTAGGTTGCTAGCCTCACTCAAGTGTGTTTTTCTGTTGGGGTCTGCTCCCTTACGCCAGTAAATGTGGAATACAAGACGTGATAAAATGGATCAAAGGAAGAAGAAAAGGATGGAGAGATCACGTTTCAAGAATGACAGATGAACGACTTCCGAAAATCGCGATGGTAGGAAAACTAGACACCCCAAGACCTTTGGGACGACCTCCTAAACGATGGAAAGAAAGCTGGACACCATTATCAGAATAGGCAACGTTGGAAAAGACAGGATTTAATCCTGTTGTTGTTGTTGTTGTTGTTGTTGTTGTTGTTGTTGTTGTTGTTGTTGTTGTTGTTGTTGTTGTTGTTGTTGTTTTCTAATGCCAGGCGTTTGACAATAGTCATTTGACCTCTTGCACTCCAATATTTTTCAAAGATATTATCATGACCAGCCACTGAAGCACAGATTTAATCTTGGCTGATGTTATACCGCCAGCATTCCATTGTAAGATGTTCAGTTGATTCTGTACCATTAAAGTAGTCCCCGCCCGGAGATCCGATTGGGGGACTATTTTACCTCCGGATAATTTTACCTTAATGGTACTCATTTCATATTGGAGTTAAATGGCAAGTTGTAGCCGATTTAAGTGAACACCATATTTTAACATTTTGGTGTCTACTTCATTCACACACAACCCCCAGAATGTCTGGAGGACCACACCTGCTGTTGGTCGACGGGTCCATTGGACCTAGCTGGGAGATCTTGTTGATCACCAGCTTTCCCTCCTTAAGCCACTGGAGGACGATTTTAGTGCCATAGCAGGTCAGCACTAGGAACAGAAAAGTAGAAAGAGGAGGAAGGAAAGGGAAATGAACCCCTAGGCCTCGAATGCTCTAATGCCGTTAGGGTCGAAGAAAGTAAGAGTTCAGTTAGAGGACTGGATAGGAAAGGGTAAAGAGGGAATTAGGTATTGGATAGAGGAAAATTGTACCAAATTCGGTCATTAACTCATCAAGCTGACCAGTGCTAATGGATGAGTACCCCCTCCCTTTAGTTCAGCTTGTAAAATTATGCTTACTAACAGCTGCACCACGGGAAGGTAGGGATGGGACATTGGGTATTTGTCCAGGTTGGTTCCTTAAAGCCTTCAATGGCTCTCCCCCCTGTATCCGACAGATACCCTTTTGCAGCCTTTAATCCTACAATACGAAGAAGATATAAAATATGGACATTGCAATAGTTGTTTTCTTTACAGTCCGACACGGTTTAATAAACTAGTGTGAGAAATGATTATGTAATGTCTGTCCTTATAAATATTATCAAGGATTCTCTCCAAATATTACATTATCATCTCTATTTTAATTAATCCACTTATATTTGCCTTAAACAATTAACTTTTTTTTCTTTAATGTATCACATCACATTATATTGTATATGTTTATTGTATTCAGGACCCTTGTGGTCACTCGAATTCTTTAAGCTGATGTCTATAATTTAGAATTTATATATAATTTAAGGGTTAAAAACCAGCGTATAGGTAACTAAGTATGGACACTTCGCGTCGGTACCTTTGATGTAGCCGGACTGATTTCAATGACCTACAAGCCAGCTATGATATGATATGATATGATATGAAATATGGTATGAAATATGATACGTTACGATATTAAATCCAGATGTTTGAGATGGGCAGGGTATGTAGCACGTATGTGTATAGTGTGTTAGTTGGGAGGCCGGAGGGAAAAAGACCTCCCATGTATATCTCGGCCTCCCCAAAGAAGAAGAAGAAATTACTATTTTGATGATTTTATTGTCTATTTTCGTAATTTTTAAATGTCATTTTTTTTATTATTTTACTGCTTATTTCCTGAGCATTAAGTGTATATTTGCTTGCCTGTTTTAGCTAAAATAAATGCCTGAACTCCCGGGCCCTAGTGATTATGATTAAAATCATATCGTACTCCGAGAAGGCTTAGCAATTATACTCGCCGAAATTCAAACTCTGTCCCCGGATGAAAAAGTCATTTGCCAACAATTTGTACGTGATGCTTGCACCAGGGCCGTGAGACATCCAAGGCTGATATTGATCGCAGGCGCGCTTGTGTAGTAACATTCCAAATCACAAGAGCTGTGGTTGAAGTTCAAACTCTTGTTCTGAGATCAGACTTTATCCGATCATCTACGAGTAGCGACGCAAGTTTTCCCATTATTATGTTAAAGTTCAGCCTCCGCAAATCCAACCCCCACGTCCTCGTTGTGAGGGACGGTATCTACAGGGCGTCCTGGAAGTCCATGTACCTCTATAAACCCTTTAATTTAATAATGAGCACATGGAGCTAGGTGCTCAAGGAGTCCGTGCGTGCTTCATCGTGTCGAACACACAAGTCTATGCGTCTGGAAGCCCTTCGTGACGTTTCATCCAACATTGCAAAAGTGATTGAGGCAAAGGAAGCCGGTACTGCTTGTTGTAGTTCACTGTTGGTTCTGTAGCGATGCGCAGTAATCTCCCTCTTGAGAATACTTCACGCATAATTCTCCTGTGTCGTGAGGTCAGGGCTACGTGGAGGCCATGGAGATGGGGAACCAAGTCCAATCCAGAGTCCAGGAAATTTCTCGTCTAAGGTATACATCGACTCTTAGGATAAAAATCTACATTTCTTTCAAACTTTGGTGGCATGATGCTTGGGAGTAATCTAAGCAATTTGTATAATGCAAACTTAAAAATCGAATTTGGGGACACAAAGAATTTAAAAAAAAAAAAAAAGTTTGGACCGACCTAACTCCATTAAAAATTGACTTCGAGTAAAACTTCTTTCGTCAAAATGATCCTCTATGTATGGAGAATGTTACATATTAAAATTATTTATTTATCTTCAACCATTCTGAAAATATGCCACATTATCTGAGCACTTATGCAGGTATGAACCTGTCACACTCGTGGGTCTTAGTTCGAACTTAGGATTAAGATACAAATTAGATATACTTTAAATGTTATTTTAAGTGACAATGCTTCATTTAATTTAGGATGCTCCTTGTTATTATTATTTTATTATTATTATTAATTATTATTATTATTGTTTTTATTAGTTGTGTTTATTATTAATTGTCATTATTGAGTGTAATTAGTTACTACTGCCACCGGGTATATACCCCTTTGCAGTGTAAATAAATACATACATACACTTTAAAAATGTATATTTGCATAGTTTTGGGATAAAATAATTATAATCGATTGAAAATAATAATTTTAGTTTACAACCTAGCCACATGTTTAAGCTTTAATTTGGTACCTCAATGAAGTCTTTTGCCCAATCGGAAGTCTACTTTTTGTCCGTCGGAAGGATAATAAATGTCGGAAAATGTGAAATGGAGAAAACAGACACTGAAGATGGCGTAAGGTATAGAAAGCTCTTATATTATAAATGGGCTCTTGCACACGAAATTTTACTGTCAGCTCTGCAGTGCAAAACAGCTGTGCAGAGGCAGATTGCAAATTACAGACAACAGATAACTATCGCGCATAGAATGATATAATATGGATCATATTCACTCTCTAAACAATTGTTTAGTCAACTGTCCGAAGACAGGTCTGAACCTCACATGTGATACCAAAAAGGCACCACTTATGATGCAAATAAGCTATAATCTTTTCGCTGTAAGAAAAATCCTAATATAAACAATAGCACGTGACTGAAGTGAGGCTTCATTGGCCGCTGTTTGGCGCCATAGATTCTCAGTACATGTTCCCGCCTACTCTTGTACATTCTGTTTCATGTTAAACATTTCCCGTTACTCGTCAAGTAGGCCTAACCTCACTACTGTGCATTCATTTGCTTAGAAAACATTTATTTTATAATTACTCTAATTAAATTATTTTTAAGTCTTATGTCTTCACAATGGACAGTTGAGGATGCAAAAGCCATACTGCAGTACCACGTGCTTACGTGAACAACTACGAGCTCAAGTGACGCCAGCTTGTTACAAGGAACAGTCTACCTCGTTATTACTGTTGGTATTCATCCGCGTTCATAGTACATAAGAAAATATAGAAGTAGCTTTTCTTTTACATAGCGTTTTACATATGAGTGAAGTTATATGTTTCATCGTATTTAAGAACTAGAATGCAATGTTTTATTTTCAAATAATACAACATTGTGGTTTCCAAATACGAACTATATTTTCCTGCGTCATGTGAGTGTTTCGACTGGGAGCCAATCACGGGTATGACAGCAATGTGCTTATGTTTACATTAGGATTTTTCTTACAGAGAAAACAGTATAGGAGATAATAGGGTAGGATGGCCAGTTTCTATCCTCCAGCTTCATATTTGAATATACCTTTTCTCGCCAAGTCGTTTTTGCGTTTGCGCACGGCTCTATTAGAGTATTCTCTGATTCTCAATTACTCTATCATGCGTGTGATTGGTATTCACAGCTACCGCATCTGCCACTGGACACAATTTTCCACTGCACTTCTTCCTGACTAGCCATCCATTACTTTTCTACAGTGCGTCCGGAAAGTCCGTGTACCGTTATCATATTCCATCATAAACATTTACAGTTTTTAATGTTTATTTGGAAGGACGTCAGCACGTCGCGCCCCGTGCAGGGTGGCTACGCGATCTAAGGACGCTATTCTTAGACGGCACGGTCCGAAGATTCGTGGGTTCGAATCCCGCCTTAGAAATGAATAGATGTCCCTTGTTAATGCTCTGCCCTTTGTGTGTCTCAGTGGTATAACTGTGAACTAGTTATTTCGACCGAGAAGATAAAATGTCCGCAGACAATTTTCTCAGACGTAAGTCGCAAATTGTCTAAGCTTTGATGGCTGTTGACTCCAAAATAACGCAATTATGAAGTTTGTTTTGCCAAACATTAATGCTAGTAAAGAAGCAAAATGAAGACCACAGGCAAAGGCCATTCTACTCACATAAGGTGCGTTTTGAGATATATTTCCCTGTAATAATGCATGTACAATGATCTTTCATAGCATGTAGGCTACTACTTTGAAGCATGGATTTCTTGAACGTAGGTTAATGTTTCTTTGACTTGGAAACTGCTCAAAATATAGTACAGTTGAAGGTTAAAAAAAACGTAATTATATTAGGCCTATCGGTTGTTCTGTATGGTTGTGAAACCAAGCCAGGACGATGGTAACATTTAAAAATATCCCGTTCATATCATCTTGAAATAGTTATCCATACAATTTTAAACTGTAGTAGATTGGCAGTACTGCTTCTCACATAAGCGGCAAAAACCACCTCAGAGAAAAATACTTTAACCTCGTCTCGTTAGAAATGTATTCATGTCATTCATTAAGCCTATGTGTTTATATAGGTCCGTGGCCTGAGGTATCTTATTCTATACCATCTGCGCTTTCTGGTTATCATTCGAGTTTCTTCTATTTTCTTGTCACTAGATGCCTCCATTTGATTGAATTTATCATTCCGTCCAGTCAGCAACATGGCTGAAAAAAGCAAATATAATTGCCGATTTGTTATATGTTAAATGAAATAATATTAACTGTTTGTACATTCTTACACATTAGCTATTCACGTAATAATAATAGAAACATTGTTTGGGTTCTCAAACAGGCGTACAAAACTACTTTTTAAGAGGTATCATTGGCGATACCTTTGGTCACTAGCATGACTTTTCATCAATCACATTACTATAGTTTTCTATAATAAGTAGAATACATGATATTGTACAAACCTGATAGCTGTTATTTCATGCTCGCATCATTTTCATATAATCAAAATATTCTTTACAATATGATAAGCTTCACTAAAAAGTGACACTGATAGGAAGAAAGAAGTCAGGGGTAGTTACGAGCAAGTGGTGAGAAATGACGACAAACTAGCTCTACTAAAGTAGTTTCACAATACGTCCATTTTATGGCATCCACTGAATTCAGTGTGGAACTAGTAGAAGACTGCAAGTGCTGGTCAAAAAAAAAAAAAGGGATACTGTGCCCTTGTATTGTATAGGCTAATACTCCAATAGATGGACAGTTTAGTAAAAAATTGTGGGCAGAAACAATTCGTATAAGGCAATGGCTGTAATAGGAAGTGTGTGTGAAACTGCCAATCAGATTTGATCACTATGCCCGTGTATTGTATCATACTCCAATAGATGGACAATTTAGTAAAAAAATTGTAGGCAGAAACGTAGTGTTGTTGCTGTTATTTAGTTATAGTTATCATTATTCTTCAGATGCTTTTTTTTTTTACCTGTAATGTAGTTCCTGGTACAGTGCATCTTTTCTATATAATGTATATATTTAACGAGAGTATTATATTTGCCATGACTTCTAAGCGTAGTGTTGCTGTTAGAATACAGATACTTTCATTTCATTATTTGTAAGCAATTGTATTCATTTTTGTAAAATAAATCAAACTGAATGAATACCAAATTAAGTCCCCATAGCATCCCAAGATATCACATATGATACCTAGCATAAAACAAGAATAGAAGTCATGATAAGAATTTTGATTGGTTAGTGTTTGTCTTTGTATCGCCAATTATCCAATAAATAATATTTTAACATGGTTTTAGCTTTAAATTTGTCGCGGGACTGAAGAGATTAACACGTGAATTGTTGTATCAGTTATGGAGTCATCTTTAGGTGCAGATGTAACCACATGGAAGAAACGTAAGCAACGAAAGGAGAAGAAACAGGATATAATAAAGAAAAAGAAGATTGAAGGAGAGGGACATTTCAGCCACAAGACAGTATTTTTTTTTCTTAAAACAACCATTGTCCACAGTTAACTACATTTACACATGTATTTCTGAGTCAATTGAAGTTACAAATGTACTTCAGTTTGCCCAGGTTTCTTCAATATCTTAAGAAATGGCATGATGAATTTCATACTTGAAGTGTTAACAACACTTATGCCAGATAGTTTTTTGTTTCACCTGAAAATTTATGTTTTTAGAGTATGATTGTTTTTCACTTTTTCAGAAACCCTTCAAATGATATTCTACTTGATGGCGTTCACATATTTAAAAAAATATGACTTAGAATGTTCTTTCCCTGTGATCTTCAAATGTAATTTTCTGAGAACTTTACTATTCTAACCTAAAATGTCACAGCACTATTTGCTTCACATCGGGCTGATGTATGCCTATCATCTTAACATAATTAATTCCTATTGGCTGAGAAAACATTAATGTATTGCGTGGTTCGTGATTCTCCGACTCTTCGCTTTATTTAACGCATTCGCAGTTCATTCAGTCACTAATACCCAAGGACGTGCGGAGTTCTTCGTTGTATTGAATGTGGGCTACGTTTTTCTGAGAAAATTGTTTCGTGTAGTTAGTTTTCAAGTATAATTTAATTTTAAATTCTGATCCATTATTGTGTGATACAAAAATAGACCTCTAGTATTGTGTAAATGGTGGTTGTTTGAGTAGCAATTAGCTACTCACCTAGCGATCAGGATAAGAGGTGAGTGATAATTATATCACTACTAGTGGCTTGTACAGCAAATGCTGCAAACTAAGTTCATTAGAAGTTCAAATTAAAATTTTTCTAATTTATTTCCAATGAAGAATAGCAGACATTTTGAAAGTTATTTGCTTCCATAATAGTGAAACATACTCCCTCTGAATGCTTTTATGCCAAATACATTTCCTTGAACCTATCCATCTTCAGTTCTTGAGATTCAATGCGAAAACTCAAGTAACAATGTTAGGACGATCAGAGAATTTTTCATGTGGGAATAATGCAGTAGCTATTTCAGGTCATTGAGGATTACAGGTGAGAGTTGAGAAAATTTCAGGTTCGATTAAACCAAAGAAATATGAAATTAATTTTGATTTAGTTTTAACACGCAGCTAAAATAGGAAGCATGACTCATTACTACCTAGGAAAATTAGAGAATCACACCTATAAATATCTACATCACACTGCTATTAAATATATGAAAAAGACCCACATAACTTAACTAATAAGTATAAAAATATTTCATTTTAATAACAATATTGTTACCTTACGTAAGTTTTATAATTTTCAGTAACAATATATATAGCTGTTACTCAATAAATTATAGAAATAAAGATCTAATTTAAAATATTCTTTCTCTGCGTCTACTTATATAAAACCCCAAAAGGTTTCACTTTCATATCATCAATATAGCATTAATGTGTGTAATTAGTAGCAAATAGGTCTACTCACATAATATTGCATTAACTATAATAATATTTCATTTTTAATGGTAATAATCTCATCAAACATTCTCACGTTTTGTAGTTCTCAATATCCAATACACAGCTGTACTCGGAAAACTACAGACTAGAGAATCAGATCTGTAAATTATTTTTATACGCCATCTGAACTCTAAGATATGTCAGCAATCCTGCAGATCAAGGCCTTCGTGTAATATTGTTTATTGTAGTGTGTGTTTTGTTTTATTCTAAAAGCCATATTTTTCAAAACTGGCGACAGATGGATTTTGGAAAATAGGAAAATGATGTAGGAAAATTGACATTTCACTGAAAACTATTTTTCTGAAAAACTTTGGGTTCTAAGCTTCAAAATGAGGGGTCATTTATTAAAATCCGTTCAGCCGTTTTCCCGTAATTTCCATTGCCAGTTCAAATTTTATATATATATATATATATATATATATATATATATATATATATATATATAGATTATAGAACTTAGCAATTTGATTGAGTTAAGAAAATGTTTAACAAGAGTAAATTTTTCACAAAATGTATAATTATGTTAGTACTAATATGAAACTTAAAATCAATAAGCGAAGGAATTGTTTAAAAAGGGGAGAATTTTCTTTAATATTTTCGGATAATTTTCCGATTTAAACGTTACCAGAAAATTATCTCAAATCCGGTCCAACATTGATATTTGTCAAATATTGTGAACGCAATGTCTTGTGTTGTCTTAAGTAGAGGTACGGTGGAATGCTGGTCTGTATTGGGAACATTGTGTTAGATCGAAAAAAGAAATTGATTTAGTGTAAAATGCCGATAGATTGAAAATCCCCAGAAGAAAAGTTAATAGTACATTATGCAACGAGCCTATAATGGTAGTAATTAAGACGCGACTATGTTTGTTTATGAAACGAGCGCAAGCGAGTTTCATAATTTTCATACGAGCGTCTTAATTACCATGATAGGCAAGTTTCATACGACTTTTTATGCTCGACCATATTTCTAACTTGAAATTATTCATAAGTTTTCATGTTATGGTTATGTAAGTGACGAACGGAACTGACCTGAATTGTGAGATGTGCGCAGACGCGAAAGTATTGATTTTTTCCGAAGCACGAATATCATTGACCTTGATATAACCTAGAGAACATTAGTCTTGATATAACCTGGAAATTGATTTAGAATTGAAAAACGAGATGACAAATTGAATTTATTTGAATATTATTTACAATTAACGCTAATTATTATAGTAACAGAACATAACCTTCTGCAACAGTATTGGATTTCCAGCCACCGTGACTTTTCGCTAATTGTCTTTCGATTGCATATCCGAGAATAATCGATACTGGCGGGTTTATAATGGTACAATCAGTACAAAGGTGATTTGTCATTGGCTGAACAACTGAATTATAATGAATAGGTGTACTTTAATGGGGTGCATTAATGGGCTGCTACCAGGTGTATAATTACTATATTTCGGCATGGTCGAGCATAAATAATCTAATATATTTTGAACGTCATTGTAGCCTGCTTCATACCCTTGAATACCAGTAAGACATTAGCAGAGCTATGAGACCCACCATCTCACGTGGAGTGAGGAATAGGCTACAGTGTAACTTTATTTTAAGACGCTTTTCATGTAAAATAAACTTATCTCAGAATTTTTATTGCAGAGGCACAGCTATGGGTGCTGTGCAATGTGCTTTGTGAAAGTCGCACATTTATGATTAGAAACTGAGAAACTATGGAGCGTATACTGAAATAGATACACAGTGAAATGTTTCTTGAGGGGTGTTTTAAAATAACACCAACAACAAATATAAGCAAATCGCTCTTTTTCTAGCAATTAAAATGAGTAAAACATTTTTAGGAAAAGATTTTGAGGCGACCTGGTAACAAGTTAATACACAACACAAAGTATCTTCGATAAGAGTATATAAAATGTAGATTAGCCCAAAACAGCTCCAAATTGTTTTCTTACATAACATGAAGTAATATACGAAGTGGCGTATGCAGTATGTCTTTGAAATGTCTGCCAGAAAAATTAATTATTGTATATACAGGGTGAACCGTAAGTAATACAGTTAATTTCAAGGGGTTATTCTTCGAGATATTTCAAAGAAAAAAAGTTTAATACAATTTTGCTCGTATTTGCTTCCTTTTCGAGATAAAAATTGTTTTGTATGAAACATTTCGTAGCTCTTTTTGGGAAAGTCATTGATTTAATTCCCAATATGCTCAGTCAGTTTAAGAGAGCAGTGTATTATGATAATAAATGATTAAAAGAATTTTAATTTTATTCTTTAAACTTACAGAAGAAATTTGATCTGAACCAATGAAACATTTTTAATCATTTTCAGAACGGAAAGTTACATTTATTCACATCAAATTTCTGCACATTTGAAGGATAAAACTAAAATTTCAATCATTTACTATCATAAAACACTGCTTTCTTAAATTGGCTGATGATATTGGAAATTAATTCAGTAGCTTTCCCAAAATATGCTATGAAATATTTTATATAAAATATAATTTTTTCTCTCGAAAAAGAAGCAAACACGAGCAAAATTGCATTAAACTTTTTTCTTTGAAATATCACAAAGAATAACCCCCTGAAATTAATGGCATTACTTTATCTATCTATCTATCTATCTATCTATCTATCTATCTATCTATCTATCTATCTATCTATCTATCTATCTATCTATCTATCTATCTATCTATCTATCTATCTATCTATCTATCTATCTATCTGTCTGTCTGTCTGTCTGTCTGTCTGTCTGTCTGTCTCTCTGTCTGTCTGTCTGTCTGTCTGTCTGTCTGTCTGTCTGTCTACCTACCTACCTACCTACGTAACTACCTACCTACCTATCTATCTATCTATCTATCTATCTATCTATCTATCTATCTATCTATCTATCTATCTATCTATCTATCTATCTATCTATCTATCTATCTATCTATCTATCTATCTATCTATCTATCTATCTATCTATTATTCTATCTATCTATCTATCTATCTATCTATCTATCTATCTATCTATCTATCTATCTATCTATCTATTATTCTATCTATCTATTATTCTATCTATCTATTATTCTATCTATCTATCTATCTATCTATCTATCTATCTATCTATCTATCTATCTATCTATCTATCTATCTATCTATCTATCTATCTATCTATCTATCTATCTATCTATCTATCTATCTATCTATCTATCTATCTATCTATCTATCTATCTATCTATCTATCTATCTATCTATCTATCTATCTATCTATCTATCTATCTATCTATTATTTATTTATTTATTCTGGTGTAGTTAAGGCCATCAGGCCTTCTCTTCCACAACACCAGGAATACTTACGGTTCATTCTGTATGTTGTTGTTGTTGTTGCTGCTGCTGCTGCCGCTGTTGTTGTTTGTCAACTATCCGAAGACAGGTCTGAACCTCACAAGTGATATCAAGAAGGCACCACTTGTGAGGCAACTAGGTCAGGAGGTAATGGGGTAGGGTGGCCAGTGCAATTGAAAACGTCCTCAGAAACAGACAGCACTTAGAGCTTGATGCAATCTACATTGATTGATTTTGAAAACTAGCCTTTAAGGATTGGAGAAAAATGGACGTAAAGTGATATCAGAAGAAAATGATTTAACAAGTCGAGCAGAAGTAGTGTTTTCGCCACAAATACCTAATTTAAAAGCCAGTCACGTTGGTTGCGTTTGGTATTGAAGAATAACACAATAGGACACCTCATGTGCAGAGGTAAATCAACCATAGAAAAGGGCTGTATAATCCTCCTTTGTCCACCTTAAACCTGTTCTCTTGTGTGCAACTTTATAACAAGTACCGGAAAGGACGAATAATACAGTAGCCATTATATTACAAGCGTAGGCCTATTCCCTAACGATAAGCACGAAGAAATAGCACATTTTCTAAAATTTATTGGCCGTATTTGAATTGTTAAAGATTCGATTCATTACTAATGAATAAGGATTCATAAAAGCTGCATATTTGAAGCTTTGTCTGCCATTCTGATGGCCTTCTCTTTCTCTGAAGAAAGAATATTTGTATATTGCATGAAGACAATTATTATTATTATTATTATTATTATTATTATTATTATTATTAATCGTGGCGCGACAGCCCATGAAGGGACAAGGTCAGCCAGCAGGCATCTGGCCTCACGTCCACTTGCCCCAGCAGGGGTGAACGATTTTATTATCCAGCTGCTCAGCTGATTTCCGTAACCGAATTTCACTACTTATCGTAACTCCCCAAATTCATCACGATTCTGGATGGCATTGGTTCCATACACTGGCCGAAATATCATGAGAAAATGTCTTACACATAAGGACTAGAACCAGCTCGCATTCCGTAACTCGAGCCCAGACATAATGCCTTCGATACGGCGCGGAAAAAATTCTATCTATAATCCATAATATAATAATGGGTTACTGTTTCTGACTCGGAAGAAAAGTGTCGGGAAATCTCTAATTTGTTTTGTGTTATTAAACTAAATGATTATTTTTGCGTAACTGTGTTGAACTGTTCGGGTTACATCAGCTGCTTGTCTATGCGGATGACGTGAATATGTTAGAAGAAAATCCACAAACGATTAGGGAAAGCACGGGAATTTTACTGGAAGCAAGTAAAGAGATAGGTTTGCAAGTAAATCCCGAAAAGACAAAGTATATGATTATGTCTCGTGACGAGAATATTGTACGAAATGGAAATATAAAAATTGGAAATTTATCTTTTGAAGAGGTGGAGAAGTTCAAATATCTTGGAGCAACAGTAACAAATATAAATGATACTCGGGAGGAAATTAAAAACAGAATAAACATGGCAAATGCCTGTTATTATTCGGTTGAGAAACTTTTATCATCCAGTCTGCTGTCAAAAAATCTGAAAGTTAGAATTTATAAAACAGTTATGTTACCGGTTGTTCTTTATGGTTGTGAAAGTGGGACTCTCACTTTGAGAGAGGAACATAGGTTAAGGGTGTTTGAGAATAAGGTGCTTAGGAAAATATTTGGGGCTGAAAGGGATGAAGTTAAAGGAGAATGGAGAAAGTTACACAACACAGAACTGCACGCATTGTATTCTTCACCTGATATAATTAGGAACATTAAATCCAGACGTCTGAGATGGGCAGGGCATGTAGCACGTATGGGCGAATCCATAAATACATATAGAGTGGTAATTGGGAGGCCGGAGGGAAAAAGACCTTTAGGGAGGCCGAGACGTAGATGGGAAGATAATATTAAAATGGATTTGAGGGAGGTGGGATACGATGATAGAGAATGGATTAATCTTGCTCAGGATAGGGACCGATGGCGGGCTTATGTGAGGGAGGCAATGAACCTCCGGGTTCCTTAAAAGCCAGTAAGTAAGTAAGTGTTGAGCTTTTGGATTATTTTTTAATTTTTGAAAAGGAAGTAGCTAGCCTATATGTTAGTCGGCTGTCGTGCACATTTCATTTGACACACGGTTACTTAACCAGCAGTTTTATTGTTGCAGCGTAATATATTAAATGAGAAAAGCCACTCTTACTTCCTCATTAGAGAAAGTAGGCCTATTACGATGCTGCAAGAGCATGTTCGAGTTGCGCAGTACCGAAAAAAGAGGTTTGGATATACCGTCGATCGGTCTGTTCGTCTGTGTGTAACGATCTGGTTGCATTGTTTCTTACTTCGTGCCAACGAGGATTTTATCATGTAATGATATACAGGGCATATCAAAAGTCCGTTAACACTTTCAATAATTTATTACACAAAAACTACTAATGATAGCACTTTCAAACACACGTCAGTTTAAAGTCAAACTATCAAAGTTCGTTTTACACCTTACAGAGATTCAATGTGTGAACCACGATTGACTCGGCAGCTGTCCAAACGATAATCAAACTCTTCCCATACCCTTTTCAACATATCCTCTGTGACCGTGGCGGCAGCTTCTCGAATTCTGGTTTTTAGTTCCTCTAAATCACGTAGCAAAGGCGGTACAAACACAAGGTCCTTTAGATACCCCATAGAAAAAAGTCACATGCAATCATATCGGGTGACCTTGGTGGCCATGTCATGAAACATCTGTCCCTTACTCCAGCACGTCCTATCCAACGATCAGACATCTCCGTAATCAGGTAAGCACGAACTGCATTGTGGAAATGTGGCGGAGCCCCATCTTGCTGAAAGATGAAATCGTCATCGAAATCTTGTCTAAGGTGAGGCACCAACCATTGCTCCAACATGTCCAGATATGAATGTCCAGTCACAGTAGCCTCAATGAAGAAGAAGAAAGGTCCGTACAGTTTTCGTTGTGACAACGCGCAGAAAACATTCACCTTTGGTGAATCACGCTCATGTTCAATGATTCTGTGAGGTTTCTGTGTACTCCAAACACGACAGTTGTGCTTGTTAATTTTCCCACTTGTATGGAATGTCGCTTCGTCGCTGAAAATTAAGCGGCTGAATAACTTTGAGAGTTTGACTTTAAACTGACGTGTGTTTGAAAGTGCTATCATTAGTAGTTTTTGCGTAATAAAATATTGAAAGTGTTACCGGACTTTTGATATGCCCTGTATGTGGAATTAATAATATTAATAAAAATGAATGGGACTTTATTCGAAACGAAAACATACAGTTTATTGCGCGCAACTTCAAGAATCGCTACACGTGGGGAATAATTAAGCAGCATGTCTCGAAACATCGATACCAGACAAATGAAGATTTGAAGCAAGCTGTTAGGGAGGCATTCAGGGAAATCACACCGCCTTTGCTGCGGAAAATTTCACACAGGACATGGCGCCGCATCATTTTGTGCCGCGACAATGATGGTGCTCATACTCATGTTATGGATCACTAAACAAGCTGGAACGTAAAGTATCAACCATTGTCACACATCTGCTATGACATGTTCAAAATGGATGCACATCAACATACAAATGAGATGGGAGTGACAAAACTTTCGGTCCTTAATGTACATTCCCATTGTTTGTATGATGCGATTTGTTAAAAAAACATCTCCTGTATAGCCTTTATGCTACTTGTGAACAGTCGTTCGAAATTGTTGCCTACATACAGGTGGACTCCTATCAAAACTCGCTCCAAATTTTAATTCCGTATCTGTACCTATCAGCCAGAACCTCACCGAGATGGATAATAATATTTTTACAAGAAACGCATGACGAAATTTATTAGTAAATACAATTTAACATTTAGAATAAATTAATTTAAAACAAATAATAATTTTACTATACCGGAAAAACTAAACTACAATCTATAGTACATAAAGAAGACATGTTAACCCTACGCCATACATATCTCGATAGGTTGGGTACATTGCAGACGTGTTACTTTCAATGCACAAACATCACAGCAATGCCTTCAAATGCAGCTCGTTTACACTTGTGAACCAAGCGACAAACTTAACGACTCTTGGCCGTTAGAAATGAACAAATGTCAGCCCATCCTTTCGCCGCTAAATGAACAGATTCATAAAATTCTTAAATTTATGTTTCATTTAACGAGGCTTGCAACTGCTGAGATTATATCAGAGTCGCCGGTGTGCCAAAATTTTGTCCCGCAGGAGTTCTTTTACATGCCAGTATTTATTTATTGATTTCTTCCTGTAACCACTACAGATTGCCATTGACAAAGATTACCATGATACAATAAACAGAGTAAATGCCTTGAGGCTTAGTGATACATTGTTGTTAGAGTGAAAAATAACAATTTGAATTAAATTGAAACACATGATATTAAACGAAGTAACGTCAAGGAGATGCGAATAAAAGTCATGGTTCATATGTATGATGCCTGAAAATAGCTATTGATCCTTTGAGTGTCGCAATTGTTAGATCTCTTAAAATATCTTTATGCAGGCCAAAAGATTTACAGAAGTCGACTAGGAACCGGTACATGAGCCTGTCGCATTTAAGCACATTTAAATTCCATCGACCTGGGCTGATATCGAACCCGCAACCTTGGGCATTGAAGGTCATCCCTCTACCAACTGCACCACCCAGGCCGACTCCAAATTCATAATTTCTAGTTTGGACAAGGAGACATACTTAAAAACTTTCTATTTGAAATTAAATATGCTCTAGTACCAAGAATATCCACTTTCAGGAAAGTAATGCTGCAGATGTCGAGACTTACTAACAGAAATTACCAGACTGTGAAATATTCACTGCATATAAATGAGTTTATGCAAACTAAAGAGATATTACCACAAAATGGAAATGCAGGAAATACTGAAGTGTTATTGTGGATCGTAATAAAGTTTCAGACAGTACGAAATGGCTTAGCGAGGGATAATATAATCGTCTTTCGTCTTTGGAATGTTGCTTTCTGCCCACGAAATTTGCCACTTAGTGGTTGTGAACGTATCTTCTGCACAGTGACCTGTCTAATGTTTCTGTGTCCAGGCAGTAATTGTGTTACCAATTTCTCTGTTACATTCTGTCCGGCTAGCGCGTCTGGCCGCGAAACCAGGTGGCCCGGGTTCGATTCCCGATCGGGGCAGTTACCTGGTTGAGGTTTTTTCCGGGGTTTTTCCTCAACCCAATATGAGCAAATGCTGGGTAACTTTCGGTGTTGGACCCCGGACTCATTTCACCGGCATTACCACCTTCATCTCATTCAGACGCTAAATAACCTAAGATGTTGATAAAGCGTCGTAAAATAACCTACTAAAAATACATTCTGTCGTTTGATATGAAGGGTTCAGAACCATAGTGGGCTATGCGCAATTTACTAAAATCGTAGAAAACAAGCGTTAAAATGAAGTTATTACCATACTGTAGTTCAATGGAAACATATAACAAGTAATATAAAGGTACGATCACACATCGCTACTTTTGCAGCGCAACTTTTGTACTGCAGCTGCAAAAGTTGCGTGTCGTGTTCACACGTAAGCCAAAAGTAGCGCGCTGCACGCTACTTTTCGTGCTGCGCAACCCGAGTGCTGCAAAAGTTGCAACTGGAGGTTGCGAGTCTGTTCACACACAAGGCGCTACTTTTGCAGCCGCAGTCATGCTGCAGGTTTCCATCTCCGTGTTGATTTCTCAATATACATTTTGTGGTTATGTTCGCATTATTAAGAAACTCATGCGAAAGCTTCCTTATCTATTACTTGCTTTTCTGTCGTATCTAGTATTCAGAAATTGACATTATTTTTACTATAAAGCTTTTAAAAACGCCTATATACTTAAATGATAACCAACATTATATTCAAGTAATCAATGTTGGCAACCCTCCTGTTTGGAACTACGCTACGGAAAATGTAAAAAATGAATTATATCGTCAGCAATTATTCTCAGACTGTGTTGTGTATTTAATAACCGTTACAAATAATTTATATCCATCACATTTAACATTAAAATATGTCCAAACAATAAAAGTATCATTGGCACATTTGGGTGCAACACTGGTCGCAACCGCAGCAAAAGTTTCAACAAAACCGATATCAGAAATGCTGCGGCTGCAACCCTGAGAACCCTGTTCACACGTCGCTACTTTTAAGCTGCGCGCAGCATGAAAAAGTAGCGGGCAGCAGGTTCGGCAGCCGCTACTTTTCGGGTTGAACCGTTGTTCACACGTCGCAGTACAAGAGTAGCGCAGTTTTTTGTACTACAGCGGTGCAAAAGTAGCGACGTGTGACCGTACCTTTAAGTATACACATTGAAAGTAAATGGTATGTCAATCTTCATTAAACTACGGTATTCACTTAACTTTAACCCTTGCTTTCTCCGTTTTTAATAAATGGCGCTTGGCCCACTATGACTCTGTACCCTTCATATGTTCTATAATTCATCATGTACGAGTATTTACATTGAGATCAATTAGAGCGCTTTCAGAATTAGAAGGCACACAAGGCGGAGCTACTTCAAGCCGGTCATGTCTAGCCAGTATAATAAGGCGGTGTTGCCTAGTTAAATCGTCGGGAACTCTTGCTTATGCTTGCGTATTTCTTTCTTGCACGCTCAATACTTACGCACAGGGTTGAATTTTAAGCTGTGTCATTCGATAGAGTAAAAATTCTGAAGCTGACTGTACGAAAATGGAATTCGTTCATCACCTGGTTTGCATGTTATCGCTTTAATACTGAACAGAGATATTACTATCCAGCACGTGACATATGCCCTGAAGCCTCTCGCTGTAAACAGAGGTATATTTAGTATCTTTCCAAATTCAGACGGTGACTGTTTTCCGTGTGTCTCGTATATTGAACAACAAAACTCACCGTAACAATGTCTTCTGAAGGGATTCCAGTGACTCTGGTGTCTCGTCTACTATACGCAAAACGAAAGTTCTACTCTCACAAACGACGAGAACGGTAAGATTTTCACTTTCCGTCGCAATATTATGCAGAGTGTAAAAAGAAACATTGCAAAAACGTACGAGATATTTGCTTAATATTTTAAACAATAGTCTTGCCCGTTCTTCGATTAATTATAACGAAGATTATTAACAGCATGCCTCCTTAAGAACATGATGAAACTTTATAAAATAAAACAATTTAATTGCATTTCGTTTTTAAAATAATAGTACCTATGCTAGGAACGAGAAAATTTTATAATTCTAAAATTCAATTTGCATTTTAAATACCTTGAGTTATATCTATTGCAATAATTCAATTTGTATTTTAAGTATATTGAGTTATATCTATTACAATAATTCAATTTTCAGTTTAAAACCCTAGAGTTATATCTATTGCAATAATTCAATTTGCATTTAAAAAACCTTGATTTATATGTATTGCAATAATTCAATTTGCATTTTAAATACCTTGAGTTATATCTATTGCAGTAATTCAATTTGCATTTTAAATACCTTGAGTTATATCTATTGCAATAATTCAATTTGCATTTTGAAAACCTTGAGTTACATCTATTGCGCTAATTCAATTTGCATTTTAAATACCTTGAGTTATATCTATTGCAATAATTCAATTTGCATTTTAAAAACCTTGAGTTATATCTATTGCAATAGTTCAATTTGCATTTTAAATACTTGAGTTATATCTATTGCAATAATTCAATTTGCATTTTAAAAACCTTGAGTTATATCTATTGCAATAATTCAATTTGCATTTTAAATACCTTGAGTTATATCTATTGCAATAATTCAATTTGCATTTTTAAAACTTGAGTTATATCTATTGCAATAATTCAATTTGCATTTTAAATACCTTGAGTTATATCTATTGCAATAATTCAATTTGCATTTTAAAAACTTTGAGTTATATCTATTGCACTAATTCAATTTGCATTTTAAAAACCTTGAGTTATATCTATTGCAATAATTCAGTTTGCATTTTAAAAACCTTGAGTTATATCTATTGCAATAATTGAATTTGTATTTTAAAAACATTGAGTTATATCTATTGCACTAATTCAATTTGCATTTTAAAAACATTGAATTATATCTATTGCACTAATTCAATTTGCATTTTAAAAACATTGAGTTATATCTATTGCACTAATTCAATTTGCATTTTAAAATATCTACTAGCCCTACATTAATGCAATTTCCATTTTAAAAACTTTCAGTTATATGTATTGCACTACGTTAACTTTTAGGCCTATCTAATAATATACAATCTTTACATTCAATATTTCAATGCGTTATTATTGTATCGCTGTTTACATATTCACTTCTTTACATCTACTTTTACTCGTAAGCTTGTATTGCTATAGACCACAGTGATAGAATATAGAACCCTGGAACTCTCGGTCGATATAACCTTACAAGATTAAGTTAAACTAAATTAAAATAGATGTTTAAATTTAACAGAGAACAAAATAATCTTCAATTTCAATATAGGCACTAAATTACGTATGTAGAGGCATGCTTACGTTGTACAAAACATTGCCCGCTCCTACAAAATACTGTAGGATATATCCTCTTTTCTGTGGATAAATAAACAGCAATAAATTCAGGGAAGTCTGGACTTTTAGTAAACTTTCTCGCTTACAGTTTTTCAGGCAGTTTCCACATGTCAGATGGACTTTTTGGAAAATTAAGACACTGTTTCTGTCCTATTAACAAAGTAGATCAAGTTTCAACATATCAGACACTTTATTTCGTATGTTACTGACTCCACGATTCACTGATTTTTGAAGCGAACAAATGATAAACTTTAGGATAAAGTGACTGATTCAGTAAGGGCCGATTGTATAAACCATTTAATCTTAGATCAGAGGTTAAATTGATCCTCGTTCCAGCTGAACTTGGAATTTTGTGTTGTATAAAGTCTAATCTGAGATTAATTTGTCTTAAACTAAAGTCAACTTTGACTGAAGAAATTTCTCCGTTTAAGTTAGATGATCCAAGTTCAGTTATTATTTTCTGTTTGAAATATACGAGTGGCAGATTGTGCAAAAAGAATAACCATTATTATTAATATTAATAGATATATGTGTTTTCAATTTCTTGCCTTAATACACAAACATTCTTATATTTTATATGGCTTTATCGTGTTCAGCAGTATCAAATAACATAACCTATAATTATATTACGTTTATAACCATTAATTATTAATGGATATAATAGGTACATTCATAAATTTTCAATTAACTGTATTACTAAACGAAAATTGTCGTCTTGTAAAGCTTTATTATGTTTGGCAGTATCAAGCACCATAACATGATAACAATTTGGAAAACGGTCCATCTTCTTATTGTTCGCTATTATTTACGTTGCACAAAACAAACCAGTGTCTCCAACGGAAAGTACGAAAAGTCTCCAAAAAGTAGTTAGAAAGTCGCTAGATTTCTCATTATCAACAAAGAAATATTAAATTTTGTCACTATGGGGTGTTAAAAAGGTCGCTAAATCTCTATTTAAGCAATATAAAAGTTAAAAGAAATTGTTGTTGAAAAAGAGTTAAAGTCGCTATAGTGGCAACACTGAACAAACCTGTATAACATGGTCCGCGCATCACGTATTTCACCTGTTTATGCGATGTTGCCAAATCCTTTTCACGTGAACTTAGATTGCATTTGAACCAAGGTAATTTGATCGCGGAAAAGTTTTATACAATAGAAGAAGTGTCTGAACTCGGTTCACTTTCCGATCTTCGATCAAAGTTGATCTTTAGTCAGAGAGCTTTATACAATTGGGCCTAAGAGTATTTAAACATAACGCTCGGGTCTCCTGCCACATCGGACAAGTTCTGTCTTTTTCCCCACATATCCGCTGTCTTGTGCATCATGTGTCAACGCCGTATTGCTGCTCTATAGGCTATATGTCTTATTCTGAAACCGCTATAATCTGTAATACTAAATGCACTGCGTTGTTTGGTCTTTGGCGACCATTTAAAACGATTCGTACACATTCAACATCTCTGATGGGAACTTCATTCCCTTGCTGCCAATCGTGGTTGTAAGTGGTTTCCACATTTTGGGCGAACTCGAGAACTTCTCATAAAAGTTTTCGGGCATAGAAGGCCAGCGCTATACCAACTACGCCAACCGGGCCGACTATATACAGTAGAACCCCGATTATCCGTCACCCTATTAACCGATTGGCGGATTATCAACTGTCTTTCTCTATTTCCTTTTTATTGCAGAGAACAAATGAAGTGATGTACGTTATGTTAGTACATATTTGTTCTGCAGAGGGTTATTAATTATTACAAACCTTTACCCTTACACAGTATGTAGTAGGAATCTTTCGTTACTGGCAACAGGAACAGTTACTTGTGGGAGGGGGGGGGGGTTTTTTCTCCAACTTGTAAAATAATCACTAAGCTTACATGCTTTCAAAGAAATTACCCCAAGAACTTTCAACCTATGTACCATGCAGACCTTATCCTTACTATTCGAGTTGCCGTACTTTGTACTTCTATGCAAAATGTCTTCCACAGGTGCCAAAAGAAAACATGTTGTACTAATTTTCGAAACAAATACAAATACTTAAGAGATTTGAAGAAGAAACTGTGGCTCATTTCGCATCAGAATACGAGATTGGCGTTACAACTGTTCGCTATTTATTAAAAAAAAAATACAAGAATAAAATTGTACAAAGTACGAATACGTAAATCTACAACACGAAACTTTTACTTTTCCCATCTTTCTGCAGACAACCTTCTCCCTTGGTCCTTAAAACCCGTCGTTGACAACGGTACTTAAATCACTGAAGTTCTCATTCATTATCTAGCATGTTAAACACAACACTGTGGAGGAAATTACGAAATTGTAGTTTAATTTATGAAAATGTTTATTTACCGATTATCCGATATTTTCGATTAACCGTTCAGTCCATCCCCTTCATTACCACGGATAATAGAGGTTCTACTGTGTATGTATATATATATATATGTATGTGTATATATATATATACTAGTGGCTTGTGCAGCAAATGCTGCAAACTACGTTGAAATAAACATTTTTTCAGATTTATTTTCAAAGAAGAATACCAGACATTCTGAAAGTTATTTGCTTCCATAATAATGAAAGATACTCTCTCTCGACCCAATACTGAAGAGAATCACGCATATAAATATCTACACCACACCGCCATTAAATATATGAAAAAGACCCAACCCCACTTGATTAATAGCTATAAAAATATTTGATTGTTAGTAATATTATTATCTTACGTAAGTTTTATAGCTTTCGGTAACATATACTATATATATACTATATAGCCACCACTCAGTAAAATATAGAAATCAAAATCTAGTCTAAGTTATTCTCTACATCTACTTATATAACCCCAAAACGTTTCACTTTCATAAATCAATATAGCATTAATATGTATAATAGTAATAATGTCATCAAACTATCTCAAGTTTTGTAGTTTTTAATATCCAATACACAGCTGTACCCAAAAAATTACACACCTCAGAATCGAACCTATAAATTATTTTTAGTAAATTAAGTTTTTAATAACCAATTTAATTTGAGCTCTGAATATGTCAGCATTCTTGCAGATCATGGCCTTCGTGTAATATTGTTTACTGTAGTGTGTGTTTTGTTTTATTCTGAAATGCAACACGGCCGACTTGATGCTCGCTTCGCTTTTCCTGAATGCAATTAGCTAGTTCTCAAAACTGACGACAGATGGATTTTGGAAAATAGGAAAATTATGTAGGAAAATTGACATTTCACTGAAAACTACTATTTTTCCGAAAAATTTTGGGTTCCATGCTTCAAAATGAGGGGCCATTTATTAAAATCCGTTCAGCCGTTTTCCCGTAATTTCCATTACCAGTTCAAATTTTATATATATATATATATATATATATATATATATGAGATCCTGTTCAAAATATGGAAATATAGGCTTAAAAACCTACAGGACACGGAATGTTGGTACAGCGGAAAACTCTGGGAGATTGATTTCAAAGGAACCTAGTCTTCGTGAAGCAGAAACGGTCTAGCAGGGTTTAGCGATGTGGTTATGATGATGAAGATCACGATGGTGATGGTGATGTTGATGATAATGATGATGGAATATTCTGTTGAGAGACATTTGAGCGACGTTGGTGAAACCAGCTATGAAATACGTATTTATCGTGATTACACGATGTCTCACATTTCCCACGGTGTACGAAATAATCTCCCGCTCACAATATTCGAAGGGGTTACTTAGCATAATCAATATAGAGAAGTCGGTGGTTACGTCACTGGCCCGTGATCCCCGGGGCCGCGGGATGTTACTGGCAAGTCTGCGCACCTTGGATCACATACCGCGGAAATCGAACGCTTGGGGAAATTGAAACTGAAACTGAAATGAATAAAACATGCGGTTGGAAATTATTCATAGAGGAATACAGGGAAGGAAGTTTACCACAGGAATTACTTCGATAGCCGACTGCAGCATTAAAATATCATTACAGGTCAGACAGGTGAGATCTTCCAGTATCACCTACACGAGCGATTCCCAACTTTTGAATGTCACGGATCCCTTGAAGTTCATACTTCATTTTGGTGAACCCACTAAAACATTTTTACATAATTTAGGTGCGTAACTGATGTTTAAATATTTGCATAATGTAGTGAATTGACCATCCTTAACAGAGTGCTGCATTGGAGTTAAATCGTTCGCTTGAACTCGGTCGAGTGTCGCACCCTCGAGTGAGATACGATCGATCGTGATACGCTCGTAATAAATAGAAGCACAGTACAAGGTCAACTCACCGACATGTCTTATCTTGTATGGAAGGCGACAGATAAGATACACATATGTTTTGCTCACACGGTAAAAATAAGGCTTTATTTTCTGCGTTTATGACAAATGTTTAATGGAACAGTCAATGGAAAGTAACAAAACAGGAACATGAATTTATAAATAAAATAGTATGAAAAACTTCGATATACGGTTATTATTGCTAATTAATAATTATTCAATATTTGATTTACCACATGATATATTATACATATTATATATTAATATAATATGATAGGTCCATACATAGTGTTCCGCCTATATACTGCGACAATGTAGAAACGTTTATTTATTTATTTATTTATTTATTTGACAATTTTTGTACATTAGTACTATCAATTGTGCTTAAATAATTAACGTTACAATAATATGAGACTTGTGGAGAGGGTGACGTCCATAGATACTTTTTACAAAATATTATTGATATAGCAGTAGATTAATAACAGAGATAACGTCACAGAAAATATAATAAAACGAATAATCATGCTGCACAACTGTTACAGACGCAAAGATTGATACACTAATTGTTAGAGATTATTATTATTATTATTATTATTATTATTATTATTATTATTATTATTATTATTATTACTAGAAAACTTGATACTGTTCTTGCATTATCGTGATTGTGTTCTCCGTTTATAATAATTGCATTTACATCCAATAACATCTATCAGATGTGGCAAAAACAAAATCACTCCTGAATGAAAAAAAAAACATTTACTTACAACATTTATATTAATTTTATAGCAAGTTTTGTAGTTGTACTATGGAGAGGTTAGTTAAACACTGCAAAGTTTTGAAATGATAAACATCTATGACGTTACTACACAGTTCATCACTGTAACAAGAACGAATATCTAACGCTCGGCTTATACCGTTCGAGGATTTATCGCTCGTGACAATTTACCCATCATGCATGTGCACTACCTATCGGATTATGCTATGAACTACTTGGCGCTCGAGCGAAAACGTCCGATGCAGACCTCTGATCCTTAATAAATTGTTAGCGATATTGAAGTTTTAGCTTTTGAATATAATATGAAAATACATAAATACAAAGATATTTTTCGTTCTTTCTCGTTTTTCTGAGAAAATTAAATTAACTTTTTGACTTGCCGTAAAGTTGGGATGGTTGATTTTACCTCGCAGCTGTCAATTTAGAGAAATCTGGTTTAATTGTAAATTAAGTCGCAAATTTAGCTCAACATTAAAATGTATTTCTTCATTTGTTCTTCAATAGGACCAGAACAGAAAATGTACAGTGCACACAAGTAGGTTATATAAAGCATATCACATTTGAGTGTGCAACCGAGATTGCAAGAGAGTAGTTCTGGGAAACAAGGTTTATAAGTTCGAAACAGATGAAGTTCCAACAGCTTCTCTTCTTCTTTGGCGCGAAAACTATTTAATTTTAACACGAACGAATATTCACCCAGTTGTTTTTGTTTTTCAATTTTAGGAAAGAAAATCTTCCCTTAATTTTAACGTCAATAAATGAAGTAGTTCGTTATATTTGTAACGATATTGAACAAGAGTCATAACTACTTGCTAAAAAGTAAGTGTGGAAAATTAATCGAATTCTCGATTAACAATTCAGCGAGATCACAAATATAAATTTTTTATCGTTGCTTCAATATTATCCTGAACGGTGAACATCGTTCGAAGTTGGACCTTGAACACTGAATTTATAGAATTAAAAAGAAACTAAAAAATCAGATAGATAAGCAAGTATTTCAAGCCAAAAGTAGTTCCTTACTTACTTACTTACTTACTTACGGCTTTTAAGGAACCCAGGTGTTCATTGCCGCCCTCACATAAGCCCGCTATCGGTCTCTATCCTGAACAAGATTAATCCAGTCCCTACCATCATATCCCACCTCCCTCAAATCAATTAATAGGTCTATTATTCTCCCATCTACGCCTCCCAAAAGATCTTTTTCCCTCCCGCCTCCCAACTAGCAGTATAATATATGGTTTTCTGGATTCGCCCATACGTGCTACATGCCCTATCCATCTCAAACGTCTGGATTTAATTGCCCTAATTATGTCGGGTGAAGAATGCAATGCCTGCAATTCTACGTTGTGTGATTTTCTCCATTCTCCTGTAACTTCATCCCTCTTAGCCCCAAATATTTTCCTAAGCACCTTATTCTCAAATACCTTTAACCTCTGTTTCTCTTTCAAAGTGAAAGTCCAACGATTAGGGAAAGCATGGAAATTTTACTTGAAGCAATTAAAGAGATAGGTTTGGAACTAAATCCCGAAAAGATAATATATATGATGATGCCTTGTGACCAGAACATAGTACGAAATGGAAATGTAAAAATTGGAAATTTATCCTTTTGAAAGGTGAAAATTTTTAAAATATCTTGGAGCAACAGTAATGAAATTATTATACTTACTTACTTACTTACTTACTTACTTACTTCCTTACTGGCTTTTAAGAAACCCGGAGGTTCATTGCCGCCCTCACATAAGCCCGCCATTGGTCCCTATTCTGAGCAAGATTAATCCAGTGTATACCATCATATCCCACCTCCCTCAAATCCATTTTAATATTATTTTCCCATCTACGTCTCGGCCTCCCCAAAGGTCTTTTTCCCGCCGGCCTCCCAACTAACACTCTATATGCATTTCTGGAGTCGGCCATACGTGCTACATGCCCTGCCCATCTCAAACGTCTGGATTTAATGTTCCTAATTATGTCAGGTGAAGAATACAATGCGTGCAGCTCTGCGTTGTGTAACTTTCTCCATTCTCCTGTAACTTCATCCCGCTTAGCCCCAAATATTTTCCTAAGAACCTTATTCTCAAACACCCTTAATCGCTGTTCCTCTCACAAAGTGAGAGTCCAAGTTTCACAACCATACAGAACAACCGGTAATATAACTGTTTTATAAATTCTAACTTTCAGATTTTTTGACAGCAGACTAGATGACAAATGCTTCTCAACCGAATAATAACAGGCATTTCCCATATTTATTCTGCGTTTAATTTCCTCCCGAGTGTCATTTATATTTGTTACTGTTGCTCCAAGATATTTGAATTTTTCCACCTCTTCGAAGGATAAATCTCCAATTTTTATAGTTCCATTTCGTACAATATTCTGGTCACGAGACATAATCATATACTTAGTCTTTTCGGGATTTACTTCCAACCCTATCGCTTTACTTGCAAATGAAATGATTATAACAATAATATTTCAAAGTATTCATATTCCACTTGTACCTGCTATATTCTTCAAGAACCCTGTGGTGATAGTTCTTTGCCCTGTATAGATTCACTTTCTTCAAACACCTAAGAACACAATTTTACTGTGCCATTGCCTTTAGACCAAGTAAGAATATTTTCCTACTCACGTTTCTTTTAGCCACTTCTGTTGTGTACTTACGTGCAGTGAATATACGATTAAATGAAGCAAAACACTTTAACCTCTATAAGAGGAAAGGTAAACGAAGTACTTATATTTCGATTGCAAATTCAATGACCAGGACAAGATTTGCACTTCTCCTGCTTGCAGTGCTAATTACACTAGCCGTTTAAGGGAATAGTTGAAAAACAAGCTTACAACATCTAACCCGTAAGGAATTCCTGCAATGTGGAAAGAATCAATGTCCTTAATGGCTGCCTTTTTGAGCCTGAAATAAAATTAATAGAAACTACGTAGACTATCCAAAATAATCCATCAGCAATTATATTTTAGTAGCAGTGATTGACGATTTACCCACTCACATTCCTGTACAAATATGAACATACAAGATACATCGGAAGAACTGTTTGCCAAGTGAAAATAATTCCAACAAGATAGAATCCCAAGACTCAAATACGTCTCGTTACACCTCAAAGCGGTTAAAATGATCTGTGAAGGATTCAAACTGTCTAATACTGACAGAGTTTGAGAGACTAAATCTCTCTCACGTGCAGGCAAAGATATTAAGATAAAAGGTAAAGAAATTCTCTACACAAAGATATAAATAGTTCTATTTTTCGCAAGAGAGAAGGTTGTTTAAATACTTCAATATAATATTACTTTTCCAAGTGCTTTAATATTAATGGTTTTAAGTTTCACACTAGGTGAAAGGCATGATCCGGACGAAAGGAGGCTTCAGGAACTCGAAAAGTTAAACCTAAGATCTAAGCTGCTTCACCATTTGTACTGATTAGTCATTGTACGAGTAAAACATTATGAAAAAAGAAACCATTCTACAAGAAATACAGTTAACCTATACAAATACAAAGTCCTGACAGCACGGGACGAACAGAAACTTTGTCTCCCGCAATGCGCATGTCATGTCATATGCACCGAAGTTCAAGGACGTTTGTCGGATGTTGCATGCGCTCAATTCTCCTCAGTATGTTGTGAGCTACTTTTGGATTACTCATTATGCGCATGTAGTACAAGGTGGTGTGTGTTTTCTAATTGTTTGAGAGCACTGAAGGGATTACTAATTCGTTAGTGTAATGAAAGCTATTGCGTTTTTCTAATTCTTTGAGGACACTGAAGGCATTACTCATTTGTACTTAGTGTAGTGCAAGCTATTGTGTTTTTCTAATTGTTTGAGAGCGCTGAAGGGGTTACTCATTCGTACTTAGTGTAGTGCAAGCTATTGTGTTTTTCTAATTGTTTGAGAATACTGAAGGGGTTACTCATTCGTACTTAGTGTAGTGCAAGCTATTGTGTTTTTCTAATTGTTTGAGAATACTGAAGGGATTACTCATTCGTACTTTGTGTAGTGCAAGCTATTGTGTTTTTCTAATTGTTTGAGATCGCTGAAGGGATTACTCATTCGTACTTAGTGTAGTGCAAGCTATTTTGTTTTTCTAATTGTTTGAGAGCGCTGAAGGGATTACTCATTCGTACTTAGTGTAGTGCAAGCTATTGTGTTTTTCTAATTGTATGAGAATACTGAAGGGATTACTCATTCGTACTTAGTGTAGTGCAAGCTATTGTGTTTTTCTAATTGTTTGAGAATACTGAAGGGATTACTCATTCGTACTTTGTGTAGTGCAAGCTATTGTGTTTTTCTAATTGTTTGAGATCGCTGAAGGGATTACTCATTCGTACTTAGTGTAGTGCAAGCTATTTTGTTTTTCTAATTGTTTGAGAATACTGAAGGGATTACTCATTCGTACTTAGTGTAGTGCAAGCTATTGTGTTTTTCTAATTGTTTGAGAATACTGAAGGGATTACTCATTCGTACTTTGTGTAGTGCAAGCTATTGTGTTTTTCTAATTGTTTGAGAATACTGAAGGGATTACTCATTCGTACTTAGTTTAGTGCAAGCTATTGTGTTTTTCTAATTGTTTGAGAGCGCTGAAGGGATTACTCATTCGTAGTTACTGGATTGTAAGCTATTGTGTTTTTCTAATTGTTTGAGAACACTGAAGGGATTACTAATTTGTTAGTGTAATGGAAACTATTGCGTTTTTCTAATTCTTTGAGGACACTGAAGGGATTACTCATTTGTACATAGTGTAGTGCAAGCTATTGTGTTTTTCTAATTGTTCGAGAATACTGAAGGGATTACTCATTCGTACTTAGTTTAGTGCAAGCTATTGTGTTTTTCTAATTGTTTGATAACACTGAAGGGATTACTCATTCGTACTTAGTTTAGTGTAACCTATTGTGTTTTTTTAATTGTTTGAAAACACTGAAGGGATTACTCGTTCGTATTTAGTGTAGTGTAATCTATTGTGTAGCCTATTTCTAATTGAGAACACTGAAGGGAATACTCATTCGTACTTAGTGTAGTGTAAAATATTGTGTTTTTCTAATTGTTTGAAAACACTGAAGGGATTACTCATTCGTCCTTAGTGTAGTGTAATCTATTGTGTAGCCTATTTCTAATTGTTTGAGAACACTGAAGGGAATACTCATTCGTACTTAGTGTAGTGTAAGATATTGTATGTTTCTAATTGTTTGAGAACACTGAAGTGAATACTCATTCGTACTTAGTTTAGTGTAAGCTATTGTGTTTTTCTAATTGTTTGAGAACACTGAAGGGATTACTCATTCGTACTTAGTTTAGTGCAAGCTATTGTGTTTTTCTAATTGTTTGATAACACTGAAGGGATTACTCATTCGTACTTAGTTTAGTGTAACCTATTGTGTTTTTTTAATTGTTTGAAAACACTGAAGGGATTACTCGTTCGTATTTAGTGTAGTGTAATCTATTGTGTAGCCTATTTCTAATTGAGAACACTGAAGGGAATACTCATTCGTACTTAGTGTAGTGTAAAATATTGTGTTTTTCTAATTGTTTGAAAACACTGAAGGGATTACTCATTCGTCCTTAGTGTAGTGTAATCTATTGTGTAGCCTATTTCTAATTGTTTGAGAACACTGAAGGGAATACTCATTCGTACTTAGTGTAGTGTAAGATATTGTATGTTTCTAATTGTTTGAGAACACTGAAGTGAATACTCATTCGTACTTAGTTTAGTGTAAGCTATTGTGTTTTTCTAATTGTTTGAGAACACTGAAGGGATTACTCATTCGTACTTAGTTTAGTGTAAGCTATTGCATAGTTCTAATTGTCTGAGAACACTGAAGGGATTATTCATTCATACTTAGTGTAGTGCAAGCTATTGTAGGCCTATTTTTCTAATTGTTTGAGAACGCGGAAGGAAATGCTCATGAACAATAATTTTATCGAAGAACAGACGCCAATTACCGATGAGGGAAATGCAATAAATTAACATTTTATCAGCTGTGGCACGCAATCTACGAGACAGATTGAACGTGAGAGTGTTCTACGAACACTACAGTTCTGCAAATTCCACCCTTTCCACATTCGCTTCATCAGCAGCTACGTGGCGATGACTTTCGAATTCCACGAATGGTGTCCACGGCAACGGAAAATCGATGGCACGTTCCTAGCTAAGGTTTTGTTTACGAATGAAGCTTCAGTTACAAACCATGGACAAGTTAATCTTTGCAACACGCAGTACTGATCAATTGAAAATGCACAGTGGCCGAGGCAAGTGGACAAACAAAGGCCTCGACTTGTAAATGTGTGATGTGGGATCGTAAATAATAGTCCTGCCGTCTATACGCAATATGCGCAACCCGGTAGGCATTAGATACACATACATAATTAAAGAAAAAGGATGTTCACCAAATGTCACACGAAATTACTTGAAGTTATTGAAATGTTCTGAAGAAAAGAATCATACCTCTGTTATGTAACTTATAGCTACAAAAGATCAATCTAGAGGAAACGGCCAGCGCAGAAGAAACGAAACTAGAAAATTAGAAAAGCAAACGCAGCGACAAAGTTGGGATAGGACAGATACATTGCATATATAAAACGTGATAGAGATATGCTTATAAGATAAGTAATATTCAAATTAATCTGAAAAAGAAGCCGATTTTATCACAAAGTAAATAAAATAAGTACATTGAGTTATATATTTTGAACAATATTATGATTTAATGATACTGCACAAAAACCTAAGGATTATAATAAAATCATGATGTTGACCACTTGCACTTGATTAATTTATTAAAATAAACATTAAGTTAGGGGAAGGACGAGTAGCCCCGAACATCGTTGTTCCCACCAAGAGAAGAAAAATATTTTTACTGTTTATTTTCAACTTTATTATCCCTCTCCTACGGGCGCTGGCTTATAAGACAGAGAAATGAAGAAGTTAAACGGAGAAAGAAAGGCAGAAAGAAAGGAAGGAAGATCTTCATCTTTAGCCACCGTCATCTCAGGCAATAGCATGTTTGCCTGCTGATTATCTTGTTGTTTTTTTTCCGAGATTTTCTCTAACTATAAGGCAAATGTCAGGTAATTGCATAGCGAATCCTCTATCTCATCCCGCTATCACCATTCCTTCGACGCTAAATAACCTAGTATTTGATACAGCACCGTTAAATAAAAAATCTTCATCTTAGGAAAACTTCTAACCACTGTCACAACTTCTTACCAATTTCTTATGTGAGATATACAGGGACATTATTTTATTTTTACTAACATTTTTAATATTAACCTGGCTATACCTTTCTATTAACGATTGAAACAGAAAACACCGTTTGCTACCCCTTCCACGACTGGAGTTCGATGATACTGGCGTAAAATACAAATCACTTTACTAGGTATAGGAGGGAAGAAAAGTAGTTAATCCATTTATGTAAACTTGGAAATATCGCAGTTTTGAGTTTGATAATTTTCATTAGGTTTTTGTTTAATCAAAATGCAGTACTGTATTAACAATGAGTGTTTTTACACACGAACTGAGCTATCCATTCGGACGTATTGATTATGCAATGTATATTGTACTGTTACAGCACATTAGCGTACAATATAGAGAATGAAGTTAAATTTGAAAATAATCATAATATGAATATCTAAACACATTTTTGAAAATGGTGGCCGTTCATTTCGATACAGGCTTCAGTTCTTTTGTGCATATTATCGCACTATAGACTATTGTACCTAATCCCAATTACCAGTTTCGTCCTTTGTACGAGTAACTCGTGTTGAAATAATTCTATACCTACTCTATAAAAGAGTACCTTACGTACTGTAAATTCAATCTTCACTTATCCGAAAAAATAAAATTACTCAGAAATGCTATCTACTGTCCGTTCAAGTGGTTTTGTCGCAGGGTCGTAGAAAGGGGGAGGGAGAATCACGTGACAGTTAATTACTTAACGAGGCCCTTTAATTTAAGTTATTTCAAACAGTTGTATAATATTACGTAGACGTCCAATTCCTAACAGAAATTAATGTTTTCAGAAAAGAGCTAAGACAGCCCAGCTACTAGACTTAACAGAGGGGCAAACAGAAGCAGGTGGGGGAAACCGGGATGCGACGTAGGCAAACGGACGACAGTACCTGTACGAAAATATGATTCAATATTGAAAGCTATTTCGTCACTGGAAAACGCGAACATATTTCTGGAACGTACTATACTCAATTAACTCAGTACTGCTTACGCGCCCTCGGCTCTGTGTCGTGAACGGTTGGAAGTTTACTAGTAGAAGGGGTGGGAGTGAAGTACATTCCAAAACTCAGGTACAATAAAAATTGAAGTAAAAATAAAATGATGTCCCTGTACATGTAAAGACTGTTCTTTTATTATTACTGGTTCTTGAGTTGTAATTTCGTTCTTAAATTTAATTTATTGGAATGATATCGCAACACTTACAATTACGGTTTTTTTTTTTAAATAGATTAGTTCGGCTCTGGTCACGAGATTTCATTGATCAAAGATATTATTCAGTAATTTTTTTTTCGGCTGAAAGCCCACACCTGAAGTCTGTCCAAATAGTAGATTTAATAGGCTACTGATGGATGCATGAATGGATTTGTTGAATCCTTTTTGGATTGATGAAATGATTGATTCATTGTAGGTTAATTGATAGTCTGATTGATGAGAAATGGATTATGAATAGCACAATTACTGATTGATTGATTAATGGACATGAATTCTCTGAATTCTTTGACCATCCCCCAATATTATCAAGATTTAGCCTTTTCATGTTATTAACAATTTTTTAGACTAAAGAAAAACATGACGTGAATATGTTAGGAGAAAATCCACAAAGGGAAAACACGGAAATTCTACTTGAAGCAAGTAAAGCGATAGGGTTGGAAGTAAATCCCTAAAAGACAAAGTATATGATTATGTCTCGTGATCAGAATATTGTACGAAATGGAACTATAAAAATTGGAGATTTACCCTTCGAAGAGGTGGAAAAATTCAAATATCTTGGAGCAACAGTAACAAATATAAATGACACTCGGGAGGAAATTAAACGCAGAATAAATATGAGAAATGCCTGTTATTATTCGGTTGAGAAGCTTTTGTCATCTAGCCTGCTGTCAAAAAATCTGAAAGTTAGAATTTATAAAACAGTTATATTACCGATTGTTCTGTATGGTTGTGAAATTTGGACTCTCACTTTCAGAGAGGAACAGAGATTAAGGATGTTTGAGAATAAGGTTCTTAGGAAAATATTTGGGGCTAAGAGGGATGAAGTTACAGGAGAATAGAGAAAGTTACACAACACAGAACTGCACGCATTGTATTCTTCACCTGACATAATTAGGAACATTAAATCGAGACGTTTGAGATGGGCAGGGCATGTAGCACGTATGGGCGAATCCAGAAATGCATATAGAGTGTTAGCTGGGAGGCCGGAGGGAAAAAGACCTTTAGGGAGGCCGAGACATAGATGGGAAGATAATATTAAAATGGATTTGAGGGAGGTGGGATATGATGATAGAGAATGGATTAATCTTGCTCAGGATAGGGACCATTGGCGGGCTTATGTGAGGGCGGCAATGAACCTCCGGGTTCCTTAAAAGCCAGTAAGTAAGAATGTAAAGAAAAACAATATTGAAATGAAAAAAGTTTTAATCGAATGAAGCAGTAATAAGTAGTCCACTGTGGATGCGTGGTTTGCGGACCAAGACAGATGATTGTTTTAAAAGTTTTGTAATTGCTTCATTACACTTGTACTAAATGTAGAGCATTAAAAGGTGATTGACTATGTTGGATGAATAAGAATTTGTTTCAATATTCAGTTTCTTTTTCCATGTTATACTAACGACTTATTAATATAGTTTATTATTTTGATAAGGCAGTATTGTGTATAAAAACTAAAACTATCCGGTTGTCATGTGTATAAACTGGTGACTTATTTAATAAATAAATAAAGTGCTGAATGATCTTCAACAGGCCCAGGCCCAAACAGGCGCTGAGGTAGCTGGAGTGCGCTTAAAGTAGAAGAGCGAATGACAATAGTGACTACGTAACAAACGCGAAGTGGGGATCCACATCAGCACGTTTCAGGACACGTGAAACAAGGTGGCAATCTAGATCAGCACGTACAGAGCACATAAAATTAGGTGGCAATACAAATCAGCTTGCTTCTATGCACGTAAAATTAAGCGACAGTCCAAATCAGCACGTTTGAATGCACGTAAAACAAAGTGGATGTCCAAGCCACGTTTCAGTGCACTAAAACAAGGTTACCGGTACCTCTCCAAATGGCATGTTTCAGTGCACGTAAAGCAAGGTTACAGTCAAAATGAGCACGTTTCAGTGAACGTAAACAACGTCGCGATCCACCCAGCACGTTTCAGTGCACGTAAAGCAAGGTTACAGTCAAAATGAGCACGTTTCAGTGACCGTAAACAACGTCGCGATCCACCCAGCACGTTTCAGTGCACGTAAAGCAAGGTTACAGTCAAAATGAGCACGTTTCAGTGACCGTAAACAACGTCGCGATCCACCCAGCACGTTTCAGTGCACGTAAAGCAAGGTTACAGTCAAAATGAGCACGTTTCAGTGACCGTAAACAACGTCGCGATCCACCCAGCACGTTTCAGTGCACGTAAAGCAAGGTTACAGTCAAAATGAGCACGTTTCAGTGACCGTAAACAACGTCGCGATCCACCCAGCACGTTTCAGTGCACGTAAAGCAAGGTTACAGTCAAAATGAGCACGTTTCAGTGCACGTAAACAAAGTCGCGATCCACCCAGCACGTTTCAGTGCACGTAAAGCAAGGTTACAGTCAAAATGAGCACGTTTCAGTGACCGTAAACAACGTCGCGATCCACCCAGCACGTTTCAGTGCACGTAAAGCAAGGTCACAGTCAAAATGAGTACGTTTTAGTGCACGTAAACAAAGTGCCGATTCACGCAGCAAGTTTCAGTGCACGTAAAGCAAGGTTACAGAAAAAATGAGCACGTTTTAGTGCACGTAAACAAAGTGCCGATTCACGCAGCAAGTTTCAGTGCACGTAAAGCAAGGTTACAGAAAAAATGAGCACGTTTTAGTGCACGTAAACAAAGTGCCGATTCACGCAGCAAGTTTCAGTGCACGTAAAGCAAGGTTACAGAAAAAATGAGCACGTTTTAGTGCACGTAAACAAAGTGCCGATTCACGCAGCAAGTTTCAGTGCACGTAAAGCAAGGTTACAGAAAAAATGAGCACGTTTCAGTGCACGTAAGCAAAGTCACGATCCACGCAGCACGTTTCAGTGCACGTAAAGCAAGGTCACAGTCAAAATGAGTACGTTTTAGTGCACGTAAACAAAGTGCCGATTCACGCAGCAAGTTTCAGTGCACGTAAAGCAAGGTTACAGTCAAAATGAGCACGTTTCAGTGCACGTAAAGCAAGGTTACAGTCAAAATGAGCACGTTTCAGTGCACGTAAAGCAAGGTTACAGTCAAAATGAGCACGTTTCAGTGCACGTAAAGCAAGGTTACAGTCAAAATGAGCACGTTTCAGTGCACGTAAAGCAAGGTTACAGTCAAAATGAGCACGTTTCAGTGCACGTAAAGCAAGGTTACAGTCAAAATGAGCACGGTTTAGTGCACGTAAACAAAGTGGCGATTCACGCAGCACGTTTCAGTGCACGTAAAGCAAGGTTACAGTCAAAATGAGCACGTTTCAGTGCACGTAAAGCAAGGTTATAGTCAAAATGAGCACGTTTTAATGCACGTAAACAAAGTGGCGATTCACGAAGCACGTTTCAGTGCACGTAAAGGAAATTGGCAATACAAATCAGCACGTTTCATTGCACGTAAAATAAGGTAGCAATTCAAGAGCACGTTTGAATGCATCTGAAGCAAGACATACTTTGTTAAAATTAGTAAAGAAGTTGAATTGTTTCCGCATCACAGGAGTAAAGTTCAGTCCAGACACCACAGCTTACTTGGCGTTTTACTTGCAAATAAGAAGGAGCTTGTGGACCGTAGAACTGAATGCCTCCAACCCAGTGTTCAGTCTTCGTGTAGTCCACACGCTTCTTCCATTTGTAACTTTTTGCATGAACAAGTGAAACGTCAAGTAAGCTGTTGTGTCTTAAGATGCGTTGAACAGTCTTTTGTTTTGTCCGTAATAGGCTGAATTGGTGTTTTACAGGCTGGACGCCAGGAGGTTCTCCTCGGCGACGCCGGGAACTTCCGGCGCAGTGTTGCCCATGACACACCCGCCGTCTCCCCCGCAGCGCCGCAAGTTTAGCTTCCCGGCGTCGCTGCACTCGAGTCTGCTGGGCCTGGCGGGGGCGGGCAGCGCGGACGGCGGCTCCACGAGGCGGCGCTTCAGCAACGTGAGCGACGCCGTGTCACGCAAGCTGTCCAACACGATCGGCTGGCGGACGACCCCCGTCCCCACGCAGGAGGTCGTGGAGCAGGGCAAGTCGCTGTGCGGCCAGTACATCCGCAACCGGCTGAAGCGCTCCGGGGTGTTCAACCGCAAGTGCGGCCTGCAGCGCCTGGGCTCCTCGGGGGGCGGCGTGGTGCGCGACGTGTTCCCCGAGCTGGCCAGCCTGGGCCAGGAGCTGGAGCGCATGCACCCCAAGCTGTACACGGCCGTGGCGCGCCAGGCCAGCCCCTCGCCCGGCTGCGGCGCCCTCGGCTCCGAGAAGGCGGCGGGCGTCGTGCTCAGCGCCGTGGCGCGCGAGCTCTTGAAGGCCGACGTCACGTGGGGCAAGGTGGTGTCGCTGTTCGCCGTGGCGGGCGGCCTGGCCGTGGACTGCGTGCGTCAGGACCACCCCGAGTACCTGCCGAGCCTGATGGAGGCCATGGGCGAGGTGCTGGAAGAGGAGCTGGCTGCGTGGATAGTCGGCAATGGCGGCTGGGTCAGTGTCATCAAGTCAACACAAGTTTTGTTTTCAACATGTGTTCTTTAGTGATGATAACAATGATGATGATGGTGATGATGAAGTCCACACCTGTGGAGTAACGGTTAGCAAGTCTGGCCGTGAAACCAGGTGGCCCGGGTTCGATTCCCGGTGGGGGCAAGTTACCTGGTTGAGGTTTTCTTCCGGGGTTTTCCCTCAACCCAATATGAGAAAATGCTGGGTAAATTTCGGTGCTGGACCCCGGACTCGTTTCACCGCCATTATCACCTTCATCTCATTCAGACGCTAAATAACCTAGATGTTGATACAGCGTCGTAAAATAACCTACTAAATTAAAAATGATGATGATGATGATGATCATAATAATAATAATAATAATAATAATAATAATAATAATAATAAAGATACGGACTGGTGGCGGGCTTATGTGACGGCGTCAATGAACCTTCGGGTTCCTTAAAAGCCATAATTAAGTAACTAAGTAATAATAATAATAATAATAATAATAATAATAATAATAATAATAATAAAGATACGGACCGGTGGCGGGCTTATGTGAGGGCGTCAATGAACCTTCGGGTTCCTTAAAAGCCATAATTAAATAACTAAGTAATAATAATAATATTAATAATAATAATAATAATAATAATAATAATAGTAATAATAATAATAAAGATACGGACCGGTGGCGGGCTTATGTGAGGGCGTCAATGAACCTCCGGGTTTCTTAAAAGCCATAATTAAATAACTAAGTAATAATAATAATAATAATAATAATAATAATAATAATAATAATAATAAATACGGACCGGTGGCGGGCTTGTGTGAGGGCGTCAATGAACCTTCGGGTTCCTTAAAAGCCATAATTAAATAACTAAGTAATAATAATAATAATAATAATAATAATAATAATAAATACGGACCGGTGGCGGGCTTGTGTGAGGGCGTCAATGAACCTTCGGGTTCCTTAAAAGCCATAATTAAATAACTAAGTAATAATAATAATAATAATAATAATAATAATAATAATAATAATAAATACGGACCGGTGGCGGGTTTATGTGAGGGCATCAATGAACCTTCGGGTTCCTTAAAAGCCATAATTAAATAACTAAGTAATAATAATAATAATAATAATAATAATAATAATAATAATAAAATACGGACAGGTGGCGGGCTTATGTGAGGGCGTCAATGAACCTCCGGGTTCCTTAAAAGTCATAAGTAACTAATTAATAATAATAATAATAATAATAATAATAATAATAGTAGTAGTAGTAGTAGTAGTAGTAGTAGTAGTAGTAGTAGTAGTAGTAGCTTCTGATTGAGGTTCTGGCTGTTATCTACATCTCTTATCAGGCAGTACATCTCACTTGACGATATGTATCAGAGGAAGAACAATTCTGTGGTGTTCGGTCAGAACTTGATAACTCTAAAATGGTAATTTCCTGCTATCTACTCTTATCGGTAGGCTACTTAGAAGCTATAGAAAAGCATTATCATGTGCATATAATTAAACAGTGTTGTAATCTATGTCATGTTCATTCACATTTGTAGGTAAACTAGAATTCTGATTTCTAAAAGAAAAATGAAAATAAAAATTCTTGTAGCCTACCTCAAAACAGTTTTATTGGAGTTATCATATTCTGACCGAACACGACAGAATTGTTTGTATGCATCTGAAGTTTGATTAGTGTCATATGTAGCTAATCGGCGATGTATGCAATGGAGAGGGAAAGGAACTAGACACCCTACCTCATTATCTCTTATCCTAGTTGTCTCATAAGTGGTGCCTTGTTGGTACCACTTGTCAGGTTCAGACCTGTTGACAGTTGACTAAACAACAACAACAACAATAATAATAATAATAATAATAATAATAATAATAATAATAATAATAATAATAATACGGTAATAATAATAATTTCCTTTGCTGTGGTTCAATCATTGCGTTCCTAAGGATTGTAAAGACAGCAAACACAAACTCTGTCTTAAGTAGAGACACGAATTACCACGGAGATTGAATGTATGTCAGCTCAGTCAGTTGTCATGTTGTTTGAAACGATTATATTAGTTTATGCTCGACCATGCCGAAATGTAGTAATTATACACCTGGTAGCAGTCCTTTAATGCATGTCATTAAAGTACACCTATTCATTAAGGTTCAGGTATTCGATTATTCTCGGATATGCATTCGAAAGACAACGAGGGAAACGTCACGGAGGCTGGAAATCCAATACTGTCGCAGAAGGTTATGTTCTGTTACTATAATAATTACCGTTAATTGTAAATAATATTCAAATAAATTCAATTTGTCATCTCGTTTTTCAATTCTAAATCAATTTCCAGGTTATATCAGAATTAGTTCATGTTATTCTCAGATTATATCAAGGTCAATGACATTATTGTTCCTCGAAAAAAAATCAATACTTTCGCGTCTGCGCACATCTCACAATTTACGAGCTATGCACAAGGTCACTTCCGCTCTTGAGTTAGATACGAATAAATTGAATACTTCTGAATAATTTCAAGTTAGAAATATGGTCGAGCATAAAAAGTCGTATGAAACTTGCCTATAATGGTAATTAAGACGCTCGTATGAAAATTATGAAACTCGCTTTCGCTCGTTTCATAAACAAACATACTCGCGTCTTAATTACTATCATTATAGGCTCGTTGCATAATGTACTATTATGTACAATATCGCAACTTTTCACTTTCTTACGTTGTTCGATAATGGTCAGACTAGTGGGGTCGGAAAGAGGCAAAAGACTCGATGCTTTAAATAATATAATGATTATATTATTGTTGTTATTATTATCATTGTTAGTAGTAATAGTAATTTTATTGATTGGTTGATTGATTGATTGATTGATTGATTGATTTCACGAAGGCTGGATGCGGGATGGATCTTTGCACTTAGCCCGTTTATGTCCATTGAATGCCCTATAAGCGATGATTGTCTAAGTCCGATGGATGGCCCATCATCTACTGTCTCAAACTCTTAGACCTAAATTATTTTATAGCATCGAAAACCCGTACCACTCCCAGACAGCTCCCCAGTTTATTTTTACTGTTATAGATCCGTGTTTCGAAGGCAGAAGGTGATAATCAGTTTATGGTGAAAATGAGATTTTGCGGTATGTTGTGCATCCTGATGGTATCTTTATTGTGACAAAAGATGGCGTGCGTATCTCTGTTGTTTTATTATGAAACATGATTACTTTGGTTTTATACGATCGCTCAAACTTCAAATGTTCGCTCATGAAGAACAGCAGGAAATGACATCACATTTTTTCTTAGGGCCTCAGAGATAGTAGAAGAAATGAAAGGGAAGTGGAGTGTTGGTGGAATGAAAGAGGGATACGAGAGTAGGCCCTACCAGAACTCAAACTACCACTGTGGTGCGACTTTAAAGACTGACGATTTTCTGAAGATTATGCGTACTGAAAAATATTCCACTGATAAGTCGTTATTGACAGAATTCTAGCAAGTCAAGCAACACGAGACAGGGTTATGTTGAAAGCTATTATAGATAGGGTGATTTTATATGGGCGGCAAAACTTATCTCTGCGTGGTCGCATTGATTATAGTGAATTTGATATAAACAACCCACTAATTAAAAATGAAAGGAATTTTCGAACCCTTGCAAGAGAAAGGATAAATTGTGGTGCCTTGATGAAGTTCTAAGGAAACATTTTTAATGCTTGTTTTAGCTTTACTGTACACTATTAATGCTGGTTTTATTTATCGTTGTAACAAATTTCGATAAAAGGATATAAAGATGTCTTTATGTATTTATCTTCATTTTTATTTTATGTGCTACAAGAATCCCCCCCCCCAACCTTATTCCTGGGTGCACCACTATGCAAAATTAATCCAATGTACAATGTTTCTGCCTACATGCAAGTTAATTTGTATTTTAAAAATTGTTCTGACAATATTAGATGACTTAAAAATGCAGAGAATTGTAATCTCCGTGTCATAACCTACTCTATTTGAATAACTGTAATTAAGTCTTGCTTTCAGTATTGTTTATGTAACTACTACTACTACTACTACTACTACTACTACTACTACTACTACTACTACTACTACTACTACTACTACTACTACTACTACTGCTAAGGAGATGATTATGATTGTTGATTTTCATTATTTTTACCCCTTACAGGAAGTCCTAAACACGTAGTCTTTGTACGTATGAGATAGATTATTATTGTTAACAACGATAGACACCACTGACTTTGCAATGATAACTTACGTAAAATATCAGTAATATATAAGCAATAATATAGCATCACGGTCTATATACAATCACGAAGCTCAATACTTACTAAATATGCAAACATAGACAGTTGAAATATGCATCCATAGATAGTTGCTAACCACCAGGATCGCTACTATCGCCTCATCACAGACCCTTTCCCCAAGAGACGATAAAATGTATTGTACTTTCGATATCGTATTCTTTTGAAAAAATTAACACCTTCCTTCCACTATTGAAATGTGAAATACATAAGGTTCATATATTATTTTCATAAAGTATATATTATATTTTATAAACTCACCTTCCTGGATTTTTCGGAAGAATGATAAATCTGACCTCCTTTTCTTACAATATTTATAGTACTACAAACGTCTCCTTGTCCCATATTATTATTCAAATTGTTGTATTTTAGCCATTTACAGTTATTACAACCGATAACGAACATTTGACAGTTTACACAACCTTTCACAACAAAGCGAAAAACGGCACAGTCAATGCCTTTTCGATCTAGACCAGGCCGTAATGTTTGTTCGGGTTTTCTATTTCAGTGTATGGAGCTCAGTGAAATATTATATTATGACTTTATTGCGTATCATAGCTAAGTTTTATTTAGTGTAATGTGTCCATAAGTTCAGTTTACTTCTTGTTGCATAATATGTTTCAGAAATAATACAAAACTGTGTTATTTTAATGTGAAGAGAATTTTACGCGTTAACATAATCTGTTCGCATCAACATTTTAAGTTCAGAATTGAAGCTATTTTGAGGTTTAATAAAAACGTATTTATATTGTGATTTTAATTTAGCACATCTACCTTCCTTAATTGTAGACAGAAAATTTACAATACCACTCCTATGAAATTAGTGTACGTACGATTGTGTTACTTCGTCTCTTAGGTAGTAGATAAATACAATAATTCAGTACTCAATTGTAGTATTAAAATACAGACAAATAGAATGTGACGGGTGTCATACGTGACATTATGTTTAATTATAATGTATAATTGCGAATATAGGAATATAAGTTAAATATAGTAAACATAACCTATACTTTCCATATGACATAACATACATATGTAGTGGCAGGGCATTGGAGACCACTAAAATTAGACAGGAAGGGGCAACTGGTACAGTAAACATAATCTATTTTCAACATATCTAAATATTCGTGCGGTGCAACTGAAAATTATTGAATCGTGCATAAATGACTGTACAAGAATTTCGCAATATTTAATCGAATAAAGGCAGGTATTACACATACGAAAAACGTAATTTTCACACAAAAAATAATATTACACCTTAACTCGCAAGGAATTATGTCTGAAGTGTCTCCTAATCATTGTTTTAAATTTTATTAATGCAATTACACTACATTTTAGAGAAATATATGTTACTGTTTATGCATTCCAATTAATTTATAAGGTTGAAACGCCGCCCTTCGTGATCGGCTTAAGCGAGTCACATAGTCTGCCTTACGGCCTGTATTAGATCACGATGGCAGTGACACAGTCTATTGTTCGTAGTACTCACAGCGCCAAGCGGCTAGCAACTATCGTGAGAAATGCAAAAAATCACCCCAAGCTTCGTGACTGTATATAGTAGACTGTGATAGCATCTCGTTAAGATCTTTTGTCACTGTTGCCATATATTTTTTAGTTGAGAACAATATTTACTTTTCTTTTCTTGAAGGATTTGATTTATGATTATCTGACCTTCAGTATGGGTCTCACACTATTCTGTGCAATAAATGTTGTCTTTCCAGCAATGAAGTTTATGGCTGCTGATGCTGTTTCTTATTCCTCTTTTTTTCCCCTTTTATTTCAAGTAATCGCAATAATTGTTTCAGTTTCTCAGTATGTTTAAGTTGAATTTTGCATCATAGTGTGGAAAAAGTATACGCTTTGTTAGTCGGGATGGATACTGGGAATTAAGATCATAAATCACATTTTGATTTAGAAAATTTGCGGAATAGAATAAAACTACTGCTTTGTACAGAAAATTGTGGAAACTGTAGGAAAATGTTTAATAAGATATTTGTTGTAACTCTTCTGTATGCCCCTCAGGGGTAGTTTATCTGGTAAAGGAAAAGTGGAATTAATAATTCTGTGATGTTTGGTCAGAACATGATGGCTCCAAAAAAAAAAAAGCTGTTTTGAGATACAAGCATTTTTGTTTTAAGGCAGCGCTCGAGATTGCGGGTTCGATGCCGGCCCAGATCGATGACATTTAAGTGTGCTTAAATGCGACAGGCTCATGTCAAACTAAATTCAGCTTGTTTTGCTATTAGATCTATGCAAAAGATAGTAAATATCAATACCTTAAAAACAATATACTTTGCATACTTCCACTCGGTAATGAGTTTTGGAATAATATTCTGGGGAAATTCCACAGATAGTAACAGTATATTCCTACTACAAAAAAGAGTAATTAGAATAATAGTAGGTGCCAAATCTAGGGAATCGTGTAGGACTATTTTCAAAAAATTACAAATAATGCCAGTGGCTTGTCAATATATATTTTCATTAATAATCTTCCACGTATGTAATCGTGAAAACTTTGTAACTAATTCAACAGTTCATAGCATAAATACACGTCAAAAAATGACTTTCATACTCCATCGGCAAGTCTATCGTGCTATCAAAAAGGAGTGCGTTATATGGCAGTAAAAATTTGTAATAGCCTCCCTTTCGATATAAAAAATGAAACTCAAAACATAAGATTATTTAGAGCCAAATTAAAGAAGTACCTAATTTCTCACGCCTTCTATTCTATAGGTGAATTCATGACATTCAATAACACTTCATGAAATTGATACTAAAACCCTAAAACTATGTGTTGTACCAGTAGACTATATTGTAAATCTCGTCTATATATATTTCATCTAGACTGTGACTATAAATTAAGATTTTATAATAGTGTTAAGTTTTTTAACTTGTTCCATATTCTAGCTGTAAAGCAATGTATGAATACCATGGAATGTTAATAAATACAATACAATACAATTTACTGGCATGTAAAAGAACTCCTCCGGGACAAAATTCCGGCACACCGGAGACGCTGATAATATTATATTATATTATATTATATTATATTATATTATATTATATTATATTATATTATATTATATTATATTATATTATATTATATTATAACCTCTGCAGTTGCGAGCGTCGTTAAATAAACCATAATTTTTTTTTATATATGCTCTGGACCCCTATTGCTGGAAGATTGCCTGGCCGATGCTTACTACATAATTACCATGTAATGTTATATTCGTTACTCCATGATACAGTTGATGTAAGTGACGTGTATATTGTACTGTTATAAATGTATAATAGCTGATTTAAGCCTTGAAGACGGAACAGGCCAATAGGCCTAATCCCTGTAGCTGAAGAAGAAGAAGAAATGTCTAATAGCTTTTTTTTTGGAACAAAAGTGAATATTTCCCTCATTTCCAAAGAAAACTGGACATTTCCAAAAGATTTTTATCTATAAAATGCACAGAAAATAACTACCGGACTTGGAAGGGCTAGTGAACAAGCAGACATACCCATCCCACTTGACCGATTGAACGAACACTTTGTAAAGGACCCGACCTTAAACAACACAACGAAACAAGACACAGTTTTGCCTGACTCAGCTCCCCCAACTCGAGACAAATTCTATTTTACTGACGTCACTCCTATTGACGTAATGAAAGCCATCCGACGCATCAAGACGAAAGCTCAAGGGCCAGACAACATTAGCATATTACTCATACAGAAAATACAAGACATAGTAATACCTACAATTGCACACATATTCAATAGTTCCTTAATCACTTCAACTTTCCCTAAAATATGGAAGCAAGCTTTCGTTCTTCCTCTTCCAAAAGTCAAAGTTCCCACCGACCCGAACGACTATAGACCAATCAGTATCCTGCCAGCCATATCAAAAGCACTGGAAAGAATCGTACACAGACAAATTACTAACTACATGAACGAACACAAACTATTCGACAAGTATCAGTCAGGTTTCAGAGCTGGACACAACACAAGCACTGCTCTACTTAAAGTGACAGAAGACATTCGTGAAGCAATCGACTCTAATAAAGTAACAATACTAACACTTCTTGACCTTAGCAAAGCTTTCAACTCTGTAAATTTCGACCTGCTCACCCATAAATTGAGAAATCTGCATTTGTCAGAGACTGCTGTGAGTTGGTTCGAATCCTACTTACGGGAAAGACAACAATGTGTTGTATCCGGGAATCGAAGCTCTTCCTGGTTTAACATAACATCAGGTATACCACAGGGTTCGGTACTCGGACCATTGTTGTTCACGATATATGTCAGTGATATTACATCTCATGTAAGGCATTGTAACTTTCACTTGTATGCTGACGACCTTCAATGCTACATCTCTTCCCGCTTAGATCGAATAAATGACGCTATAGATAAATTGAACAAAGACATTGACTCGATTGTGACATGGACAAAGAAATTCCATCTTAATATCAATCCTGGAAAGACACAAGCAATCATATTAGGACACAAACGGCAAACCGACGCTGTAAAGCACCTCGACATTTCCCCCGTTAAAGTAAGTACAGTGCATATCCCTTTCAGTTCTTTGGTAAAAAATCTTGGCATTCACATGGATAATAATCTCAACTGGGACATGCAAATCACAGAAACCTGCAGAAAAGTATATTCTATTATTCATGTGCTAAAAAGGATAAATGTTCATCTTCCCTCTTGCTTAAAAAAAGTCCCTTGTGCAGACCCTTGTATTTCCCCATTTTGACTATGCTGACATTTTACTGACTGACCTTTCCAGCGACAACAAAATGAAACTTCAACGTGCTCATAATTTGTGTGTACGTTTTGTAAGCAATGTTCGTAAATATGATCATATTACCCCATCCCTGGAAGCAATAGGTTGGCTTAAACTAGATAAGAAAAGAAATTTACATTCACTTCTCTTTCTCTTCGAAATCTTGAACTCTTCTATTCCTTCGTACCTGTCGTCTCGCTTCACTTACCTTTCTTCCCACCACAATCTGAACACACGCTCTCGCCATGAAACAATACTAACAATACCATCCCATCGCACCTCCTCATACTCATCCTCTTTCACAATAGCCCTGCCAAGACTCTGGAATTCGTTACCTGCTAGCATCAGGGACTGTCGAAATAAAATTCAATTCAAACGCAAACTTACTAGGCACTTGGTCAGTAATTGAGACTCGTTCAGACATGGTTTCTTGTAAATAGTTCTTTTAATCTACCACAAAATATCTCAATATCCGGTAATTTCATCACTATAGAATTTTGTTATTGTAGGTTTAATTTGTAATTTAGTAAATACAAAAATATTCTTTGTTCTTAACTTCTATGATAAAATGTCTAGCTTTCATTAATCAGGTATTCTTGTCGTACTTTAATTTTTATTGTAATTGTCATTGTAAATTTAATATTAATTGTAATCTTATTGTTCATGTTATAGTTGTAATCCCCTGGTAGAGGGGCAGAGAAGGCCTGACGGCCTTATCTCTACCAGGTTAAATAAATAAATCTAATCTAAATCTAATCTAATCTAAAGTCATGATTATTGACACCATTAGAACAATGGATGTATCATGCACGACACATAAAATTATCCTTCACTTTGGGGTAAAGTGAAGGGTCGATATGGTTTTCCTAATTACTTTCTGAAAAAAAAAAAAAAAAAAACTTTTTTTTGGAAATGACCGGTTTTGTTTGCAACCTCAGCTATTAATAGTATATTTATGGCTGATAACTAAATGAATTTTGAATACGATATACAGCATGATCGCCGGCCCACGAAATTGACACTGCTACATGTTATGTATAACGAGCCAATATTAACATCTTTATTTTGTGACGTGTTACAGACCGCCTTGCTGTCGCACTTCAAGCCTCCCAACACGGAAGTTTCGGTCACGGGGATTCTGGGCGTGCTAGGCGCAGTCATGGCAGCCATGGTGTTCCTCATCTTCATCGCACGTTGGTTCGGAAAATTCGCCTTCATTTAATTTATAAGTTGTCTGTCCGCTGTTAGATTCACATGTTACATACGAAAAGAAAACACCAACCTTAAAACAACGCCAAGTCACAGCAACGTTCAAGACAGCAGTGCATGCCACCACTTGGTTCGCGGCTCAGTGACGTTGAAGAGACTGTGATTGTATTACAAGAGCCCGTCCGCTATTCACCTACCCGAAGACTAGAAGTTACTGGTTTATTGTGTCCCCTGATATACTGTATGTGTAATCTTGGTCGAGTATTTGGGTTCACCCAAACATCATTCTGCAAAGCAAAGACTTTGACGAGACATGCTGGGTGTTCATTTCAAACTGTGTCATAACGTCACTATTGTGAGTCAGCGATTTGAAGCGAGTTTCAGCTTTTATGTCAGAGAAGTTGCCTATTAATCAAGGCGTTCAATCTGAACTTGAGAACGTGTAGGGTATAACTTGAACGTCGTAGCAACAGATGGCGGTCTGTACGATCTGTGTGCTACCATAACCTCTTTCGAACTGTGTTTTGCGCGGGCAAGTCGTACCTAGGGTATTTGTTATCATCGGTTGCAACAAATGCTCCGTGTCCATGTTGACCGTCGAAGTTAATGTCAACAAATACTGTACGTAAGTAATCGTCTTAACCCTCTCCCCATATCCCGACGGTAAGAAAAAAAACTCACCTCAGTACGTGTTTCCAAACAGTTCACATTCCTGCCACTACCGGCGTATCGGTAAGTACTCTTCTGAAAGAACGCCGTACTTGCCAGGCAACTTCTCTGGCATATAGGTAATACACCTCTGCGGAAGTGTAGGAAGATTGAATTCTCTAGGCTCATCGGCTAGCCACATGACGACATACAGCGAGCCATGACACATTTTCAACTGAACACGCAGTAGAATAGCTGGATAATAGCCCTGATCACGTATATAACGGATTGACCAACGCAATGTTAAAAACGGTAGCATATGGAACAGAACAACCACCAGAATCGCCACCGTCGACTGAAAACGAACGCTAGATGGAAGTACAGTTGCTCCATACAATTCAAATGAGAGTTACAATGTAACTCATTCTACTGTCGCTAGGTGGCAGTATAGTAAACTTGATTATGACGTGACTCCTTCTACTGTCACTAGGTGGCAGTATAGTAAACTTGATAAAAGTTGTTAGTTATGACGTTACTCCTTCTACTATCGCTACGTGATAAAAGTTGTTGCCGTCAAAGCCTATAAGGCTGAACAATCTGTTATATAGTTATCAGGGATAATAGTTTTGTCTGGTCCGTATTAAGTTATTTCTTCGTTCTGTAAATCTCTTGTACGTGACCTATGGCTTCACTACCTTCAAGAATGAAGCTATGTTAAAAAAAAATGTTGTACATCGCCCTCGTTTGGGATTCACTTGAAGAATTTTGGGTCTAAACACTAGCAAGGTAACCATTAGCCCAGTGAAGACGGCTGAAATTAGTATTACAACTTTAGATGACATTCCGATTGACTTTGCCGAAAGGTGCTGAATCTGCTTACAAAACGAGAACTGTCAACATATGAACCCTAAAGATCTGTGATAGCTGAGTGTTGTGAACCTGTGTTGAAAGTTTCATATTAGTGCTGCGAAAGTGGCAGCGATCAGGTAGTTCGTGCAATGGTGAAAGTATTGGCACGTGTGCATTAATGTTAACTTTTATTTAAGTGTATGAATGTCTCACCATTACATTCCACTGTAGTGCCATGATAGTAATATTGTACATATAAATCACGAAAACTCGTTCTACCAAGTTAAACATTTTGGAACATTCATAGGGCATCGCATAAAACAACTTTTGAATAGCAACCAGAGTCCGTCGATGCCAATCTGCAACGTCTGATTGCTTAAAAAAAATATTAATTCAGCAAGATATAAAATTCGATCACGCGATTACCAGCGAACTTACATGAGCTTGCACAATATTTTTCATAAGCGAAAGAGCATTTGATTGCTGTTTCGTAGCTAAACTGCCAGTGCATGTGATATTTAATTTTCTCAAATTTCCAAATGTTTTGGAACCGACACGAATTTTACCGAGGTTCGAGAAAAGTCCATGTTTTAAGTTTCCATGGCAATGTGGCATTTGTTCTTTAAATAACTACTTTTGCTTCTGTTAACGTATTTTTTTCCCAATCTCCAATAAAAGATCGTTAAGTAATGTATTACTTCTTCAGCTCTGGAATAAAACCGTGCAATAACAAAACGATTTTCTCTTTCACTTTAGCCATTATGATTAAATTTCCTTACTTCTCTTAGCTGACAAAGACATGTTTTATTTTTATTAGTGCTGTCGATTGATCAAAATATTTAATCGATTAACGATTTGAATTTAATGGATTAATCGACAGATCAATCGAGATTTGATCGATTTGAAAAGAGTTTTATATTTTATTGTTAAATTTAATCTGTGTTTGGTTATAAACATAAGTATAAAATGTTGTATATCTGTATATATTGTATTGTTATATTACAAAACAACACTATTTTAATTATTTACTAATATATTTATTATGTAGGCTTATAATTTATTGTGTCAATTTCTCCTAGCATTTTTGAGACAAACACAAATAAAAAAAAGTGTAAAGACGCATCTAGTTAATACTGCTTCATTCATGATTTTAAACCTGTGAGTGCATTCACATGTTCCGAATTAAGTGCCGCTCTACGTTTATTAACGATGTTTCCTGCATCACTAAATACGAAAAAACTTTTTTTCTGTCAAGCGCTTCTCCACGATCGTTCAATTTAAATCACCGAGTTTACCTCTCAAATTGCCATATGACATAATGGAGTTTTCACTTTTCACAGACCACAGAAATCTGATTGTTTTCTTTAGCAAAATACATACACAAGCTTCATCTATAAACTCAATAAAGAAACTGCAACAGTGCAGTGGTCAAAACAACAGACTGGCCCCTATTGTAATCGGGTTACAGCATTTAAGAAAGAGAAGAAGGTAGTTACTCTCTCACTTGCACACAGTGTAGCCATGGCTAAGGGATGAGCGGGCGAATCACAGAAAAGTACGTATTTCATATGCTAGGTAGACGAGCTGACAATAAGGTGAAAGTTTTCTTGTAAAACCATAAAACGTAATAAGTGTTTCGCATTGTGTTTCAATTTTCAATAGGGGTAGATGAGGTCTCTGTCCTCATATCTCCATTTCTTTCTGAAGTGTTTGTGCAAAGATTTGCCCTATGTTACCTGGTTTGCAGTTACAAAATAACGGTACTATTGTGCTTTTAAGTAAGCAGTTTCTGAGAGACGAATATTTTCGGAATTTTTAGTCTGAGTTTATACTGTATTAATTATGTGTCAAGTAATCAGGGAAAAAAGAGTCTTTAAAATTTTGATAAAAACTGACATTTTTCTCCCGAGGATAGATAAGTACGGTACCTTAATGCTACTAACAATACAATTAATTTATGATAAGGGTAAGTCATTAGGACGTATGACAACATATTTTAAGTTGTGTTCATTAGAGAACTTGCACGTGAAACTAAGTATGCGTTTGCCATTGTCAGAAAAGATATCTTTTTGACTTAGTCATTTAACGATGTTGTATCGACTACTAGGTATTTGGCGTCAATGAATTTGGTGGTAGATAAAATTTGAAATGAGACCGAGGATTAGCCATGTGGTTACCCAACGTTTACCTTACAGTTTTGGGAAAACCTAATCAGATAATCAATTCAAGTGGGAATCGAACCCATATCCAGCGCAACTCGGGAACACCACACAAAAAGGCACTATTAATCTCAGCATGGGATTACCTTTAGAACAGGGCTGTTCAAACGGTGCTCATTGTGTGCCATCCGCTGAGGCATAACTGGTCATCTTAATAGTCTACGCTAAATGTGTAAAAACCATCTAATAACAGACATGACAGACAAAATTAACTCCTCTGAAAAGAAGCTTATTCTCTGGAAGAGCCAGCTTTCAAAAGAAAATACTGCACTCTTCTCGGATTTAGGTAAGTAAACGTAATTTATTCACATTAATACATATCAATGTCTGGGCACTGGGAAAGGAAACTAGATAGCAATTTTTGAAAACCCAAATTTACACAATTTAAAATTACAAATTAAAAGTTGTTGTGTATATCAATTCTAGATGGCAAAGAGGTATAGGTCGCGCCAGGGATTTTGGCAGATGGATTTCCTTAATGTGAACTGGAGAGCGAGTCCTCACCGCTGCAAGATCGGCTGTTATCTCTGTCGCAGTGGAATGGGTAGGACATAAGAGTAAACATGCACGCCCGAGTATTTGTGCACTCTGAACAGTCACCTCCAAAAACTAAACAAATATTACAGTAGTCTATATGTGTTTTTGGTATTCCCAAGAAACTTGTTCGATTAATTAAAATGTGTCTCAATGAAACTTACAGCAGAGTCCGTATAGGTCAGTTTCTATCTGATGCTTTTCCAATTCACTGCGGGCTAAAGCAAGAAGATGCACTATCACATTTACTTTTTAACTTCGCTCTAGAATATGCCATTAGGAAAGTTCAGGATAACAAAGAGGGTTTGGAATTGAACGGGTTACATCAGCTTCTTGTCTATGCGGATGACGTGAATATGTTAGGAAAAACTCCACAAACGATTAGGGAAAACACGGAAATTTTACTTGAAGCAAGTAAAGCGATCGGTTTGGAAGTAAATCCCGAAAAGACAAAGTATATGATTATGTCTCGTGACCAGAATATTGTACGAAATGGAAATATAATCTGTTATATATATGTATATGGAAATATGTTAATCCTTAGTCAATAGATAAGACTGAGTTTTACGAAATACGAACATTAAGGGATGGAAAATGGGAGGCAGTAATGATCAAAATAATTATACCGATTTACTTTTTTAACCAGCAGACGTGCAGCCTTTAAATTTAAAACAAAGATTCACTTATAAAATTGGGTTAGACTATTCATCTCATCTCTCAGAATTGTTTCTAAAATGTTTAAGGAAAGTAAAAGAAATTCAATTTCATGTAGGCTACTCCCTTGAAATAACTTTTTTTTTTTCCGAGTAGAGAGGAGAGAGAAAGAAGTCGACGATTTTAAAAATTCACTAAACTATATTTAACTAGAGACATAAAATTTAAAATGAAGGTTACTTTCTACAATATTGGTTAAACATTCTTAGATTTTTTAAATACCATATCCTAAGGTACTGATGAAAAGGCAGAAGGGAGTGAGAAATCTCATGTCATTCGATCTCGATGAAAGTCGATATCTGGGGATCTTTGCGATCACAGAATACGAATAAAGTATTATTTAGTCCGACTTTGTCCCTAAAGTGGTGGAGTGGGACAAAAATGAGTGAAAAATAAAATTAGATATCTTAGGGGTTTTCGAGACGAAAATTACGAATAATACAATTTGTGCGAATTCAATATGGCAGTTTCAGTACTATGAATTATATTTTTAAAAATTAAACATCGGATCTCACAGGTAACACATGTACAGTATTTAAGGGGGTAAGTAACACCTTTTGATAGTAGGCCTATACATTTAGTAAAATCCAAAATGTAATTTCTACATATTCTGAATGAATGTTGTGCTGGAATTTAATATAGTCATCAGCCAATACCTCTAGATTAATAAACAACTTTTTAGAATCCATAAAATACAGTATTTATTGTGAATGGTAATTATATTTTTCAATTGGTGCAATTTGTGCAGGAAAATTGGTTTCTCCGATATTTTGTACGATTTCGAATATTTTAAAATGCTTTCTTCTCTGTTCTATTCATAATGTGCGTGTGAAGAAATTATTGCCCTTGTAATATCCATTACAATCCTATTTAATATACTCTTATATAAATCTAACTTTCGCAGCATGCAATTTTATCCAATTAACCAAATTATATTTTGATTCTTAAGAAGAATCGTAATTTTATTAACTTGAATTGTCGCACCACCAGTAGACGATCCCTAGATTATTACTGGACAGATCTTGCACATTGATCTGGTAAGGGTATATATATATATATATATATATATATATATATATATATATATATATGTATATATTGCAATGCTTTTTCCTTTTAATTAAGAATTAATTTAATTTAGAAAATGTAGGAGACGTATTGTAAAATCATTGCGAACGGAAGTCATTTACATTTATTAAAGGTATTCTTTGAGTAGGACTGTACCGTGGTGTGTTTCATAATAAAGATAATTGATATGAGCTGCTGTTATGAAAATATGAACGACTCAGAATGTTATCGCATCTCATTCTCGCAGCTTACACAAACAATATTGGCTCTCCTACTGGAAATGTCATAGAGGTCATCTGCCAAAATCGGTGCCTCCGACAATAGCTCTAACGCGTCCTCCGTCACTAGCAGCAGTCTCCCAACCAGGCCTACGCTATGGTTGTCTTTTGTTCGGACGTGTCTGCACACGACCACCACTCCGGGAACAGGGAGCCAAGCTGCGCCCCTGTCTCCTGTATTCTTTCCTACACCAGCCTCACTTCTTACGTATTCTAAACTTATTTTATTCTCGTCTCGCTATAAGTCTCATTGCCATCTCCAACCCACCCACTTCTCTCCCCTGATCATCCTTATCTCACATCTTCCTGACTTCGACTCCCCACTTATCCCGGCTTGTTCGATAAAACACAACCATCTCCTCAACTCCCCCTCTAGAGTCGGTAAGTCGCGAGTTCGCTCTGTTGATCCGTCGATGATAGAGATCACCCTTCCCCACTCCTGAAGTCGGTAAGTGGCACAGCACGCTGTGTTGATCCTCCGATGCCAGGAGCTTGTTCTCGAAGTCGGTAAGTCGCACAGTACGCTGTGTTGATCCTCCGATGCCAGGAGCTTGTTCTCGAAGTCGGTAAGTCTCACAGCACGCTGTGTTGATCCTCCGATGCCAGGAGCTTGTTCTCGAAGTCGGTAAGTCGCACAGTACGCTGTGTTGATCCTCCGATGCCAGGAGCTTGTTCTCGAAGTCGGTAAGTCTCACAGCACGCTGTGTTGATCCTCCGATGCCAGGAGCTTGTTCTCGAAGTCGGTAAGTCGCACAGTACGCTGTGTTGATCCTCCGATGCCAGGAGCTTGTTCTCGAAGTCGGTAAGTCTCACAGCACGCTGTGTTGATCCTCCGATGCCAGGAGCTTGTTCTCGAAGTCGGTAAGTCGCACAGTACGCTGTGTTGATCCTCCGATGCCAGGAGCTTGTTCTCGAAGTCGGTAAGTCGCACAGTACGCTGTGTTGATCCTCCGATGCCAGGAGCTTGTTCTCGAAGTCGGTAAGTCTCACAGCACGCTGTGTTGATCCTCCGATGCCAGGAGCTTGTTCTCGAAGTCGGTAAGTCGCACAGTACGCTGTGTTGATCCTCCGATGCCAGGAGCTTGTTCTCGAAGTCGGTAAGTGGCACAGCACGCTGTGTTGATCCTCCGATGCCAGGAGCTTGTTCTCGAAGTCGGTAAGTCTCACAGCACGCTGTGTTGATACTCCGATGCCAGGAGCTTGTTCTCGAAGTCGGTAAGTCGTACAGCACGCTGTGTTGATCCTCCGATGCCAGGAGCTTGTTCTCGAAGTCGGTAAGTCGCACAGCACGCTGTGTTGATCCTCCGATGCCAGGAGCTTGTTCTCGAAGTCGGTAAGTCTCACAGCACGCTGTGTTGATACTCCGATGCCAGGAGCTTGTTCTCGAAGTCGGTAAGTCGTACAGCACGCTGTGTTGATCCTCCGATGCCAGGAGCTTGTTCTCGAAGTCGGTAAGTCGCACAGCACGCTGTGTTGATCCTCCGATGCCAGGAGCTTGTTCTCGAAGTCGGTAAGTCGCACAGTACGCTGTGTTGATCCTCCGATGCCAGGAGCTTGTTCTCGAAGTCGGTAAGTCGCACAGTACGCTGTGTTGATCCTTCGAACTAGAGAACTAACCTTCACCCGATTCCTCTCTCTCTCTCGTTATTCTGCCTCCCACAATACCCATGACAGCAAGTCGATTTTCCCCAGGCACTCCCGTTACCCCTACCTTCCTCTCACTCAGGTCGCACTTTACTATCACCCATTATAACTCTCCCCGCATCGAAGCCTCAGGACGAATTTCTAAACTACCAATTTCTATCACGATTCCCCCGTTACCCGTACCACAGAACTAGGAGGGAATCATAGTTACATTTTCACTGTTATTTCTGTAATAAACAATGTTACTTTAAAAACAGTCTTTCCTTTAAACTTCACCACAGTTTCGTATCACCCCACCCATAAATCACAGCCACCTTGTCACGTCACTCCCGTTTCCCCTCCCCACCTCGACAACACGTCGGAGAGCGAAACGACCAGGAGACCGGCGTACGACAAAGTACAAAATTTAATAGATCTACCTAGAATAGTTTAGAAAATTTAAATTTCACATCACTCTAACCTTAATAGGGTTTCTAGTTTCTACGGTCTTTGTATTTTCCAATCGAGCCAAACAATACAATCTTTTCTCAAGAATGAATTCAGAACTTCACAAATATATTATGTCGTTCTTGCAAATCGCAAATAGAATTAAATTCAGAAATGCTTCATTTGAAAGGGAGAAGATGGTAAAAATTTGACACTGATCCTAATTGGTACGTGATTTTCATTCGTTTTATGTAGAAATATCATTGCTGAAACAACTTAAATTCTAGATTAGTTTTATAAAAATATTTTGGGTCCGAAATTTTGACAAAAAATAAATATCAAAATACAGTCATTCATTAATCTCACAATGTATGCTCGCTTAGGTAGCGGATCGTTCCTTTTTATATTTATAGTCACTTCTTTCCTTTTTCCTTATTTCTTTCACCTTGTCACAGAGAAAACAAATGTGCGCCTTTTTCAGTTCTCTGTGAACAGTTCTGAACACAGCAGCACTGCATTTTTTCGCATTTAAATTACATTCTTTCCCTATACAACTGTATACTGCATAACGCGCGCTGGACTAACAATGGCGGATTTGTCGGCATTTGCCGGCTCAAACGATTGCGGTACTCTGGATATCCACGGACTTTGCGCTTAATAGCTATCGCACGCCATCTATGAACAGATTTGTGAACTAATACGCCATCTAAGTGAGTTTCCAATGTTACAATTCTCTCTCTCGCTCTCTCTCTCTCTCTCTCCCTCTCTCTCTTTTACTTGTTTATTTAGCGTCGATGGAGTTGGTGATAGCGAGACACTATTTGGCGAGGGGCGAGATGAGGCCGAGGATTCCCCACAGATTACCTGACATTCGTCTTAAGGTCGGAGAAACCTCGGAAAAAGTCCAACCAGTTACTGTAATCAGCCCAAGCAGGAATCGAACCTACGCCTGAACGTAACTCCACATTGTTGAACACCTCTCTTGGTGCCATTTATTGTGCACACAGTGTCAGCTACTAATACGTTTCAAATTTCAATCTCTGTCGATTTTTGTATTGTTGTATACTTTCGTGGCAATTTTATTGTTACATCAGTATAACGTGGTTGCACAAATTGGCAATGTAGCGCTGTGTTCCAAGCATGGCCGCTTAGTTGTTATGTTCAAGACCTTAAATGGCTTAAATCGACGACCTAGAAGTAAGAATATAGAGTGGCATCAGCGCTATTGGTGGTGCTAGCTTGAACTACCGGCTGCCATGTTCTAACCAAAGGCGTTATATAATAATACATACAATATATAATAATACCGGTAATAATAATAATAATAATAATAATAATAATAATAATAATAATAATAATAATAATAAATATACGTTTAACTGGTTAGCTCGCTTTATCAGAAGGAGACGTAGAGACACGTGGAGATTTTTAAATCCCCTAATTAAGATGCTTCTTGTGTACTCTGCTTATAATTGTAGCAACCGAACCGACAAAAGATAGTCTAACCTGTAATAGTAGTATATTATGATACAAGATTGGGAAGTGCTTTTTACAAAATCGAGAAAAAGTTTGAAAAATATTGTAAACATTTTTTGCACCAGCATATTTTTTAAAAATTGCAAATACAATATTATAGTTAAGTTAAATTATTATTTAATGTTCAGTTGTATTTGACAGGAAAGCTGTATGTTTTCCACTTCTTCATGGTTTCATCAAATACCTTACTATAATAATACCGGACACCTAACAATTCTGCGCGCGAACGACGCTGGTGCTGCTACCTAGGCGGCCGGTGTGGCGATACTCCCGAAAAAAGCTAAGATAATAATTGAGTATGGAGTTGAGACCAGTGATCTCAACATTATTGAGACACAGGAGCCAAACATCGCCTACCTTATTGCATAATCCATAAACTCTTTGCTTCAAATATATTCAAATTAACAGCTTTTCCTTATTTCTCCGTGACAAACTAGTTGTAATAATAATTTTTTATATTTCATATATAATAAATTATATTATAAAATATAATACATTATAAAATTATGTATCAAATTCGTTTAATATTTGTATATAATATATAGGTATATAGTTTTACTTGTCATAGGAGTTTTGTTTTTCCATTTTCAGCGCTATCAAATCCTTACATATTATTGTTGTTGGGGTCAACGTCTCAACAGTCATTATAAAGTAACTCTAGAGTCTACACATTTAATGACGGATTTATTATTTCATCGGTCCAATTTATTTTATTTGAGTACACAATGTATCTAGCTGTATTAATTATTGTATGTGTTATATTTCCGCTGTGTCGACTGCTAGTTGTTGTGATGTCAGTGCCAACTCCTGGGAGGAAGCAGAATCTCACGCTCAAACTGGTCTGAAGGTCATTGAAATCAGTACTGCTACATCAGAGATCAAAGGTACCGACGCGAAGTGTCCATACTGTATTATCTATGTGCTGGGAAACATACTAGCTGCTCGGGCAACGCGGCAAATGAAAACTCCGCGGCGTAACAAAATAGTGTAGCAAGTCCGTTATGAACAAGATTCAAGCTATTCAAAACAAGATACTGAAAAGAATTCACGGCAATGGTTGGGGAACAAGTACCAGACAACTTCGCGATGATCTCCAAATAGAATATCTTCATGAATATATACAAAAAAGCACAGAGAGAGAGAGAGAGAGCAACTCATCCGGCCTTAATTAAGGATGACCACGAGGATCCGAAAATGAATAGCTAACAAATACAATTAATTAAATATGAATAGTGTTATTAAGATAAAGTGTAATAATTAAGCACCATTGATTATCAATTGTAAAATAAAATCTTAGAAGATGACTAAATTATACTGATAAAAAAAGATTTTATTTAAAATTAGCATATCCTTAATTAAGGCCTTCTGAGTGGTATAGATGGAATTGTATAATCTGCAGGGAATCTTTGAGAATTTGCGAGATGATTTTTTGAATTTCAAAAGACGATATTGATAATTGTTTTAAAAAATGATATGTAAATTTTGGTAAAGAAATCCGAGCACCAAAAAATAAACCTGTCACTGACCAATTGAAGAGAGGGATGTTATACTTGGCACTAAGGTAGGGAATACAAGGTTCATAAATGGCCCTCTTTTCTTGATCAACCTGATCAGCTTGGATTAGATCTCTCTCCATGCGTATAGTTGGATCTATGATAATAGCCTTTTGTAGTTGCCTGTTTATTGCTATTATATCCGCTCTTCTGTGAGAGTCGTCTTCAGAAATACAGTGGACCTCTTCATGAACTTCCCAACCCTTGTTCCGAAGAAGACAGGCGATAGCTCCACGGATTCCATGATGCCTGTTGTTACGCAATAACTCTCCTTTCCGACAAAAGCCCATCACGTGGCCAAGAGTTTCTGTCTCGTTGCAGCCTGGTTGACGGCAACGGGTCGTGCTGAAAGCTCTGCCAGGAACGGAGCGCACTGCAGTAAGGTTGCAGGACATCTTGATTGCATTAATATATTCTGAAGACGACAAATTCCTTTTGGTGTTGACCCATGAATTGGCTCTTGGATATTCTTCATAGATGACTACACCTTTCCCCTTATGAGGTAACTGACACCAGGAGTCAAACGATCTCTTTCGCAATTCATCACGTAGATGTATTCCAGTTGTTCGAGGTGTTATGTTGGCTTCAGGAATTTTCAGGCGCTTGAGAGCAGTTTTCTTCTCCTCTTCAAGATTCCTGACAAGAAGGAGATGATCATCACTGACTTGTGAGAGACGTTTACAGATGTTAAAATCCTGAATATTAGCTTCCCATTCAGCCTTAATAAGTCCTAGGCCACGCACTTTTTTTTTTAGAAGAATATAGCATGTCATTATGTGTATCATCAGGAAGAGATATCATTTCTTTGACAGCACTTCTAAATACTTTATCTAGATCTTTAAGGAAGCTGTCAGGGAGCTGATCAAATGGAGCACATTGCAAAGGATAGATGAGCCCAGGCCATATATATTCATTCACAATCTTCAATTTCTGATCAGGCTTCAGTAATGGAGTTTCTGTAAGATTGTTAAGATCACGTGTTAAATTTGTTATAATTTTTTTTTTATCTAAGAATATTTTGTCCCGAAAATCAACTTCCAGATATCTAATTGTTTCAGATTTATCATCAGTACTATGTATAGCTGATCCATGAAGTGAAATGAGAGCTCCTTTAGTTAAAACACCTCTTTCGAGAATTATACACTTGCTTTTAATAGTGTTAATTTCAAGACCTAGTTCATCTAATTTACTTTCAGCCATATCAATGAGAGCTGTTGCTGACTTTTCATCTTTTCCAACGAGAGCCAAATCATCAGCAAATGCAAAAGCACTTAGGTTTTGAAGATCATTGGACAGTGTGAAACCGTATTGTTTGCTAATTTCATGATCTGTTAAATTTTCAAGAACGTAATTCAGTGCCAAATTGAAAAGTATTGGAGACAATGGAGATCCTTGAGCAACGCCTCGTTTTACGCTTATTGGCTTGGTTTTTGTGTGGTTAGTTTCTATTTGAATTGTATTATTAGTTAATAAGGAACCAATAAGTCTGAACAAGTTCTGCGGAATGCCAGATGATTTAAGGGCTCTAAGAATATGTTCATGGCCAACAGAATCAAAGGCTTTAGACACGTCCAGAAACACGACACAACAGTCTTTCTTATTAAGCTTAGATGATTGAAGACAGCCATTTATTAAAGATGCATTGATATGAGTTCCAGGTATATTACTAAAACCTCTCTGATGAGCATTTAATACAATATAAGACCGAAGCTTAATGTCAAGGGCTCTTTCAATGACTCTTCGAATGACGGAGTGAATAGTAATTGGCCTCCAATGTTTTAAATCGTTCACGTCGTCTCCTTTATGTATTAAAATTGTACGTGCTAATTTCATGAATTTTGGAACATGATTAAAATGAAGCATAGTGTTTGCAAGCAGTGTAAGAAATTTGGTAGCTTTGAGATGCCTTAAAACGTGTACTTACTGTTATTCTATCTGGTCCAGGGGAAGTATCAACTTTAATACCAAATAACGCTTTATGAATATCACTCTCAGTAATCACTATATCTTCAGGAAATTGTATGGAATCTTCATCCTCATCAGAAAGAGGGGAGCTATTATTTGTAGTACTAAAAACATGTTCAGAATGTTCAGTTATCAGACGTGTCGATACTTTACAAGTAGCTTTGTGATTTAAATTATGTAAAACTTTTCTTGCTACTTTACTTCTTTGATTGTAAAATTGATACTGGGTTAGTTCATACTCATATTTTTGCCTATTTATCATTCGCTGTCTCTTAGATTTCTTTTGTGGATTGGATGTTGTTTTATAATTACATTTACTGTTAATTTTACTTACTTTACGAGCTTGATAATGCTTCACAGCTGGGTGTTGGGGTCCTGGCAATTCAGCCATTTGCTGTGTGAAAAAATGCCTAACATCTTCCATTAGAGCTTCAAAATCTTCACTCGTTCCTACAGACTGGATGTGGTATAGCTTTTCTTCCCACTCTTTCATTGGATGAAAACTTATATATCACTTTGTGTATTTTCTGGATAAGATATTACATCTTCACCCTGTTGGAAAACTTGAACAGGATCCTGATTGTTAACTGCTACAGAATTTCAATTTGTTGTTTCGAAGAGTTTTTGCAAACTCTATTGATATGTAGCTGAGGTGTCAGTAATGTTTTTGTTGGGTGAAATATTGCTTGCGTTATTAAAATCTGATGAATGAGAAAATGCTGTAGTATACCTATGTGCCAGTTTTTTTCTTCTCTCTTCTGGATGGGCTTTACCCATATGTATATTTATTCCTGCATTGGATTTACATAATTTTCTGCAAATTAGACAACGTACTGCTTCTTCATTTGTGCTATCTTGTGACTTTTATAAGATAATTGTATATCAAACAAAATATTCGTATTTCACTATTGTGACTGACGCATTTCAACATTTAAATTTATAAAAGACATAGTTCGATAATAATATGCACCAAAAAAAAGTATAGACTATAAATTGTTGGTTCAGAAGTAAAAGTTTCGTAAGTTATTTATAATTATGTCCTTAGCAACCATGTATCAAATCCACAAAATATATATAAAAGTAAATTTCTTCTGAAGGAATGGAAAATAACTGTCAGTAACATTCACCTATATAAATAAAACTGTATTCTTCAATATTATCACTTCGAACCAAGGTATATAAAGAGTACTAATAACTTCGAACAATAAATACTTGATGATATTACCAAGAAAGACTATATTAAATTATAACTCCAGATCAAAACAATACCATTCAGTTCACAGCCTTCTCAATTATCAAGGCAGCACTCAATAACAACAAACAAATAAATTCTCTTGGCAGATATGACATAAACAGATATAATCGACGACGAAAACAACTACTCTTATAAATTCACTTCAACAAATGACATCCACAATATTTATAATATACTAATCCAGAGCCATCTACCAAGCTGAAACAAATTTATTTTCAGTCGGATGTATTCGTATCGACTGAACTTATCTGCATAAACTACGCAATAAATCATTTCTCTGCTGTGTTATCAATCTTATCATACGTGCAAGGCTTTGACTTTGCACACATTTAACTTGCCTGCCGCTTGAGCGCTACCGTCGCGCCAGTTAAAGTGTAGGCCTATTTTATACGTATGAGATGCGCGACTGTACATGGACAGTCTCGGACTGTGTTATCCACCAAGCAGATACCAAAGATAATAATGTATTACATCATCCAAGAGTCGCAAGGCAATCAACCGAAACTCTATTCAACAAGATAAAAGACTTGTGCACACTGCACAGATTTGTACTTATCAAGGCAGGTTTGAGTGAGTTAGATGTGTGGCGTGTATTGCTGAGTAATAATTTTGAATGTATACTTGTAATAAGATTGTGTTGATAGCCTCTTCCGCATTTAATTTGGATTAAAGTTGCATTGGATATATTGCATTATGATAGAAGTATTTGTTTCAGTTATACTTATATGTGTAATTTTATTGATAACGAAACACCTTTTGTTAGGAAGGAAATCACACTCTTTGGAAAATCGACATGTAGTGGTAAGTGCTTTGGAAGTACCTGGAGTTTATTTATTTGTTTTTGAGTATTTGAAATTAAGCTCGTGTTTGGTAGGCTTATAGGTGCTTAGTCATGGATTCTTGTAATTAGGCTACTTACAGTTGCGAATTCGTTAATTCAAAACACAGTACCGATGCCGGTACGCAAATTACGTAGATTACTTTGTTCATTATCTTAGGGCTCTACAACATCATATAGAATTATATATGTTTGACCTTCCCTTTGACCAACGCTGCTCTCACATGATTGGCCACCCTGGCTGTGTGGTGATCACGGTACAGGGCCACCGTAGAAACGACACAAGATAACCCCCCCCCCCCGAACCACATGAAAGACCACTTAACTTGGGAAGCGCACGGACTATCCATTGGGGCATAGCGGTTTATTATATCGACCTGTTGTCACTGAGGAATTGGATTTACAGAATAATTGTGGAGGCTGTTTCGAGCGATCGCGCCAATATGTTTGTACGCAAGAACAAAGGCCAACCTAACCTTACCTCATTAGTGTGATGATACTATGTATAGTCGAACAAATTCGGCTATTCTGTACGAAATGGGCACATGTGCCGATACCTAAGTAACAAGAGACCGAGAAGTGTGACAGATTTTGAGTGGGTTAATTGAGGGATTAGGTAAGTGACAAGAATCTGAGGACTGTGACATATTTTGAGGGGTCTACTGGAGAATACGGTACGGAACTGTTTTCTCTGTTGCTGTTCTTTTATTTAAGATTAATTAGGTAATTCTACAGAATAACTATAGGCCTATGCATAGGTAAGGATAGGAAGGGTGCAGTCTGTGTTCTGAGCCGTTTATCCAATAAGCCTATTATTCAAATCTAGTCTTTCAGGTGAAGCTCCCTGTAAAGCAGATTTGAATAATTTCAAGGGCAAAATTGTTCCGGGGCCGGGTATCGATCCCGGGACCTCTGGTTGAACGTACCAGCGCTCTACCACTGAGCTACCCGGGAACTCCACCCGACACGCGAGTTGTGTGGATATAAAGGGAAAAGTTGAGACGATGTCGGGTGGAGTTCCTGGGTAGCTCAGTGGTAGAGCGCTGGTACGTTCAACCAGAGGTCCCGGGATCGATACCCGGCCCTGGAACAATTTTTCCCTTGAAATTATTCAAATCTGCTTTACAGGGAGCTTCATCTGAAAGACTAGATTTGCATAATATATACGTTACTGTTTACGTTAACAGAAAACCACAATTCCAAGTCACACAGATATTGTGTGCATTCGTTGTGGGTCTCTGGCGTTTCGTCAGCCCACGCGAGTTGTGTGGATATAAAGGGAAAAGTTGAGACGGTGTCGGGTGGAGTTCCCGGGTAGCTCAGTGGTAGAGCGCTGGTACGTTCAACCAGAGGTCCCGGGATCGATACCCGGTCCCGGAACAATTTTTCCCTTGAAATTATTCAAGCCTATTATTGTTTTACTGTGTTAATGTCCCGAGATAACTAAAGAAAGGTGTCGACTTTTCAGAATCGTATAAGATTATGTTTGACTTCTAAATATTATTGAGATATAATCCAAATGGGCAATCGACTTCAGAGGGTTATTCAGCATTGAAATTCAGCATAGGACAAAATATGAGAAATTGCAGACAAATTTTGCCTACAGTAGGCTATGTATTAGAGGCAGGGTTCTTTTATGAGGTTTACAGCTTTACTTTTCTTCGAGGGTAAGCCATGTTAGGGATTTTATTGCCCTTTGCCAGGTTCGAACCCTTGTAGAATATATTTTGAGCGACTTAAAATATTTTGTCAGCAGAAGGTAGAGGGTCATTGCAGAAGGCAACTGACAGTTACTGCAGTATAAATGCTGTTTGGCATGTTATACGCGTCAGATTTAATTGTTACCTTTGTATCAGGTGACTGGTGGCTCCAGTGGGATTGGGAAATGTGTGGCTCTCGAAGCAGTCAGACGCGGTGCACATGTCACACTAATAGCCAGAGATGTTAAGAAGCTGGAATCCGCAGTCATGGAAGTAACAAAATGTGCCTTGCATCCCGAGAAACAGAAGGTGCAGTATGTGTCACGTGAGTATCCAGTCTTTATCAGAGTGCCTAGCATTACATCTTCATTGGTTCCTCTTGCATCTGTCATCAGACCTGGAGACAAATTGTACTGACACTACTACTTTGTACAGATGCCATCTGTATTCGTCCTTTACAAAGGATGCAACCATTACATTCCATTTCAGGTAATTTAGATAGCTACAAGACGGTATCGGAAAGTTTAAGGACTAAGACCAGGAAAAATTACAGGCTTACCTTTTTTAAATTTGGCTGCCATTATCTTCAAATATAATCCCCTGGGAAGTGTATACTGCAATCTCAGCTCCTCTTTCATGCCTCAAAAGCATCAGGGAATTCCTTTCCTTAAAGGCTGTTGTGATTCCACTTGGATTTATTTTAAGGTGTCAAAGTGGTGCCCTTTTAACTTGAATTTAATTTTGGGAAACAAGAGGCTAGGTTAGGTGAGTAGGGAGGATGTGGGATGACCACTACGTTGTTTTCTGTCAAAAACTGTCTCTTTCTGAGGGAGGGATAGGCAGATTGTTGTGATTACTTACTTACTGGCTTTTAAGGAACCCGGAGGTTCATTGCCGCCCTCACATAAGCCCGCCATTGGTCCCTATCCTGAGCAAGATTAATCCATTCTCTATCATCATATCCCACCTCCCTCAAATCCATTTTAATATTATCTTCCCATCTACGTCTCGGCCTCCCTAAAGGTCTTTTCCCCTCCGGCCTCCCAACTAACACTCTATATGCATTTCTGGTTTCGTCCATACGTGGTACATGCCCTGCCCATCTCAAACGTCTGGATTTAATGTTCCTAATTATGTCAGGTGAAGAATACAATGCGTGCAGTTCTGTGTTGTGTAACTTTCTCCATTCTCCTGTAACTTCATCCCTCTTAACCCGAAATATTTTCCTAAGCACCTTATTCTCAAACACCCTTAATCTCTGTTCCTCTCTCAAAGTGAGAGTCCAAGATTGTTGTGATGCAACAGCTAATTCCGATTGCACCAGAGTTCTGGTCTTCTGTCACACATCTTCTCTCAAGACACTGCAGTAGAAGTTAGAATTCACAGTAGAGTCAGGAGGGACAAAATTTTGGTAAACAGTGCCCCTGATGTCATTATATTACTGGTTGTCCTGTATGGTTGTGAAACTTGGACTCTCACTTTGAGAGAGGAACAGAGATTAAGGGTGTTTGATAATAAGGTTCTTAGGAAAATATTTGGGGCTAAGAGGGATGAAGTTACAGGAGAATGGAGAAAGTTACACAACACAGAACTGCACGCATTGTATTCTTCACCTGACATAATTAGGAATATTAAATCCAGACGTTTGAGATGGGCAGGGCATGTAGCATGTATGGGCGAACCCAGAAATGCATATAGAGTGTTAGTTGGGAGACCGGAGGGAAAATACCTTTGGGGAGGCCGAGATGTAGACAAGAGGATAATATTAAAATTGATTTAAGGGCAGTGGGGTATGATGATAAGAGTCTGGATTAATCTTGCACAGGATAGGGACCGATGGCGGGCTTATGTGAGGGCAGCAATGAACCTCCGGGTTCCTTAAAAGCTATATGTAAGTAAGTAATTATGTCCTTGATGTCAGAAAACACGACAAGCAAGCTTTATGTTGCACTCCTTTGGTCTAGGTGATTGCATGCTCTTTCATTGTGTGTTTTGACTCTGTATCATAACCATAAAATCCACCTTCCATCATCTTTGATGATCCTAGAGATAAATGTTGAGTCATTAGCCTTCTTACGAATTACAAATTTTATCTATTGTCTATAGGAGCGTACACACTTAACGAACGAACAACGAACGAATGATGAAGCAAAACTTCATTGTTTGTTTGCTGTTTGGAGCAACGTACATATCATCAGCAAATTGTCAGAAAACATTCACGTTCGCTGATTATCCGCAATAAAGGCAGACGGAAATATAACTATAGCAAGCACAGCCGTTGTTATTATAGGCAATTTAACAAAAAGAAAGTTAAAAACCAAAAGGCGATGGTGGCAGACACCACTCTACGAAAGTCTTAATCAGTATAGAGGCACTGACTTGCTTCATGATTTACGTCGAATGGAATTGGGGCAATTTCACAACTTTGGTCGCATTTCAGAAACAGATTTTGAAATATGTATTACTGTGCAAAATGGGGCCAAAAATTTCCAAGAAAGACACAGGCTGGCGAGAAGCAATACCTATTCAGGAAAGACTAGCATCAACACTTCGACATCTCACTACAGGAGATTCGTATACAAGTTTAATGTATTTATTCAAAGTGTCGAAACAGCTCATTACCAGGATTGTTCCAGAAGTATGTACAGCTATAATTGAGGAACTGGAAGATTTTATTAGAGTACGACTACAAGACAGGGGAAAGTTTCAGTACACGGATACCTCACTGACAATAATTATCTTAAAACACTAAAAAGAGAGATTTGTTTGTGTTGTCGAATGCGCATCATGCTTACAAAAAGGCACTTTTCAGTGCCAATAATTTATTTTGTGCGCACAATGTTGGAACTTTGTTTTTTCTGGGCGTGAATTTGTCCAAAAGGAACGACGTATGTTTATACGTGAACCAAGTTGACTCATACACTTCATCACTCCCCATTACAGATCTTTTTGTGGACTTCTGTCTTTCCCTCCGGAATGATGTCAGTAGGGATTCAATTTTCAATTTTCTTTTTGACTTCTGCTTCCTACAATAAACAACAAACGTGTATCCACTGAAAATAAATAAACAAAAATAGTTTTCAAATTTTGCACGTGTTTTAGCTTCCCAAACATCATGTTTTCTTACTTTATTGTGGTAAGTAGGATGCTTGGGATTCCATAAAGTTTCCTGCTCCCTATATGCCTTAATAAGATTTATAACAGCGTCTTCCATCCACCCCAGTTTCGACATCCTGTTGGTGAAATTGAACTAAGTGCTGTGTTCTGCTACAAACTACCAACTAATGGCAAATCCCGTCCACAACGAATACCAACTTCCTTTGATGTACCAACAAGCGACGGATCACTTCTGAAGGCAAATCAAAGATCGGTTTGCCTTTGCTGTGACGTACACACGTACCGATTTCAATCAGCGAATGCAATCGTTTGTCGTTTGTTGTTCGTTTGCTAAGTGTGTACGCACCTTATTGTATATTGTCAAAATTTGATCAAATCTTATGTGTCGTAGTATGTTGGAATGCTGTTACAGTTAATCGTTAATAGTTGTTTAGCAATACATTTGGCTATTCTTCATTCATCAAATCTTGAATCTGTAAAATATATATGTTTAAATGATTTATTAAGAAATATTAAGTAGCTAATAAATTTTCAAAAATGTGAATAATTGTATTGTGTCAAAAACTTACTTATTGATTGCGTGTAAAAAGTACTGCATTCAAATTGTAGCAAACACCATTGTATATTGGTAAAATGAACTGTTTCCAGTCATGGATTGTTCGACAGTGGTCCTCATGGATGAGTTAATTAATTTTCTCAAATGCGAAATTTTCAGGTCCCTACTCATTACTTGTAAAATGACAGATTTGAAATTATTGTAGTTACTTTCTCATTGTGTGACATTGTCCCCTGATTACTTTCGGCATTTAAGTTGTAGCAAGATCCATCATTCTTCGTAGGTGTGTTTGATAGAGGTTTCAGTTTCATTATAGACTTGTGTTATACATTTATACCAAAGTTCTTTAATACGATCTATGTTTACAATTACAGTTGACGTCAGTGGAAATTATGAAGATGTAGAGAAGGCATTACATAGTGCAGAAGAAGAACTAGGCCCTATCTTTCTGTTGGTGAATTGTGCTGGAAGTGCGATATGTGGGAGACTGGAAGATATTTGCATAAAGGACATCAAGGTAATTTTAAAAATTATTTTTGTCAATAAAAGTTAGGGCCATATTCATAGACATTCTTAGTGCGGGCTTCCAGTGGATGATCAGCGAACTAACGTTTTTCGTATTCATAAACCAGTGTTAGTGATATGCTGTGATATGAATCCTGTACAAGTAATCAGTCGATAGCCAGGACTATAGTCCCGTTGCTCTAATTTCTGGCAGCCAATCACGTTGCAGGACGGCTACATTTAAACGTGTGCATCTTGTGATTCGCTGATTCATTTCTTAAGGCTCGATAAATACTTAATATAATCGCCAGCCATTTTAGCTCTTTTTTTGGCGTTCGCAGAAAGCACACGAAGACGTTATTTGCCACTCAATTATTTGCTGAATTACATTGCATTTGATTTATTATCATAGGAGCTACAACATGATAATGTTTAACGGTGTGGCAAATAGATTCCTCGTAAGGTAGCTCGGCAATGTGAGAACAAAAATGGCGAACGATATTACCTACCTACTACTACTAGTAGACTTTATAGAGCCTTTACTTTCTAAGACGTAAGCAAAGGGACGGAGTCACGCCGGAAATAACAGCGTCGGGACTATAGTTTAGCACGCTCGTAGCGCGGGCTAGCGAAATGTCTATGAATAGCACCCTTAAGTTTTATCAGAAGTAAAAGAAAACACGGACAGATATTGACCTTTAATATATCTCTGTTGTCTTATAGATTCCTTTGTGTTCTTAATTTGTATTTTAGTACCAGATGGACTTGAATTTTCTGGGGACACTGTACCCCACCAAAGCTGTGATTTCCCGTATGAAGGGGAGAGGTGAAGGCAAAATTGTATTAGTTTCATCGCAAGCCGGACTTCTGGGAATATATGGCTACACAGTGTACTCTAGTTCCAAGTATGCGTTACGTGGCCTTGCAGAAGCCTTGCACATGGAGGTATTCTTACAAATACAGTTCTACTTAAACATTACTTCATATGGAGCTCCAGTTTCTGTCTCTAAGGAAGAAAGTATTGAAAGAAAATTAATCGAAACAGGCTCAGTTGATCTCTGATAAAGTGGAATTTCCGCTTTTATGTGGACATTTGAATAAATACATCTCTCTTACTCTTTCAGGCAAAACCATACAACATATCAGTGACACTGTCTTTCCCACCTGACACAGATACTCCAGGACTTGCTATTGAGGAGAAGACCAAGCTTATGGAAACTAAATTAATTTCTGAATCTGCAGGGTTGATGTCTCCAGAAGCTGTAGCTAAGCAGCTCGTGAAGGATGCCTTGGTTAGTATTTTGTGTTATTTGAATGGACAATTAGGTACTGCAATCAGCCATGCAGCCTAGACAAGCAATGCTTGGAGGCTTCCTTCTGAGGCGATCTCGGCCTTTCTATCTATCTAATCGTCTAATCTTGCTAGTTTGAATATAAGACAATTAAATAATAAACTAACCCTGCCATGAATCGTTATGATCAGGATGGTAATCTGCGTGTCGAGGTAGTCAAGTGACAACACACACTCACTATGTAAAACACAACTATTTATTTGAACAAGCAAAATAAATTCGTAGCACAGAAAATATCTTCTTCACAAAGTAACGTAAACCAAATCCAGCTAATTACCTTACATAGGTAGGTACTTCCCCACGCCGGCATCCATCTTGTCATACAACCTTGACATAACCATCACTCAGCACACACATAGCCGTTACATACAAATTGGCCACCCCTCAAACATCACACAACAATGGGTGCCTTCATCGTGAATTCCATACTCTTTAAGTTCGTTCTACTGCAACAACTAAATAAAACATAAGCCAAAACCAACTCACTGAACTAATTGTATATTGTGGTAGGCTTTTAGTTATATCACAGCTAGAAAAATGATCCTCTGAAATCAAAATACCGACCAGAGTTGACTGAACGCAAACCAGTCAGGAAAATGAATGCAGTTCAAGCTAATAAGTACATCCCAAAACTCCCCGCTAAATTCCACACGAATATCTTCTGCAATACACTCGCAGGTTCCCGCAACACCGTGGACTATCCAGCTTCTGGTAGACTTATCGAGCCTGGTTCGATCCCCGGCCTACGTAGAAGCTCGTACCCTATCACACCAACATCCTCAACTGCCGGCACACATCTGACCTGAAAGAGTCCATCAACCAGACTGACGCTACTGCTGCGAACAACTCGCATCACAGTACAAATGTAAACTCACGCCACTCGCTTAACCAATCAGCAAGCGCTATTATAAAATAATAACTGCTCCCTCAATAAAATAATAACTGCTCCCCCGGTCTCAACTCATCACAGGTTATAGTTATAGGAACAGAACCAGAGCATACGGATTCTAAAAAAAAAAAAAGTAGATGTAACCGAAAGTAAATGAAATTAAACTTCCAGTGTCAAAATATTTAGGTTACTCTGTTGCCTGATTGCAAATTAAAGTAATGGGTAGCATCTTAATGTATAAATTTTAGTGTTGTGGGATTTAATCGATTAATCGATCAATTTCTGTTTTAAGATTAATCAATCAAAAATATTTAATCAAATAATCGAGTTGATTAAAATTAATCGGTTGTAGTTGATATTAATTATTATTTTGTTAATACAAACTCATACTAAAAATTCCGACAATATTCCTTTCTTTGAAAATTCCTTACTTAAAAGCACAATAGTACTGTTATTTTCTAACTGTAAACCACAAACACTTCAGAAAGAGATGGAGATATGAGGACAGTGACCTAGTCTACCTCTATTGAAAGTTGAAACACAGTGCGAAACCCTTGTTTAGTTTTATGGTTTTCCAAGAAAACTTCCACCTTGTTGTCAGCTCATATTCCTAGCAAATGAAATACATACTTTTCTGGGATTCGTCCCCCTCATCCCTTATAAAATAGCCAAGTCTATACTGTGTGCAAGTGAGAGTGTAACTACCTTCTTCTCTTTCTAAAATCTGGTAATTCGATTAAAATAGGAGCTAGTCTTTTGTTTCGTCTGCTGTTATTTTGTAGTTGCAGTTTCTGTACTGAGTTTGTATAAACCACAAAAGTAGTAAATTGAAATCATCAGTACCAGTTGCAGAAGACACAGCCCTGCAGTATATATTGACTACACCCCAACTCTGGCTACTAGCAACAGGCATCTATAATGAACACCGATCAAAATATCCCTCATTTCTCGTGAAAAACAACAACTGAATAGACTACAGTGAACTATAGTGGACTTTATGTTGTCAGCAAACAGCTGGATACATTAAGAAGATTGATTGAAAGATCTTCGTCATCTGAATGAATATATAAAGTAACATTGAGATAACAAGAAACACAGTACAAACTCGTTGATTTCTTGTACACTTGGCAGTGTAAATAATGCTCATCAAGAGTCTGTCCGGAAAGATAATGAGCAAGTAAAAACAGAAAAAAAAAATATGTACATCTTGTCGAACATTATAGATTGCATTAAATTTTGTGGGACATTCGAACTAGTGTTGCATGGCTACAATGAGATGGAAATGTCAGTTCTTATTAATCTCATAAGCAGCTGGGGTAGTGCAATGAGGGGACACATTGGAAATAACGAAGTATTTGAAGACACTTGGAAGTCCATTGAAAATGTTCTACTTGTCTATTTACTGGATTGTGTCATAAAAAAGTGAAGAAGAATTGAATAATATTAAGTGTAATGATACCCGGGAGGAAATTAAACACAGAATAAATATGGGAAATGCCTGTTATTATTCGGTTGAGAAACTTTTATCATCCAGTCTGCTGTCGAAAAATCTGAAAGTTAGAATTTGTAAAACAGTTATATTACCGGTTGTTCTGTATGGTTATGAAACTTGGACTCTCACTTTGAGAGAGGAACAGAGATTTAGGGTGTTTGAGAATAAGGTGCTTAGGAAAATATTTGGGGCTAAGAGGGATGAAGTTACAGGAGAATGGAGAAAGTTACACAACACAGAACTGCACGCATTGTATTCTTCACCTGACATAATTAGGAACATTAAATCCGGACGTTTGAGATGGGCAGGGCATGTAGCACGTATGGGCGAATCCAGAAATGCATATAGTGTGTTAGTTGGGAGGCTGGAGGGAAAAGGACCTTTAGGGAGGCCGAAACGTAGATGGGGAAGATAATATTAAAATGGATTTGAGGGAAGTGGGATATGATGATAGAGAATGGATTAATCTTGCTCAGTATAGGGACCAATGGCGGGCTTATGTGAGGGTGGCAATGAACCTCCGGGTTCCTTAACCCTTTCTGGTCGGATTTAAATGTCTTGGCCACTGTGCGCCTGGTCCATTTAAATGACGCTCACCAGTGCGAATTGAACTACTATTTTACACTGCTTGATTTTCTTTTGTAACTTTCGTAAAAGTGAAGAATCTTTGATATATGGGGTTAAAATATTATATGAAAGGCTCACGCATTCGTCTCACTGAATATTAACTGTCTACTATAATTCGTTTTCGACTGTACGGGCTTGCCTTTATGAATGTGAAGCCATGTGCTTGCTCGCGTTCGTCAGATAATAAACTCAAGGCTAATGAAAGTAATATGAACTTAGAGATGTGAAGAGCCTTTTAGGTCGAGATATGCGACATGTAAACACCCAAAGTCGTAATCTTTGGTTTATATTTCGCCGTCATTATAAGACAACACTTCCTTCTGAGCTGGCAGTGGTCAGGTTCGAAGATCTATATTTAGCACTGTAATAGTAAGATAACTGTGAAAGATAAACACATGAGATCTGTAGCCATAGAGAAGACGTGGTAAGAGAATGAATATATACGAATGTCAGTGGCGGATTGTTAGAAGAACATAATTCATAAAATGTAATACATTATTGGAACTTTCGTGCCAATATATATTGGCGTATTTTTTCTACACGTATCTTTGCTAGATATTCTACATGCACATTTCAAATAAATATAAGAACTAATACATACCTATCGATACTTCTTCTCTGTATGGTAAAGGGCGAAACACTTGTTGGGGTGAAGTCCTGGCTTCCTCTCACATGTATCACAATAAAACGACGTTTCTTTCCTGCCACCTTTTACTTTTCTGTTCGAACAAACTGCACAGTCCTTCGTAACTTTCCTTTCGTGTGCCCGGATCAAGTGTAATTTTCCATTGAGACGATCTTCTGTATCTCCGGTACTTGGTCTCCCACGTTTTCGAGACATTTTGTTTCTCACATTCCCCACCAATCCTTCGATGATCTTCTTACGAAACTCCAGGTGAGACAAAGCAGGAAGATTTTTTGAGTTTTGATTCAAATTGTATAGGTGGAAACTGTTTACAAGGGAAATCTCCAGAATCCAGAAGTATAATTTTCGCCACCATTTCAAACTTTTCTTCAGGAAACCGTAGCTTGAACAGTAGTGGTCTGCTCTATCGACTCCCCCCATTTTTGAAGTGTAGTCTATAACAGCAACAGGTTTCTGAAAAACCTCTACTTCCTTCGCAGTTTTTCTCGAGACTTCTCTTGTGTCTGGATTATGCCATGTACTTAGAATGGTAACAACTCGCTTGTCTTTCCATGATAATGTCAAATATTTGTCTTCCTTCCTGTAGGCTACTACTTCATGTTTCTTTATTTTCAGTGCTTTCTTCTTCATTTGTTTCGGCAAGCCTTTCCTATTCTGCATTATTGTACCAGTCAAATGAACGTTTGCTTGTAACAGTTCCCGAGCAAGATCCAAGTTTGTGTAAAACCTGTCTGTGTATAGATGGTATCCTTTCTCATTCGTTACACTCTGAACTTTGTTTATAAGTTGAAGAACTATTCTGCTGGTGAATGTCAGTTCTGGATGAATCAAACTTTTTGTAGTTACTGATCCATAATAAGGAATCAAACCACAGACATAACCATTTGTCGAATCAGCAATTACATAAATTCGAAGACCCCATTTTGTTGGTTTCTGTGGGTTGTACATCTTGAATACTACACGTCCTTTGAAATTTACAGTAGACTCATCCACACATACATATTGCGATGGACTGTAAAATTCCAAAAATTTTGATTCAACGTAATCTACAACGTTTTTCACTTTACTTGCTCGGGACTGCATTTGTCTGTCTGGAGTTCCATCTCGAGGAGGGGGAGAGACATGAAGACCCCAATATATTTGCAGAAATCGCTTTCTTGAAAATATGTCTTTGTAGAACCGCGAACTGTCTAACCATTGTTCCGAGAAAAAGTCTTTGATAGTACTCTTCATACGTCTTCCCATATTCAGTATTACTCCATGAAAAGCCATTAGCTCTTCAGCGGTGACATCTTCCCAACCGTTCCAAATTGAATGTTTTCGCAAAGGTGTGACTTTTTGTATTTTTTGTCTAACGTACCTGTTGGTTTCGGTAGCTATTTCTTGAAACAGTGTCTGGCTAAAAAATAGCAAAAAAAAATAAAAATGGTGAATCAGGCTTTCGTCCAGTCTGGGGAGGTTTATAAGCTGCTGTTCCACGAAACGGTATATGATGAAAGTCATTGTCATTAGCACCCCAGTGATCCCAACCATCATTGTCAACACTGTCTATTTTATCATCACCATCATCTTCAACATCACTTGAACAGGACTGATTGTCATCAGAATCGTCACTGTCACTTGAAATGGCTTCACTTACTTGAGAATCAGAGTCATTGTCTTCAATTAGTTCAATGTCTGAATCATCACTAAAAGTTTCCCAATCCCCATGCAAGTCTTCATGTATCTCATCGTCGCCCAAAGCCTTCCGTTTTTTTTTTCACTATGTGTTTAGTTTTTTTGACAACATTTCTGCTCGTAGACGCCATTGTGATAACAAGAACGATAAAACATTCGCAGCCACTTCTAAAATGTATTTTAGAGCACAGGAAACAATTCTAATTCACACGGAAATAACACCACCGCACAGATCGTAATCTCAATAACATACTGACGCAACATGCATTCCTTGCTCCGAGTTCGGAGTGTTTATAAACATTGTAGGATACGTGGCGGACTCAGTCCGGCGCAGGACTGCAGCTGACATATTTTAGTGGCGGACTGACTCCGACATAGGAGCGGTAATGGTTAAAAGCCAGTAAGTAAGTATTAAGTATGCTGCTATTATGGCTGACAAAACTACTGATGTTGCTGAAAAATAGTTCGAGCGTGTTCAGAATAAGAAGGTGTATGGGGTGAATCTAGCTTAAGCTGGTGTATGTCTACTAACAGTGATACTGAAGTGATCTTGTCCGAATCCTCACGAAGTCTCACTGATGTGTTGCATGTTAATTTTTTTCTTATATGCACAGTATTTATAGTCAGAGATGAATTTAAACTGTCTTTGATAGACCTAAAAAATCTGAAGCTGACAGTACAAGATTGGATTTAGTATGGCAACTGGCTTGCATGTTATCACTTAAGACTAGAACAGCGATATTATCCAGTCTCCAACACAATATATTTTGTCCTGAAGTCCCTCTCTGTAAATTGAAATGGATACAAGTTTCCTTTCAAATTCAGATGTGGATTATTTCCTGTTGTATGCCTATGTATATAACACTAATACAGTACTTATTGTAACAATCTGTCTTGATGTTTTTTTTTTTTTTTTTTTTTTTTTTTTTTTTTGGACGTATTCAAAATGAAAGTTGTACCTCACAGAAGAGGTGTATGGTACGATTTTCAATTGTCATTTTATTATTATACAGACTGTAAGAAGAAATATCGCAAAAACGTATGAGATACTTGATCGATATTGTAAATATAACACTCTTGTCCCTTTTTAGATGGATGGATTATTACGAAGAGTATTAACTACATGGAAGAGAAAGCCATGTCTGCGTTGCTGACGGAAGAACAATATTCACTTACATATCATACTGGTCATGGATTATTTTGTCCGCAGAAGGATAATATCCACTTACATATACTGGTTATGGATTATTTTGTCTGCAGAAGGATAATATCCACTTACATATACTGGTTATGGATTATTTTGTCTGCAGAAGGATAATATCCACTTACATAATCATACTGGTGTTGGATTATTTTGTCCTCAAAAGGAGGATAATATCCACTTACATATCATAGTGGTCATGGATTATTTTGTCCGCGAAAGGAGGATAATATCCACTTACATATACTGGTCATGGATTATTTTGTCCGCAAAAGGAGGATAATATCCACTTACATATCATAGTGGTCATGGATTATTTTGTCCACAGAAGGATAATATTCACTTACAAGGGGGTTATTTTGTCGAGATTTGAAATTGTGAAAATGCATTAAAGAATTAAACTTTCTTAAGAACATTACTAAAGTTTATGAAGATAAAACAGTTTAATTATTACATTTTACTTTCAAAATAAATACTGACATACTAGGTACTAGGAGGTTTTGTAATTTCAGAATTCAATTTGTATATTAAAAATATTGAATTATACTGTATTTATTACAGACTGTACACTTTTTTTCTAATATATAATAATTTTTACCTTCAGTATTTTAATACGATATTACTGGGTTGTGATTTTCATAATCACTGCTGTACTCAGTGCTTACTCAGCTTGCACAGTATGTTATAAGTGGAACTTTGAAAATTCAGGTGATTCTGATTTCATTTCTGGGTCTGTACATCTGCTTTCACTTGTACACTTATATTGCCACAGACCACAGTGGTAGAATATAGACATTTCGTCCTCACATAAGCCTTCCATTGATCCCTATCCTGAGCAAGATTAATCCAATTTCTACTGTCATAATTCACCTCCCTCAAATTCATTTTAATATTATCCTCCCATCTGCGTCTTGGCCTCCCCAAAGGTCTTTTTCCCTCCGACCTACCAACTAACACTCTATATGCATTTCTGGATTCATCCCTATGTGCTACATGCCCTGCTCGTCAAAAACGTCTTAATTTAATGTTCCTGATTATGTCGGGTGAACAACACAATGCGTGCAGTTCTGTGTTTAACTTTCTCCATACTCCTGTAACTTCATTCCTTTTAGCCCCAAATTTTTCTTAAGCACCTTATTCTCAAACACCCGTAACATCTGTTCCTCTCTCAAAGCGAGAATGCAAGTTTCACAACCATACAGAACAATTGGTAATATAACTGTTGTATAAATTACAGCTTTCAGCTTTTTTTTTTAGAGCACACTGGATGACTAAAGCTTCTCAACTGAATAGTAAAGGCATTTCCCATATTTATTCTGCGTTTAATTTTCTCCTGAGTGTCATTTATATTTATTACTGTTAAGCAAAATACTCGAATTTTTGCACCGCTTCAAAGGATAAATTTCCAATTTTTATATTTCCATTTCGTATAATATTGTGATTATGAGAGACAATCATATACAGGGCCCGAATTCTGATAACATGTCATCTTTTTTTCCTTGTGTCTGAGGCATTGCTCGTTTGTTTATAAATCCCATTTGTGATATACGCATTCTAAATATCTAGGTATAATTTATAGGCAATTTTTGGTTATTTTTTTGCCATTTTCTGGTTTTTGGCCATTTTTAAAAGCTGTATGTCATTTTGTCAAGTATTGGGTCAAAATTTTCGTCATTAATGGGATTTCATAAATGCAGTGTGCTTTCTGCATTTTACAGGGTGAATCAAAAGTCTAAAACCATATAGATATCTTCCATGTGCTTGATTTTCGATTACTATAAGTATCACCAGTATTTGTAAGACCAAATGCTCTACCAGTGACACATTCGATTCTAGCCCTCAGCTATCTCAAAAGCTGCCATTTCAGATGAACTTCAAAATTTTTAATGGAAAGAGCATCAAAATCATGTGAAATTTTCTGGTGGGGGGGGAAACAGTGGTGCAACCTGTTTTGAGATACCTGTAATCGTTTTCAAGTTGTTTGAAGATAACTGTCATGACAAGTAAGCTGAAGTGTGTCCTTGAGAAACACGCAGGTTTCAATACATTATGCAGAGTTTCAAAAGTGCTGTCGGGAGACATGTTTGACACATCAGATATTAAACAAGAACTCACCCCCCAGTGACCTAGTGTACTTCAAATATGCACCCATTGCTCCTTTGGATGTGGACAGGAGCTTCACTATGTACAAAAGTACCCTGCCGGACAATTGGCGGGCATTTACCTTCGACCATCTCCGTATGTTCACAGTGATCTACTGCAATGCTGAATAAGGTATGGTTCATATGCTTAATTTTTTCATAAAACATTTAAATAAAATTACCCGGCTACTGTAATCCAATTTTTCAAGTTATATATTTTTTTTCTTTCTTTACAGAAGTTCAAAAGAGGAAAATGATGCTCTTAGACTGTAGACTTTTAATTCATTATTCAAAGTACCTAATTAATTCGTTAATTTTGTTCTTGTTTTCTACTTTTTTAATTGTTAAAAATTAAGTATGTATGCCTACTAATTCAATAATCTTTACTGTAAAATTTTTGTACAGTAGTTTAGTATGAACAGTTATTAAAATAGAAATTCCAAATTTTTTTAGGTCATTTTCATTAAATTTTAGTCATTTTATAGGTTATTTTTAAAGAATTTTTAGGTTGTCAAAATCCGGGCCCTGAGTATATACTTTGTCTTCTCGGTATTTTCTTCAAAACCTGTCTCTACTTGCTTCAAGTAAAATTCCCGTGTTTTTTCCTAATAGTTTGTGGATTTAACCTGTTCAATTCCAAACACTCTGTGTTATCCTGAACTTTCCTAATGGCATATTCTAGAGCAAAGCTAAAAAGTACAGATGATAGTGCATCTCCTTGCTTTAGCCCACAGTGAATTGGAAAAGCATGTGACAGAAATTGGTCTATACAGTATACTTATTGAGAGGAGAGGCCAGGGTCCTTCATGGACTATAGCACCGGAAGAATGAATGAATGAAGAATTACTATTCACTAAATTCTCATCCGAACATTGAAATAAATTTTTGAAGCAGATAAATACTTGTCAACATATTCTACACACGCAGACCAAGAATTCGAGCACATAACCACAGGGAATGAAAATAAAACTGTTGGAAGGTTTGAATACCTTTCCTCATGAAAACTGAGATATGCATTTTCCATACTTCTTGAACATAAAGCCATTTCCTATTGTAAATATAAATTTAACTCTGCCGAGTTGGCTCTGTGGTACCACATATGCCTCCAGACTAGCCAGTCTAGGTTTGATTCCCTGCAGGATAAGGTAAAATTTCTATCTTGGAACTAGGAGAGGTGGCAGTGCACAACTTCTAATTACTGAATTGTGCACTAATATGCCTGGGTTAAATCCCAAATATCTCGCAGTGCCTATGAAGAAAAGGCATATGTCACTGTTGATAGTGATTCATCAGTCGAACAGGGATGTTAAGCCTGGTGCTTTTTGACAGGAGTAGGCTATGTGCTGGCACCGGGTTTCCCCTTCGTCATTCCTCATCTTCATCATCATCCTCACTCAATCTCTACAATACACTCACCCTAGTATACAACATAAATTTCCACACACACATATATACACTCATGCACACACATTTAACTTCATATAAGGTGACCTCTTTGAATAGAGCAAGACACAAGAAGTAGCAGCAGCAGCCCAACACGGACTCACAAGAAGCGGAAAAACCAGCCATAGCCTGTCTACCATTCACAGAGAAGTTGTCGGGAAAGATAAGCAGACTGCTCCACAAACATGGAATAAAAACAATCCACAAACCTCTGCCGAAAATTAGGAGTAAGGTCAGATCAGTAAAAGACCGGTGATCTACCGCATTCCGTGTGAATGTGGGGGTTCCTTACAGTGGATAGATGGGACGCACAATAACTACCACGTCTTTCGGAACATCAAAGAAGTATCAGATTAATGCAGCCCGAAAAATCCGGATTGGCTGAACACTATTGAAAAAAGCCATAGGGCTAATTTTAATACCACCGAGGTCCTGGCGAAGTGTTCGGGCTACTGGGATAGAAGAGTAAAGGAAACCCTGGCCATAACGGTGGAACACGGTAACCTGAATCGGGACTCTGATCTCCAACTAAGCGCGGCGTGGGCACCAGCTATTAAATATCTCAACGCCCAGACGACAGGCTGTCATCAGCGGAAGACACATAAGAACTCGTCCGCTGAGCCATCGTGAGACCTGTGGTCAATCAGCCAAAAAGCACAAAGCAAGACAACACGTCGGCCGCATTCGCGCTGCGGTCCGCACTAATAAGAGCCAATCAGCGCACAGCTCCTCGGCTGACTCCTCCCTCTGGCACTATAAATTAAGGAGCTGGCTAGCCTTAGATATCATTTAACCCTGAAGATGAGGAAGATGAACATCCTCGAAATGTCGGTGGATCACCAATTTATGACCTGGCTGGAAGCCCGAGAAAATTTTGAGTTATCACATCACCAGGAAAGCTTCAGTAGTTATTTCATATACAGTCATTTCGCATTTTATTGCTGTTGCAAAAAATTACTACTTCTAACTATTAATAAGTGAACAAGCACTGCATTCAAATGCTGTGTAAGCTATCTCACAGTCTAACTGAAAATCTGAAGTATTGCCACAACGTTCTTACTATAAGTGGAGAAGGTGCCTGTCTGTCAATTCTTTATTATTATTATTATTATTATTATTATTATTATTATTATTATTATTATTTAATTTGTGTGGAAGAGACTAATTAAGGGCACTCAGTAAGAGAGAGAATCTCGACAATAATGTCAACCACAAGCTGACGATTAATTGTGATACTTGAATTCATAAGTTGTAATATTTATTTCTAATGACATTTGTTTCAGGTGGGAAAGTTCTACAGCACGGTTGGTTTTGAAGGGTTTATGCTCTCAACATTATGTGCAGGTATGACTCCAGTCTCATCAGCATTGGAACTTTTAGTACAGGTATGTGATTAGCTGAGTAGTTACATTACTTAGTTAAATGAGGCATTTCTTAAATAATATCCTGGGAGGGGGGTTAACGAGTTTAATATTCCAGCCATATTACTTTCATTGATTTTGCGCAAGTGTTTTGATGGTGTTAAGGGGAATACATTTGGGTTTCATAATGTGAAATCAGGATTATCCCAACAGTGAATAAATGTTCAAAAAATTATAATAAATAAAGGAGAAACTTTAATGAAGAAATTGTAATACACTAAGGCCGAGATTGTCCATCTTTTGAGTATCTCAGACCAGTACTTAAAGATAATACTTCGGAATATGTATTTACTTCATTTTGTATGTATTTATTCACACTGCAATGGGTATATACCCAGTGGCAGTGGTAACTAATTACACTCAATAATGACAATAATGAACATATTAATTAAAAATACAATTAATAATAATAATAATACTAATAATTAATGCTAACAATAATTTATAATAATAATAATAATAATAATAATAACAACAACAGGGAATATCCTAAATTAAATGAAGCACGATCACTTAAAATAACATTTAAAATAAATCTAATTTGTATCTTAAACCTAAGATCGAACTAAAACCCACGAGTGTGATATGTTCATATCTGCACAAGTACCTTTCAACACTACACTCATTTCGCTGTCAACTCACTCACTGCACTGAAACTATGACGCATTTCACTGATTCTATCCTGATTTCACTAACACTTCAAAAACATTTCACTGTTCAAATACTTTGCACTGCCACTATAAACTATAAAGCTTCACTGACAGGAACACATTTCACTTACACAACACACTTCACTGACACAACACACTTCACTGAAATAACAAAATTCTTCACTGATACAACACTTCAATAACAAAATATCATTTATACCCTTTAAATACTGTGTATAATTACCGTCTATTAGTAAAGTCCTTAAGCCTATTTTTAAATACATTTTTGGTTGTTGGTAAATCCTTTAGTAAGTCTGCAGGTAAAGCATTCCAGTTCCTGATAATACGATTGAGAAAAAAAAACTTTCCAGTGTCTGTCCTCTGTCTTCTTTCCCTCAATTTATATGAGTGGTCGTTCCTTGAAGAGTAATTTGGCGGCTGCAACCTATTTTTTATTTCTCTCCAGGCAGGCTCACCTCTATATGTTTTGAACATTGCACATAATCGAATTCGCGTTCTCCTGTCCTTGTGTGTGACCCATTTTAATGGTGAATTTTTCTGACAACATTTGAGAGCCCGTTTTTTAATCTTTTCCAGTGTCTTAATATGTTCTAATCTGTAAGGATCCCAACGTGCAGCACCATATTCCATTACTGGACATACTAGTGATTTATATGCAATCTCTTTGGATTTATCAGAGCCTTTTCTTAGTACCCTCATCACAAAGTGTAACGCTGTCCATGCTTTTCCCACTGTGTCTGTAACGTGTTCCCCCCAGCCGAGACCGCTGCTAAATGTTATTCCGAGGTATTTACATTTGTTAACTTCCAGAATGGTTTCAGCCCCTAATGTATACGATGCGACTATTTTATTTCTTTTCCTTGTAAAGCTGATGGCTTTGCTCTTTAGAGAATTTATTTTCATTTTGTTGGCTATTGCCCAATCGTTTATTCTATTGAGGTCATTCTGAAGAAGAGTAGTATCTTCATAACTTTTTATTTCCCTGTATACCATACAATCATCTGTGAATAAGCGAACCCTAGACAAGATATTAACTGGCAGATCATTTACAAAGGCCAGGAATAGAAGAGGCCCCAAGACACTCCCCTGTGGGACTCCAGAAGTAATTTCAATTGGGTTCGATAATTTCTCCCCTACCTGTACTCTCTGAGTGCGACACCCCCTAAAATGTTTTGCATAATTTAGACTGGTAAACATGTTCTACTAATGAAATATTTTCATTATGTAGTGAATTAAACATCCATAGTAGTAATTAACAGATAGCAATATTCAATTTTTGTTTTAGCGCTTGCATATAGCTAATTTCAAAACACTTGCAGGCTATGCAAAGTTGAGTTGTGCATGAGAGGGAGTCATGTTCATTATGCCAGTGTTAAAGGTTTTTGCAGAGAGTGCTTTTATCGACTGTTACACAGTAACAAATGGAGATAGAGGAATTCTCTTTATGCGTTAAAAAAAAAGAAGTAGAAGGTACAGATTTGAATTGCCCAGCATCATGGAAATTAAATGCTATTGTGAATTAAATTTATCCAAGATTACATTCTATAGTATGAGTAGTGGTATTATGAGACAGAGTTTCCACATATTACAACATTACTATTTCTTTAAGAAAAATAGATATTCAGGACAAAACTAATCTTAAAACCTTCTAATTTGTATGTAAGGTACTGATAAATGTGCATGAAACATGCTGACGACAAAACTATACTTGTTTTTTTGAAAGATGGGACATGACAGCAGCATTGCGATCGGAAAAACAAGTGAATGTCACGTAGCGTGGTAGGCCTGTTGCTATGGTAACAACAGTTGAGTTGCCAAACTTACAGTTTCCACATGGCGAGTGCTTAATAGCTCTCTTGGCAACATTTATTGTGAACACAATGTTAACATTGGTACGTTTCGTCTTTGATTCTCTGTCGATTTTTGTATTGTTTTCTTACCTTCGCGTCATTTGTCAACGGATGTTTTAATGTCAGCCATCTTAATGACAATTGTTAGCTACAATCAGCTGGCAGCGTGATAGTCCTTATTGGCAACATGGCACTGTAGTTCCAAGTTCGGCCGCTTAACTGTCATGTCCCATCTTTCAAAAAAACAAGTATAGGACATTCACGTATGGAAAATGGAGAACTTCATATTTTTTATGTAACTTCCATATGAATTCTGTATCTAATGTGTTACCAGTTTTCATGTCATAAGCATTGTATGTGATTCCAGGCTTAATTTTTAGAATTTACGCAAGCATTTTGTCTCATATTGCAACCTTATTTTCTGGAAGTCCAATTATGCGGCATGAGCATTTTCTGAAACATAACACCTGATTCCTTGATATAATCATGTTATGACTTTGCACACATAAGAAGAAATTATATTCCTATAAGGGATCACCTCGAATCCCATTTGTAACTTCGTTGTTTTTAAATTAGAGACTGTAGATAAAGACTGTCCCATATTACCAACTTCTCCTCTATGCTTTACATTGTTAATAATGCATAATTAGAGCAATTTTCTGTTTCTTACAGGGACTGTTAATGGGAATTCTGCGTGTTTTCACTTACTATTACGTACTAACATTCCAGCGAATTATTCACAACTGCATGAAGACTCGGGACCAGACAAAAAAATCTGAATGAAGACGTGATGATCTCCATGGTTAGGAATATTTCGCCAAAGTAGTGGTTCAGTTATAATAATGCTGGATGCAATGCTGTTTATTGAAATTGTCACATCAAGAAAGATTTGAGTCTCCTTTCTTCAAGTTCATTTGTATATTGTTTGTATTGAAAAAATTGAATGTGCACAGTTAGAGTAAAGGCTGGTTCACAATAAACGGGGAACGGGAACGACAACTAGAACGAGAACGGAAATATTGTTAAAATGAATGTATTTAAATGTGAGCATTCACAGCAGTTAATTGTGAATGCTTACATTTAAATACATTTATTTTAACAATATTTCCGTTCTCGTTAATTGTGAATGCTTACATTTAAATACATTTATTTTAACAATATTTCCGTTCTCGTTGTAGTTGTCGTTTCCGTTTCAGTTTCAGGTTTATTGTGAACCAGCCTTAATGAGTGTTGTTATAGCTGGAACATTTCACAGTATTAAAGGGCCATTCCATGTCTCGAGTGGGACATTTGCACAAGTGTTTTATTTATTTAATACTTTGATATATCTTATAAAAAACGTATATTTTTATTAATATATTGTAATGTGAAGTTTGTACAAATATTGAAAATGATAATGCTTAACCTTGTGTCACAGGTGGAACAAGACAAAATCATATCTTTGGATAAAAGAAATGATTATTTAAAATCTCTGTGAATTTATATGCATAAAATAATTTAAGTTATGTTTACTTTATAAATTACAATCCCACATAACAGTAGAAGGTACTTTATTTGCATTTTACAAAAGATATAACTTTCAGTGAAACTTGGACCTTAAAAGAGAAAGAAAGAAGCCGACTACAGGCAGCTGAAATGCGATTTCTTCGAAGTGTACTAGGAGTAACACATCAGAAATGAGGAAATAAGAAGCAATCTAAAAAGTTAACAGCCTGTTAGAAACTGTAGATGAGTATAAACAGAAATGGTGGGAACACGTACAACGCATGAGCCAAGATAGAACCCCGAAAATAATCGCTGACTATGTACCCACTGGCAAAAGAAGTATCAGCCGACCAACAAAAAGGTGGATACAAGAAATAAAGGAGCTGCAACGGGCTTAAAGCCTACAGCTTGAAGCAGAAGAAGAAGAAGAAGATATAACTTTCAGATACCACATGGGTTTTCTTCGGATGCTCTGGTTCCCTGTGGCATTCCAACAAATCTCCATCATCTTTTCTCTTCTCATTGCAAGTGTAGTGTAGACCAGCCTCCTATGGCGCATGCTGGGCAATGACTCTGTCGGAAAATTGGTGTACACAACTGGCTTCGTATGGGTGAAAGATGAACAGTCAAGTACCTCTCATTAGTTTACCCAGATTCAAGAACTGTAAAAATTTAACAGCGACAAATCTTTCTTTACAATATTGGGGAACTAGAAGGAAAATTAACTCCAATATGCAGAGCATTAGCAACCAACCAACCAACTAGTTTACCCAGATAGCGGAAAATTATTTTTAGTTTCTTTAACCCCGATATTGTATAAAACACTTCGATATGATAATTATAAAGGTAATAATAGGTTTTTCTAGTCTTGGATTTTCACTTTCGGTAATATTGCCGATCCTTCTGTGAGGATGTGAAATAATAGGTATATGTGATTTATAGGAGATTATCATTTCTAACTAATATTTATTTTATGTAATTAACTTACAGAATATTGTAATAAATGTACAAAAAATATAGTATAACACATTTCTTGTACAGTTGAAACTGGTTCATACATAGTTTGAGTGGAAGAATAAAGTTTTTTGCAATCAGCTATTCAATTAGTTTAATATACCACTATCTTGCAGGTGAAGCTTCCATGAGTTTTTCTCCACAATGTCAATACAGTGTGCGATGAAAGGGAAGTACCACATCTACCCTCTGATAGACACTTGATAGAAAGCAATGTTTTGATCAGCTCTTGTCAATGTCTTCCATATGTGTATTATAGTTATGGATGACTTGTGGTTGACCAACTGTTATTCTATTTTTCTGTTTTTGAGAATATGAGGAACCTGATGAATTCGTAGAACACTGTGGAAGTTAGTTGTCACATTCACCACACTATTGCAGGATTACTGTAGTCTGGAAAATAAAGGAATGTCAGTAAAAAAACTAGGGTGAGTGACTATGTGGTTTACGTCATTCATTGCTCTAATTGCCGAGATCACCTTTTGTTTCACATGCATGTTGAACGTTGTTCCAGAAGTTTGGAAAGTCACCCCAAGGTACTTGTACGAGTTAACGACTTGTAACTTCCCGTCTCCAATCTGCATTGTCTTTCTCTGATACTCTGCCAACTTTTCTGAATATCATCTATGCGCTTTTTTCTTGGTTGATGAGTCCATTTGTCTTGGCCCACTTTTGCAGATTATGTAGGCATTCCTGTACGTCTTCTAGTTTGCCGGAGGCTAATACCATATCATCTGCATATATATATATATATATATATATATATACACATACATACATACACATTCTGGTGGAGTTGTGGCTTCTGGTGTTTCTTATTACATTTGCGTTGCAAGGTTGAAGAGCAGGGGGCTTAGAGGGTCTCCTTGGAGGAAGCCGTTCGTCTGTGTGATGGGGGCTGATATATCTATATTGTTATCTATTGTGAGTCTGTTCTATTCTAGTATGTTTGTGATTATGCTCGTGAGGTAGTTGTTTGGCCCCATCATTTCTGCCATTTTGTCTTTTACAATCTTCCGATCTATTAGATCGAAGGCCTTGCTATAGTCGATGAAGACTGCATATATTTTATTTTTATTTTATTGGGTTATTTTACGACGCTGTATCAACATCTAGGTTATTTAGCGTCTGAATGAGATGAAGGTGATAATGCCAGTGAAATGAGTCCGGGGTCCAGCACCGAAAGTTACCCAGCATTTCCTCGTATTGGGTTGAGGGAAAACCCCGGAAAAAACCTCAACCAGGTAACTTGCCCCGACCGGGATTCGAACCTGGGCCACCTGGTTTCGCAGCCAGACATGCTGACCGTTACTCCACAGGTGTGGACAAGACTACATATAGTTTTCCCTTGGGGTGTCTTAGTTCATTCTGGATGTCAGCATTGAGGTTCGCAACAGCTTGTAGTGTCGATCTGCCTTTTCGGAAACTGAACTGTTCTTCTGGGATGAGGTTGAGGTTATCAGCTTCTTCATTGAGTCGGTCCGTGAGCATCATTGTAAAGAGCTTGAAAATTGTATTTTCTAGTGCTATGCCTCTGTATGATACGTCATTAATGTAGATAGAGAAGAGCAGTGGTTGATATCTGAGCAATGCTTTGTATAAATATATTTATCTGAATTTTCTTACGATGCCTCTGCCAATACATGGTTCATCAAATTATTGGGACTGTTCTGTACCACATTGTTCTTATATCCTAATGTTAAATTGTCTTTTTCCAGGTTGTAGGTGTAATAATAGGCTTTTTGAAGTAGAATACAAAAAATGCAAAGTTTAACCATTTGCGGTTGGACCCACAACTTTTTCCTCAATTCGTATCTGTTAGCTGAGCAGTATTATTACTTCGTATTGTTTTAACTTGTACTTTGCCCATAATTATACATTTTGAAATAAATAAAGAAAAATGGTTAAATTCACAGAATAGAGAATAGATAGTTGTTTCAAATGAATACACTTTTATTTATTTGTAGTTTTTTTGGAGAAATTACGTAGTTAGAGAAGTGAATGGTTGGTGAATCGAACATTTTTACAAGTTTTTGCTTGAGATTATTGATAAAAGTTTGCTTTCTTGGTTTACCTTCAAAGGCTGGGTGAGGTCGGCTAAAGGGGAGGAGGAGGCCGAAAAGATGTAATAATACTGCACAGTTTAAGTGCAATTTTTGGTCAGGAAATTTCATGATAATTGTCAGGGAAAAATTAGAAAATTCTGTAGAAACCCTATATTTTCATTTTATCTCGTTATGAGGAACATAATGAGGAGACCTGAAATCAGATGTGCCCCCTTTTTCTTAATTTCATCAGAATTTATTACATCACAGCCTTTCCCCATTCTGTTAGCTCGAATTATCTCTAAAATGTTTCTCTTATGCAGGTCATTAAACAGAAGTACTGAAGCAAAGAAATTGTCAAAATATACTCGTTATGGCAGTTGTTCTGGCTGATCAACATAGTCATCACAACACCACATCCAAGTCCCTTATCAACATATTTCTTATGTAATGTACCAGCACTTTGATATGGCTTGAACCAAGATACGAGGGTCATTCCAAAAGTAATGCACAACATTTATTTAAAAATTACATTTTTATCCTACAGCTTTGCTATTTTCACAAAATGTAGATACATCCTTTAGGAACAAAATGCCACTTTTCCACATAGTCCCCGTCCCTTTCAACTGCCTTACACCACCTTGGAACGAGGGCCTGTATACCTGCACGGTAAAAGTCTAGACCAACACATCTGAGCCACTCTTTGGCAGCATGCACGAGGGAGTTGTCATCTTCAAAGCTCGTTTCACAAAGCGATTCCTTCAGTTTACCAAAGAGATGGTAATCGCATGGTGCCAGATCAGGACTGTAAGGCGGATGTTTTAGTGTTGTCCATCCCAGTTTTCTGATCTCGTCTGTGGTCTTGTGAATGACATGTGGCCATGCATTGTCGTGCAAGAGCAGAACATCGTGCTTCTCCTGATGTGCTCAGTCAAGCTTGAAGTTTCTTGAGAGTTCCTACATACATGTCAGAATTAATGGTAGTTCCGTGTGGCATGATGTCCACAAGCAAGAGTCCTTCTGAATCGAAATACACATTAGCTGTAACTTTTCCTGCCGAAGGCGCAGTTTTGAATTCCTTTTCCTTTTGTGAATTTACATGATGCCACTCCATGGTCTGCCTCTTTGTCTCCGGTTCAAAATGGTGGAGCCATGCTCATCTCCTGTCACAATTCTTGCAAGAAAGTCATCTCCACCATTCTCATACTGGTCCAAAAGTTCGCTGCACATTGTTTTTGGGTTTCTTTGTGGGCTTCTGTCAACATTCTCGGAACCCATCTGGCACAAACCTTTTTTAACCCCAACTGTTTCAATATTCTGCACACACTTGTTTCTCCTATTCCAACTTGGAGTGACAAGTCTTTCACTGTTACGCGTTTGTCAGCCACAACCATGTTGTTAACGCACTGCTCATTGCCAGGACTTCATGCAGTGCAGGGTCGGCCGCTGCGAGGAGTATCCCGAATATTGGCGTGCCCTCTTTCACTAGATAATCTTCTTGCCCACTGACTAACTGTACTGCGATCGACAACTGCATCTCCATACACCTCTTGTGAATGTTTCCCACCATCTCGTTCTCACAGCACAGGAACTCGATAACAGCACGTTGCTTCTAATGAATATCATGACTATCAAGTACAGCAGCCACCTTGAAGGGGTGCTATCATGGCACCACTCACAGGAACGACTTAAATTTGAATACAAGTGGGAAGGATGCATCTGTAACCTCCATAAATTGCAAAGGTGTAGAATAAAAAATAAATTTAAAAAAATGTGCATTACTTTTGGAGTGACCCTCGTATATATTCAGAACGGGTCACAACACCAGAACTTATAACCATGTTATAGACTTAGTGTGGATGAATTGCTTAGCATCATGTTTGCCGAAATAAGGTACCATACTCTCATCTACAAAATCATTTTGTAGATAGTGGCTGTGGTCTACAGACTTCTTATTTATTTTATGTATGAGTGGTCGAACTGTTGCAAATCGTTCAGATAGAGGTAGCTTACCATTGTTGCAAACATGCAGGTTCCACATAATAAATTTGAACCTGTCTCTTGCCGTAGCTTCAAAAATCATTATATTATTATGGACATCTAAATGTCCACCGTGACTGAAATTATGTTGTTGTTTTCTAATGCCAGGCGTTTGACAATAAAGTCATTTGACCTCTTGCACTCCAATATTTTTCAAAGATATTATCATGGCCAGCCACTGAAGCACACATTTTGAGATGTTCCGAATCCATTTCTTGGTTTGAGTTGCACAATGGGCAGTTAGGGGACTGATATATTCCAATTCTTTGCAGGTGTTTGGCCAAACAATCATGGCCTGTTGCCAATCTAAATGCAGCTACAGACAATTTTCCTGGTAAATCGGGAAATAACTATGGATTATAATGCAGGGAGTTCCATTTTTTCCCTTGAGATTGTGTTATCAAATTTTGGTTTGTTGAAGTCTAAGTATGTAGATTTAATAAATCTTTTCACAGAGTAATACGTAGATTTAGTAACAGGTCTGTAAGTAGCAGTGCTGCCCTTCTTTGCTAAAGCATCCGCATTCTCGTTTCCCAGGATTCCACAATAGGATGGTATCCATTGGAATACAATTCTTTTATTGAGTGATATTAATTGAGAGAGCATTTTAGTTATTTCTGCTGTTTGAGATGAAGGTGTGTATGTTAAGAGATTATTGATAGAATAGCTGCTTTGAAGTCTGACAATATAACTGCATTCTTAAATTTATTGATCTGGCATAGAAGATTCCTGAGACTTTCACTTATTGCAATGATTTCTCCATCAAAACGTGTTCCATATCCAACAGATCTATGAAGTGAGAAGAGACAGCACGTAACACCTGCACCGGCACCTTGTTCTCTGGAGATCAAGGATCCGTCAGTGTATAAATGAAGCCAGTTTTGTGGAGGGTACTGAAATTATAAAGTTGTCAATAAATTATCAAAAATATTATTTATATCTGAAGTCTTTTTCCAGTACTTATCTTTTTAGGCACATTAACATATTCACTCAATAGTAATATGACTATGAAACTTTTCATTTTTTATATCTTTGAAAAATATTGGAATGCAAGAGGTCAAGTGACTTTATTGTCAAATGCCTGGCATTAGAAAACAACAACAACAACTTTTCATTTCTTGAGAGAAACAGTCACGGAGCCTATTTCTTTTGGCAGCATGGTGATTAGTATTTGTGACCATCAAATCTGTGACATCTTTGGAAAATAACTCGAAATGTTTTTTTGGTGTTCTTTCATTATACAGAGTGGGCCATGGGAATGTGACGATTTTAACATACAAAAGTAACAATATAAGATACAAATTAAAATTTTAATGCTGTTGTATAACAATAGCTTATTGAATTCCATTTGGGAACATGACCTCATTTCCTAAATAGCACACCTCTTAAATGATCCCCACCACTTAAGATGCATTGCTACAGACTTGGAGTGACAAGATTCTGTATCGCTGATTGCACCATGTTTATATGGCTGTGATTTCCTCCTGTATAGCCTTCAGTTCATTAATGTCCCTTGGTTTCCTAATGTACTTTAGACTTGAGGTAACCCCAAAGGAAATAGTCACATACCGATACATCGGGAGAATGTGCAGGTCACGGAATGTCTCCTTGTTTGGAAATCACATGGCTTGGAAACATTTCTTTAACCATTGTAATGGACACACATTGGTAGTGTGGACTGTAGCTCCATCTTGTTGAAACCAAATGCCGTTGAAATTGATTCCACGATAATGTAGCTCTGGAATAAGGAAGTCTCCTAACATCTCTATCTGCTTTAAAGAGTTTTCTACTATCTTCCACAATCCTTATGCAAATAACTTCTTCAACTCTGCTTTGGGAGATCGGATCATACCTGTATTTGTAGTCCATTTTTTTTGCTGGTCGTGACGAATTCCACAAGCAAAAATGCCCCAAATGCAACTGTTGGTTTTGTAGTAGGAGAGCTTGGCATGCCTGAGTGTCCTCGTGAAGTTCAGAGTTCTTGTATTTATTACACTGGTTAACAGCCATTTTGCATCTAGTATGTGATATATCAATTCATATCAATTGTTGGTTGTAGAATCTGAAACGGCCTTTGGAATTGCTGTATTACGTAAGGGTTTGGAAATATTTTAGATATGGGTTTTTCACTATTTTTACATTGTTAATGTTGTCACCTTTTCACAGTTATAATGTGTTTGTGTGTATAAATCATCATCATCATGTAGATATTTTACTACATTGTGCAACCGAAAGTAACAATGATTGTTGGAACTTACTAGGCAGCAACTCTGCAGACATATTGTATAAAAAATCTCCTTCATACTCGTAGTTGACCAAAGTTCTATTACAATTCTTTCTTTAAATGTCTGTTGAAAATTTTGTTATCCTGTATAGAATTTCGATATCATGAGCCATGGTTCTAAGCTGTGCCCTTTGTCACCCAATAAGACAATATTTTTAAATCCACTTCACATATCACGAACTCAATTCAGGTTTTCTACATTCTACAGTCATGAACGAATCCTGGCCAACTAGCTACAACACTTGCAAACCATTCTTTCTGTTAACGTGCTCATCATTTCATCATCATTTTTTTTATTTTATTGGGTTATTTTACGACGCTGTATCAACATCTAGGTTATTTAGCATCTGAATGATATGAAGGTGATAATGCCGGTGAAATGAGTCCAGGGTCCAACACCGAAAGTTACCCAGCATTTGCTCGTATTGGGTTGAGGGAAAACCCCGGAAAAAAACCTCAAACAGGTAACTTGCCTCGACCGGGATTCGAACCCGGGCCACCTGGTTTCGCGGCCAGGTGCACTGACCGTTACACCACAGGTGTGGACTTCATCATCATGCTATGTATATTTAGGAATACACACATGAGTACAGTCTGATAATAATAATATAAGCAATGTATGAATACCATGGAATGTTAATAAATACAATACAATACTGATAGCACTCTGAAAATTGCAACAGTTCTATATAGTAATGATGATGGAAACTTGAGCCACATGTTCTGTGGTACATGGATGGTCTGTCTGCGATCTTGCATGATCACAGCCCGAACAGCAGCAACATTTGAATGGCTGCAATGTATGCATATAATAAAGGGTAAATTCAGGTAATTCCGTGATATTAAGCATTTTTTGTTACTGTTACCTTAAATTTGAGTTTTAAATCGGGAAACTATTCTCATAGGAGAGGAATGTCTAGGAAATAACTTACTGTTACAAGAATGAAAATGTCAATAATTTTTTTCTGACATATTAAACATAAAAGAAATGGCAATGGGAGTTGTGTAACTCCGTGATATTCAAGTGAAAACAGTTTATTTTACTAGTTATTTTGAGTAATCCTGAGTACTAGTATATGATGACATGAAATCAAATTACTAAATGAATGAATGAATGAAGCCACTGTGTCCCATGAAGGGCTAGGGCCTCCTACAGGAGGGGACGCTCGGTTGGTGTGGTTCACATGATGAGCTATTTCACGTGAACAATATTTACATTCACATTCACTATGTGAGATACACTAGAGTTTGTCCAATTTTAGTTCTATATGAGTTTGTTCACTATCTGTCTCCACTCGTTCCTGTTGTGGGCGATGGTTGACCAGTTTCCTCCCAGCTGCTGCTTGAATGTATCTGCCCATCTTCTTCTTGGCCTGCCTTGTGTTCTCCTTCCTATGTACGGGTCCCACATGGTGGTTTCTCGCGCCCATCTGCCTTGTTGCTGCCTTGCTACATGACCACCCCACTTCCACTTCGTTATGAGGGCTTTTTCTGTGATGTTCTCAGAAGCTGTAATTTTCTGCAGTGCCATGTTGGAGACCTTGTCTTTCAGTGAAACGCCAACTATCTTCCTCTCCATTTTCCTTTGGCATATTTCGATGTTCGTCTTTTGCCTCTCTGTGAGGGCCCAGGTTTGACAACCGTATGTTAGCACCGGGAATACACAGGAGTTAAGAGCCTCTAGTCTGAGTCTGCGGTTTATGGACCTGTCGACATAAATAATAATAATTATTATTATTGTGACAACAAATTCAGTTTCTCATTTTCTTCAGTCACTATTATCTGACTCTTCACACAAAATACACTTTGTCCAATACATTTTGACATTTAACATGGTACCACATGTGGCAAAACTGACGTTGGATCCACTCTGCACCATTCTTTTCGGCATCTTCAGAATAGGTTCCACTGCAGGAACCACATCCATCATTATCCCATTTCTTTAGTTTTCCTTTTTTGAGACCACTTTGTTGTTTTGAAGTTGATGGTTTGGGTCTATTATGGCTTGTAGAAATTACTTTTGCTGAGAATTCACTTTTGCTTGCTTTTGGTTTCTTCTGACAAACAGGAAGCTTGAGTACTTCCTCAGTCGTAGATGTTTCTTTCTCCTTTGAGAAAAGTGTAGGCCTACCTGCATCTGAGTTACAAGAGATAGTGCAATGGCATCATCAGAAACTGCATCCTTGTTTGAAGGGAAATATCCCGGTCTTTGCAAAGCTGTTGCAAATGGTGGTGGTTTGAAAGGCATCTCCATATCCTTCAGCAGAAAGTCTGTTGAAATCGTAGCAGTCAGGTTTTTCATCAGAATGATCTATCATGAACTGGTTTAATTGTTTCTTCCAAGCTTCCTTCAGTGGTTTGTAAACTCTAACGTCCAAGGGCTGAAGAAGGTGAGCATTATGGGCTAGGAATGTCAACATGTGGACATTACTCTCTAATGCTAAGAATAGAACTTCTGGGAACAAATGACTGGCGTGGGAATCCATGAATAATATGGCAGGCCTGTATGGAGAGATATACTCTAAAAAGTGATGGAACCATTCAAGAATTAGGTAGATCTGCATTTATCCAGCCTTTAGGAGAAAGATGGACTAATGAGGCTATAGGAGACTTGGTCAACTTGTCATACATTCGGACGCCTTTGAAGATCACCATGGGGGATATGCTCATCCCAGAAGCACTAATGCACCCAAGGACAGTTATTGTGACCCCTCTTTCTCTGATACTTTGCTGGTAAATGTATTTCTTGTCCATCTGACTTACGACTTTACCTGACTTCAGAACATAGGTGAGTCCTGTCTTGTCACAGTTCCAAAGTCATGAAGGCTTACCTGTTAAATTCAGGTCGTCCATTAACTTCTTTGTCTTATCATAGAAGTCGTTAAGAAGATCTCTGTTAGCTGTAGAAGCTCTATTTGGAGACAAGTTTTCTGGAGTTCTGAGAGCGAGATTAAATCTCATCTTAAAGTTAACCCCCCCCCCCCAGTAGAAACCAGCCATTTCATTATTTCTAGAGAAAGGCTGATTGATTCTTTCAGCTTCAGCAACCCTGTATGCTGTCCACCTCATTTGATTTACTGTTAGTCCAAAATCTATTGACTGCATTGACGACATAATTTACTGATTTTACTTCCAGTTCTGCCGAAAAAACAAAAGGTTTTCCAATTTTTGCTAGTGTTGCACTATCAGGATCGGCTATAAATTTTGTGGCATAATTTTTCAAAGTACTCCATGGGCTACTGAAACGTTTGCTAGCCTGTATACAGACCATTCTTCGTTCTTCACCAGCCTCAGAGCTTTTGTCAGTGTTTTCGGATGTGTAGGCACATAGACCTGTAGATTGTTTGGGTGCCATCTTCTCGCACTATAACCTAACATGTTGAATTTTGCACTCAGAAATCAAAATAACGCGTATGTCGATAGCATCAGTAAATAACCAAAGTAGTCATTCATTGGGGAAGAGCCATTATTCAGATCTAGTGACTGATCAGCTTTGAGGTTAGAATTAAGTTTTATACTGAAATCATGTTTTAAATATCTATGTACCGTAATTAATTCCTTATTTAATATCTACGAAAAATAATGAATAATCGGATTAAAAGGCTCTTGTAAGAATCGTCATTAGTGTTGCCAAGTGTGGAACTACAGAACAGGGTAAACTGTTCCCAAAAGGGAGCTAAATTTCACCTCAAGGGGACTAAATATTTTCTATCATCGATATACCTTTAATTGATGTTTCTCTAAGCGTATCTTTCCTCCTAAAATGTATATATTGCCATGCAGTCGTCTTCCTCTTCGTTTACTGTTTCCATCCAGCTTCACATTCTTTATCGCCTCTTTCATACACAACACTCGTTTATATGCGGTCAATAACGTTATCTGGCAACTTATGTGTGTAACAATAATTGCTGTCACTTCTTAACCCATACCGTATTGAGAGAATTGCAGATAGCAAAAGAAATTGCATTCTATTTCTTAGTTTGTTTTTCACTACATTCATTACACTGAACACCCGTTCTGTGTCCTCATTAGAGTGAGGAAGTGTGAGAATGGACTGACAGCGAATTAATAAAAATGAAATAATCCCACGAGCTTCGATTTACGACTTGCTTTCAATTTATTTTACATTGTTTGAGTCTGGCGCGTGGCACCTGCTATTGGCTAATCAGTGGATTTTAAAATGTTTCCCCCATCCCTAACATTGCACCATTTATACAGGGACGAATGTGGTAATTACTATTAAGTAATGCCAATTGTTACGTAAGTTACGGAGCCATACAATTTGACATTACGTTGAAATGTTAAGAAGTCTGACGGTGAATTAAAAAAACTCTTAGATTTTATCCTAAAGATCTAGAATACCCGAAGGGGCATTTTTCAAGGCCAAAGGCTAGTACGAAAGGCTAGTTCTAGTTCGAAAAGGGCTAAATTGGCAATGCTGGACTTGTCATTAGATCTTACCTTATTAGGAGTGCAAGCAGAATTATACATTTGATGCACACCTCAAGAAAACTGTCATATTTGATACACAGTGATTTGATTCTAAGCTACCAATGAGAGAAAATATTTCAAATCATAGTTGATATTCTGTAATTCGGAGTTTCTGATTAGTTTTTGCTGTGCTGACTCTTACTTTAAAGAGATTCAGTAAGAAATTGTTCAACCTAACGGGTGTCCAAGATTGAGGGAAGTAGAAAAAAAAGGAACAAGGCCAAGAAAGGTGCTAAAAAGGAATTAATCTACCAGATACAACAAATGTCAGAGGAAAGGTCATCAGAGGATGATGAATAATGTCTTTCTCTTGTCTGCCTGGATAATTACAGTGGAGAATTGGGTGATGTGCAACATATGTAAGAAGTGGGCTCACCTTCGTTGTACAAAGGCTGAACGTCAATACGAATGCCCGGATTGTTACTGAGATTAAATAAAATACTTTTAAAACAAAGGGAGATACTTAGGCATACTGGTTCACCATGTATGTTTCCTTATAGTTTTCAACATGCAATTGATGTTAATGTACATTTCAATTTGATAGGCTATAACACTTTAATCCCGTTGCGATAACGTGCATTTTAACAATGGCGAGATTTATGAATCAGCTCGACCTGGCGCCCTTCGTTGCTAATACGGATGAATGCATTCAATTTCTATTAGACGAAGGACTGCTTACAACAAGGATGCTGTGCTCGGAGTGTGTTGTCTCCCTTCAGCCCATTACGAAACGGGGTCGTACTTATTCATTATTTTCTTGCAGAAGAGGCTATGAGCAATTCAACCAATCAGTTACAAAGGGGACGTGTTTCAAAACTGTAAATTGCCGCCAGGTCAAGTTCTCACATGCGTTTGGACATGAATTGTACGCGCAGACAGTAACGGGGGAGCGACGTCTCAGTGAGCACACACTAGCTGACTGGTTTAATTATTGCCGAGAAGTGTTTATTATGTCCATGGACTCAAAGTATCAAAATAGAGGGAGGATAGGCGCTCCCGTGCACATTGTTCAGATCGACGAATGAAGATCGGCCGAAGAAAGTTTCATCGTGGTCGAGTCGTAGAAGAAAATTTGATTCTTGGCATTATCGACGTGGTTACGAACGAGGTTCGAATGGAGATTTGTCCCCATAGTAACAGGGATGCCGTCACCTTGTTTAATTTGATATCTCAGCATGTAGAACTCGCCAGCACGATACACCGATGCCTGGAGAGGGTACAATGGTTTGCTGAATGGTGGGTTTGCTGCCCATTGGACTGTGAATCATTCAGTAAATTTCGTTGATCCAGGCACACACAACATAGAGTCGCGCTGGCGGGGTCTTCGGCTCAGGTTATCTATGGGTGGCATAAGACGTGATAAAGGAGATGCACACTTGGTAATAGGCCTATGTGGAAACTGTTGGGCAAAGGAAAACTGCATCAAAAGTAATGTCATTATGGCATACACGACCTACTGTGCCGTTTTATTTCGGCATACTACTTTTTTATTTCCTTTTCCTTTCTTTCCTTTCTATTCTTATTATTTTATTTTTAGTATTAGTTTACCTCACCTTTCATAGATGGCTTTACTTCTCCATTTTCAGTCTTACTTTCTCCTTTAGATAGTTTGTTTCTTTTCTTCCATTATAGCTCTATTATTCCTCACGTATAAGCAGCAAACTTTAGTGATCACGTGACTTGGTTTTGGTCTGTAATTGATTATTTTGGGGGAGCATTAGCACTCAGTTTGACTTTGGGGGAGAATTTCGTTTTGAGGTTTGAGTCTAGTGGAACGACTCGTTGAGGAAAGTTGGACGACAGCTGGGAGAGCTGTGCGTTGGTGTTGTGGCTATTCGCGATGGGATCGCGGGTGACCCAGTTCGGAAAGGAATGGACTGATGTAGTCTGGGATCGAACGGGGTTCGTGACTTTATACAGGCAGGAGCGTAGCCGAGCTGCGGTGATGTATGTAGTGTGTTTATTAAGGTATGAGTGTCGAATTGAACCTATTGTTGAGTGGGTTTCGAGACTGGTATACCAGAAAGTAAACAGGTTTTTACACATTAGTAAGGTTAAACTTATTATGATTCATAGAAAGAGTTTGATTACAGATAGATTGTGAAAGAATTAGCTGGCATTCGTCAAGGGTTTTACTTTGGTTGTGTTTGGTTGTGAAACATCAGACAAGTTGGGACTTGTTTACCGAGCTGCTAATAATTACAAACTGTGAGGACAGATGGCATTACTAGTTTGTGTAATGGCGAATGCCAGTTCAGTGAACTCTAGTGGTCAGCAGTGTCGAAGGAGTGAGGAATTATCATTGATTGTACTTTACTGGAGACCTTGATTCATTGCTATTTTTCCTAGAGTGTTCTTAATAAATCTTGACAGAGAGTGTTAATGATTTATATGGAGTGTTTTCTGTGTATCACCTCACCAAACAGACAATCGACACTATCATATCTTTCGACGGCAGGGTAATACTTTATTATCGGAGTACTGTTTACTCAATACTTTTACCAACTATTCAAAGTACACAGAGGCCCACCGTTGCACTACTTCACCTGAACATCTAGTATTAAAAAACAACGTGTCAGTTGCTAAAATATTGAGTGATTCAAAAGTTCAAAGTTAGGCTTTTGGGTGTTCCACCGTGCCCTGGAACTTGACATTTCCAACGTTTCGGAGCGACATACAAGTTCCATCATCAGGGCAAATAATGGTTGTCTACTCTGGTCTTACTTACGTCAAGTTGTAAAGTAAAAGTAAATCCATGGCGCTACAGCCCATGAAGGGCCAAGACCGACCAGCCGGCTGCTGGCCTCAGGTCCACATGTCGAAGCAGAGGTGGACGATCATCCAACCAAAATGGAGGTATCGTGTGGTTAGCACGATGATCCCCCCAGCCGTTATAGCTGGTTTATGTCAAATTGTATGAACGTAAAACATGAGGTGTAAGGAAATATACCTAATATAACCTTACAAAAGTAAGCTATATGAAGATAGCTGTGAATGCTGATGAAACGATAGCCTGTAACAAACATTTCAAACATAGAGTTACAATGAAAAATTGTTAAGATGTGCAATTAATTACAATTCAAAATTCAGTGTGTTGTACGTAACTTATGAAAAATCTTACAGAGTCATTAAGTTAAAATTAAATGGACAGATAGCATATCGATGGCTATTTGTTAAAACATCTTATCCGCAAATTACAAATTTTACAGGAGACGAAAAAACTGTTATGGTTGTCCATCCGTAGTATTAATAATGAGATTTGGTCTTATATACTGTATGTCCAAAAATATAGAAAATGAATGTGCCATGTATCACACATGAATTATGCTCGGTTTCCTTAATATGGTTCTTAAGATGTTTTGTTGGGCAGAGTATTTCTCGCTATTATTATCTATTATGAGTTAAGTTGTTTTCATGGACTGATATTGGTGGTTAAGATAATTTCGGATATTAAAGTAATTTCAACAATACAAGGGCTGCTCCTCGACTGATGCACGCAGGTAGTACTTGTGCACTTCATAGAGGTGACCGTTGTTCCCCAGGAGTAATGTAAACGGGTCCTCTATTGTTGAATGTATGTTAATTATTTTCCTGGAATGTGGGTTTTATGGTTTAAAGGATTATTAAAACGATTATAAGTCTGTTCATCTTTATTTTATAACCACAGAACCAAACTAATGATTATAAAGAAATATTTGAAATATCACAAAAATTATCACTTCAAATGCAATAATAAATTGAGTCATCAAGAATAATTTCAAGTAAAATATTATAGCATTGGTTAGTTCACATTGTTTTATTTGGAACTTTAAACAGAAAATTAAACTAATTGCAATATTGTATGTGGAAAGTTAGGTTAAATTTTGTATTGAAGATTCCACGAAAGATTTCAAAACTGACAGGTTTATTTAGGGGAGAACATTGGTTTCCCTTGATTTATACGTAACTTTGTCTTAAACCAGTTCTATAATCTTGACAAAGTGCATCCGTTCAAATCCATTTTTATATTTTATAACTAACCCTGCTTACATCACATATTCATTTTGTATGAGGTCTCGCCCACCTCATTGAATATATGGCCATAAAGTCATTTAAATATGCGCTCCTGCATATATGACTTGTATCACAGTCTACTATATACAGTTGCGAAGCTCAATATGTAGTAAGTATGCAAACATTAGATAGTTGCTCACCACTAGGATCGCTAATATCGCCTCATTACAGGCAATGCAAAATAGTACCGTCACAGTCTATTGTTTCTAGCACCCTCAAAACTCAAGCTTCGTGACTGTATATACTAGACTGTGCTTGTATCGTCTCAAATGCAGGTAGTAAGGCTGTAAAAAGCATTACGAGAGGGGTTCGGCCGGCGCTGTGGATCGTGTCCCGACATAGCTCAGTTGGAAAGAGCGCTCAGCGCGCAGAGCTGAGAGGTCCTGGGTTCGATTCCCGGTGCCGGTACGAATTTTTTTCGTATTAAATAGTAATAACCCTGCTTAATTGTCATTGTACTTATTGCGCTAGCCTATTATTGGTTAAACACTGTTCGGCAACACATTAATATTAAAAATCAATAAATTATTATTGTTACTATTATTTTTATGATCATCATTACCGTAACCATCATTCTTCTCTTCAAAATTTACAATTTAAAAAAAGTCAAACTTATTCGTGAAGGAAACAACGAGAATCGAACACATTACCTGTCGTGTCGGACTCTAAAATTAGCTGACTGACTAACATGTAATAAGTAGTGGAAGGTTTTGGTTTTGTAATCTTGTTATAAATGTGGGAACCTATATGGTAGGACTTTCACTCACTTCGAAGGGCATTTTCATAATTAAGGCTTGTAGAATATTTCAACTCAATCGCTACTCCACTTTCAAAAGGAATTGCTTAATGACACAATTACATTTGCTTAGTTTTTAATGCAGAGGGAGAGAGTCTATCTGGAAGGACTAATTCAATAATGAAAGGGAACAGATCAATTTCAGGTGCCAACTGTATTTCTAGTGCTGAAATTTAGCAATCAAGAAGTTTTTGTATTTTTTCGTAAATGTACGATACATAGGTTTCAGAAACAGACAACTACTTTCTGTAAGAATGAAGAAATATACTAAGTAAACTGTAAAACATTGTGCATTGAAAATTTCAGAATTTAACAACAGATTCGAGGCTGGTCACAAAATAACTTGCCAAAATACTTCAATTGAGTCTAAATCTCCTGATCTTTAGCTACCAATCACCTCAGACGAAGTTTATAAACTTCGAACAGAGCCACCGGCATAGCTCAGTCGGCTAAGGCGCTTGCCTGCCGATCCGGAGTTGCGCTCGCGCGCGGGTTCGATTCCCGCTTGGGCTGATTACCTTGTTGGGTTTTTCCGAGGTTTTCCCCAACCGTAAGGCAAATGTCAGGTAATCTGTGGCGAATCCTCGGCGTCATCTCTTGAAATAGACGTACTACCTCGCTGTCACCAATTGCATTGACGCTGAATAATCTAGTAGTTGGTACAGCGTCGTTAAAAACTTCGAATATATTATTTAACAGTATAACACATTCTTCTAGTCGTACATTTTTTTTTTATCTTGGAAACTCCAGACGATCCTGGTCATTTTGCCTATATTATCTGAGAATATGTGGGCTGTCATTGGTCAATAAAAATGAATTTAATTGTTCGTACTGATTCCTAAGAATAGGCCTATGACACCCTTTTCGCATCTTTTAATTCTTCACTTGAAGAGCCAACCTTCCAAACGTCTTGTATTCCTTTTTTTCTCACCAGAAACAGAAGAAATTCTGTTTACATTTCTTCAAAGTGATTCAATGAAATAAATGCAGTAATTGGTCTGTAGATTTTTATGGTGAGATGGTACTTAGAGGGATGAGGCCGAAGGTTCGCCATGAATTACCTGACATTCGCCTTGCAATTAGGAAAAGCTCGGAAAAGCCAAGCAGGTAATCAGTCCAAAAGGGAATCGAATTCACGCCCCAGCGCAACTCCGGGTCAACAGAAAAACGCGGTACTGTCTGAACTTGTCGGTGGCTCCTAAGTAGTCCAATTGTGCGAAATGATATGAATTTATAACAGTTTCTTTAAAATTAAGAAATTATTTAAAGCGCCCAGGTTATTATATGCTAACATGATGAGTGCATATACAACTGAGACAACAGACCTGCTGTTATTTGACTAATGTAAAAATTATAACACTATAGTCGCGACGCTGTTATTCCTCTTAGCCTACGTCTTAGGAAGTGAAGGCTCTATAAAGTCTAGGTAGGTAGTATCGTTCGCCATTTTTGTTCTTTCGTTGCCGAGCTACCATACGAAGAATCTACTGGGTGTTCAGTTCAAAGTGTGTCATGCTCGCTGTTTGCCGTCATGTGGCTAGCCGATGAGCCTAGAGAATTCGATCTTCCTACACTTCCGCAAAGGTGTATTACCTAGGAGGCAGAGAAGTTGCCTAGCAAGTACGGCGTTCATTCTGAAGAGTACGTACCGATGCGTACGATAACGCCGGTAGTGGCAGGAATGTGAACTGTTTGGAAATATATACTGTCGGGATATGGGGAGAGGGTTAAGACGATTACTTACGTATTTGTTGACATTAACTTCGACGTTCAACATGGACACGGAGTATTTGATTTGTGTTGTGGAATGTTACCGTACGTAACCGATGATAACAAATACCCTGCGTACGACTTGCCGGCGCAAAACAAGTTCGAAAGAGGTTATGGTAGCACACAGACCGTACGGACCGCCATCTGTTGCTACGACGTTCAAGTTATACCGTACACGTTCTCAAGTTCAGATTGAAGAACGCCTTAAATAATAGGCAACTTCTCTGACATATAAGCTGAAACTCGCTTCAAATCGGTGACTCAACAAAAGTGACGTCATGACACACTTTTGAAATGAACACCCAGTATTTGCCACACCATTAAACATTATCATGTCGTAGCTCCTATGATAATAAATCAAACGCACTGTAATTCAGCAAATAATTAAGCGGCAAATAACGTCCTCGCGTGCTTTCTGCGAACGCCAACGAAAGAGCCAAAATGGCGGGCGATTATATTAAGTATTTATCGAGCCTTAAGAAATGAATAACGTCTTTCTCAGCGAATCACAAGACGCACACGTAGCCGACCTGCAACGCGATTGGCTGCCGGAAATTAGAGCGACGGGACCATAATTTACAGGCATCCCTTATTCGCTATCCGTCTCGCTGAAAATATCGCCAGATGTTTCTGGCGTTGCCGAGCTGCTTAGTGGTGGACTGGGTAGTAGCAGATTAATCACTTGTAGTGATAAGCTTCCACTTTTCTTCTCGGACATATTTCTTAATAAAGAAATGAGAGAATCAGATGGCACTAGCAAAATTGATAAAAGATGTGATTTGTGTGCTGTTACGTTATTATTGTAAGAAAATAATATAAAAAAATGTTAAATCGAACTTACATCATCACTTTTTTTTTATATCGTCGTAAAGTTGCTTCTGGAATGCTGTACTGTGTCGCTGCACCTAAACAGGGCATCCCTCTCTCTTTTACAGCTTGAATTGCATCCTTAGTATTATCTTTGTCCCTATTCCCTCTAGTGGAAATCTTCTTGTAATTTCTCACCATTGCTGCAGATGTAAGAATAGGAAAAATTAGCTTAGTCGCGATTTCTGTCAGAAATAAGTCAGTTGCAATTCCCATTGTCGCTATAAAACACTGTTCTTTCACAATAATAATAATAATAATAATAATAATAATAATAATAATAATAATAATAATAATAAATTTAAATTTGTGACTAAATTAAGCCATTTGGGGCAAGATGACGAGTTTGTTATCTTACTCCAGTCCTCTTGCCCCAAATAGTTTGACGTATGAACTAGAGCCCTCCATAAATGGCAGAATTTGCGCTCTAAACGTAAACAATGGATGTTTATGTATTTGAAAAACATATTCGAATAATATTCCAGAACTAATTAACTGCCCAAATTCTTATTTATCCCACGCTAGAAATTATAGTATTGGTGGTACTTACCCAACGTTTCTTCACGGGAATTGGCTCTGTAACGGCTTTCCTTACTGCAAGCCTAGATCATATATGTAACAGATAACTCCTCGCTACGTTAAAATCGGCAGCACTTTGAAGAGAACAACCGCCAGGCTCGCCACCCGTCCGCCGTAAACGAACACGAGATGGTAGCTCAGTCGCTAATGCAATTCAAATGGGTATTATGACGTGACTCCTTATGTAACAACTAGATGGCAGCGTAGTAAACCTGACAAAAGTTGTTAACCTCAAAGCCTATAACCCCGACATATCTGTTACATATAAGATCTAGGCTGCAAGTTATTGCGAAATTTCATCCCTAGCCGCCATGTGCTGCTATCTGTCGGTTTCCTTGGGAAAGTAACAGTTGGTTAACTTGCCCCTGTCTCCCCTACTTAATATTCTGTATAAAAATCCGTCCAACAATTTACGAAAAGTCGCTGTACACAGAGAAACGGACGGGAAGTTGAAAAGCGCTTTTTAAGTATATTAGGAATACTGAAAATGCGGATTATATGCTATAATTTCGAAATCAGTTTTGCAATACATGATGAATGAACTTCGTATAATAGAAAGGTAAGCTGTGAAGACAAAATTTATTGCAAAGAAATTGAGTACCTTGTTATTTAGATAAAACAGATTCAATTCTTTCTGTTCCTTTTAGTGATAATGATTTTAACTCGCAGCTATCATTTCCAGCAGAAATTACTCATGAATACTGAATATGAAGGACAAAAGTTGGTATCTCCCTATCCACAGACACTTTAGAGTTGCAAGAAATGTCGAAATAGATTATTGTATTTGTCTTCCGATTTGTACTTGATATAATGACGAAGAGAAAGATTGGATACCGCCGCTTAAAGAGTGTGTCGTTCTTTGTCATAATTTCAATTACCGTCTAGCTTCAGTTTTTAGCATTTATTTTTCCAGAAATTGAATACACGCTACTACGCCATGCTGGTTACAGCATTTCTAACTTATTATTTAAGTCGTATCCGCCCCCACCACCAGGCCTACAACTAGTAGCTTGAACTCGCGCACTTCAGACTCTACTTTTCACCTCTGCTGTACCAACGAATACAGACTATTGAATACTGCAGACTCGGTTGATGCTGATTCTGTGTCAAAGCGAGATTATTAAAAGGGAATAAGCTAATTAAGATTTTGAATCTCAAGTTTGGCAAGAATACGAACTAAAATACACTAACAAAGGTAAGAAAGTATCGATAAGGTAGACGGACTATCTCCAGTCGTTTAGTTCTTACCATGTTTTATTGGAATGAAAGAAAATTTATTTTCAAGGATTTTCTTCAAAATATATTTTTAAGTCAATTGCATTATATAATGAGAAAGTGTATGCCATTTCAATCTTTTAAAATGTTATTTTTTACTGTCTTTGAAAATTCATGTCTTAGTCATTTAAGAATTATCTTCCACAGGAAATGACCTCGAAATGCAATACCGCCTATGATAACAAAAAAGCTACAACGGATAAGAGAATGGCTCTTATTTTAAGGATGCTGAAAATTGCAGGAATATGGTCGAGAGATCCCATCGCACCACGATGGAAAGCTCTTTTATATACGTTTTACTCGATTCTGATACTTTCTGTAACTGGCGTATTGTTAGTAGCACAATCCCTTTATGTAATATTGTCTGCAACAGAGGTAAGTGACATCGCAGATAGTTTGAACATCTGCATATCACAGACAGTGTTCTTGGTGAAAGTTTATCCCTTCATATTCCGACGAGACAAGGTTCAACAGGTCTTAGCAGGACTGGAGCAATGCTTCTTTACCCATGGCACAAAACATACACCAAATCAGTTGGAGATCATTAACAAGTCTATGGCTAGAGCCAGATGGTGCATTGTCATGTTTTGTGTTCTAATATATAGCGCCACTGTCAGCATGGTTGTAACACCGATCGTTGCGAATGTGACTTCTACAAAATTGCAGTCACCTTCGAATACATCCGAGGAAACTCCAGCGATGTCTGGAATGCTGACATGGCTCTGTTGGTATCCTTTCGATTTAACGACGCAACGAAATTTTCTCATTGCTATGATTCACCAATTAGTATCCATAATCGTGGAAGGGACAACCGTCATAGCGTTACCGAGTGCTTTTTACTATACTCTCATCATTCACATGACCGCTCAGTTTGAACTCATCGGTGAAGCTCTCAGAGACGCTCAGGAACAAGTGAAGCACAGATTTGAATCTAAGATCACTCAGAGTTCAACAAGTTTCAGAAACAGAAACAATGAGGAGTCTGGAACCATAAAATATCATTTCAAGCAAGGGACAGGTGAGCATTTGCCTCGTACTGATCTACGTGATGATATGTTCAAAACGGAAAGACCGCCAATGAATGGAGAAATAATTTCAGTCTTAACTTATTTTAAAAGTGATGAATTTTTCCAGTCTAGCAGTGACGATATAGGAGACATGCCATCATCATCACTAGTTACTGGAAATGGTGAATTTTCTGAAAGATCTGCATTTGCCCAAAATGAGGACTTTAACACAAATCGCAATAAATATGATTCACATGAAGACGTACACAGAGAGTATCCAAACTCTTTGGACGAAAATACATCGCAATTTGAAGATTATGAAGATACAAACACATTTAAATACGAGACACGAAACGAGTATCAAATGTTACAATATTCGCAGCTTGAATTTGATGCAGAAATGTACGAATACCTGAAAGATTGTGTTCGCGCTCATCAGGCCTTACTGAGGTAAGCGAAGACATCGTCTTCAGGGTATAACTAATTAATCAGTCTTTAGCTCCATATTCTAACAATATTATTATGAAACACTTGAAAAATATGGAACATTGCAATATGTAAGCCTATTCCAAACTATTACTACACTTTTTACTATTTGATGATCCATTAGGAATAGCGAGCTTCCTAAACTTATTCCTTTTCATTACGCCACTATTCTTTGAAAAATCACTCGCCATATAGTCCCGATTATGTAGCCTTGACCACCGAGTTCAACATGAGAAATACTACGGGTGAGGGGAGCAGACTCGGGTAGCTAAAGAAAAAGGTCATTACTCATTAATCTGTTGACATATTTATTCCTGAACATTGGTTTTATTAAGTACAGTACTGAGTTTCTACAACAATCAATTAACAGTACGTGAAAGGAAAACTTTAACAAAAAGGTTATACACAAATTGATAAGTCTGTAATTTACGGTTTTACCCCACGGGTTTAGGCACTATCGGGCACTTCCGGTGGCATAATCGGGTAAGTTCATAAAGTCTCTATTGTGAATATTTATCAACATCTATCACATTCGAAATAATCTAGTGCCTTCTTTGGCCAACCAGTGCATCCTTAACGAGCTCATTTTGCACATTTTCTGCACTTTATCCATTCATCTCGACGTTTTGTAAAATAATATTTTTCTTTGCTGTTACTGCAACTGACGATTCCTTCACCATCGCTATCTTCGCCTGTAAAGGCTGGTTCACAATAAACCGGGAACGAGAACCAAAATGAAAACGAGAAGCAGACGACGTGAATATGAAAATTTTTGATTCACAATAAACCGAGAACGTAGACGACTATGCATATCGATATGTATGTCAATAACGATATGTAAAGTCGATATTACGCATTCTGATGTTATCTGTGTATAATTGACCAATGGCGTTCTCTCATGAGTACAAGGCAGCCAACATGAACACAGGTTAACCAACTTCGAAATTTCAACTGAAACATTTCATTAGGTACCATCTTTATTATCACAACCTGTTTTAAGTCTACCATAACGTAAAATAATTAGAGAAGAAACATTTGTAATAGAAGAAAAATGAACACAACAGTAGTTATTGAATTGAAGCATGAATATGTAGTGTATAATACAACCAATACAGTAATAAAATGTGATTCGCTTCCGATCGGTGTTCAAAGATGCAGAATTGAAAGCCATGTATTCTCCTTCATTTTCTCATCTTTATACGAGGCGCGCCGCTTATCGTAAACGTGAGGATTTTCCTCAACACTCAATATTAGAATCTCATCAAATAAAAATTTGCTCCATGATGCACAGCACAGAACAAAATAATGCATAGGTTATGTCACGGTCTTCTTGCTACAAAATATATGACGACAAAATAGCTTTTAGATGGCAATAGAATGAATCTAGTGGGCTGTGATCGGAAACGTGAACGCCAAAGTTGAAACTTGGCCAACTCTCCGTTCCCGATCCCGGGCTCCGGCAAGCTTTTCGTTAATTGTGAATGCTCACATTTAAATGTACACATTTTAACAATTTTACCGTTTTCGTTTTCTTTCCGATTCTCGTTTCCGGTTTATTGTGAACCAGCCTTTAGTCTACTCTTATAAGATGTCTGCTTTTTCCATTTGCTGCGGCTAAAGTGGACCTCTCTTGCCATATATATATATATATATATATATATATATATATATATATATATATATATATATAAATAAGTATATATAAGTAAGATAACAATGTTACTTCATAGTTCAAATACTAACGATATTACTATAATCATACAAAAATTATGTGCTCTAAATAAAAGAGCAGAAATAGAAATTTCAAAAGAGGGGTCCACATTACCCGAACTTCCTCATAATTATAATTCTTTTCGTATGAATTATTCTAGTGCCTCGTTTGAATCAAGCAATTACTGCAGTTTTTTTTTTTTTTTTGTATGACAACAAGAGCAAACTCGTTATCCTGGATTAGCCAGACGTAACGTGCCAAACATAGTAGGTCACCTATCAGGTCATACCTATCTGACTAGATACTGGAACAAGAATGTAGTTCCGAAACTTTCTAAATGTTAAGTTTCAGAATTCGTTGAAATACTTGAAAGTTCATTTCTGAATATAAAGAGGTATAGTACATTTTTTCATCTAAATCCTGGTCACCATATAAAAGAGACAATAATTGTGAGAAAACTACGTAATTTATAACTGGACACAGAGAGAGCGATAGTTTTGACTGTGATATATTTAGGCTAGTGAAAGTGTGGCGCGACATGGTAAATAGCTGGTTTTTTACGAGATCCATTGCCATAATATTCATTGAAGAAAGGTGTCTCAGTTTCACAAGGTTCTGTGGTCAACTTGCAGGAGTCTGTCTTCAGGAGCGATACTCGTGCTCCTGCATGGATTCTGTTAGTGCTTGTGTTCATTACTTACTTGGGTTTCTTCAACTATGAAGCGAATGTCAGGTACTCCTGTGGCTACTTCTCGATCTCATCTCAGCAAATTCCATTTAGTTATTGACAATTCCGTCTACTCCAGAAAATATTGCAGTTGATATGGCGTCTTTCAATAATCAGAAACAAATGTGACAAAAATTAGTACTGGAATTGTGAACACTTCTTGAATTTCATAAGAATTTGTTTTCATTTTTTGTTTGTTTTTTTTTTTTTTCGTTCTTGATAGATAGTTGATGCTATATCTGCTATTTCATATAAATTTTTTTGTTATTTCTATCACCTAACGAGCAAACGTTCTGAGGAGGGCAGATAAAAAAGTTAAATTTTTTTCCTCCACCATGTTAATATTGTCAAAAGAAGTCCTTATAAAAATTTTGGCCACTCGACCGCAATTACGAGGCCGTCCAGAAAGTGATTTTCCCTGGGGGCGTTCATAGATAAAAGCACAATTTCATACAAGTATTTATTGAAACAGATACAGCAATTTTTGCTCTATTTGTCAACATATCACCTACTGGAATTGAGACATTTGTCATACCATGGGATCAATTTTTGTGTCGTAGAAGTCAGCCGCCTCAGTCCGGAACCAGCGTTTGACTGGTCTGCACCTTTCTCTGTCGATCCTATGATATGAAAAATGTCTCAATTCCGATGGAAAATATGTTGGAAAATAGCTCAACAAGTTGTGTCCGTTGTAATAAATTTGTCCAATGATATTGTGTTTTTTCTTTCTGTTAACGACCCCTGGCAAATCAATTCTTTTAAGGCCTCGTAATTGCGGTCGAGTGGCCAAAATTTGTACAAGCACCTCTTTTGACATTATTAACATGATGGAAGAAAAAAAATAACTTTTTTATCTGCCCCCTCAGAACGTTTGCTTGTGAGTGTATGTTTGGATTAAAATAACCCAATAGTCTATCGTTTTATGAGTGATTATTTTTGTTCCAATATATTTGCTCTGTAAATTTATTGTTCTCCACCAGTCTTGGACGAGGTGAAAATCACAGCCTCTTATCTTAATTGAAGGCCAAATTGACACCACAGTCTAGTATATTCAGTCACGAAGCTCAATACGTAGTAAATATGCATCCATACGTAGTTGCTAACCACTAGGATCGCTATTATCTCCTCATTACATACAATGCGAAGTAGTATCTGTACTGTCTAGTGTTCCTAGTACCCTCACAACTCAAGCTTCGTGACTGTGTATACTAGACTGTGCTGACACTATGGCTATAAGTATGCCTATCTCGAAACCTCAAAGCAGAGGGCATGTTCAGAAATAAGTCGAAACATTGATCTTATTGCCCAACCTAACCCTTATGGATTTCGTTGTATGGGGAAGATGGAAGTTCTAGTTTAGGATAAATACGGCAGAAGAGCTGGTTGCTCGCGTTGTTGAAGCTGCAGAGATTATTAAAAAAAAAAGTTTGACATTTTTGAGCGTAGCCTCTCAGACAGTCCGTAGTGCGTAGAAATCAATTATGCATTCCGTGAAACTAAAGGCAGTTTGAAGCATATCTCTGAAGACTATTTTTTCACATCACTGCATTCAGTAACAGAGTCTGAACACAATTTCTTCACACCACTTATTAACATGAAATGGCAAGTCTGAGAGGTTTTTTTTTTCGCATAAAAAGAATGTTTGTTTTTAACTCCTCTGTCATCCGTGAAACGTTGTAAACGAATTTTTTTTGACATTCTGCATATATCCATGCATTTTTGTAAGGTATGCTGAGACTCAGTTTACCTATGCTCTTAATATCCATATGGAAGTAAGGTAACTACTACTGGGGCCCAGTTTACCTAGCCCCAAGGGGAATATTAAAAACTATTATATAAGTACAGAGCGTTCGCCTAGAGGTGGGGCCAGGAAAGCGGCCTGCCTGCGGTGTCGTCTGCGGGTATCGTCTATCCGTAAGCTTCCGCTTTCTATACTAATAGCATACTTACTTACTTACTTACAAATGGCTTTTAAGGAACACGAAGGTTCATTGCCGCCCTCACATAAGCCCGCCATCGGTCCCTATCCTGTGCAAGATTAATCCAGTCTCTATCATCATATCCCACCTCCCTCAAATCCATTTTAATATTATCCTCCCATCTACGTCTCGGCCTCCCTAAAGGTCTTTTTCCCTCCGGTCTCCCAACTAACACTCTATATGCATTTCTGGATTCGCCCATACGTGCTACATGCCCTGCCCATCTCAAACGTCTGGATTTTAAGTTCCTAATTATGTCAGGTGAAGAATACAATGCGTGCAGTTCTGTGTTGTGTAACTTTCTCCATTCTCCTGTAACTTCATCCTGCTTAGCCCCAAATATTTTCCTAAGCACCTTATTCTCAAACACCCTTAACCTATGTTCCTCTCTCAGAGTGAGAGTCCAAGTTTCACAACCATACAGAAGAACCGGTAATATAACTGTTTTATAAATTCTAACTTTCAGATTTTTGGACAGCAGACTGGATGATAAGAGCTTCTCAACCGAATAATAACACGCATTTCCCATATTTATTCTGCGTTTAATTTCCTCCCGAGTGTCATTTATATTTGTTACTGTTGCTCCAAGATATTTGAATTTTCCACCTCTTCGAACTAATAGCATACACACGAGAATTTTTCTACGTAGTACTAACCTTGTTATAGGCGATGTTGGAAGCGATGTCCATCTGAATCCATACATTTCTGGCACCTTTTAATAAAATTATCATTCACATGAATAAGTTTGTCTTCGGTAATTTTCCTAACCTCTCTTTTATATTCATCTATCCTGTGAGGATTATTCCTATAGACATTATTTTTTAGAGTTCCCCACAAATAAAAATCGCACACTCTAAGGTCGGGGAACGTGGCGGACATAAGACCTGAGAAATAATCCTTTCTCCAAAAACGTCGCTTATATCGTTCATGAATTCATGGGCCGTACAGGCTGTTGCTGAAACCTATTGAAAATACCTATTGAGTTTCTTATCATCTAAAAACATTTGGAAAAATGGCGCGAGTATTAGAGTGCGATATCTTTGCATTTAATGTATCATGAAAGAAAATGGGCCCAATAATTCGCTTCGCTGTAACAGCACACCAAACTCCAATCTCTTCGTCATGCAGTGGAACCTCATAAATTAAATGGGGATTCTCTGAACTCCAATATCTATTGTTCTGTGAGGCAACATGACCTCGTAAATGAAACCACGCCTCATCAGAAAAAAATTATGAAATGAGGATTCACAATACTTTGTAAAATCCAATTACAAAACTGAACTCGTTTTTCATCGTCTCTAGGCCGTAATTCATGCACTATACTCACTCTGTAGGATTTTAATTTTAAAAGATTGGTAGCAGTAAAGACTGATGTTTTTGAAACACTAACTTCCTGTGAAACATGTCTAGGCCCGATTGTATAAACCATTTAATCTTAGATCAGAGGTTAAATTGGTCCTTGTTTCAGCTGAACTTGGAATTTTGTGTTGTATAAAGTCTAATCTGAGATTAATTTGTCTCAAACTAAAGTCAACTTTAACTGAAGAAATTTCTCCGATTAAGTTAGATGATCCAAGTTCAGTTATTTCTTTTCTGTTTGAAATATACGAGTGACAGATTGTGCAAATAAAATATCCACTATTATTAATATTAATAGATATGATAGGTACATTTATATATATTTCTTTCAATTTCTTGCCTTAATACACAATCTTATATTTTATAAGGATCTATCGTGTTCAGCAGTATCAAATAACATAACCTATAATTATATTATGTTTATAACAACCATTAATTATAAATTTTCTATTAACTGTATTACCAAACGAAAATTGTCATTTTATAAAGCTTTATTATGTTTAGCAGTATCAAACACCATAACATGATAACAACTCGGAGAACAGTCAACCTTCTTCTTATTGTCCGCCATTATTTACATTGCACAAAAAACCAGTGTCTCCAACAGAGTGTACGGAAAGTCGCCGAAAAGTAGTTGTAAAGTCGCTAGATTTCTCATTATCAACAAAGAAAGATTAAATTTTGTCACTATGGGGTGCTAAAAAGGTCACTAAATCCATATTTAAGCAATATAAAAGTTAAAAGAAATTGTTGTTGCAAAAGAGTTAATGTCGCTAGATTGGCAACACTGAACAAACCTGTCCGCGCATCACGTATTTCACCTGTTTATGCGATGTTGCCAAATTCTTTTCACGTGAACTTAGATTGCATTGGAACCAAGGTAATTTGATCGCAGAAAAGTTTTATACAATAGAAGAAGTGTCTGAACTCGGTTCACTTTTCGATCTTCGATCAAAGTTGATCTTTAGTCAGGGAGTTTTATACAAGAGAATTATTTGCGTATCAGCACATGCCGCTTTCGTGGCCCCACCCGTAGGCGAACGCTCTGTACATGAATCCCTTGTGTTAATTTGCAGGTATACAGACTGGTTTAACTCTTTATTGAGTCCCATTGTCTTCTGGGAGTTTGTGACCGGCGCCCTCGTCATCTGCATGCTGGGCTTCGCCTTAATATCTGTAAGTCGAGGGCTCAGGCATTAATGTTTGCACATTACCTTCCTCGTATATAGATAACGAATGTGCACTACTGGTTTCACTGCACACTTACCTAGTGTCTAGTACTCCTAGAGTACTCTGAATATTCCATAGTCGCGATCTCTGTGAATTTTGCCTAGTCCCGTCCCAAGACGTTTTCTGGTATGGTGTGTCTCATTGTACTGGTGTAAATTGTCCATAGGATTTTGTAGAGCATGGGGACATTATACGACGAAGTGAAGAGAAGCGAATAGAAACATTTGAAATGTGAATATGGAGAAGAATGGAACGTGTGAAGTGGACAGACAGAATAAGAAATGAAGCTGTGTTGGAAAGATTGGGTGAAGAAAGAATGATGCTGCTGAAACTGATCAGGAAGAGGAAAAGGAATTGATTGGGTCACTAGCTGAGAAGAAACTGCATACTGAAGGATGCACTGGAAGGAATGGTGAACGGGAGAAGAGTTCGGGGCAGGAGAAGATATCAGATGATAGACGACATTAAGATAAGTGGATCATATGCAGAGACAAAGAGGAATGCAGAAAATAGGAAAGATTGGAGAGTGCTGGGTTTGCAATGAAAGACGGGCAGAACACTATGAATAAATGAAGACATTTACGAAAAGTTTAAGAAACAACCTGGGAGATCTTAAAAAAAAAACTGGACTGATTAAGTATATAAAAAAATTCTTGACAAAAATTTTGTTGAAAGTTGTAGTGAACATTTACCTTTTGCACAGGGGCATCATTTTATTTTTACTAACATTTTTAATATTAACTTGCCTATATCTCTGGATTAACGCCGCTTGCTACCCCCTTGCACGACTGGAGTTCGATGATACTGGCGTAATATACAAACAAATCACTTTACTAGGTATAGGAGGGAAGAAAAGTAGTTCATCCATTTAGGTAAGCTAGGAATATTGCGCTTTTGAGTTTAATCATTTTCATTAGGTTTTTGTTTAATAAAAACACAGTACAGTATTAACAATGAGTGTTTTTACTCATGATCTTAACTGTCCATGTGGACGTATTCATTATGCAGTATATATTATACTGTCTACAGCACATTAGCGTACAATATAGAGAATGAAGTTAAATTGAAAAATAATCATAATATGGATATTTAAACACATTTTTTTAATGGTGGCCGTTTATTTCGATACAGGCTTCAGTTCTAATGTGCATATTATCGCACTATAGACTATTGTACCTAATCCCAATTACCAGTTTACTAGTAACTCATGTTGAAATAATTCTGTACCTACTCTATAAAAGAGTACCTTACGTACTGAAAAATTCAATTTTCACTTCTGCCCGATCCGAAAAGATAAAATTACTCAGACATACTATCTACTGTCCGTCCAAGTGGTTATGTCGTAGAGTCGTAGAAAGGAGGGAAATCACGTGACAGTTAATTACTTAACGAAGCCCTTTTATTTAAGTTATTTTAAACAGTTGTATAATATCACGTAGACGTCCAATTCCTAACAGAAATTAATGTTCTCAGAAAAGAGCTAAGACAGCCCAGCCATTAGCTGGCGAATAAAAGCTGGTGGGGGAAACCGAGATACGACGTAGGCAAATGGACGACAGTATCTGTGCCAAAATGATTCAATATTGAAAGCTCTTTCGTCACTGGAAAACGCGAACATATTTTTGGAACGTACTGTTTACTATGAGCGTAATGCTGCTATGACTGTATATGCGGTCTTGGATCTGTGTGGAGGACGGTTGAACTTCGTTAGTAGAAGGGGTGGGATTGAAGTACATTAAAAACTCAGGTACAATAAAAATTGAAGTAAAAATAAAATGATGTCCCTGTATTATGCATTAAAATTACATTTTTGCCCATTTATTTTGAGCAGTAGATGCTTCTTTGTTATTGTGCCTCTTTGATTCATGTATTTGCTCGAGAAGTTTAGTATATTTCGACATTTTTAAAGTAGAATTCAGCTTCTGTTGCTGCCAGCTGCTTATCCGTTTTAGACAGTGTTTTTAAGGATAAAATAGTCAGTCGCACTTATTTTCACATTGTGTTTAAACACCCGTGTGATGTATTTTCGTCTTCACATGATTAACTACGTCAGACGGTACACCATGTCTAATATCAAATTTTGATTTGCACAACTTGCATTCTACAGCTTGCCCACTTCCGGTAATAAAAGGAAACTCATTTTTCATATTGCTTTCGAAATTATATTTTCGTTTTTTTGCATGTTTATGTAAAGTGACTGCACAGACAAAACATTTATAATTGTTTGTTCTCCACCTGCACAGGTTCACATACTACAGCAACCTAAAGAACGGAGACGAACGTTGTTACAATCAGATCGATAACTGAAAAACGTACGGATGCAACCAACCTCTATCAACATATCACCACAGTCTAGTATATACAGTCACGAAGCTCAATACGTAGTAAATATGCATCCATAGATAGTTGCTAACCACTAGGATCGCTACTATCGCCTCATTACAGACAACGCAAAATAGTACTCGCACAGTCTATTGTTTCTAGCACCCTCAAAACTCAAGCTTCGTGACTGTATATAGTAGACTGTGATATCACAGTAAAGGAAAAGGATTATAGGCCTACACCAAACAGTTATTTTCGTAGTTGTACAAGTAACGCTTTCTAACTTTCACAGCAAATTTCAAACCAAAATATCACGTAGCGTAAAATAAATTGGCAAAGCATCATCGAAAAAGGGGCATATTTAAGCGTCTCCGAAAAAATCTCGGCACAGACAATTACCAAAAACCTCTACCTCAGAATAAACGGGAGAAATGTACTCATACTGATGCCAAGGTTTGTACTAATCAAATCTGTAACATTATAATCCTTTAATTCAATACATTTATTGAGTTACTCCATTTCGAGGTTGCAATCAATAAAATGATTTTGTGTTATTTACAAAGCAGTTTCAACCCGTTCCTGAGGGTGCACACTTCCTTCATTTTATCAAGAAATTATATACTTTGACCTTTAAATTGCATAATTTTAAACAATGCGTGTTAATTTTTTTCCTGTTTACCATCTATACTAATAATAAATCTGGAGCCGAAATTTTTCTGGTAATTTTCGATTTTCCAAAAATAATTGGTCCTAACATATATAATTAACCACCCTGAAACCGAAAATCGCTTTTTTGAAATTTTTGTTTGTATGTCTGTCTGTCTGTCTGTCTGTCTGTCTGTATGTTTGTTACCTTTTCACGCGATAATGGCTGAACCGATTTCGATGGAAATTGGAATATAAATTAAGTTCGTTGTAACTTAGATTATAGGCTATATGGCGTTCAAAATACGTTATTTAAAAGGGAGGTTATAAGGGGGCCTGAATTAAATAAATCGAAATAACTCGTTTATTATTGATTTTTGTGAAATATGTTACATAACAAAAGTTTCTTTAAAAATGATTTCTGATAAGTTTTATTCTCTGAAAAATTTTGATAGGCCTGATATTTAATGAGATAAATGAATTTTAAAATTAAAATAACTGCCATCCAAGGTGGTGTATTGAAATAAAAAACAAATGACTTCGTCTATAAGGGGCCTTGGACACAACAATCGAAAGCTATGAAAAATAGCCTACAGACAATGTTTCTGTGTTTGTATGAAGTAATATATCGGAAGCTAAATTAACCGATTTGTATAATTAATTATTATTTTATCATTGGGAAGTGTAGTTTCTCTGGATGGACATAATGCTATAATGTTATTACAGTAACTTGTGAGTGAATTGAGGACAGGTAAGATTAAAATAGCTTCTTATGCACAGCAAACTTGATAGGTTATTCTGTATATTCATTTCCTGTATTTCTTATGATAATGTTTATGAACATATTCATTTTTATCTCAGAGAATTAACGAACAACGAGAGTGTATTGATTTAGTATGCAGTAATAGCACGTTAGCTTAGCAATCCATTATTTTATAATTCAAATTTTAACTATGCTCAATTGAATCGTGTTAAAATACATAAAATACATATGCAATAAATGCAATGCAAAAAAATTGGGTAATGAGCCAAGCAGATTATGTTGCGCTGTTGTAAAAGTTGTTCCTCCTGAGATTCAAGAGCTCCCACAACAAATTAAAAACTTTCTAATTCGAGTACATCCGTTATCAACACACTTTTTACATAATATAATATAATATAATAAATCTGTAGCCAAAATTTTTCTGTTAATTTTCGCTTTTCCAAAAATAATTGGTAATAACCAGGGAAAGGGATTTGGAGTATTATACAGAATGGTGAAACGTAGTATAGATATTCGTAGCTCAGTGACTGTCAAGCGAGCTGCGTAACAGAGCATGGACGAGTACAGTTCACTTCATACAAACTTACATGCAACGTGCTGTAAATATATTTCAGAATAAACAAATGGAATAGTTTAATGACATATAGTGACCTACATACATAATCTGCATTTCTTTTTTAACTACATGTGCTTTTCTTGGCAACGCACAAGACACCAATAAACAACATTACAAATATACATAATTAAATATCAATCTCTGCGTCCTCGCATGTCAGTGGAAACATTGATGGTTGATAGACAGTTGTCTTCTGCATGGAACTCGCCTCTGAATATTTGTGTTTTTCTGTCAGGAGCGTGTTAAATTATAACCTTTATTTACAATGTCATGAAATATGACAATATGTATACAACAGTATTTACAATATATGCAATATAATACAATATTTACAACATAGCCTAATACAGTATCATTAAATGTTGAACAAAATGTAGAACCAAACGAAATGGTATTTACAATTAATGCTATGTTTTGTTGATGAAACAATTATTCCTACTATGCCTTGTTATAATAAATTGTACATATTATTTTCAAATTTTCAAAATACAACTTTGCTCTGTTGCAAGGAAGGAAATTTTTTAACATGGAAAAACTCCGCTCTACATCTGCAGAGACAATTGGAGAGTACTTGAAACAAGATACGTCAATTAAATTCACATGTTGAATGACGTCATTGGGACACGTCTTTGTTAATACATCTGAAATCCGACTAAGAATATCGTATCCATCATTTTTAATCAAAACTCTGTTCATTTTTTCACCAACACGTTTTCCTATTTCACCTTCTACTGCGCTCAGTTTATTTACAATAGTCCTCATAATATTTATTTGCTCAACTAGTTCTACTCCTGACTTTCCTAATTGAATAATGGCATCCGATAAATATCCAAAATTTGACTTAATATCCGTGACTTCTTTCTCGATTGTTCTATCATTTAGCAGTTCCTGGCGTATTTGAATCGCAGCCGCGTCATCGGTATCGAAAGACTGGACCACTTTCTTCACAGATTGGAGGTGACGTGTGTAATAATTGCAAGCTCCTAACCGTGACCCCCAGCTCTTAAGAACTGGACATGGGGGAAGCGACAATTTAGGGAATTGTTTCCTGAATTTTGATATTCGATCTGGAGCTTTTACAAATATAGTCTTTCAATTTTATATTGTTAGTTGGTTTCACTTTCGGCATTGTACCTGCACTTCACTACGCTGAACTGCAAACCTGCATGTTGCAGTTCTTATGCGACAACTGTCCCGTTCACCTGTTGTTGACGTGCAGAGAGCTGCGAGTATGTCATGGAGAGGAGGACTTGGTATAAAGGGTTGTAAACAAATGGCTGTGTAGATGCCAATACTAGCTTTTACTACTCCAAATTCCGTTCCCTAGTAATAACAATTAAGAAACATGTTAAAGGAATTGTCATTGAACCAATTGAGTGTCTCTGGATCAAAATGATCGCATTTTAATATTTTAAATACAATTTAAATTAAGTACGTAACATATTAAACGATTTATCCTTCTATCAAACACGAATGTTCCCTGGATCAAATGTCCTATTTTAATTATGTAATTACTTTATGTTTATTTCTAACGGGTGCAGCGGAGCGCACGGGTACGGCTAGTAAATAAATAAAATTGGGGCATCAATGAATATGTTTAATGTATTTTAAAGACTATTCAGTCATTTTGTCACAGTACGAATAGTATTATTATAGCAAATTTTTCAGGACTTATGCGAAAGATTTGCATAAATTAATTCATTAATAGGCCTATGTCATTAAACATTTTGCTGTAAGTGGTAACTTTCATTTCGGGAATAGAAAAAAAAAAACGAGTAGTAGCATGAAGAATATGGATCCTGATCGTGTGAGGGCAGTTGTTTCTGGACAAGGAAATCCTGTAAAACTGCCGCCCTTTAAAATGGTGCGTTATCGTGATTCAAAACCACTTGCCTTTTTTGTGATATTCGCATCTTGAAAGAACATCTTTCTTCACAGCCTTTGGTTAGGCCTAATATTCTACATTTATAGTTACAATAGGTGAGACACATTCTTGATTGATATACGACTTACATCTGCATTGCTACAAATACGGATTGTCTTTGAAAGTGACAGTCATAACTTTTTGCCTGTTGGCCTCCATGTCATGTAATAGGAATAGCTCTACTTATAAATGGAGAGGAAGATACAAGAGAATTAGCAGAGTATATAGGCCTATATAAATTGTTGGACAACTTTGTAACACCATATTTTCAACAATACTAAAGAGAAATACATAATACTCGTGTTACCACCATTTCAAAGAGCAGTACTTACAGTTACGGTTTCATACTGAACATAAATGCATTAGATATACTCGTATGTCCTAGTCCACACCTGTGGAGTAACGGTCAGCGCGTCTGGCCGTGAAACCAGGTGGCCCGGGTCGAATCCCGGTCGGGGCAAGTTACCTGGTTGAGGTTTTTTCCGGGGTTTTTCCTCAACCCAATAAGAACAAATGCTGGGTAACTTTCGGTGCTGGACCCCGGACTCATCACCTTCATTTCATTCGGACGCTAAATAACCTAGATGTTGATACAGCGTCGGAAAATAACCTAATAAAATAAAAATATATATATACGTCCTATATGTGACACGGTAGGTGTCTACACCGTACTCCTATTCTCGCCAAACCCCCTCAGCATGTCTTGTGTGAAGTTCCCGATGGCGGTGGTGATGCATAATAGACGGATATGGTGATCCCAGAATCCTCACGCTTTCATCTAGATCAGCGTTTCTCAAACCTGTGGTCCTCGAGGTCTGTCCTTGTGGTCCTTCAAAAAAGACAGAAGAAAAAATATCACATTATAGCTTAAAATCTCAGAGTTTGGAAATGACACTGGCAAACGAATTTCTCCCAGTACTGCAATTTATGAAATTTATTACCCTACCCGTCTATCGACTTCCCACTCTACTCTCAGCAACAAAAGAGTGATTTAAAACACTATATACGTGGTATTTCTCGACATCTTTTCCCTGCACATCTGGCGCCGCGCCTGTAACCCAGCCAGGGATCACCCGAATTCATAACAGAGGACCAAAGTACCGAAACTTAATTCAATTTTAAAATATAAATATAGGCCTATTGGTATTAAAATATGCTACGAAAATGATAAATTTGCTTTCGAAGGGAACAAGAGTAAGGTGGTCCGCGGAACTGTTCTGACTTTAAAAAGTGGTCCCCACTTCAAAAACGTTTGAGAAACGCTGATCTAGATGAATCGTGAGAGCCTCAAATTAAACGTTTTAAGTCGTTTCCAGAAAACGCGTGTTTGGTCCATTCTTCTTCACGGAACAGGTGTACTTGGACATGCTGAAAAAAAAAATTATTTACCAACAAGAGTTTCAGAGAGTATCTATTGACTTTTCGGCATAAATTAAACTAAAACTGGTCGGTCGTTCATCGGCCGGAAACATTTTTTTGCATGTGGTCATCCCCCTTACCGGACTTCACAGTGTGATGTCTTCCTATAGGGTTTCGTCAAGAAAAATGTTTACGTCTCTTCACTTTCAACTACATCGTCGGAATTGAGGTTTTTCGTTAATGTGAATTGTTTTCTTTTTTAAGATGCCAATCACAAGCGCCAAATTCGTCAAGAATGTCCTGCATTTCTTGAGCATGTTTTTCATGATGGGGATCACGTATTGGCTGGGATCCGACCTCACAACGCAAGTAAGTAATCTTCTTATTCTTTGTTACTCAAGACTGTACTGAACTTAGAAATCTCACTACTAAAATGATCGATGTCAGTCCTACATATTTGTGACGAGTATGTATTTACAAATAATAGTTTGTCACCGTTATTGAACGTATGAAATTTTGATGAAATGAAAGATATTAAAACAACATTCAGTAAATACAGCCGGGGAGGTAAGACATGAGCCAAAGTTTGATATGCGCAATGGCCTATGATGACATCTACTCTGTAGTGGCAGGCAGAAGAGAAGATGAACCTTCCACGCTGCATGATTGAAAGGATTTTTAAGATGTGGGTTTGATTCCAAAATGTTGTAGCCTAGCTTCCTAACTTCCGTTCTTGTCAGACCCATTAGCGATGACTCAAAGCTAAGAATAACTTCCTCTAATTCTTGTTCAGCTTCTGGAGGTAGTGCCGTTTCTGTCCCATTCACTGATGAATGAGGATGTCGTCTGTATGCTCTCACAACCTCGCCGCGGTACCGGTAATGTCTAAGAAAAGTATTCTTAGGAATTTCGTACTTTGTCACTATCTGATTTAGTCTAATTTTGCCCTCATAAAATTCCTTTATAGCCGCTTCCATGTTTTCTAGTTCCATCTCCCGTATTCTCTCTTCTCCGTCATTTCAATATTATTAAGTATTGCTTCGAGTAACTGAGACACATTCGCGGTGTGATTTGAGCAATACTGTAACGCTGCGCTTTAGGCAACGAAGCCATTTTATAAACCTCTTTCCCCACCTTCTAATCTTCTGTAACTTTTGTGAATATTCTGACGTAAAACTGTAGCTAAAAAAAGAATGTAACAATAAGAATATAATAAGTTAAGAATAAACTACTTACCAATGCACAGGACTCTTACGGAATTGTTGTAATAACTCGTTTGCTGGCACCACTTCTGGTAGTTCCAAAAAATGCCGCATGCAATCTGACAACAAATTCCACAATTTGGGACATCTGGCCGAAATCTACGGCTGACCACTAGGATCCAGAATACAAAGCAGAGGTTAAATGAAAAATACAATATGATTGCGGAGAGAATACGGAACAATGATAAATTTAAAAACAAAAGTACAGTTTGAGTTCGGAGAGACATGAGATGAAAATACATTGAAGAGTAATGAAATGAAGTGAAAAAAATTACATAGTATTATACAAGTGATTGTGTAAAATGGATAATGAATCTCTCAATACCATTAGACAAATTTTGTTAATGTCCTCATTAGAAAATTTAAGAGAAAGGAGAATGGTTTTGGTAAACTTAAATGAAGTTCCCCTAGCGCCAAAAAGAAGTCCTTTCACTTCCCATGTATTAATATTCATTTTGTATCTCTCACTGAAGTGAGGAATACATGGGTTGTAAATAGACTTCTTTTCATTGTTACCGTTGTTGGCTTGTTGATCATCCTTCTCGAAACGGACAGTGGGGTCAAGAATGAGGCTTCTTTGATTCCGGCGATCGATGGCTATAATGTCTGCTCTTCTCGTTGACCCATTCTCAGCCAAGCAGTACACTTCTTCGTAAACCTCCCACTTTGCCTTCCGAAGAGTGGTTGCGATGGAGCTTCTCACTTTATGGTGGCGATTGTTCCTCAGTAGTTCTCCTTTAGGGCAATAACCCAAAACATGCCCAAGGGTTTCTACTTCGCTGCATCCTGGATGACGAAACTTTGGATCTTGAAAGGAACGACCTGGCACCGATCGTACTGCTGCAATGTTTGTGGACAACATAAAAGATACAATTTGGGCTACTCTTTCCTACAAAAGAAATGTCTTCTAAGAAATATACAATTTACTACATTCATGTAATATGGTATTGCGTAGTTATGTACGATACATAAATAATCACCTAGCCTATGAGAACTGCTTGTGTTTAATCTGCCCAGTTAGTAAAATCTTAATATTTACTTATTGTTACAATACGAAACACATCTTCTCATAGCCAATACAAACGTTTATCCTTAAACATAGGACTGGAGATCCAGTGTTGTAAATTTAACCCTTTCAGTCACGACTATTTTTAATGGAAGAAAAATTCTATTTTTGCCGTTGATCATTTTGTAATACTAAAGGTATTTGTACAAAGTTAAAAAAGGTAGGTTTGTTATTTTGAGAGATACTTGGTGTGCACAAATGTAGATAAAATTACTCAACGTTACCAAAATTTCGTTTATTACAAATGTATTCATTTACATTGTTAGTTCACATAGAGCCATCACTTATTTTAAAATCTGATTTATAATTGGAATCAATTGATTCTAAAAACCATCTAAATAATTTTTTGCCTTGAAAGTCAGTAAAGCAATTTCTATTTTTATTCAGGCAAAGATGTGTTGCATTTCTGTCATCACCAACGAGGTTTTCCTGTAGATTTGCTGTTTTTGCATCTACCAAATTTATTCTTCAGTGACTGTTTAATTTCTGTAATGGCACCCTGATAAGTACAATGATTCTCGAAGGGTTTGGTTTTCCCTTCATCTATTGTTTTACTTCAAGCTGTCCTTTGAAATGACAAATTTGTTCGTCAATACATACTTTAAGTTCTACAACAAGTTCCTTACACGTAGTTCTCAGTGAATCATATAAAGATCTAACCTTCCAGAATCTATCTGTTGAATCTGTTGGTTTATCTAATATGTTGACACAATGCAGAAATTTCCTGAGTTTGAAGAACATTTTTCTGACATGTTGTCTGTAAAAATGTTTACTCCTAATGCTGTGTTCCAATACATTCTTAGGCGGGGTAATCTTAGACTACTGGCTGTTATGTGTAACCCAAGGAGAGTAGTAAGTTTATTCAAATTGGTTGCCAAGTAGGCCTACCTAGACTCTCCAAGTTGGTTCGCATAAATGTTCGTCATCTCTACAAACTTTTCGAACATTAAAATAGGAATGTATCTTGAAAAATGTGTTATTGGATAAGAAGTCCAAAATGTCTTCACCATTATTATCTTCCCAGATTGGGGTGGTTTCTGGGAATATTACACTACGTCGCCACTGAATTTTGTCTTTTGATGTCAGATTCGTCCGTTCATATTCATAATCTGATTGTTGATTATTCTCAGCTCTTGATTCTGCACCATTCTCTTCTCATGCATCAGCATCATCTGCACCATTATCTTCTCTTGGTTCTGCATCATCTGTATTATTTTCATTCTCAGCTTCGTCATCTTTTTCTGACCATAAATACATGGTCTATAATAGTATGATATAATACAGTACCAGTATATGCACTATACATAAAATAAATCATGTTTAAATATTAACCACATAGTTTATTGGCTTCAAATAATTCATCACGTTTTTTCCTTTCTCCTTCACTCTCAAACCCTTGAAGTTCTGAACGGTCAATCAGATCCAGAATTTGACTTGGTCCAAGCTCTAAGAAAAAAGGACACAATAACCAATTACACATACTGTGCATACAATTAGAAATTTCAAAACACTAAACGTTTATACTAACAATAAAATGTAGAAATTAAAGTGGAGTTACGTTTTATCATGAACATTCACTAAGCAAACAGTATGTCCTGCTGGAATGTCCATAATTGTACACTTGGTATTTTGCACTGTAATTTTACATAAAACCGGAGTATTTAAAGCTAAAATAAACACTTTCATTCTAAGATGGAACATATTTGTTAATGTTTCAACTATTATTTTCACGTAATATGGTATATCAAACTATGCACACCAAAATATGTAACAGCTTACTTTTCTCGGATTTTTACTCGGTTTCGTGGCTATTATGAATCACTTGAAATGCACCAAATCTTCCACAGATCGCATCAAAAGTGATATCAGTGAACACAGCAACAATGGACCAAAATATAGACACAACGAACACAAGGGTACTATACGGAATACTAAGTTTTATATAACTTCAAAAGAGGCGTTTACAATATTGTAGACGCGATGTACGAAAGGGTTGATTTTAGGATATGATAAATTTATTAAAATAATTTTTCACTACCGATACTAATTACAACACAACCTACATTATTCAGAAGATAATGTCTAAGCTTTAATATTAACCGAATATTGTAAATGGAAGCCATGCCCAGTAGGACAGGAAGTTCTCGCGTTATAAGCTCAGTTCCTGAAAATTTTAAATTGAATTTAATTAAAAATGTGGACATACTTTCCGTACTGGAACACGTATTATTTCGTTTGGTCTATTAGTATATATAAGTTTCAAGCCTGTATAAAAATTTTGTGTTTAGTGGATATTCGATTTGACGTGTAAGCCTACTGAGTTCAATGTGTAATAACACAGTGAATAAGTTACATGAAGAAATATGTGAGGATAGGCTGTATTTATCTGTTTAAGAGTCTGGAAGTATACAACGCGGCATACAACAGCGGCTGGTACGATATGGCGCCACGTTGCAAGTTCTTGCTCATGATGGTAATGGCGAGGGCCCAGAGACCAGTCATGCTATCTGCTGGATACTTCGGTACCGTCTCTCTTGAGACCTTCGCGGCGGTAAGATTCAGATTAAAACATAATTGCTCTTGTGTGTAAGTGAAAGATCGCATCTGAGAGTAGTGTTTGTTTCCAAAGAGAAAGAGTGACAAGAAATTAGCTTACCTACTTCAACGTAAATTCTTATGCAGCCAGGATCGCTTACAGTTTACAGATTGTGTGTGTAGTAACAATAAGAATCTAATCTTCATTGTGTGTGTTAATCAAGTAGGAATAAAAATTGTCCGTTTCATTTCTCGGAATAGTCTTACTTTTATATTTCCCCAGACAGATATTACTGAATATCATTTGTCAAGAAAGTAATGGTGGAAGTCTTTATAAGCGAAACATTTTTTCTTCATTTTTTATATACGATACACTTTTAACACACTGATAATCACTGATTAACTTACAACTTCTTTACTGTGTTAACTTTTTAGGTAATTAGTTTCGAATTGATATCCTTCATTGTCCAAACCTAATATATTTTAATGTCTTTATTGTTGGCAGCTAATTGAGTCAGCAGCTTCATACATCACGGTTCTGCGGCAGATGCAATAGCCTAGAAAATGGAGTCGCACTTACGGAATTCTGCAGAGGAGATTCTTAGTCTTAAGAGATGTTACAATTTCATAGTGGTGCAGAGGAATCAACACTATTTGTAGCCTAGATCATATATGTAACAGATAACTAATCGCTATGTTAAAATCGGCAGCACTTTTAAGAGAACAACCGCCAGGATCGCCACCCGTCCGCCGTAAACGAACACGAGATGGCAGTACAGTCGCTAATGCAATTCAAATGGGAATTATGACGTGACTCCTTATGTAATAACTAGATGGCAGCGTAGTAAACCTGAAAAAAAGTTGTTAAGGCAAGAGTCCAAGAGACCTGGTACTTTTAATAAAAACATCTCAAAAAAAGTTGTTAATGTCAAAGCCTATAAGGTCGACCTTAGGCTTGTAGCAAAATTGTCGACCTAATTAACTGTGTTTTCCTTAACAGTTGCATATCAGTCCCCATTGTTACACCGACTAATACCAATGGCGGTGGTCAGCGACTACACGTTTATGCTATTTCTGCAGTAAACCTGGATAAAGTATATATTTTTGTGATCGTTAGGTGTATGTATTTATTCATACTGCAAATGGGTAAATACCCGGTTTGACGTATGGATCCTTTATATCACCTTTATTACATTTTTTAAATTGTACAGAGCATTTTTTCAACAGATAGGATAGGGTTGCCCATATCGCACCACTTTATAAACACAGTGTGATAACGTCACAAATATATAACAGATTCACCCAATAAGTAGTCCATCATAAGCTAGGATTCCTAATCTTCTTGTGTAATTTTCCTCAAAATTTTCAATCACTAAAAAATAGCTTTTAATGATTCTTTAAAAAGTAGTCTGTGATTGGTGCCATTTAAGAAACAGTTGCCTAAATCGCATTTTAAGATCCCAAATCGCACCTCGATAATATAACCTTACATTAAAATAGTTTAAGTTGATGTTCTCTTATTTATTCACCTAAGATACATTAAAACATAAAATCAATTTAAATAAACTATAAAACAAATATGATTACAAGCAAATGTCTCAATTTTTTTCATATAGAAGTTCAAAATTTGGCAGCTGTCACAGAAGAAAACAATGTACTTTAGTAATTGTCACAGAAGAAAACAATGTACTTTAGTAATTGTCACAGAAGAAAACAATGTACTTTAGTAATTGTCACAGAAGAAAACAATGTACTTTAGTAATTGTCACAGAAGAAAACAATGTACTTTAGTAATTGTCACAGAAGAAAACAATGTACTTTAGTAATTGTCACAGAAGAAAACAATGTACTTTAGTAATTGTCACAGATGAAAACAATGTACTTTAGTAATTGTCACAGAAGAAAACATTGTACTTTAGTAATTGTCACAGATGAAAACAATGTACTTTAGTAATTGTCACAGAAGAAAACAATGTACTTTAGTAATTGTCACAGAAGAAAACAATGTACTTTAGTAATTGTCACAGAAGAAAACAATGTACTTTAGTAATTGTCACAGATGAAAACAATGTACTTTAGTAATTGTCACAGAAGAAAACATTGTACTTTAGTAATTGTCACAGATGAAAACAATGTACTTTAGTAATTGTCACAGAAGAAAACAATGTACTTTAGTAATTGTCACAGAAGAAAACATTGTACTTTAGTAATTGTCACAGATGAAAACAATGCACTTTAGTAATTGTCACAGAAGAAAACAATGTACTTTAGTAATTGTCACAGATGAAAACAATGTCCTTTTTGTATTACGGTATATATGATAAATTATATATATTGTATATTATAATATGTATTATATATAATAAACTATTAAAACTGTCAACTTTGTACAAGAGTGAATATGATTCATTTTAAGACTTAGTTTTTGCATAAGTTACTTGCAAAATATTACTGTTAATTCTTCTCATTCTCATTCATTATTATTGTCGTGTTATTATTGTATCAATTTTGCAATCATGTTATTTGCTAATTGCTGTTGGTTTTTTACTTGGTTATTTAACGACGCTGTATCAACTAGGTTATTTATCGTCGATTTTTTTTATTTTTTGGGTTATTTTACGACGCTGTATCAACATCTAGATTATTTAGCATCTGAATGAAATGAAGGTGATAATGCCAGTGAAATGAGTCCGGGGTCCAGCACCGAAAGTTACCCAGCATTTGCTCGTATTGGGTTCAGGGAAAACCCCGGAAAAAACCTTAACCAGGTAACTTGCACCGACCGGGATGCGAACCTGGGCCATCTGGTTTCGCGGCCAGACGCGCTGACCGTTACTCCACAAGTGTGGACTTAAGCGTCGATGGGATTGGTGATAACGAGATGGTATTTGGCGAGATGAGGCCTAGGATTCGCCATGGATTACCTGACATTCGCCTTACGGTTTGTGAAAACCTTGGTAAAAACCCAACGTGGTGATCAGATCAAGCGAAAATCGAATCCGCATCTGAGCGCAACTCTGGATCGATAGGCAAGCACCTCAGCAGACTGAGCTACGCCGGTGGCTAATTTGCTGTTGTCTAGCACATGAATATAATAATAAATAAGTATTAATTTTATTATTATCACCATAATCTTCATTATTACCACCATCATCATCATTATGAAACTACGTCGTTCATCTCTTCAGAATTTGGAATTTCAAAATGCGAAGTCCTTGGTGAAGTAACCAGTGTGAATCAAACACATGACAGAGTCGTTTCATACTCTAACATTAGCTGACTGCCTAACATGTAATAGGAGGTGAAAAGGTTTGCTTTTGTAATCTTATTGTAAGTGTGTGAATCTGTGGGATATACCATTCAATAGCTTCGAAGAATATTTTCATAATAAATTAACGCTTCTAGGATATGTCAACTCAAATGTTACTGCTGTATCAAAGGGAATTGCATAATGGCACAATTACACAGGGTTATTTTTAATGCAGAGACATAGAGTATTTGGAAGGACTAAAATAATGATGAAAGAGGACATATCCATTTCAGTTGGCAAGTGTACTTTTAGACTAGAACCTTTGCCATCTGCATACATTTTTTTTTTTTTTCCGGAAATCTTAGGTATTACAAACAGAGAAAGAGTAAGGGAATATACCTATGTAAAACCTGAGACAGTATGTCATTGAAAATTCCAGAATTAAATTTCATAGCTTCGATTCTAGTCACATAATTAACCTGCCAAATACTTCCAACATGCAAATTGAACGCTAGTATACTCACTGGTTATACAAATATTCCGAACACATATGCTCCTCCTATCAGCCAATTCAGTTTCAACAACACTCCTCCACCTATACAAAGCATTGGTTCGATCCCTATGCATACATCCCTCCATTTTCCTCACACAAGCCCCTCCAACGACCCAATCAAAATTCGAAGCCCGCGAAAGAAGAATTCTCCGCCAAATCTTCCACCTGCACAGACGCACCAGAAACAACACAGTTTACACTGCGACAAAAACAAAGCCACTCTTCACACACCTAAACAACATAAACAGGAAATACACACATTCGGCAGTAAATCGCGTATATACACAACACATCTTCGCAAATCCACCGAACACAAACAACAGAACAACACTGGAGAAACTCCTGTACAACTACCTCCAGCCCCAACCAACAAACTAAAACACACAAAAAAACCGCAAACACGTGTTGGAAATTTGAATACTGTCTGAGAGGACACACGACAGCAACAGAGAGGCAGATCAATAAAATAACTCTACACCATGAAAGTCTCCATAACCATTCAGACGCTTCTGCCACCGGAAGGAGAAACTTTAAAATCTCAACAAAAAATATGTTTGTACGTAAGTATGTATGTATGTATGAATGAGTGCATACATACATAGTGTTCTGCCCAAGAGCAGGTCTTTAACTGCAAACCCAGCATTTTTCATTCTTCCCAAATTCTTTCTTTCCTCTCAATCTCCCCATAATAATACATTAACGTTGTCTATCAGGTGATATCTTTTACCCCGAACTCTTCTCCCGTTCACCATTCCTGATATGTACCATATGTATATTACATTAGTCCCCTACAAATATAGCAAATCAACAAATTAGGCCTACACAAAATAAAAGGAATCAGTCACTGCAATCACACACCTACTGGCACTTATGCCAGAAATAGTTTCATATGTGTAAATATATTTATATGGTTATTTATGTACAATGGCTGGAGAGGGCATCTTGCGCGTATAAGACCCTAAAACGGCCTCTGGCTCAAAGCCAGAAATGTCAATAAACAACAACGCAACAATTTCCTGATGTTTAGCTACCAACCATCTAAGACGAATTTTTCCAAACTTCGGACAAAGCATTTGACAATATAGTAGCACTTTCTTCTAGGTCTTTGGTTGGTACTAACTGCTGATTTACGCTATTCTATCCCTTCAACTGCTTATATGCATTGGTGTTTTGTGCCATTTAATTGTCTTATCCTTTTTTATATAATATTTCCTTTAGTGCATTAATAATAATAATAATAATAATTGTTTATTTTAACCTTCTTATAATTTTCGCTCATGTACTTCTATCTCGGAGACCCCAGATGATATTGGTCTTTTGCCTATTTGTTGTTACCGAGCATTATGCCGGGAGTCATTGGTCAATAAATTTGGAATTTTGCCGTTTGTACTGATCCCTGAGAATATGATATCCTTCTCAGATCTTTTCATTCTTTACTTGAAGAATTAATCTTTGATTCATCGTGTGTTTCCTTTTCTCACCAGCCATGGAAGAAATCCTATCTGCATTAGGATCATTAATAGGGTCTAGGGCCGAATTAGTAAATTGTGTCCTCACCCCCTTTACCTCGGATTACCGAGATTTTACTGTAATTATACGTTGTGTTTAAAATCGATGCGCTCCCCTAAGGAGTAACATGCTCGTAAAGTATTACAGAAATTGTAATGGTGCCCACTTAAACCTTCCAAGTTGTGTTGTTAACTTGTAGGCAGTTAATGAACTGTAAAACATAACTAAATTGAATGTAACTTGCAGGGGCGAATGCTAGTCACGAAAGTTAGGCTTGCTCTTTTACTCACAGGGGAAGATGGGAGGATATAATAATTCATAATATAAAAATAATCACCCACAACATAAATAATTTATTTTATAATTATGAAATCATTATGAGTCATGGATCATATTCGCTTATCAGATGTAGAAGTTCGATATAATATAACAAACATGGCCAACAATACAGTTTATTTATTTTTTTCGGACCCTGCCAACCAATGCATAATGTTGTATTGAGTACATAATATTCTCTATAATGTCTGTCTTCTCTTGAATAGTCCTTCGGGAAAATGGATTTAATAATAATGTTTGAATAATACACAATTCCGAACTCATTGCAATACTTCAAATTAATGTTTAAGAATTAATAATACATGCATTCCGCTCATACAATTACATTGCACTCCCAAATCACAGCACATTCCCGCTGTCAATACTGCTCTGTGTAACGTTAAATAGTCGTTGGTGTAGCTCTCGGACCAGAGCTTCAAACAACACATAACAGAAGCATGTGCGCCTAGGACGGACCAAGGAGGAAGGCACTTGCGCGCATCATATTCTCGCTATTTCTACGTCTTTCCTGTAGCTCCGAGAAACGAGCAAGCGTTGCGATACTTGCGGTGTGCAACCTGCGGATGGTATTACGCCTATACAGTATTCCAAAAATCAAAATAAATTTTAATATACGTAACGCCATTTTGAGAAATAAACATTCTACGAAAATATTGGGCTTGCGCAGCAAGCATAGCATGCCCGGAGAAATCGCCCCTGATAACTTGTATGTTTTCTGGATGAAGAATCTAAAGTGCCTCCTATTATATGTGAATTACTAAGCCAAGGTGATATTGGTTAACTAAATCACAATTATTTTTCACTCTAAACTTTTCTGTCGTCGAATTTCAACGACCAGTGGCGACTGGTACACTGTAATTATCTTCTAACACTCAATATGTTAGTATTATTCAATATTCCTTATAGGCCTACCACTACTTTTAATGTTATCTAGTTCTAGGTCAAACTCAATTCCATTATATGATGTAAGAGTAATGGAACGGAGAAAAATTCTCTCCGGCGCCGGGATTTGAACCCGGGTTTTCAGCTCTACGTGCTGATGCTTTATCCATTAAGCCACACCGGATACCATCCTGGCGTCGGACAGAATCGTCTCAGATTAAGCTCCAACTCTTGGGTTCCCTCTAGTGGCCACCCTCTGCACTACGTCATAGATGTCTATGAACGTAGGACCGAAGTCCACACATGTGCTGAGGTGCACTCATTATGAGTGACAGATATGCAGATATTCTGCGTCATCATACGATGTAAGAGTAATGGAACGGAGAAAAATTCTCTCCGGCGCCGGGACTTGAACCCGGGTTTTCAGCTCTACGTGCTGATACTTTATCCACTAAGCCACACCGGATACCAACCCGGCGTCGGACAGAATCGTCTCAGATTAAGCATGGAAATATCATGTACTTCGGTACATTAAAAATAATATATATGATATGCGTAAATCACTTCGTGATTTAAGACGGCGCTTATTCCGTCGGATCCCGGCCAACTAGTCACTCATAATGAGTGCACCTCAGCACATGTGTGGACTTCGGTCCTACGTTCATAGACATCTATGACGTAGTGCAGAGGGCGGCCACTAGAGGGAACCCAAGAGTTGGAGCTTAATCTGAGACGATTCTGTCCGACGCCGGGGTGGTATCCGGTGTGGCTTAGTGGATAAAGCATCAGCACGTAGAGCTGAAAACCCGGGTTCAAATCCCGGCGCCGGAGAGAATTTTTCTCCGTTCCATTACTCTTACATCGTATGATGACGTAGAGTATCTGCATGGAAATATCATGTGTACTTCGGTACATTAATATATATATATATATATATATATATATATATATATATATATATATATATTAATTCCATTAGTTATTAGGTGATTCCACGCAATACAAGAATTTACGTAGGAAATCATCTCAAGATATTAGAAATTGTTCACCATTTTGTATTTTAACTTGAATTTAGACCCTCTTTACCTTTTTACTGGAAATATTTGGAAAGTGGACTTCAAAATTTCGTGATTAGATAGGAATGGAATTTGATTCGACATTTGTTCGTTTTTCATGAAGTATTTTCTTTTTTATTTTTCTTAAAAAGGAAACGCGTACAAAACTGCGTTTTGAAAATCCATCCCTGAGTTATACTAAATTTGTGTTATTCTCGCATAATTTGACTAACGGATACTTAAAGCCCTGTATATAAATACGTAAAAAAAAAATTGACGAAAAACCGCTGTACAGAGACAGACAGACGGGAAACTGAAATTCACTTCTTCGGTGTTAGGAATTTTGGAAATACGCGAAAATCTCGAAATCCTTCTCCCAGCATCACATTACTTACTGAATAAACTTCGTGTAATAGAAAGTTATGCTATGAAGACAAAAATTATTGCGAAGAAATTGAGTACCTTGCTATTTTGTTAAAAAGACATCCAGTTGCTTTTAGTAAAATGATTTTACTTCGTACCTATCATTTAGAGAAGAAATGACTTATAAATAATGATTTGAAGAACGTAAGTTCATATTATCTCCCTATCCACAGACACTTGATAGTTACAAGAAACAGATTAGTGTAGTGGCCTTCCCATTTGTACTTGGTATAATGACAAAGGAAAAGGTTGGAAACCGCCGCTTAAATCGTTTGTCATTGCTTGTTACAGTTTTAATCATCCCATAGCTTCAGTTTCAATGATTTTTTGAGAATTTAAATACACGCTACTGCGCGACACTGGTTACAACATTTCCAACTTATTATTTAAGTCTTACCCGCCCCCGCCAGTACACCCAGGCCTACTGTGGAAGCCTGTGCTGGCTCACTTCAAGGTCTACGTGTGGTCTCTGCTGTACCAGCGAATACATAGAAACTATTTAACACTGCTCGATTGAAGCTGATTTTGTCTCTAACCAAGATTATTAAAACGGAATAATTACGACTTTGAACCTCAATTTTGGCAAGAGTACGTACTAAAACACGCTAATGAAGGTAAGAAAATACCTTTGTGCGAGATCGTGCGTATTTGCTTGTTTTCCGCACAGAACCAATACGCGGTAAGTGTGAAATACCACATTCAGTATTCCCAACGTTACACACATAACAATTTCCCTCTTCTTACCTCTTAAGCGAGACATTCATTTTACTGCTTTAGGCTTTTAACGTATTATTTTTAGAGACGTTTAACATAGTAATAACTATAAATTGGAAACTTACCACTGCAATTTCACCTAAATTGCAATGTTAATTATTGTTTTTAAATATTTGCAAAAATTAAGTAAAGTCTACAACTCCATTAAAGTTACTGCATTCGTGATGCAAGTAACAATAAGGAAGCCGTGAAAAAATCAACAAGATTCCAGATGCGGATGTTATTACTGGAATATGTTATATAAATAATATTGTTAAAATATTAAAATGAAAAATAAATCATTACATAACCTTACCGTTTGTTTTAAGTTCGCATTTATAGACTGGGGGGGAAAAAAAGACAGACGTATATCACGGCCTGCTGGAGCATAGTAAACACAGAAAACATTTTAAAGCAACAATGTTGAAGAAAGATATTTTGGTTTTCCGAAGTTGCCGTCATTAAACAGAAACCAACATGGAGATTTCATTGCAACTAATTAGAAATTCGTCTTTCAGGTATGTAATAAACGATCTTCGCACAAAATAATGTACGATACACGAGCGTTATGTTTGTTTTCATGTTCTCGGAAATTAAAAAAGCTCAAGTACGTTTCGCTTTTTCAATCTTTTCCTCGACCATGAAAACGTCAACATACTGCTCTTGTAACGTATATTACTATTATGTTGACGGACTGTCTAGTGCTTACCATGCTTATTCGGAATCAAATTCCGTAAAGGAGAAAGTGTTTGAAGGAACTGTAATAGTACCATAATATACGTTACAAGAGCGGTATGTTGAAGTTTTCATGTTCGAGGAAAAGTTTGAAAAAGCGAAACGTAGTTGAGCTTTTTTAATTTCCGAGAATTGAAAGAAAACATACCGCTCGTGTATCGCACATTATTTTGTGCGAATATCGTTTATTACTTACCTGAAAAAGGAATTTCTAATTAGTTCCAATGAAATTTCCATCTTGGTTTCTGTTCAATGACGGCAAATTTGCAGAACGAAAATATCTATCTCCAACATTGTTGCTTTAAAATGTTTTCTGTGTTTACTATACTCCAGCAGGCCGTGATATACGCCTGTCTTTTTTCTTCCCCCAGTCTATAAATGCGAACTTAAAACAAACGGTAAGGTTATGTAATGATGAGTTTACTTAATTTTTGCAAATATTTAAAACAATAATTAACAGTGCAATTTAGGTGAAATTGCAGTGGTAAGTTTCCAATTTATAATTATTACTATATTGAACGTCTCTAAAAATAATATGTTAAAAGCTTAAAGCAGTAAAATCAATATGTCACTTAAACGGTAAGAAGAGGGAAATTGTTATGTGTGTAACGTTGGGAATACTGAATGTGGAATTTTAGACTTTCCGCGGATTGGTTTTGTGCGGAAACCAAGCAAATACGCACGATCTCGCACAAAATCCTTTGCATCAGTTCCTTCGCAAAAGAAGTCGGGGATCTCTCAGCATATAAATTTTGTAGGTTTTAATATCCAGCTACAATCCAGCGAACAATCAGTGTTACATTTGTTGATAACCACAGTTATTTCAAATACTAAAACATTTAGGCCTAAGCATTTTTGACTTCAGATAAGGAAATTTAATTAATTAATTGTATCTTTTGTCACTGTACTGAAATCATCTACACATACCGACAGCAAACGAACTTACTTTCTTCTACTCCAACAGAATACTCGTGGTACCAAGTTCTGCAAAAAGAGGAACTGGATTTGTTGCGAGAGTTGCAAAAATGTGTGGTAATTTGGATGGGCAATATGAATAATACGAAATAAAATTAGAAACTGTTATTTTAAAAATTAGTTTTACTTCAATACTGGATAATTACCTTCAAGTAATTAATCAGGCCTAATCATACACAATAATGAACAGCAAACATAAATGAACAAATTGTATTAACTGGGCCGCCAATTAAGACTCGCAGCACGGTCTATGAGGAAGAAAGTTCAGAATAATAATATCTTCTGTTGCAGAATCCACATTTTTTCAGTCATCCTCATTGCTCTCATATCCTCAATCGTCGTCACTGGATTCTTCCATCACAAACTTCCTTATTCTCATCCTTTTGGGAGTGCTCAGTTCTGGATCGTTATTTCTTTTTTGTCTAAGATGTATATATTTTTCCTTTCATTCTGTTTTGAAAATAAAGACTAAGTAATAAATAACTGATGATAAATTACTAATAATGTTATAAATATGTTATTCAAATTTCCCGCTCGTCGACAAAATAGAATTTGATCATAATACGAAGGTCATATTCGATAAATTATTGTGGCTCAGATTAAATGAAAGGAGAAACTTACATTCCCTTTCTCTCTTATACCGAATTTTGCACACCTCTACTCCCTCTTACTTATCTGTCCGATTCCACAGTCTTTCTCGGTATCATAACTTAAATACTCGGTCACAATATGATAACACGCTAGAAATACCACTCCACACATCATCTCTTTATTCTTCATCTTTCACTGTTGCTACTTCTCGTCACTGGAATTCTCTGCCGCCTGAAGTCAAGAGCTGCCGAACTTTAATTTCCTTTAAATGTAAATTATAAAAATATCTTATGATGAGTTGCCAGACCTAACGCGTTGCAAATATTTAATGGAATGTGTTCCACTGTATTTATTTTTATTTTTTTTTTTGTTTCTTATTTTTATTATCTAAATCGTGTTTATTTATCACATAACGCCAATATGTATCCCACTGTGTTGTTTTTTATTAGTAATCTATTTTTGTGTACATTTTATTCAATTGTCGGTTTCTGGTTTACCTAATTATGTAAATCCTACTTAATTGTAATCTAATACTAATATTTATACTAATGTGTTTATTTTTATTTTTACTGTGTACTGTACATTTTTTATTGAATTATCGGCTTCTGTTTTTAGGTGATTCGTATTTGATTCTAACAACATTAATATGTATTTCACTATGTTTATTTTTATTTTATGAAGTAAATTTTATGTAACTGCCTCTTTTGATCTCATTATGTACCTAAATTTTATCAGTATGTAATTACTTAATTCCGGTCCAGTTTTATGTTCAACTGTGTAAGCACGTTTTAATCCTGGTTGAGTGTAAGAGAAGGCCTTACGGCCTTAACTCTGCCAGGTTAAATAAAGCTATTATTATTATATATCTACTAAAATGCATCAGAACACGGGCTATCAACTGCTAAAACATCCATGAAATGCTTACAGGTTAAAACAGGTGCTCTACATTACCACAGAGTTTTAAAAAAAAGCTTAAGTAAATGAAGTAAAATATTATAAACTGCCAATGGATAGAGATTTTGCTGCACACCTTTCAACAGAAAAAACATCTATAGATATCCAGTTCAGATTGAAGGACTGATTTGTAGGGAGAGGGTTCACAAAGACCGTTTTATTTTCACTACTTATCGTTTTTCAACATTTCGTCGCGCGTTTTATCTTAATCCTGCCAAAACCTTAGCATTATCCGTATTTTGCCGTTATTCAAATTGCCCCTCTTTACTCTATCCTGTTTATCAGAAAATTGATTAGACAGTTTGCAGTACGTGCGACAAATTATTCGAAAAATGGATTTTAAAAATTGTCACAGAACATTTTATTTTAAAGAATTTTAATAAAAACGAAGTCCTTGAATCTATTGTATAATAATTATGCATAATGAGAAAGTATGTATGACATTTCTATCTCATAAAATATTATGTATGTTTCTCTGTATTTGGAAATGCACATCTTAGTTATAAAACAATTATCACAGTCTAGTATATACAGTCACGAAGCTTGAGTTGTGAGGGTGCTAGAAACAATAGACTATGTCGATACTATTTCGCATTGTCTGTAATGAGGCGATATTAGCGATCCTAGTGGTTAGCAACTATCTATGGATGCATATTTACTACGTATTGAGCTTCGTGACTGTATATACTAGACTGTGCTATTATCTTTCACAGGATATGATCTCCAGATGCAGTACCGCCTATGATAACAAAGCTGCAACGGATAATAGAATTACCCTTGTCTTATGGCTACTAAAAATTGTCGGAATATGGTCAAGAGATCCCATCGCCCCACGATGGAAAGCTATTTTATATTGTATTTATCCCATTTTGATACTTTCAATTGGCGTTCACTTCTTAGTAGCGCAATCCCTCTATGTAATATTGTCTGCAACAGACGTAAACGACATCACAGACAGCTTGAACATCTGCATATCGCAGACTGTATTTTTTGTGAAAACTTATCCCTTCATATTCCGACGAGAGAAGGTTGAGCAGGTCTTAGCAGGACTGGAGCAATGCTTCTTTACCCATGGCACAAAACATACACCAAACCAATTGCAGATCATCAACAAGTCTATGGCTAGAGCCAGATGGTGCACTGTCATGTTTTGTAGTTTAATATATATCGCCTCTGCCATCATGGTTGTAACACCATTCATGGTGAATGTGACTTCCTCACAGTTGCTCTCACCTTCGAACACATCCGATGAAGCTCCAGTCAAACCTCGAATGCTCACGTGGCTCACATGGTATCCTTTCGATTTAACGATCCAAGAAAATTACATCGCTGCTTTGATTCACCAATCGATATCCACAGCCGTAGAGGGGATATCCGTCGTAGCGATGCCCAGTGCATTCTACTACGTTGTGATTATCCACATGACTGCTCAGTTTGAACTGATCAGTGAATCTCTCAGAGAAGCTCAGGAGCAAGTGAGGCTCAGGCTTGAAGCTAAGATATTCGCCATTAAGACTCCAACGACTTTCAGGAACAGAAACAATGAGGAGTCTGGAACCATCAAATATCACTGTCGGCAAGGGACAGCTGAGCATTTTCCTCTTAGTAATGTACATGATGATATGTTCAAAACCGGAGTGCCAACGAATAGAGAAGTAATCTCAGCTTTAACTTATGTAAAAAGAGATTTATATTTCGACACTCACAATGACGATATGCGAACGTCATTGCGAGTCACTGGAAGTGATAACTTTGCTAAGGGCTCTGCGTTTTTTCAAAATAAGCACTTCCATACAAATCTCAATATGAGTGACTCACGTGAAAATATACGCAGAGAGCATCCAAACGCTTTGGGCAAAAATACATCACAAATAGAAGATTGTGAAGATATAAACACATCTAAATTCGAGACTCGAAACGAGTATCAACTGTTCCAATATTCGCAGTTCGAATTTGATGCAGAAATGTACGAATACCTGAAAGATTGTGTTCGCGCTCATCAGGCTATGCTCAGGTAGGTAAAGAAACTATCTTAACAGAATAACTATACTTGTTTTTTTGAAAGATGGGACATAACAGGAGCGTTGCGATCGGAAAAACAACTGAATATCACATAGCGTGGTAGGCCTGTTGCTATGATAACAACGGTTGTGTTGCCAAACTTACAGGTCCCACATGGCGAGTGATTAATAGCTCTCTTGGAAACATTTATTGTGCACACAATGTTAGCATTGGTACGTTTCGTCTTTGATTCTCTGTCGATTTTTGTATTGTTTTCTTACCTTCGCGTCAATTGTCAATGAATGTTTTAACGTCAGCCATCTTAACGACAATTGCTAGCTTCCATCAGCTGGCAGCTGATAGTCCATGTTGGCAACATGGTACTGTAGTTCCAAGCTCGGCCGCTTAACTGTCATGTCCCATCTTTAAAAAAAACAAGTATACTGAATCATTCATTACCTCCATATTTTTATTATTATTATTATTATTATTATTATTATTATTATTATTAATCCCATGCAAGAAAAAAATCGAATATGTATTCAAAACGATTACTTACATGCAATAACTTAACATATTGTACGTTCGCTCGGAGAAAAACCAGGGGAAGATGTGCAATAAATGAGTAAGCTATCGAAGCAGTGGTTGTTGTTACACAACTCGACACGCGACTAAGGAAGCAGCGTTGCAACACCTACTAGAATACATCATTTAAACGTCCCACTTACAATCTATGTTTATTTTCACTAATAACATTTGTCATTCTTGTAAGCCTATTGAAACGCAGGGACAAACTGATTCAATATATTTTGATTTCATCAAAGCTTTTGATGTAGTTCCGCACTATATCCTTCTTCATAAGTTAGGAAATATTGGCCTTTCTGTAAGCTACGTAAAGTGGTTCGATAATTATTTAAGTAATAGAGTTTCATGTGTAAGACTGTTTAATATACACTCTTATTCTTATAATATAAATTGCGGAGTCCCGCAGGGATCTACTTTAGGACCTCTCCTATTTATTATATTCATAGATGATATATGTAAAAGAATAAGTTCTGACTGTTTATTATTTGCAGACGATTTAAAAATTTTTCGTACAATCAAAAGTAGTACTGACTGTCAATCACTTCAATGTGACATTAATTCAGTCGCTAAATGGTCAGAAGACAATGGTATGAAAATTAACGTATCCAAAACTAATGTAATAACCTTTTCTAGAAAAACTTCTTCACTGAAATTTAATTATTATCTAAATAATGTACTAATTAACAGAACGGATTGCGTAAAAGATTTGGGAATATTCTTTGACAGTAAATTGTATTTTCATAGTCACGTTGATTACATTTACAATCACGCAATCAGAATGCTAGGAATAATACGGTCAATAACTTATTCTTTTTCCACGCCCGATTCTCTCTTATTGCTATACTATACATTGGTGCGATCGAAACTCGAATATGCATCTGTAGTTTGGAACTCGATTACAACTACGGACTCGGCTAAATTAGAAAATATACAAAGAAAATTTATATCCTTATGTTCATTCAGATTTTTGCCCATTAATTCCGGGTATAGTTATGAGAGAAAATGTGAATATTTTAATTGTCAAAATCTATATGCTAGACGCCATGAGCTAGATTATCTGTTCTTTTGTAAAGTCCTCAAAGGTGATATATCCTGTAACTCTTTCTTAAACAATATTACCTTACGTATTCCAACAAAAGATATGAGAGCCCACAAACTTTTCTATATTAGAAATTCGAAATTTCTTTCACCAGTCTCCAGATGCATTAAAAATGCCAACATGCATGGCTGCGAATTCGATCCCTTCAATGTATAGACTTTGTTTGCTCTTGGCAACGATTTATCATTTATGTATTATTTTAGGCATTCAATTAACATTGTCTCATAGTATTCTTAGTTATCCATTCATCGTCATTATTGTAATTAATTGTAATTATATTTATGTGTAATAATTATTTTTGTTTTATGTTTTTTGTTATATTTGTGCTGAACTGTAATTGGCCCCTGGCTGTTGTACAGCACATTAAATAAATAAATAAAATAAATAAATAATAATGATGATAATAATAATAATAATAATTATTATTATTATTATTATTATTATTATTAACCCGCCAGTGTACGTGTCATGAAAAGTTACGTAACTACACGGGTTGGGTCTCTCAGATCCATTTTCTAAATATGAAAAAAAAAAAAAAAAAAAAGTATATTTGTTTGAGTCATATAATAATAGTTTTATTCTTCTATACAATTAATATCATAAATTTGTGAATTTCACAAATTTCAGAGTAATATAACCTATCACAATTGAGTCTTTTTTTTTTTACCAATACAGCAATTCGCAATCTGTGCCTTGTGTCTTTTCTTGCACTGCACTTCAACTGAAGTCCAATGTGAGGGATATGTGGTTGTTCTAACATTCATAAATGGCGCGTCGTATTATATCACGTCCGAAATCAAGTTTCTTGAATTTCGTAACTGTTTGTACTGAATTTTCTTTTTAGGAGTGTTATACTCGGTTATATTAAATAAATTATTTTCTTCACTAATGATTTTGAAACACCCGTAGCGCGAACAGTTTTAGCATTGGTGAATCACATTTGTCTTCTCCTTCACTGAGAAATAGGCATATATGTTTTATAATATGTGCAGTTTGTCTCTCTAATGAATGACCTCTTCTAACAGGAGAAGTACGAACATTACAATTATTGTTGTCATCATTATGTTGTGCACTCCCTTCAACAGACTCCCATAGTCGCCGCATATTTTATTAATTTTAATGTACGCTAAAAGTACTAAACAGATAATGCAAACTACGTGAACTCCAAGTCGTTACAGAACTGGCAACTATGTAGTGTTTACCTCTGCGCGGAACGAAGGAAGCTGCAGGAACTTGTGTTGCCTTCTGCTTTCAGCTCCAACCCCTGGTTTTTCTCTGAGCGAACGTACAATATTTTACGTTCGTTTCAAATACTGGTTGGGACAAGTTACCTGGTTGGGGTTTTTCCGAGGTTTTCTCTCAATCAATTCCCGCAGAATTGCAGGGTAAGTTTCGACGTTGAACCACAGTCTACTCTATACAGTCACGAAGCTTGAGTTTTGAGGGTGCTAGAAACAATAGACTGTGGCGGTACTATTTTCCATTGCCTGTAATGAGGCGATATTAGCGATCCTAGTGGTGAGGAACTATCTAATGTTTGCATATTTACTACGTATTGAGCTTCGCGACTTTATATACTAGACTGTGGTTGAACCTCGGACTCATGACACTATTCTATATGCCTAAATAATGTGCAGTTAAAAAGTGTCAGGAGAAATGATTATGTAGATTAAGCATAAATGAGGCGTTCAGATTAACTAACTCCTTTCCCAAAGATTTTGAGATATTCAAGGTTAAAGTTAAATACACATAATTAAGTCTGTGATGTAGTCAAGAAGAATACTGCATTCTGTGGGCTTTTTACTGAACTATGGAGTTAATCACATTGACCACTGATAATATGGTCAATTTAATACATTACCAACTTAGAAACTCTAATAAACCAATCCAAAATTATATCCTGACAAATGCTGTTCAATAAAATGAAATTTAAGCTCTAGATAAATACTAAAACATCACAAAACTGCCATAAACTGTTCAATAAGACATTGAGTTATAAAGAATGCGTAAAATCGGGACACAGACACGAAAATATGACAATAATCACAAAAAAATAGAGAACATAAAACAGCAGAACTTTTACTATAATGACTTATTGCACAATTCAACCAATGCATGAAACTTAATATCCTCTATTATGACTTACAATTAAGGTAAAATATCCATATACATGACTAAAAATTAAATTCTGAAACATAGCATCGAAATAGAACTTTAATCTTACAGTACACAGATTGAAGCAGAAACCTTAAAACTGTATTTTACTATAATAATTTTGCCACCACTGTAAAGCTACACCAAGTTACAGTAAAAAGTTTTTTTTTTTTTTTAAAGAAAATTGTATCTTACTATTATCTTACAACAGGGATGTCGAACAGCGCTCTCGAGCTGTGAACTGCAGAGCCTTCACTCCTCCCTTACCGTGCAACGGTTGAACACAGGCAGCAGGCAGTCCGGCCGAATGATCGTAAACAAAAGCGAAACTGCGGCGGCTGGTACTTTGATAACTTTTATACATCTTACCAATTGATTAGGAACTCAGTTTAGATTTGCACTTGATAAACTCTGATGAACAAAGAATGTGGTCTACTTGAGGATGAATTATGATGATGATGATGATGATAATAATAATAATAATAATAATAATGTTTTATCTGCTGGGTTATTCCATGAATGTTGTTCGTTAGTGACGGAAATAAATCATAATAATAATGTTGTTAATATCATGTTTAAAATATCAACTTTATGTGTATGTGTTGTAGCAGTGCAACTTCAAATTCAGAAACTTAAACTGTTTTGATGTATAAAATTAATTACTTTTAACATGACTTGAAATTTGTTAATAGTTTTTGTTACAGATTAAAAAATATCTCCTCTTCGAGTTCGATCCTTTAGTGAAATGACATCTACAAGATCCCCATGAACACTGAAATCTGAATCGACACTCCCTATGAATATACTGTATCTTTCCGGTCGGTACTTTCATCAACAGCTATAGTGAGTAATAGGTGTTAGTTTTCATTCTTGCTATCAGTTGTTCCTCTCCTCCAAGATATCTCGCATTTAATTATGATACGTGCTCTGCAAAAATATTACGAGACAAACATATAGATTTAAAATCATTAACGTATTCCGGACATACCTCTTTTGCAACAGCTATGAGACAGCCTGTCACAAATTCTCTCTTAGTAAGTAGCTTTGAAGCCGTTGCAATAATTTCACAAATTTTGTAGCTAGCACGAACCAAGCTTATTCTACTAACACTCGATGATGATGATGATGGAAGATTTTCTAAATTCAATCTTGATTTTAATTCTTCTACAGCCTTTTCACGAGTGAAACCGGATAACTTTTCTGGTCCATAAGCTTCAGCATGACGAGTAGAATTAAAATGCCTCTTAATATTATGATGGCTGATGTATCCAAGTTCTTTTCTACATATTAAGCAATGTGTCTTTCCGTCCTTTAAGATAAATAAATATTTACCTTTCCACTCACTATTGAATCGTCGTTCCATATCCATACCAGCCGCCAGAGTTGATAAACACACTGCGTACAGAACACTGCTACAGCGAGCTGACTGACTGTCGTTTCAGGTCAGCTACGGTAGGAAACAGTATTAATCGTTTCACAGTTTGAGAGCGCTGTTCGACATCCCTGTCCCTGTCTTACAATGAGGCCTCCAGATATACGAGTACACGAGACTGATTTGTACTTTTGCAGATCTTCAGACTGGTTTAACTCTTTATTGAGTCCCATTGTCTTCTGGGAGTTTGTGACCGGCGCCCTCGTCATCTGCATGCTGGGCTTCATGCTAATGTCTGTAAGTCACATGACTCAATCTGGAATGTTTGCACTTTACTTCCCTTACATGTAAGTGACCAACTGGTTTCACTGCACACCCTCCTACAGTCTCTAGTGCTGTAATCTATTAATAACGTGAAGATCGTTGAGAGTTTTCCCTAGTCCCGATTCAAGCAATGTTTTGGTATGCTGTCGCTCATGACACTGGTTTAGGGCATCCATAAAACATTTTTATGAAAATAGGGAAAATTGCGATAAGTTTAAGGGAAAATCTGGGCATCTTCAAAGAAATCGCGACTCATTAAAAATATCCAAAAACTATTGACAAAAATGTTATTCAACATTATAACATTTAGCTTTGTATTGTGTATTCAATTGACATTTTTGTCTATTTATTCTGGAGAGATTTTTTGTTTCCGTGAAATTCTAATTTATGTATTTGATAACACTACGGTCGTGTTCGGCGACTTTACGTAATTGTGACGCTGTTGGATGTACAGGGACATCATTTTATATTTACTTCAATTTTTATTGTACCTGAGTTTTTGAATGTACTTCACTCCCACCCTCTCTACTAGTAAACGTCCAACTGTTCTCCTCACAGAACCAAGCGTAGTAAACATGAACAGTATTGAGTTAGTGAGTATAGTACGTTCCAGAAATATATTCGCGTTTTCCAGTGACGAAAGAGTTTTCAATATTGAATCATATTTTCGCACAGGTACTGTCGTCCGTTTACCTACGTCGCATCCCGATTTTCCTCACCCGCAACTGTTCAAAATAACTTAAATAAAAGTATTTAACTGTCACGTGATTTCCCCCCTTTCTACGATCCTGCGATATAACCACTTGGACGGACAGTAGATAGCATGTCTGAGTAATTTTATCTTTGCGGGTCGGACAGAAGTGAAGATTGAATTTACAGTACGTAAGGTACTCTTTTATATAATAGGTATAGAATTATTTGAACATGAGTTACTAGTACGAAGGACGAAACTGGTAATTGGAATTAGATGCAATAGTCTATAGTGCGATAATATGCAGAAAAGAACTGAAGCCTGTATCTAAATGAACGGCCACTATTTTCTAAAATGTGTTTAAATATCCATATTATGATTATTTTTCAATTTAACTTCATTCTCTATATTGTACGCTAATGTGCTGTAGACAGTATAATATACACTGCATAGTGAATACGTTCGCATGGATAACTCAGTTCGTGAGTAAAAACACTTATTGTTAATACTGTACTGTATGTTGATTAAACAAAAATCTAATGGAAATTATACTCAGAATTACGATATCTTCTAGTTTATGTAAATGGATGAACTACTTTTCTTTCCTCCTATACTTAGTAAAGTGATTTGTTTGTATTTTACGCCAGAATCTTCGAACTTCAATCATGGAAGGGGGTAGCAAACGGTGTTTCCGGCTATGAACCATTAATCCAAAGGTATAGCCAGGTTAATATTAAAAATGTTAGTAAAAATAAAATGATGTCCCTGTATAAATGCAATGCTGATGATTTTATCAGGATTAGAGGAAGTGGTGTAAGTTTAAGAGTACTGTTTTCTCGTTGTTTATTCTGCAGATTTTTTTACAGGTCCAGGGTATTTTACTTGATTCATTGTGTGTTTAATTCCGATTTTTTTTTATTCTTATACCTCTCAGGTCCTTAATTTATTACTTTGTAGCTCCTTTTTAGGATTGCTTTGGATCTCATAGTTGTTCATTTTTATGACATAAAACGAATTAATTATCTTGTTGTTAGTGAATTTTATTTGAGATCGTTTTCAGGTCGTGTTCATATTTTATTTGTGCTATTGTTGAAAGTGTTTTATTTTAAAGATCTTTAAATAATATCCCAAATGGCTTTTGGTTGCTGTGGCGCCTTGTTAAACATCACTACAGTCTATACAAAACTAGAAAAGTATAGACAATTCTCTCTCTCACACATGAGTAGGGAGCGATGTTGTGAAGTTGTGCGTTACGGCTGATTGCGCCGCCTACCGCAGTGTCGGAACTGAGCAGCTGACGCGAATTCGTAAATTTGTGTCATACGGATTCTTTGGGTAGACAAATATAATAATAATAATAATAATAATAATAATAATAATAATGTTGATATAATGAATAGCTGTAATATCTATCCGGTTATTATTATTATTATTATTATTATTATTATTATTATTATTATTATTATTATAAAAGTTACACCAGGTGCTTGTCTATGCGGATGACGTGAATATGTTAGGAGAAAATCCACAAACGATTAGGGAAAACACGGGAATTTTACTGGAAGCAAGTAAAGAGATAGGTTTGGAAGTAAATCCCTAAAAGACAAAGTATATGATTATGTCTCGTGACGAGAATATTGTACAAAATGGAAATATAAAAATTGGAAATTTATCTTTTGAAGAGGTGGAGAAGTTCAAATATCTTGGAGCAACAGTAAAAAAAATAAATGATACTCGGGAGGAAATTAAACACAGAATAAATATGGGAAATGCCTGTTATTCGGTTGAGAAGCTTTTATCATCCAGTCCGCTGTCAAAAAATCTGAAAGTTAGAATTTATAAAACAGTTATATTACCGGTTGTTCTTTATGGGTGTGAAACTTGGACTCTCACTTTGAGAGAGGAACAGAGATTAAGAGTGTTTGAGAATAAGGTGCTTAGGAAAATATTTGGGGCTAAGAGGGATGAAGTTACAGGAGAATGGAGAAAGTTACACAACGCAGAGCTGCACGCATTGTATTCTTCACCTGACATAATTAGGAACATTAAATCCAGATGTTTGAGATGGGCGGGGCATGTAGCACGTATGGGCGAATCCAGAAATGCATATAGAGTGTTAGTTGGGAGGCCGGAGGGAAAAATACTTTTAGGGAGGCCGAGACGTAGATGGGAAGATAATATTAAAATGGATTTGAGGGAGGTGGGATATGATGATAGAGAATGGATTAATGTTGCTCAGGATAGGGACCAATGGCGGGCTTATGTGAGGGCGGCAATCAACCTCCGGGTTCCTTAAAAGCCAGTAAGTAAATAAGTAAGTAATAATAATAATAATAATAATAATAATAATAATAGTAATAATAATAATAATGTTGATATAATGAATACCTGTAATATCAGGTTATTATTATTATTATTATTATTATTATTATTATTATTATTATTATTATTATTATTATTATTATTATAAAAGTAATAAAAGAGTGAACGTGAATATGGTACTGTGTGCAAACGATATGTGGTATAAACCGTAATCAAGATTTCATGCAATAAATTTGAACTTGTTTGTTTTACAGAAATGAGAAATGATGAGAAACAACAAAGATAGTGTTAGTTATCTCCATTAACATATTGCGCCCATTGATTTTTCATATTTAAAACCTAATTTCTTTACGATAGTGTGCAAAGAAGAAGATTCCGCATCTCGTAGCGAAATTCGCATCTTTTTTTAACGTAGTCAGTATACACAATCCGCCGGAACAACTATGAAAACAATAACCACGACAGAACGCTAATACTTTTTGTGACACAGTAACAAAGATTAAACTCTTCCGAACAAAACAGCTGGCTACCACGTGCTCGCAGTGAAACAGTCGGCAACGCCGACCTTTCGCCATGGACTCTGGTTTGAGCGGTTACCATAGTGACGCCTTGAAGACGCTGAACTGTCAATACCTTTCTAGTTTTGTATAGACTGTATAATCCTTCATCACTAAATCAATGGTCGATTCTTAAAACCATACTTTCACCAATACTGAAGTGGAAGTATTTATATTATCATTTGAAAGAGAAATATTTTCAGTTTCATATGGGCTATTTCATCTTTAATCGACCGAAATATAGAGAAAATTGACTTGCAATTTTTAAATACAATGAAACTTTTTCTGTCCGTAGACAACTGTGATATAATGCTTTGTGCAAAGTTTGAGGCATCAGTACTTAATAGCGTTTAAATTAATAATATTTAAATTTATCGTATTTTCATAAAATTAGCAACTTTAAACTGTTGTGTCTCCGAAACCTTTCACCCAATGATCAAAATCATGGTTTATTTTGATGCTGAGAAGTTAAAGTTCATATTGACATGTAATAGTAATATGCGTTACAAGAGCGGTATGTTGACGTTTTCATGGTCGAGCAAAAGATTGAAAAAGCGAAACGTAGTTGAGCTTTTTTAATTTCCGAGAACATGAAAACAAACATACCGCTCGTGTACCGTACATTATTTTGTGCGAAGATCGTTTATTACATACCTGAAAGAAGAATTTCTAATTAGTTGCAATGAAATCTCCATGTTGGTTTTTGTTTAATGACGGCAACTTTGGAATACCAAAATATCTATCTTCAACATTGTTGCTATAAATGTTTTCTGTGTTTACTATACTCCAGCAGGCCGTGATATACGTCTGTCTTTTTTTTCCCCCCAGTCTATAAATGCGAACTTAAAACAAACGGTAAGGTTATGTAATGATTTATTTTTCATTTTAATATTTTAACAATATTATTTATATAACATATTGCAGTAATAACATCGGCATCTGGAATCTTGTTGATTTTTGACGACTTTCTTAATGTTACTTGCATCAGGAATGCAATAACTTTTGTGGAGTAGTAGACTTTACTTAATTTTTGCATATATTTAAAAACAATAATTAACAGTGCAATGTAGGTGAAATTGCAGTGGTAAGTTTCCAATTTATAATTATTACTATGTTAAACGTCTCTAAAAATAATATGTTAAAAGCCTAAAGCAGTAAAATGAATGTGACGCTTAAGCGGTAAGAAGAGGGAAATTGTTATGTGTGTTAGGTTGGGAATACTGAATGTGGAATTTTAGACTTTCCGCGGATTGGTTTTGTGCGGAAAGCAAGGAAATACGCACGATCTCGCACAAACATTTTCTTACTTTTTATGGAAATGGAGAAATTTAGATTTTTCTTAATTAAGATGCCTTTGGCCACGAAAAAATATTTTTAAAATATATGATTAGATTCCGCATTGAAAGTACAAATAAACACATATTTTTTACTGGTGGTACGTTGATAAGAAAGTATTGAAAATATCAAATAAAGAAGATGAATAGTACGCGCGTGAACTAACCAGCTGACTGTGAGGCGGGAGATAGCCGAGGGAAGGAAGGCCAGGAGACATAAACACGTGATGTGTCGTCTAGCAGTCATGGCTGTGCTAGCTTTATCACAGGTTTTCATAAACACAGGAGTAAAACGACGCCCAACGCTCGCTTATCTTCAGCTCTCGGCCAGTGCGTGCGGTACTGCGCCGTTCAAGTCTAGGCGTGTGAAAATAATCTATTTATTACCCTCTAAACTTATTGCCGAGCCACTAAGCAAACAATGTCGAATCCCTCTTAATAATGCAAGGTTTTTTTCTCAATTTTTTTTTACAATTTTACAAATGGCCAAAAAGCCTAAAAGCAAGTAAAATCAGATTATCTGTCTCTCTGTGTACAATAAAAATAAGGATTACTTCTTAACATAACCTACCAAATGTCATCTTCAAAATAAGCTCTCGTTCAATGTTCTGCAGTAAATGGTTCCAGAGTTCTGAGCGCTGAAAGAGGCTTGTTTTTTTTTTTTTTTTTATAAAATACGCTAAATTTGTCGCTCAATAATACGAAAACCGTTTGACTTTCGATAGTATATTTTTGAAAATGCACTCCCCTCAGTATCTTGTATAAGTAGGGAAAAAATTAGAGTATAAAAAAATGCGAGGTTTTTTACTGATCGATTTCATATGCAATAGCCCATATGCATTAATGTATGCCCCACGTGTGGCACGGCTGATGCAGAAGTCATACTCTCGTTCTCCGCAAATTCTCTCTTGACTGTTGTGTGATATTTCCGATGGCATGGTGATCAAAGTATGCTGATATGGGGATCCCAGATTCCTCACCTTATTATCCAGATGAGACGTGACAGCTCAAAATGAATGTCATTTGTGCTCGTTCAGTCTTCTTCACGAACAACAGTGTCACGGGACAGGTGTACTGATATGCTGGAGAACTGATTAAAGTCATAACTCGCGGACAGGGACGGACAGGAGTTCATTTAGTAACAAGGCGTTCTGATATGATATGATATGATATGATATGATATGATATATATTTCTCAAAATCTTCAGTCCTGCTGGCCCTTCACATTTCTGTATTCGGGCCAGCATTCCCTTACTTGCACTGTTTACAACTTTAAACAAGACGTATTTTGACACTTGAAGCCTTTTCTTGCTATGTCTTTCATGTCCCTTCACTTTCACTTGACCATCCTTTTACTTTATCCACTACTTTTCTACTTCCCTTCTCTTATTCTCAGTTCCCTTAAAAATAATTCCTACCTTCATAACTAACTTAATACTTTAAATAACAATACATATAAAATATTTAATATATATATATTTATTTATTTATTTAATATATATAATACGTATTTAATATATAAGATCTAACCCTTGTTAACTATTTCACTAAAAACTTGAACTGTTATTATATTGCTTTCACTTTATTTATAACACTATTTAGCACTGAAAAAAAGTAAAACAGCTCACTTCCATTTATCCATTATCTAGCTAACCTACTATTATTTCAGCTCACTGATGCACCATTTCCTCAGATTATAGACAGGTTTTTCTCCACTATTGTCCCCTCTTTTCTCATTCTTGGCACGCTTAACACACTCACTACTTCCTCTTCTATTCCCCACACTTATTTCGCTTCCTCGTTCACCAGTCTCTTCTTTCGTCGGTTCAGCATTCCTCTCTCTCCCCTTCTGCCTTTCTCCAATTCTGTTTCCATCTGATACTATGCTTGTTCCGCTGGCTTGGCCTTGGGGTGACGTCATTACTGGTCGTCTACTAGATGGTGCAGCCGCTGCCTTAAAATTCACCGCCTGAGTGGAATATGCTGACGATGGATTCTTTCGACATTCTTCCCTCGCAATATTTAATAACAAGGCATTCCGAATATTGTGTCTATTGACTTTCTGGATAAATTAAACTTCACTACACCACTAAAAACGATTGTGCAACGGCCACAGACATCTTCTACACGTGCCCTCCCCGGTCACCGGATCTCATAGGGTGACATTTTTTCCCCTGGGGTTTCATCAAATACAATGTTTAGGTCTTTTCACTTGCAACGGCACTGCCGGATTTGGGATTTTCGTTAATGTGAAATGTTTTTTCTTTTAAGGTGCCAGTCACAAGCGCCAAGTTCGCCAAGCACGTCCTGCATTTCATGAGCATGTTCTTCATGATGGGGCTCACGTATTGGCTGGGATCCGACCTCACAACGCACGTAAGTATCGTACTCTCTCTGTTACTGAAGGCGACAGAATTTAAGTAGAAGTCTGACTATTGAAATGATCGGTGTGAATCCTGGAAACGAGGCAGCGGATGCTGCAGCAAGGGACGGTGCTATAAATGGGTGTGAGGTGTATTGGCGTGATAGGTGGCAAGATATTAAAAATTACTTGAAACATACGTTATGGTGGCAATGGGAAGGAGAATGGTCTGCACAAGAGGGAAATAAGTTACGAAGAATAAAGAATACTGTTCGCGTTTGGGATTCGTCCACAAGAGCGTCACGACACGAAGAAGTTTTACTCACCTGGTTGAGGATTGGCCACGTCTTCTGACTCATGGCCATCTCCTACTTGGCGAGCCTCAGCCGGAGTGTGGTCTATGCCATGTTCCACTTACGGTGGAACATTTTTTATTACAGTGTAGAAAATACGACTGTGTCCGTCGGCAGTATGGAATTCGGCTGACTCTCCGTGACACTCTTGGAAAAGATTTTAATTGTACAAATGAGATTTTTATTGAATACAGGACTTGACAAGGTGATGTAGTTTTTGAATGACCCGTTTTACTTATCCTCCGGACTCTTTACATCCGGAGGTTACATTTTTTAGTATATGATTTTAACAAACTTGACATTCGGACCTTTTACATCCGTGCATTTTATAAATGCGCCAGACAGTTTATTTCTGGTGGCATTTGTTTTATTGTTTTGTTGTTTCTTTTTAAATACTATCTAGGGTCTGAGAACTTCTCACTTTTATGGTTTTTATGCATCACCTTGTTGAAACTGCATTTGTTTGCCTTGTTTTAACTGTAACAACGCTTTTTAGTTCTTTTAAGTATTCTGATTATTGTATTGTATTTGTGTTTAGTGAAAGATTTTAGATAAGGGCGCAAATAGCCACAGTAGCTGACGCGCCCATTTTAAACCCCACTAACTCGGTGTGAATTCTACATATTAGTGGCGATTATATATTAATTAATAATCATGGTTTTTCTTTATGTGACGTTTTGAAATTTTTACGAAATGGAAGAGATCAAACCACATTCAGTAATAAATTTATGCTATTTATTAACTTAACTGTCAAAGACAGATGGAAGCCACCGGTGTAGCTCATTCGGCTGACGAGCATGCCTGCTGATCCGGAGTTGCGCTCGGGCGTGGGTTCGATTCCCTCTTGGGCTGATTACCTAGTTGGGTTATTTCCGACGTTTTTTCCCAACCGTAAGGCAAATGTCAGGTAATCTATGGCGAATCCTCGGCCTCATGTCGCCAAATACCATCTCGCTATCACCAATCCCATCGACGAGAAATAACCTACTAGTTGGTACAGCGTCGTTAAATGACTAACTACACAAAAATATATAGATGGATCGTTGCATGCATGGCTGGGTGTAAGGATAGTCTTATCAATGGACAGATGAAGATGAAAAGGAGATAAGATACACAGACGAACAGAAAATGAAGAAAAGTTGGTACGTAGGTAGTATGTAAATGAATTTTGGATGGTAGTTGGGTAATGTGTAAGTGTGTTGTAAGTTATTTGAGTAGCAGGATAACTGGGTAAGTAGGTAATTGCAGAGATGGGTAGCTCCACATAACAAGAAGAGATAAACAAACAGAGAGACAGATAGGTAGATAGACAAACAGGCAAGAAAGATATACAGACACAGGCATGTAAGTAAATAGGTAGGTAGGTAGGTAGGTAGGTAGACAGACAGACTCGCTCTAGCCAGTCCTTACTCAGAGGTGCACACGTATCTTTCCCTCCCGCGTCTGTTTGAGGTGCAGCAAGGATTTTGTATAGTAAAGGTGAGTACACATGCATGTCCCCTCCAAACTTGCAATTGGAACTCATTTGTGTTGTGTATGACAGAAAACTAGAACAACACTACAAGGAGAAGGTACTGTTACCTTTTACCAATCAGTCAATCGCTCCCGCATCCCTTAGTTACGTAACTTTGCTGCTGAGGTCATTTCAATATTTGGAAGCACAGAGGCCTACCCATGTGAACGGTTTTTTTTCCAGAATGAATATCAGTAAAACTAAAGAGACATCCCATTCAACAGACAATCATTTCACGTCCATAATTAGATTTCCTAAAAGTATTTTTTATCTAACGTCCCGCATATTAACGTGTAGTCATTTGGACCTCTGCGTCCATTTAAAATCCAACAATTACATCATTGTTGCAAACAAACAGCCCTACTGAAGCAACTTCAACTTAATGTCCTTCATTTATAGCTAAAAAAACGTAGTTTATAGCTGGAAACCACATAAGGTTAAAAATAGCACTCTGTAGTGCTCATAAGTTATTTTTTTTAATTTGTGCCCTAAATAACTCTGCTGTTTTAAGTAATAGTAGTTTATAAGAATTAACGTCTTGTTTTAACAGTTTCATTGGCATAGTGGTCCAATAAGCAGGTACAATAAAACAAAATATATTTGTATAAGGTTCGATTTAGTTTTTATGTTCTAGAAGGCTTTTAATATCTTTGCCTGACTGGTGTTTAACATTTACATTGGCATTGTCCTCACCCCCACCGGGGTCCTATTATGAGTTCGTGTAATTAGGTCATGTGTTGACTTATTTATATACTAGCCATACCCGTGTGCTCCGCTGCACCTGTTAGAAATAAATATAAAGTAATTACACAATTAAAATAGGACGTTTGATCCAGGGAACATTCGTGTTTGATAGAAGGATAAATCGTTTAATATGTTACTTAATTTAAATTGTATTTAAATAATTAAAATGCGGTCATTTTGGTCCAGAGAGCAATCATTTGGTGCAATGACAATTCCTTTAACATGTTTCTTAATTGTTATTACATGCAACCATAGTTTAATGAAGATTGACATATCATTTAGTTTTAAGGTGTATACTTTATATTACTTGCTATATGTTTCAGAAGTTACTGTAATAACATTGTAGAATTATGTCCATCTAGAGAAACTGCACTTTCCAATGGTGAAATAATAATTAAACAATTAATTAGCTTCCGATATTACTTCATACAAACACAGAAACATTCTCTGTAGGCTATGTTTTAGCTTTCGATTGTTGTTGTCCAAGGCCCCTTATAGACGAAGTCATTTGTTTTTATTTCAGTACAGCGCCTTAGATGGCGTTGTTATTGTAATTTTAAAACTCATTTATCTCATTAAATATCAGTCCTATCAAACTTTTGTATAGAATAAAACTTATCGGAAATTATTTTTAAAGAAACTTTTGTTATGTATCATTTTTCATGAAAATCAATAATAAGCGAGATATTTCGATTTATTTAATTCAGGCCCCCTTATAACCCCCCTTTTAAATAAAGTATTTTGAATACCATAAAGCCATAAGTTACAACGAACTTAATTTATATTCAAATTTTCATATAAATCTGTTCAGCCATTATCGCGTGAAAAGGTAACAAACATCCAGACAGGCAGACAGACAGACATACAAACAAAAATAAAAAAAAAAGTGATTTTCGGTTTTAGGATGGTTAGTTATACATGTTAACACCAATTATTTTTGGAAAATCGAAAATTACTAGAACAATTTTGGCTACAGATTTATTATTAGTATAGATTAAAGATAAGCAATTGACGGAACCTTATACAAATATATTTTGTTTTATTGTCTTATTTTAAAATAAGTTGTGCAATAACTATAGAAAGGTCAGTTTATGTTATCAACAATTTTATCGTTCATTAGGGAAATTCAAATGATTTACTTCCGTATGTCTAATCCTGTATAATCTGTATAATCATTGTGTTTGGGGAATGTTCGCTTTGATGTGGACAGGGTCAAATGTGCAATAAAAATAAGTTACAATTATGTGTGAATGGGAATGCATTGGAAATTTTGAGGCTGTGTTTACTTGTTTAAGAGTCTGGAAGTATACAACGCGGCATATGACAGCGGCTGGTACAAAATGGCGCCACGTTGCAAGTTCTTGGTCATTATGATAATAGCGAGGGCCCAGAGACCAGTCATGCTATCTGCTGGATACATCGGTACCGTCTCTCTTGAGACCTTCGGAGCGGTAAGATTCAGATTATAAAATAGTTGCCTTGTATTTTCTAGATTTGCTGCTGTGAGGTTATCACTAACGTTATCGCAATGGTAATTGACAATTTAAAAATTATAATGATGGACTACATTGTTTTTGAACCAAATTTTCCCTATTAAATGGTCGGAATAAGAGAACACATTGAATGGCCAGCTAGATCACCTGATATCAACCCACTGAATTTCTTCCTGTGAAAGTTTCTTGAGGTCCAGAGTGTATCGTAATAGACCAAACATATTGAACCCCCGAAATTAAAAATGTATTAGACTGAGATGGAATTGTTCACTCGTGAAATTGTGAGAAAGACAATGGACTGATTTCGTGACGAAAACAGGGGCATTGTTTGGCCATGAATGTTTCTGATTTGGAACATCTATTATACTATGAATGTTATCTCAAAATGCTCCTTTCTATATGCAAAATTAGAGTGAAACTCAAACCAAGAAATGGATTCAGAACACCTGAAAATCTGTGCTTCTGTGGCTGACCATGATAATATCTTTGAAAAATATTGGAGTGCAAGAGGTCAAATGACTTTATTGTCAAACGCCTGGCATTAGAAAACAACGACAACAACATATGCAAAAATTTAAAAGTGATTCAATATAATTAAATCGTTTAAAGAAAATGTACAAGAGAACAGTCACTGACATGAATTAGATTTTTATTTGCAGTATCTGTATGTAAAACTGACTGGGTACTTGAAATAATATGCAGAATGCAATAAAAAATGTTAGTTTTAAAAATCCTTTTTTTTTTTGCCGCTACTTTTATTATCTTGAATCATTAATTTTCCAAGAATACTGAAAACTGCCATATCATTGAGTTATTTGGAACAATTTTTGTGCATATGCTTTTCGTGAAATGAATGTAAAAAAAGTCAATAGCAATATGCCATACTGTCCACCGCTGTTCAGTAATGGTTCGCATGTCTGACCGTGAGACGAGCGGACCCGGGTTTAAATCCTGGTTGGAAGAAGTTACCTGGTTGAAGTATTTTCCATGGTTTTCGCTGAACCTATTAAGAGCAAGTGCTGCGCAATTTTACCAAAAAATACTATACTCTCAATTATATATATACATATGAAGAACGCTATTCGAAGTTAATAACCAAATTTCAGAGTTTAAATCAAGAGTGTAACGAAGTTATATGAATTTCAATCCATTTCACAGAAATAAATGAATATTACATGGTTGCGATCTAAGCCCTATAAATAGGATCACAAAAAACAACATAGAAATCAGTATTAATTGGATTACAACTCATAAATAAATCAGTAGTATACAACCCATTGCATGCTTGCAAAAACAGAAGATGATTTACAATATTAACAGCAATCCATTCAAATAAAATTGGCAAAAATTCTATATGAAAATTCCCTTAACAAAATCTAAAACAAATAAATTAAGCAGGGTAAAAATGCATGCCTTCGCGTGGGTTATGTGCAGTTAGGATGCAGCCCGCATAGTGGCTAGAAGCGCAAGCGGCATACCGATAGAATCGGTTATACATAATCCCCCAACTCAAGCGCATATCTTTATTCTGTTTCAGATATTTGACAGTTTCGTTTAATATTATTTTCTGCCTTTGTTACATAGGATGTCGTCCTTGTACAACTGTACATTTTTAGGCATATTACATTCACAAGCGTTAAGGTACTCCTCCACGGAGCTAGTTTTCTGCCCATTGCAATGAATTTCCAGCGCAAGGTCGCTATTGCACCGTGTAAATTACACAGCGAGCTGCTAGATTGCATAGGCTGTAGGAAAAAGCGCACAAATGACTTCTGGCTTGCAATACGATTCTTGCGCCGTGTACACAGCGATAAGGAAAGTCTGGCGCTACCTCCTTCTGGCATGGTCAGGTTAGATATTATGGCAGCTGGCGCAGCAAGTCTTTTGTACGGTGCTAGCGATTCCATTGGGTGTATTGAAGGAAAACAGCAGAAGAGTGAGAAAATACTGTAAGTACTGATAGAAATGATAATATATATTGTATTATGTATATAATGTAGGACCTAAATCTTTATTTATTATAGTATATTTTATTGGATTATAGCAAAGCATTTGACTCTGTTGACATGGATCTACTATTAACTAAACTTCGAGTGTTAAATTTTTCTGACAGTGTTATCACCTGGATGCACTTCTACCTCACTGGCCGCCAGCAGCGTGTTGTCTTTAATAATCAGTTCTTCTCCTGGCAGACAGTAGAGTCAGGATTTCCCCAGGGTTCAGTATTGGGTCCATTGCTTTTCTGTCTCTATATTAACGATATCGCCAAGTCATTTAAATATTGCAGATATCATATTTATGCAGATGATGTTCAATTATACATTTCTGCCAGTCCTGATAGACAAAGTGACTGTATTAATATACTCAATGAAGATTTCGAATCCGTTTCATCTTGGTCTCAACAATTCGGACTTAACTTAAATACAGATAAATCACAGGCTATCTTATTTTCGAATAAAAGATTAATCCCCGATATTAATAAGCTGAACCTTCCTCCTGTGACTTTGAATAAAGCGATCATTCCATTCAGTTCAACTGTAAAAAACCTGGGAGTTCATTTTGAATCTAACCTTACCTGGGACACGTATATCAAACACAGATGCAAGAAAGTATTTTCCACTCTTCACTCATTAAAAAGATTGTACCACTATCCAGCTAAATTAAAGCAGACGCTTGTACAGACTCTTATTATGCCTCATTTCGATTATTGTGACGCTTTATTCAGTGATCTCAGGGTGGATTTATCCCAGAAACTGCAAAGCGCTCATAATGCGTGTGTTCATTTCATTTGTAATGTCCGCTACTACGATCACATTTCGCCTTCTTTCGATAAATTATTGTGGCTCAGGTTAAATGAGAGGAGAAAGTTACATTCCCTTTCTCTCTTATACCGAATTTTGCACACCTCTACTCCCTCTTACTTATCTGTTCGATTCCACAGTCTTTCTCAGCATCATAACTTAAATACTCGGTCACAATATGATAACATGCTAGAAATACCACTCCACACATCATCTCTTTATTCTTCATCTTTCACTGTTGCTACTTCTCGTCACTGGAATTCTCTGCCGCCTGAAGTCAAGGGCTGTTGAGCGTTAATTTCCTTTAAATGTAAATTATAAAAATATCTTATGATGAGTTGCCAGACCTAATGCGTTGCAAATATTTAATGGAATGTATTCCACTGTATTTATTTTTTTTTCTTATTTTTATTATCTAAATCGTGTTTATTTATCACTTAACACCAATATGTATCCCACTGTGTATTTGTTTTTTATTATTAATCTATTTTTTTGTGTACATTTTATTCGATTGTCGGTTTCTGGTTTAATTATGTAAATCCTACTTAATTGTAATCTAATACTAATATGTATACTAATGTGTTTATTTTTATTTTTACTGTGTACATTTTTTTATTGAATTATCGGCTTCTTTTTTTATGTGATTCGTATTTGATTCTAACAACATTAATATGTATTCCACTATGTTTATTTTTATTTTATGAAATAAATTTTTATGTAACTACCTCTTTTGATCTCATTATGTACTTAAATTGTATCAGTATGTAATTACTTAATTCCGATCCAGTTTTATGTTCAACTATGTAAGCAAGTTTTAATCCTGGTTGAGTGTAAGAGAAGGCCTTACGGCCTTAACTCTGCCAGGTTAAATAAAGTCATTATTATTATTATTATTATTATTATTATTATTATTATTATTATATGGTTTGTGTATATATATATAGTGCTTAAAAACAGTGTCACATATTTTTATAGGAGATAGTATAGGTCGAAACTAGAAAACATTTCCCTTAAACATGTGTCCGGAAACAAATATCTGTTGAGATATGGCCCATGTTATATATATTTATGAGTTACATCAACACACTCCCAGGTCTGGGCGTTTAGCCTCTCTCTGAGCGTTACTGCGCGTTTAACCCTCAATGGGAGAGAGAATATTTTCTATGATACGTGCACTTGCAGGAGTAGGATGAGACAGGTACCTGTAGATCGCTCAAGCTAACACAAATCGCCCAGCCCTGCACTAACCCATTAATATTAAATATTATGAGGTTGATATATGTATAATGTGTAGAAATGGTTCTGATATTGTGAATTAACATACAGTATAATCAAGAATATTTCTTATTTTATTGAAAATTTTGTCTTACATTATCACTTTATTTGTTTAAGGTGAAAATGGAAAAATAATTACAATGGACACGTGAACGAGTAAGGCTACACTGTGACTGTTAGTGCTACAAGGTCATGTAGAATGCTCTTGCGCCAGAGAATCCAGCGTGAATTTCATAGCGACATGTAAACATGTGCTGCAAGATCTTCCTGACAGCTTCTAGCGCTATATAAAAAATTGCAAATAGCGCGCTATTCTGGCCATGTGTGTAAACGTGATGTGATATTTATGTTGCGATATTAAAATAGCGCGCTATATAACTAGCATCGTGGACGAGTACCTTTAGTTACCGGTAGTTTTCTTAAATCGCTTCAATTTTATAATCTCTTTCAATTCTTTCAGTTTGTACGGGTTGTTCATACACATTTGACAATAATTCTTTACTAATGAGTTAATGACCCTTCTTAAAAAATATGTTCAATTAAAAATGTATGCGCTGTAACAGAATAACAGAAATGCAGATTGACATTTTTTGGAAGACATTAAAAGATGAGTCACAAATTCTCTAATATTTTCTTCACATCCACAACCGCAAAGTTTTATATTTCTGTTTGTATACTATAACTGAAACATTACTTTAATGTTAGAGTTTTGCTTCCCGTGAAAATGTAGAAAGTATCATAGGAAATTAGCTTGCCTTCTTCAACTGAAATTTATGTGTTGTGTGAAGCAATGCGAAGGAAGTAATCTTCATTGTGTGTGTTGATGATGCATTAATAAAAATTATCCGTTTTATTTGTCGGAATAGCCTTACTCTTACACGTAGCCAGTAAATTTTAGACAGACATTATTGGATGTCATATCTCAACAGAGGATGAATGGAAACTCTTCTAAGCAAAACATTTTTCTAATATATTGTAATGCCTTTATTGTTGACAGCTAGTTCAGTCAGCAGCTTCATACGAAACGGTTCTGCAGCAGATGCAATAGCCAAGAAAATGGAGCTTTCGCACTTAACAGAATTCTGCAGAAGAGCTTCTTAGTCTTAAGAGATGTTAGAATTTCACATTAGTACAGTGAGAACAATTACTTGTAGCAAAGAAATATTGACCTAATTAAACGTGTTTTCTTAAATTGCTGACATGCTCACCACTTTTTAAGTGTACCCACATTTCTTTGTCACCAACAACACAAAACTGGTGGTTCCAAATGTAAATCTAGGAGGACACAATTATTTGCTCTTGTAGCATAAAGAATGATACAAAATAATAAAATTCCTTGCTGCTATTAGAGTACTGTTTTGATGGCATAAAACGAATCATTGTCAAAGATTGCACAACACAGTTCGTCATATAATAAATTTAAGAACAAATTTAATGTAATCATCACAGGAAGTTAATAAAACAAAATAATACATGATACAATATTGTGACTCATTATTTTCTTTTTTTAATTTCGTAACATTTTCTGCATGGTTTATGTGATTTATTTTATTACTGATGCAGCTTCCCTTTTAACTACAGACCTGATGAATGTTGACTGGCGAAATGCAGTCAGTTAATTTTTTTTTTCTTTTTAGATTTTTTCACCAGGGGTATAATACTCTGCACCTTGATTTTACAATTAGCTTCCTAAAATCATGTTAATTATAGGTTTATTCTGACTTATCCAGATAGAATATCCTCCATGGTGTTTGGTGACGCTAACAATCTCATAACACTTTCCGGAATTTTAATAATAATTTAATAATACTCGAAATTCCAGTAGAAACCTATGTTTATTCGAAGTTACATATAGATTCATCAATATGTACGGTATACAGGGTAATTCACGACTAATGACCCACGCTTTAGGATTCTATAGACCATTTTGACCATAAAGTGCCATATGAACATGGGTCCAATTATAATTAGTTAGGAAGATATTTGTAAAACTCCAAATGCCATACTGTGATTCAGGCTTTGGAGTTTCTTGCATCGTAATACAAATATTGGAACGTAAACTAAACGATGTTCTGCACTGTGACGTGAAGTTCAGGGTTAGAGGTGAAGGGAAAAATAGGTCTACTCCTATTGTGCAAGCTGCTGTGCTCATCAGGGACAATCATGTCAAGATACGGGACGCCATGCACGCCATTAACATCCATGCGGCCAAATGCATTGAAATGGAATGAGTGATATTTGAAGATCTGCTTCCAAACTGAGGTTTGTTCATTTTATGACTAATACACTATTTTTAATTAATATTTCTGTGTATTTTAAGTGAATAATTCTTAGTTCTGCTCAAAATCACTGTTACATTCTTAGGATTCAATCAGCTGTAACTCCATAAGAGTTGATAATCGGACCCATGATCATAGAACTGATTTCTAAAGCTCAGTCATTAGTTATGAATCACCCTCTAGCCTATAGACCTATGAGATATAACAGTCATGATAAATTGGTTTAAACATACCTTACCTTAAATGAAAGGCACAAATTATCGATGTAATTGAAATAGGCTGTTTAAATAAAATATTAAATAAATTACATAACTATTGGTGCGAAGAAAACCAAATGATTGTCAATATAGAGAAGATAAATTGCCAACTTTTCTCACTAGACTGGAAAGCTAGAAATCTGGCTCTATACTATAATAATCATATAAAAACACCACATGAGACAAAGTATCTCGGTGTCACATTTGGCAATAAATTATCCTGGAATCATCTTGCAAAAAATCAACAAATGGGATCAAAATCCTGGAAAGATTAGGTAGTACCAGATGGGGATGCTCAACAAATACGCTCAATACTAAATATCACATGTACATCAAGCCTATTCTGCTGTGTTGTGGTTACATCACCATAAAGTATAGAAAAGCTAATAAAATTCAAAACAGTGCATTGAGAATTATTACAAGTAGCGTTAAATCAACTCCATTAGAAGCAATACGCATGATTAGCAAAAATTGTCCAATAACTCTTAAACTACAAGAACAAGCTTTACTCCAACATGAAAAGCTCATGCGACTTCAGGGAAATAAAAGGGAACAGAAAATAGGCCTACCCCAGTAAGGAAATTAATTACACCCTTGCAGAAAGACCTTTGGGGATGCCGAGACCAGTGGCGGCTGATTGACTGAGGCAAGTGAGACCGGGCCTCAGTCACCTGGCTTAACAGAAATCAAATTTTGTGTTTTTATATAATGCATTAGTTATTTGAATGAAGCATCGCTGTAGAAGCATTTTAAAACTTTGTGATGTATATAGACCTGTTTTGCAGTAAAATTTACTCCTGAGGCCAGAATCACTCGTGCAGGGTCTGATTGTGGTGTATATAGACCTGTTTTGCAATAAAATTTGTTCCTGAGGCCAGAATCGTTCGTGCCGGGTCTGTCTTCTGAATTTCCTGTATTTTCGCGGGGTTTGAGCTTGCGCTTAAAACGTTGTAGCCGAGGCACAATCCGTCTGGCCTTGTGGCCTGGTCAGGTTTCACTCCTCACATCCATGGACCGGCCTCAAGGGTAGAGTGGGGTGGGAATAGCAATGGTGACTTGTCTTCCTAAATAGGTCATAAATAACACAAATTCCAGTTCTTTGGCAGGCAGAGACCCACACTATTCCCTCCCCTTATGTCTCAGTTTATGACTTAAGCGAGGGTGTTGTTCTATTGTACTTGGTAGTACAGTCAATCCGCTCTGGTACAGTAGTGAATCTGGGCCAATGTTGTTATGTATTTCGGGAAAATATAAACAGAAACAAATGCGAGAAATAATGCTGGTGTAGTTAATTCATTGTTAAAGTGTTCTTTTTTCAAGAAGAAATAATATTGAAAGAAAGGAAGTTTTAAATAAAGAGAGAGACTACCGAGATACCTACGACATCGCTGACAATTTTTCTGACAGATAATCTTAAAACGCGAGTTTCTATTGCATCCTGGTATGGGCAACATAAATGGTAAGTGGTAATGTGGTGTAAAATAAACTTCTCTGTTGGCCTTGTTTGTTGCTGTCAAGGGAAAAAAATAAAAACAACAGAAAGGAGGGGATTTTCAACACATAATGTGGGTTGCTTCATCACACTGAAACAATCACTGAATCTCACAGCATAACAGCTTATTTGGTGAGTGACATTATTTTTCATCAATAGTAGGCTAATAATAATAGAACTAATAATAATAATAATAGAACTAATAATAATAATAATAATACAGTAATCATGATATTAATAATATAACAATAATTAATATCGTAAATAAACATTTCCTATCGGAGGCACTTAAACTAGTTGCATCTGGCCTCACCGAGGATTTTGATCACCGGCCGCTACTGGCCGAGACTTAGATGGGAAGATGATACAAAAATGGATTTGAGGGAGGTGGGATATGATGGTGACTGGATTAATCTTGCTCAGGATAGGGACCGATGGCGGGCTTATCTGAGGGCGGCAATAAACCTCCAGTATCTCGACGCCCTCGGTAGCGCAGTTGGTATAGCGCTGGCCTTCTATGCTCGAGGTTGCGGGTTCGATCCCGACCGAGGTCGATGGCATTTAAGTGTGTTTAAATGCGATAGACTCATGTCACTAGATTTACTGGCATGTAAAAGAACTCCCGCAGGACAAAAATTCCTGCACACCGCCGATGCTGATATAACCTCTGCAGTTGCGAGCGTCGTTAAATGAACCATATTTTGCATGTATGTATTTATTATTATTATTATTTTACGACGCTTTATCAACATCTCAGGTTATTTAACGTCTGAATGAGATGGTGATAATGACGGTGAAATGAGTCTGGGGTCCAGCACCGATACCCAGCATTTGCTCATAGTGGGTTGAGGGAAAACTCCGGAATCAAGTTTTGAGTGAGTGCTTTCCAGTATCATAGAATGGAATATGAGGAATATACTTGAAATTGTCATAAGTCAGAAAATTGCATATTATTAAGAGCTCAAGTAAATTGATTATTTAAGCTTTCATTACTAGTATTGCAATTAACATTGTGTGTGTTGCCAACATAATGAAAAAAACACTTCTGGTTTTCACTTCGGCTATGAATTCGTAAAGAGTGGTAAAAGCAAGGAAGAAAGAAATATTCATTTGATCGGTTTTTAACACGTGACTGGATAAGTCAGAAATAAACGCAGGTACAGGTAATTCATTATACAAAAATACAAACTTTGCTTTGCTATTCAAGTAATTTCTCATGCCAAACAACAATTTCCCTCATGTCGATTGTCTCGATCAGTCTCGATGCTTCACAGTAACAAAAGAATACCCTAGCAATCGGAGGTAGTTTTTCACTTGTTCTTCATGTCAGTAGGTCCCGGACGTTGAGTACTTCCGGTGATTCAAAACAGCTAAACATAGGAGGGATTATATTGTGTTTGCACTACAGATAATTTATCATTTAACGAAATAAACGGGATATCGATGGACGGTAAATATCTAATTAGCTGTAAACAACAACAGTCTTGTAAAGTATATTTTTGAAAGGGAGGTAATATACAATGGAAATGTGATCGTAAGTGGGAAAATTGGGTCTAGCATCTTTAGGCCTAACGTATAGGTTAGAATCTCATTAAGTCGCTGGTGGAATCAGAAATTTAACGTAAATTTGTCTCAACAAGTAAATTTGTTGCTGATATGATGTATTCGGGTCGTTTGAATCCCTCTGTATTTCATTTTACTTTATATTTGATATTAATCTGCGTAAAATTTAATTAAATTGCGAAATAACTTTTCAAAGATGTTAAGTTTTCATTATCGGTTTACAGAAAATTGATGTACACAATTAAAATGGGTTTTATATATGTGGAAAAAGTTTGTGTATTCTTAAACGGTGTGAATATGCGATATATATGTAGACCTACGTGATATAATGCATTTAGATAATATAGTATGTGCTGGGATGTGTTTATTTCATACTAAATAGAATGTTTATTTTTGTTTTATAATATCAGAAGAACCGTTTTATAAGACTGTGAAGTTTATTGGAAGACTATAGAACTAAATACATTTAAGTAATAATCTTACAATTTACTAATAAAATTAATACGTTACATTTCAGATATACAGTCATGGTGGGAAGTACCAAGTATTGCTCATTTCTGTTCATTGTTTCGAGCAGCGTTCAATCTCTTGGACTTCGATATTGAGGTTAGTAAGTCATACTGTGTAGGTATAACTTCATATATACGTTATTTTTGAGTCTGTAAGTATTCAAATTGCAAAGTTTTAGCGAGAATTGTTGAATTACATTTATGTTATAAATAGGTTTAGTGAGCGCCTTATACAATATGTATGTATCGAGTGTTTTGCATTGATGGTAATTAATATCAGAGAGGATGTGCATGAGCAGACATTTTAGTAGAACTTTATTGCCCTCATGTTTATTCATTTATGGTTTTTTTGACACAGTAAGCTAATTTTCATAAAATTGAATCCAAATCACTGCTGTAAATGCAACTATGTATTTTTTTGGTCATCCTTAGTCATATGATCCGTATCGGTGGTAAAATTAATACACCCTGTTAGATCTTTGAGGTCTTTTTAGGCTTTCGGAAGTGGTGGTAGTTGTAATATATATGTAGTAATCCGTAGTTTGAAATTCTAAAGTACCAGTGAGTGTGTAGAATGTTTTCTGTTTTGTAGATTACCACTTTGTCGTTTTATGTTGAGATCCCTTGGTAAACAGAGCATTTTGCCACACTGGCCCTGACTTTCCAGCGACGAATTTACTTAGCAAAACGCCTGTTCGAGCAAATTTTTGACAGCCTGCGGTAGTTACAGAATATCTTGTATGCGTGAATTTTTGATCCTGCTACACACCACAGATGGAAGAAAAAAGAACTTATTGAAATAATTTAAAATAACGTAACAATTGTAGCACACCACTCTGAAGACATCGTGTGATTGCTGCAACTGCTACGAACCTGCCCTCAAATATCTTAGTTTCTTATATATCCTGCAGATAATTTTCTTAGACATTTTCATACGAAATCATTGAACATAACCTGGTGATATCATCATTGTGTTGCAGTAAGCGGGAAAACACTCATTTTTCGGTCCACAGTAAATCTGTTTGTGTATCTACCAGAAGTATATGTGCAAGGCATAAAAGCCTCAACAAACCAAACCTTACCTGTCATTAACCCTTAAGAAATTCGCGTAATTTATTTTTGAGATATATGTATACTCGTAAAGTTATACTATCTCTGAGTTTCTTTCCACCATGAAATAATGAAATACAAATGAGACATCAGACTCGTGTATGGTGCATAGTGAGATCGAAGATTCAATCAATGTATTTTATATTATTACAAAATTTCGAAGGTGAGATACAACACAATGGATGCATTTTATTGTATTGGAACAATGATACCCACAACATACTTTCAATTTACTGTCAATCTCACATTGTTTCCTTGAATTTTGGGCAGTTAATGCCTGTTCTTGGACTAGAGGAACGTTTATTTTTGACGAATGGAAGTTGACTTGAAATATAAACGTCAATGTATATGCCCAACTTGGAGCCAGGCCACAAAAGGGAAATACACAGTAGGAGGAGAATTCGATCCAGTGCTGTGGATTGAATTCGGCGTAGCTCAGTGGTCAGAGCACTTGGTATGTAGAACCAAGGACCCGGGTTCGATCCCCGGCACTGGAGCAAATTTATCTCCTCAAATATTAATCGTCACTATAACAGATATTATTCTGTTGGACCAATGAATAACATCTTTAGTAAATTCGTCTAGCTATAGTACTGTTGCTCTAATTTCCAGCAGCCAATCGCGTTGCAGGTCAGCTACATTTAAACGTGTGCGTCTTGTGATTCGCTGAGGAAGATATTATTCATTTCTTAAGGCTCGATAAATACTTAATAAAATCGCCCGCCATTTTGGCTATTTCGTTGACGTTCGCAGAAAGGACACGAAGACGTTCTTTGCCGCTCAATTATTTGCTGAATTACAGTGCGTTTGATTTATTATCATAGGAGCTACAGCATGATAATGTTTAACGGTGTGGCAAATAGATTCCTCGTATGGTAGCTCGGCAACGAAAGAACAAAAATGGCGAACGATACTACCTACCTAGACTTTATAGAGCCTTCACTTCCTAAGACGTAAAGAAAGAGGAGTCTCGCCGGGAATAACAGCGTCGCGACTATAGCAGTGCATATTTCTGTACAGATTTCTGTACACTTTACTGCGGAATCCCGGCCATTAGTCACTCAGCTGAGTGCGTTCCTTGTATAATGGCAGTTGACTTGAAATATAAACGTCAACATATTTGCCCAACTTGGAGCCAGGCCACAAAAGGGAAATACACAGTAGAAGAAGAATTCGATCCAACTGTGGATTGAATTCAGCGTAGCTCAGTGGTCAGAGCGCTTGGTATGTAGAACCAAGGACCCGGGTTTGATCCCCTGTGCCGGAGCGAATTTTTATCCTCAAATATTAAATGAATTATGTTAGGTAAAGCACATTAATAGGATTTTAATTGATAAAGATTTTGTTTCACTTCATGCATTTTTTATGTCATATGATCCGAGAAATCATACTGTAACTTTTAAGTTCTTTATAATTATTTGAAAAATGTTATTGTATTGTCATTGTTGAGTGTTATTGATTTACTCTCAACATAACTTGTAATGTTCACAGGAACTGGAAGAAGCCCTTTTGACAGATGGAGCAGAAGATTCTGGAAGTTCCCTTCTCCAAGAACTAATTGTGAGGCTTTTGTGTGGTTGCCTCGGGAATAATGACATTTCAACATTCAATTATCAGATGTTTTTGCGCCGCTTGTTCAGGCAGAAATGTCAGGTGAATTTAAACTTTGTATGTAATTAACTCATATTGTTATGCATTTTAATTTACGAATTTTGCTCTGGTTAAAAACAAGACACTCTGTTTTTTTAGGTTCTTCTCTCTTAGTTTTAAAAAAAGTTTACAACAATTATTTGCTTTGTGTGAAATGCGTGTTATTATTCGGTTGAGAAGCTCTTGTCATCCAGTCTGCTGTCCAAAAATCTGAAAGTTAGAATTTATAAAACAGTTATATTACCGCTTCTTCTATATGGCTGTGAAACTTGGACTCTCACTCTGAGAGAGGAACATAGGTTAAGGGTGTTTGAGAATAAGGTGCTTAGGAAAATATTTGGGGCTAAGCGGGATGAAGTTACAGGAGAATGGAGAAAGTTACACAACACAGAACTGCACGCATTGTATTCTTCACCTGACATAATTAGGAACTTGAAATCCAGACGTTTGAGATGGGCAGGGCATGTAGCACGTATGGGCGAATCCAGAAATGCATATAGAGTGTTAGTTGGGAGACCGGAGGGAAAAAGACCTTTAGGAAGGCCGAGACGTAGATGGGAGGATAATATTAAAATGGATTTGAGGGAGGTGGGGTATGATGATAGAGACTGGCTTAATCTTGCACAGGATAGGGACCGATGGCGGGCTTATGTGAGGGCGGCAATGAACCTTCGGGTTCCTTAAAAGCCATTTGTAAGTAAGTAAGTAAGTATTTGCTTTGTGTTCTAGAAGTAGATATGAAATGACGAACTTTAGTTATTAGCTCTTCCCTTCCTGTTCTCCAGTGAAACGTAGTACAGTACCCTATAAGATGCTAATTAAGTAAACCGCTTATTAACCGGGACCACATATGAGGCAGGTAGGGGAGAGTCGGGTAGTATCGGACATCGGGTAATATCGGACAGTGAGTTTCATCTACCACACGATGATAGTACCTGATTGACATGGTTACGTTTCTGTGATGTCGCATAGAGAAACGTAACCATGTCATTCAGGTACTACCATATGGTGGTAGATGAAAGAAACGCACTGTCCGATACTACCCGATGTCCGATACTACCCGACTCTCCCCTACACTAATTTTGACTTACATACAGTGACATCTAAAACTTTTTCCTTACATTTTTATTGTACCTTGTTTTTTTATTATACCATGCAGGCTTTGCTTAATCATAAGTTGTCAGCATGTCTGGCCACGAAACCAGGTGGCTGGGTTCGAATCCCGGTCAGGGCAAGTTACCTGGCTGAGGTTTTTTCCGGGGTTTTCCCTCAACCCAATATGAGCAAATGCTGGGTAACTTTCGGTGCTGGACCCCGGACTCATTTCACCGGCATTATCACCTTCGTTTCATTCAGACGCTAAATAACCTAGATGTTGTTGTTGTTTTCTAATGCCAGGCATTTGACAATAAAGTCATTTGACCTCTTGCACTCCAATATTTTTCAAAGACATTGTCATGGTTAGCCACTGACGCACAGATTTTGAGATGTTCTGAATCCATTTCTTGATTTGAGTTGCACAATGGGCAGTTAGGGGACTGATATATTCCAATTCTATGCAGATGCTTGGCCTGTTGCCAATCTAAATGCAGCTACAGACGATTTGCGTGGTAAATCGGGAATCAGCTGTGGATTATGATGCAGAGAGTTCCATTTTTTCCCTTGAGATTGTGTTATCAAATTTTGTTTGTTGAAGTCTAAGTATGTAAATAACCTAGATGTTGATACAGCGTCGTAAAATAACCCAATAAAATAAAATAATTGTAAGTTTTAGTTGCCATGGTAATATTTTAAGTACACTGGGGCGTGCTTCCGAACAGGGACAGCGGTATTTTCTCTAGGTACAATCAGAACATAGTTAAAAATGCAAGGAAAAAGTTTATGATGTCACTTTCAATGTCTATTAGCAATTTTTTTCATTGAAATACATGATTCATGAAAGGTAATACAGCATTACTATACTTGAACTCCCCTACCCAATCACAACAACCCCCACTGAAACCGAGCCACCAATCATAACAATGCCTGGTGAATTCAACGATAAAAAAAACACGTTCCCGTCATTTCCGAAAAATAAACACCAAAACACTATTTTCACCTTATAAAACTATCATAAAATCAAGAGCCCTTATTTAAAAAACCGTGCAGTAGTCGAACTCCTCTGAGTGCAGTACTGAACTCTCATAAATTTGAGATAAAGTGACCGTAAAAATTTATCTGTCAGCTTATAGAAGTTCTAACATCTATAGTCCCGTCGCTCTAATTTCCGGCAGCCAATCGCATTGCAGGTCGGCTACATTTGAACGTGTGCGTCTTGTGATTCGCTGAGGAAGACGTTATTCATTTCTTAAGGCTCGATAAATACTTAATATAATCGCCCGCCATTTTGGCTCTTTCGTTTTCGTTTGCAGAAAGGACACGACGTTATTTGCTGCTCAATTAGTTGCTGAATTATAGTGCGTTTGATTTATTATCATAGGAGCTACGACATGATAATGTTTAACGGTGTGGCAAATAGATTCCTCGTATGGTAGCTCGGCAACGAAAGAACAAAAATGGCGAACGATACTATCTACCTAGACTTTATAAAGCGTAGACGTAAGCAAAGAGGAGGAGTCACGCCGGGAATAAAAGCGTTGTGACTATAGAAATCCATCTTCACTAATAAAATCACCAATGTATTGTTAACTTCGATAGTAGACAGACTTTGTTAGAACAGTTCTCGTCACATCCGTTTTCCATAGTGTTAACGTGAATGAGGATCCATTGTAGCACAATTGTTGTACTTTCGGTTTAAGGAGCTTGATCATTGATTGGATATCATGAGGGCCTTTTCAATCTTCAGAGAATAAAATTTATACCAATTTTATTGTTAATATTGATTTGTAAATTAAATAATTTTATCATTGTGAGGCTAGCATTCACTTCAGAATGCCCACATCTGTTTGCAGATTTTCGTTTCCCTCACATAGATGTGATGACTACAGCTCGGACATGTAGGCCTAAGCACTTAAGATATTAAAAATAGGCAGGCAAAAAAGCACTAAAACATTCAAAATAGGCACGAAAATGCGAACCAATTTTAAGAAGTACATATATAATGGATATAGCCTGTAAATTATGAATATTTTCAATTATTTTAGAATTTGATATTGATGTATTTTATGACGAATTAAGCTCGGAAAATGAATGTAATTTTAATATGACAAGAAACTCAGAAGGCTATGAAAGAACAGTTCAGAAAAAGCTCCAACAATGTAAAATCCCAAACTAGTTTTCAGAATGTATCTCAACAGAGCTGTTCATTCATGTTAAAATCCCGGAAAAATGTTATCTTTGCTTTGCTCCCACATAACCTATAACCTTACTATACTGCACGTGCAGGGGAGGGGGGGGGGTGTGTGTGTGTGTGTGTGTGTGTGTGTGTGTGTGTGTGTGTGTGTGTGTGTGTGTGTGTGTGTGTGTGTGTGTGTGTGTGTGTGTGTGTGTGTGTGTGTGTGTGTGTGTGTGTGTGTGTGTGTGTGTGTGTGTGTGTGTGTGTGTGTGTGTGTGTGTGTGTGTGTGTGTGTGTGTGTGTGTGTGTGTGTGTGTGTGTGTGTGTGTGTGTGTGTGTGTGTGTGTGTGTGTGTGTGTGTGTGTGTGTGTGTGTGTGTGTGTGTGTGTGTGTGTGTGTGTGTGTGTGTGTGTGTGTGTGTGTGTGTGTGTGTGTGTGTGTGTGTGTGTGTGTGTGTGTGTGTGTGTGTGTGTGTGTGTGTGTGTGTGTGTGTGTGTGTGTGTGTGTGTGTGTGTGTGTGTGTGTGTGTGTGTGTGTGTGTGTGTGTGTGTGTGTGTGTGTGTGTGTGTGTGTGTGTGTGTGTGTGTGTGTGTGTGTGTGTGTGTGTGTGTGTGTGTGTGTGTGTGTGTGTGTGTGTGTGTGTGTGTGTGTGTGTGTGTGTGTGTGTGTGTGTGTGTGTGTGTGTGTGTGTGTGTGTGTGTGTGTGTGTGTGTGTGTGTGTGTGTGTGTGTGTGTGTGTGTGTGTGTGTGTGTGTGTGTGTGTGTGTGTGTGTGTGTGTGTGTGTGTGTGTGTGTGTGTGTGTGTGTGTGTGTGTGTGTGTGTGTGTGTGTGTGTGTGTGTGTGTGTGTGTGTGTGTGTGTGTGTGTGTGTGTGTGTGTGTGTGTGTGTGTGTGTGTGTGTGTGTGTGTGTGTGTGTGTGTGTGTGTGTGTGTGTGTGTGTGTGTGTGTGTGTGTGTGTGTGTGTGTGTGTGTGTGTGTGTGTGTGTGTGTGTGTGTGTGTGTGTGTGTGTGTGTGTGTGTGTGTGTGTGTGTGTGTGTGTGTGTGTGTGTGTGTGTGTGTGTGTGTGTGTGTGTGTGTGTGTGTGTGTGTGTGTGTGTGTGTGTGTGTGTGTGTGTGTGTGTGTGTGTGTGTGTGTGTGTGTGTGTGTGTGTGTGTGTGTGTGTGTGTGTGTGTGTGTGTGTGTGTGTGTGTGTGTGTGTGTGTGTGTGTGTGTGTGTGTGTGTGTGTGTGTGTGTGTGTGTGTGTGTGTGTGTGTGTGTGTGTGTGTGTGTGTGTGTGTGTGTGTGTGTGTGTGTGTGTGTGTGTGTGTGTGTGTGTGTGTGTGTGTGTGTGTGTGTGTGTGTGTGTGTGTGTGTGTGTGTGTGTGTGTGTGTGTGTGTGTGTGTGTGTGTGTGTGTGTGTGTGTGTGTGTGTGTGTGTGTGTGTGTGTGTGTGTGTGTGTGTGTGTGTGTGTGTGTGTGTGTGTGTGTGTGTGTGTGTGTGTGTGTGTGTGTGTGTGTGTGTGTGTGTGTGTGTGTGTGTGTGTGTGTGTGTGTGTGTGTGTGTGTGTGTGTGTGTGTGTGTGTGTGTGTGTGTGTGTGTGTGTGTGTGTGTGTGTGTGTGTGTGTGTGTGTGTGTGTGTGTGTGTGTGTGTGTGTGTGTGTGTGTGTGTGTGTGTGTGTGTGTGTGTGTGTTTTTTTTTTGGCATATTCAGAATTCGTTAAAAAATGATAGGTCTGTACAAGTAATGAAAAATTAAAATACCAAAGCACAAGCCTCTAGTGTCATTTAACATTTCATAATGATAATAATAAAAATAATTATTTTATTTTACCTGGCAGAGTTAAGGCTTTAAGGCTTTCTCTTCCACTCAACCAGATTGCAACAGGAACAGTACATTGCGGAAAATCCAGTTTCCGCAATGACTAATACACACCACTTCTGACTAAGTGTCTATGTGACTGTGGATTTTAGTTTACTGTTGATAACAATATACATAATGGAAGTGAAATAACTCTGCATATTTTCAAAGTGATGTTTCCATGAATTGTTAGTCGCCAATGTCTGATGGAGTTGTATATATTGAATAAAAGTGGTGAGAGGGGGCATCCTTGACGAACTCCACAGTGTATTGGTCTCCACTGGGTATGTTCTGATCCAATAGTAATTTTGATAATGTTGTGGTTATATAATTCGTAAATTGTTCTTTTAATTGCGTTTGGAACTGAATCGTCTGCCAAAATTTGAAAGAGATTATTTCTGTCAACATGGTCAAAAGCTTTTTCGTAATCAATAAGAACCAAGTGAGTTTCTTTATTAAATTTCCTTTGTTTTTCGATCAAAATCTTCAGAGTAAAATATCCATCTGCGCAAGATCTGCCTTTTCAAAAACCGTTTTGTTCCTCACCAATGAGAGTTTTGTAGTGAGCTTTCAACTTAAGAGCTATTATTCTTGAGAAAATTTTGTATCCACTATTTAGGTCAGGAGACTGATTCCTCTGTAGTTTGTGCAATCTTTGATGTTGCCTTTCTTGAAGATTGGGATGATGATAGCTTTTTGCCGTGATGTTGGTAGAGCCTCTAGATGAAATAGTAATAGGACCAATCTGTTATGATAACACTGTAAATGGACGTAAGTATAGAACTGAGATTCTTCAACAGTTTTTCGTCTTATTAACTAAGAAAGAATGGTTATCCACTTAAAAGTCTTTTGAGAAAACACTCTAGCAAAAGTACTATACATGAAGCTAATATGCTCGAAAAAGACAATGCGAGGGCTGTCCAGAAAGTAAGTTTCTCTGGGCCATTCACAGAAAGAAAGCATATTTTCATGGAAAGATTTATTGGAACAGATGTATTAATTTCTGAGCTATTTTTCAACATATTTCCCACCGGAGTCATTTGTAATACTGTGGGATCAACTTTTGTAGCCATGTGTCATAGAAGTCTGCCACCTGAAATTGGAACCAGTGTGTGACAGCTGCCTGCATTTCTCTCTTGATCCCATGGTACATAAATGTCTCAGTTCCTGTAGGGAATATGTTGAAAAATAACTCAAGAATTGCTGTATCTTTTTCAATAAATCTTTACATGAAATTGTGTTTTCTTTCTGTAAACGGCCCCAGGGAAACTTACTTTCTGGACGCGCCTCGTAATTGGCAGAATTAGATATTTTATCGCTCCTTCTTTTTTCTTAATTTCAATCTCTTTGTGAGCAATTTCCAGTTTCTCATTTAAATAGTTGAATGGCAAGCTTTATTCGGTGTTAAATGAGCATGTATTTAGCAACATGGCATACTTATCTTAAATGCAGGACTGTCCCTTCAAATTTGGGATCCTGGGAATCATAGTCTGTGCATAGGGGGATGCCAACAGTGTTGGGGTACATGTAATTAGTGTTTGTCCATTGAAGGATAACGAAAGTATAATCTATGTTACAACAGAAATTGGGGGGATTCCATTTGAACTGGATTGAGGTTTTTGCCACACGTGCATGTATATACATAATGTCATATTATGTACAGTCTAAAGGTACGATCACACGTCGCTACTTTTGCAGCGCTGCAGTACAAAAAACTGTGCAACTCTTGTACTGCGACGTGTGAACAACGGTGCAACCCAAAAAGTAGCGGCTGCTGAACCTGCTGCCTGCTACTTTTCCATGCTGCGCGCAACTTAAAAGTAGCGACGTTGTGAACAGGGTTCTCAGGGTTGCAGCTGCAGCATTTTTGATATCGGTTTTGTTGAAACTTTTGCTGCGGTTGCAACCAGTGTTACCACCCAAATGTGCCAATGATACTTTTATTGTTTGGATATATTTTAATGTTAAATGTGATGAAAATAAATTATTTGTAACAGTTATTAAATGCACAACACAGTCTGAGCATAATTGGTGACGATAATTCATTTTTTAAATTTTCCATAGCGCAGTTCCAAACAGGAGGGTTGCCAACATTGATTACGTGAATATACTGTTGGTTATCATTTAAGTATATAGGCGTTTTTAAAAGCTTTATAGTAAAAATAATGTCAATTTCTGAATGCTAGATATGACAGAAAAGCAATAATAGATAAGGAAGCTTTCGCATGAGTTTCTTAATAATGCGAACATAACCACAAAATATATATTGAGAAGTCAACACGGAGATGGGAACCTGCAGCATGACTGCGGCTGCAAAAGTAGCACCTTGCGTGTGAACAGACTCGCAACCTCCAGTTGCAACTTTTGCAGCACTCGGGTTGCTCAGCACGAAAAGTAGCATGTAGCGTGCTACTTTTGGCTTACGTGTGAACACGACACGCAACTTTTGCAGCTGCAGTATAAAAGTAGCGCTGCAAAAGTAGCGACGTGTGACCGTACCTTTAGAAGAAAGTTTTGTCGCACAGATACTTTACAAGTCCCAGAAAAGAGGCAGTGTGCATGATCGGACATACAACGAAACAAAACTAATTTTATTACCTCAACTAGGCTTTCTCTTGTGAATCAGGTTGCTCATCCTCTAATCATGCGCACTGCCTCGTTTCTGGGGCTTATAAAGTATCTGTGCTACAAAACTTTCTTCTAAGACTGTACAACAATCAGTAATACTGAATAAATTGTTGCTGCTGCTTCGTAAGGTGGCTAGAAAATTAAATTTGGCACAGTATGGCACACTCGTCATTTTTATCTTCGGGGCAATATGAAGGGTAGAGTGTACAGAATAAACCACCACACTCTAGACCAGACGTCTCAATAGGGCCTTCTCGGAGCACATCCTCCTCTCCCTCTTTTTTTAATGTAAGAGTGGAACAAGATATGGGACCGGTTCGTGTATCTCCGGATGATGTCATTGACCTCGACGTTTGAATAGACATCTGTAACCGCTACGATTTTGTCTCCATCTCCGAGGAAAGAATGTCCTTATTACCGCAGATGTATGAACAAATAAAAGCTTTCATAGGGAAAGCGAAATTGTGGGAGTTGCAAGTTTCAGTGGATAACTGTTACCATTTCATTAATCTAAAATTGTTACCTACTTTGAATCAAGACCAGTGTAGCAAATATAATGAAGTACTGAAGGACTTGAGAAAAGAATTTGAGAGGACATATCATAAGGATACATACTTTAACAATCAAGAAGTTTAATTCTAATTTTATTATTATTATTATTAATATTATTATTATTATTATTATTTAATTGAATTTTATTTTATTAAATATAATATGAACTTAAAAAAAGAGAGATACTAAAAACCATTTACTAGAAATGAAGTATTTTGTTGTTTAGTCAACTGTCCGAAGACAGATCTGAACCTCACATGTGATATCAACAAGGCACCACTTATGAGGCAACTAGGCAAGGAGATAATGGGATAAGGTAGCCAGTTCCTTGTGCTTAAATAATTACGTAACATGTATGGTTCTTCATGCTTCAGATGTCTTCTTTTTACTCATAATATATAATGAGAAAATACATTTATTACTATTATTATTATTATTATTATTATTATTATTATTTTACTGCAAACGACTTAAGAAATTTTATTCCTTCCGTAAACAACTGTTTATTTTGACAGTACAACTCAAAAGTGCCGCTTTGTGGAATTTCTCCCGCGACAGTTACAACTTAGCTCACTCACGCTTGTAACATAATCAACGATCGGCTATCTTCGGGTACTCTGCTTATCTCTTCAGCTGACTACGCTATCTACATTTGCTCTGTGTAACAACTTTTATGCGTTGGCCTTGAGACGCCTGCTCTAGATGAAGTAAAGGAAAACATTTGCAAGGAAATTTGTTGAATTACAGAGAGGAAACTTGTGTGATGGAGAATTCCTTAGAGTGGTGTCAGAAATAAAAAAATGCTTTCTGAAATGAAATTCACTGATGGTGAGGGATGAATGTTGTCTAAAGCATGTTTTAATTATTTCAGGAATATGGGCGTGACAATCCTTTCAATACAGACATGGACTTCCAGTTCCTTCCTTTACGTACAAAGGTGGAGATACTGCACGCATTGTGCGACTTCAGGCTCGATGCAGAGGATGTGCAAGATTTACTTAAGGTGGGCATAGATGTCACGCGTTAAATAGATTTAATTTTAAATTATTGTTGTCTTAGTGTTGTTAGTTTGTCCTGAATAAATAAATGCAGTATAATGCTAGATATGTTGGAAATAGCTTATCAATTTTGCCAACATTCTCTTGTGTATATGAAAATGATTCTATTTCTGGGCTATTCCATCTCAAATCGACTGAAATATAGAGAAAATTGACCTTGCAATTTTTAAATACAATGAAACTTTTCTGTCCGTAGACAACTATGATACAATGCTTTGTGCAAAGTTTGAGGCATCAGAACTTCATAGTGTTTAAATTAAAAATATTTTAATTTATCGTATTTTCATGAAATTAGCAACTTTAAACTGTTGTGGCTCCGAAACCCTTTCACCCAATGATCAAAATCATGGTTTATTTTGATGCTGAAAAGTTAAAGTTTATACCGACATATAAACAGTTTTTCTTACTTTTTATAGAAATGGAGAAATTTAGATTTGTCTTAATTAAGACACCTTTGCCCACGAAAAAATATTTTAAAAATATATGGTTAGATTCCACATTGAAAATACAAATAAACAAGTATTTTTTACTGATGCAACGTTAATATGAAAGTATTGAAAAATCAAATAAAGAAAATAAATAGTACACGCGTGAACTAACCAGCTGACTGTGAGGCGGGAGCTAGCCTAGGCAAGCAAGGCCAGGAGACATAAACACGTGATGTTTCGTCTAGTAACGCATAGCTGGGCTAGCTTTATCACAGGTTTCCATAAACACAGGAGTAAAATGACACCCACCGCTCGCTTATCTTCATCTTTTGGCCAGTGTGTGCTGTGTTGCGCCTTTCAAGTGTAGGCATGTGAAAATAATTTATTTAATACCCCCGAATCTTATTGCCGTGACACTAAGCAAACAATGCCGAATCCCTCTTAATAATGCAAGGTTTTTTTCTCAATATTTTTTTACATTTTTACAAATGAGCAAAAGGCCTAAAAGTAAGTAAAATCAGATTATCTGTCTCTCTGTATACAATAAAAATAAGGATTACTTCTTATCATAACTTACCAAATGTCAGTTTCAAAATGAGCTCTCGCTCAATGTTCTGCAGTAAATGGTTCCAGAGTTCTGAGCGCTGAAAGAGGCTTTTTTTTATAAAATACGCTAAATTTGTCGCTCAACAATACAAAAACCGTTTGACTTTCGATAGTATATTTTTGCAAATGCACTCTCCTCAGCATCTTGTATAAATAGGGAAAAAATTAGAGTTTAGAAAAATGCGAGGTTTTTTACTGATCGATTTCATATGGAATAGCCTTTCTAGAGGTCAGTTTGAATAGTTTTCGTGTTAAGAAATGTGTTGCAAATACAGGGCTTCTGTTGTATATACTGATTGCAGGCGCAGTGTTTTGCTTCTTAGCGGCTAGACGTGTTGCAGCTGGCTGCACTTGTATGTTAACCCTGCGTTGTTTTGCTTCTCGATGGTTGAGCATGTCGCAGCCGGCGCACTCGTATGTTAACTCCACTACTTAAAACGTGTATAAAATCGTATTTTATAGAAGGTGCTAAAAATATCGTCCTCCTCCGTCTAAATAGGCTTGTTGGGAAAACACATCCTGATTGACACAATTAAGTTCGGCCACAAATGTTTCTGATTTCATTTCTTCTACCAGTATATATGATATTTAATCTCACAATAATAAAGTTAAATTGTTCAATTTAAGAACAATGAAAAGTAGACAAAGTGTATGGCTATTTTCATTAATGACTGAAGGTTTAATTGACCTCACAGCTAGTGTTCTTTTCAGATCAGACGTGGTTCCACCTCACATGACTGGCCTGTAAACAATCAAACACTCGCTATTAGTGTTCTGAAAATCCACATCGTGCACAAGAAATCTCTCTTCTTGATAGGAAAGTTGGAGTTTAGTGTGCTGTTAGCACAAGATGAATAATCAATCCGATTTTTTACAAGTAGAACACACTTTCTCTACCTTAATTGTTCTCATTTCATATTGGAGTGAAAATGGCAAGTTGTAGCCGATTTAAGTGAACACCATATTTTAACGTTTTGATGGCTACTTCATTCACACACAACCCACAGAATGTCTGGAGGACCACACCTGTTATTGGTCGACGCGTCCATTGGACCTAGCTGGGAGATCTTGTTGATTACCAGCTTTCCCTCCTTAAGCCACTGAAGCACGATTTTAGTGCCATAGCAGGTCAGCACTAGGAACAGAAAAGTAGAAAGAGGAGGAAGGAAAGGGAAATGAACCCCTAGGCCTCTTCAAGAAATGGATTCGGAACACCTCAAAATCTGTGCTTCAGTGGCTGGCCATGATAATATCTTTGAAAAATATTGGAGTGCAAGAGATCAAATGACTTTATTGTCAAACACCTGGCATTAGAAAACAACAACAACCTTAATTGTTCTTAAATTTTATCTACTCTTAATTGTCATAAAATTGAGCATTTCAGTTGTTGTGAAGTTATATATATTATATACTGGTAGAACAAATGAAATCAGAAACATTACACTGGTCGAACTTAATCATGTCAATCAGAATATAATGCCTCTTCAGCCGAGGGAGGACGACATTTCCAGCATCTTCTACATGGTACGATTTTATACATGTTTTAAGTAGCGAGTGCAACTGGCTGCGAGATGCCCAGCCACTGAGAAGCAAAACACTGCACCAGCTGTCAGTACATGTAATAAAAGCCTTGTATTATACATTTTATTACCAACTAAGTGTATTAGAACAAATATTTGGAACTAAGAATGATACCTTTTCTCCAGCAGTTTTGTCTCTTTTTCATAACCACATTTATTGTGAAATAAATTTGGTTGTATGATTTCTTACTACAGAAATGTTTTTTTTTTTTTTTTTTTTTTTTTTTTTGTTCATGTACACATTTTAGTGTTTGGGATCACTTTTGAAATTTTTTCTTCATTTATTATACCAAGTAACCATTTGTTGCTAAGTTTAGATCTGTTCACTTACTTGTTGATCAGTCTATGTTTATTGTATTAAGGGAGTTTGTAATTTAATATTTGTTCTGATATTCTTTCCTGGTCCAGTCTTTTTAAGTGGTTCAACAAATTTTTTCTGTGTTGTATTGTAATTTAATTTCGTCCTTTTCTGTTTATTTTGAAACTTACCTTTCAATTTCGCATTTCTTGTTTCTGTAATTGTGTTGTCACCTTCCTTCAATGTGCAACTTTCATCTTTTGAGAACAATTAAATATAGCTAAAGAAGTATCAAAATTCAGCCTAATAGACCTATCTTTGTGCGTGTGTTTGCATGCACGTGGGCACACCATGCACGGTTGTTCATTTAAATTAATAAGTGGAATAAATTAGTAGCAATATGTTCTCCAGAAAATTTATACCCTTGAACTTACTTGAACTTGTTTCAGAACTTGGAGTCAGATAGTTTGCGAGTTGAGCCATTGGGACATGACGAGAACCACTCTGCGTATTGGTATTTCTATGGTACTCGGCTTTACAGGGAAGATTATCCAAAAGTTGTAAGTCTCTTTTAATTTAGTGAATATCCTATTATACAGTTTAGACTAGTTTATAAGAGTGTTTATCTTGTCAATGTTTCTGCCGTATTAATAGCTGGGAGAAATTCTTTTTCGATGTACAGTAAAATCCCTCGTAACCGGCATCCAAATAATCTGCAATGGCTGGGCCAAAAAAAAAAAAAAGTTAAATCTGCCACATTGCCAGTCTGGGCCATCAGTGTTGCCACATTAGGAAGTTAGCATGAACTTTCGTTTTCAGTAAATATTCCAACCTAAAGTTAGTATATTATTTGTGTTGTGTGACATGTTTTAATAAAGAAAATCCACACAGTTTTTATGTTTATTTAATTACTAGCCCTACCCGTGCGCTCCGCTGCACCTCTTATAAATAAATATAAAGTAATTACATAATTAAAATAGGACGTTTGATCCAGGGAACATTCGTGTTTGATAGAAGGATAAATCGTTTAATATGTCACTTAATTTAAATTGTATTTAAATAATTAAAATGCGATCATTTTGGTCCTGAGACCACTCATTTGGTGCAATGACAATTCCTTTAACATGTTTCTTATTTGTTATTACATGCAACCATAGTTTAATGAAGATTGACATATAATTTATTTTTAATGTGTAAACTTTATGTTACTTGCTATATGTTTCCATTGAATTATGGTAATAACTTAATTTTAACCCTTGTTTTCTAGTCTTCAGTAAATAGCGCTTGGCCCACTATGATTCTGAACCCTCCAAATAACTTAAATAGTGACAGAGCATATATTTAATTTTATTTATTTCTTTCGAAAATGTAAAAGTTCACGATCTCCTATGTACCATTGCCATGGAATGAATAAATGTGTTTTTTTTTTCCTACTCATAAATTTTATATTTTGCACATAGGAGTTACTGCAGGAACATCTCTATAATCTGAGGCGGCGGTGAAAATGTATTATATTGTTATTTTAAAAGTCTTGTATATCCTTAAATATCAGTCCTATCAAAATTTTGCATGGAATAAAACTTATCGGAAATCATTTTTAAAGAAACTATTGTTATGTAATATTTTTCACAAAAATCAATAATAAGCGAGATATTTCGATTTATTTAATTCAGGCCCCCTTATAACCCCCCTTTTAAATAAAGTATTTTGAATACCATATAGCCTAAAATCTAAGTTACAACGAACTTAATTTATATTCCAATTTTCATTGAAATCCGTTCAACCATTATCGCGTGAAAAGGTAACAAACATCCAGACAGACAGACATACAAACAAAAATTTCAAAAAAGCCATTTTCGGTTTCAGGATAGTTAATAATACATGTTAACGCCAATTATTTTTGGAAAATCGAAAATTACCAGAAAAATTTTGGCTACAGATTTATTATTAGTATAGATGTTCGGGCCGTCAGTGTTGCCACATTAGGAAGTTCGCACGAACTTTCGTTGTCAGTGAATAATCGAACCTAAAATTAGTATATTATTTGTGTTGTGTGATGTGTTCTAATAAAGAAAATTTACACAATTTGTATGTTTATTCAGTTATGAGCAAGTGATAGAGAAATAAACTTCACATGGCTCCATTTTTAATATTTGGCACCATGAAATACGAACTTGTATATACAGGTATTTATTCAATTATCCAGCAAAATCTCGTATCCGGAACTAGTCTGGTCCCTTTGGTGCCAGTTTAGAGGGATTCTACTGTAATTACAAATTTGTGACATTAATGACATGGAGCTGTCATATTGCCTTAATTATTGGGAGGTATGATTGAAAATAAATTAACAGCCTGTATTGCTGGAAAATATTTGAAATTATATAGAGGAAGCGCAAAGAAAGCTTGCCTATTTGACTGATGCGCAGAAAACGATATTCGGTCCTTGTGCCGTCATGCTCATTATGGGGCTGCTATGAATCACGTAATGCTGATTGCAGAGCGCATTCGAAAGCGCGGTCTTGAGCTGTTCGTATCGTGAAATGTATTGTGCAGAGCGGGTAGAAGCCAGCGTATGCGTTACATATTCTGCGTTTTATCCCTCATATCAGGATTTTTATAGAGTTCAAAGTGTGTTTGTTAAATAACAGAGTTCTGTATAACATTCTATGTACTTAACAATGCCCCTGTTGGCTCTAAATTAGAAAGTGCTAATGAAATGTTACACAGTCAAACTAGGGAATTATTTATAATGTTTATAAATATATGAAAAACGAAACAGGTTCCGCTCGTAACGTAAGGAGTATATACAGATTAAAATAAATCGACCATAGTACCACGCTAGTTATCGGAACACTTTAATAAAATCACATAGTATTAGTTAGGCTATTAGTATTTTATTACAATGTCAAATATCAATTATTACACGATCACATATTTCTTATATCATCTTTGTAATTTCATTCAGTGATTTTATATGTAAAAGAATTCGTGCTTCTGTATTTTCAACAATGTTATGTTATTAGTTGCTCTGCAACTAGGTTTAGGTTACGTTACATGCGCTGTGATAAATCTCACTCGAAACATCAAGACAGCAGACGACTGAGAACTGACGACAGTTTGCCAATCAAATCGAAGCCAGGTCGAGTGCACCTGAACGTTTCCGAAAGTTTGCACCGCTTTCTGTGGCAAGGTCTTCTTGCGTTTACTCTACCAGATTATAATAACTTGTTATAATAACAAGTTGTATTTTTTTTTTAAGAAAACTGAGTACAGTCAGTTATTAATAGTGATGAGAAATACATGCAAATGCATATTTCTATCAGAGCTGCATATCTTAATGAGACTTAGTAATTACATGTTTCATGTTTAATTAAGATGGTTGTTTGTGCATATACCATATGTGCGTATTTTTTATGTTTATGTGTACTGCGTATGATTTAGAAGTCATGCTTCAAAAACTTGATGAGCAATACAGACAGTATGTTATGAATATTAATTTAATCAAAACAGAATATTTGGTTATTAATTCTGATGTTAAATATGAAATCACTCATTAAAAATGGACAACAAATTAAACAGGTCGGCTCTTTTAAATATTTAGGCGTCACAATATCTAAAAATGCCATTGATAAAACAGACATTAATAGACATGTAGAACAAACTATAAAAGTCTTAAGAGTATTAAATTCAGTATGGTGAGAATGAAAGTATCTTCCAAAAAAAAAAAAAAAAAACCATTCGATATGGCATTTGTTTCACCTGTTGCAGCCATTCCCCCACTGAGCATCACTGAAATTGATTCCCATATATTTTTCCCAATCTGTAATTCCCAGTGACAATTTTTCCCAAAGTGCAATTTCCCAAGACTAAAGTTCCCAATTCTTAAACTGGCCACTTTTCCCAAAAGTCATTTGCATTAGCATTCCCAAAAAATGCAAACAATATATAATTTTCTGAAATTGTTTACTTGGAAATGAAAGATGATCAGTTACAAACAGAAATTGTGGCCAATGGATCGTAGGTAATGCAGAGTTCGATTATCATCCTTGTACTGAAAAAGTTGTCACCAGCTAGTGTCATCTTATAACAGTTTGGGAATTCTCCTAAATCTTGTAAATTAATTGGTTCTGTAGGCAGTTCCCTTCTCCTAACACGGCATAAAGATTTCTTCAGATTTTCTCGATCTGTAGCTGGCTTAAAATTCCAGATTCAACTCTTAGAAGTTCTGTATGAAGGATTTGTACAGGAGGTATTTCTAGATGTTCAGTTACAATTCTTTTCATTCGTTGAGCCACCAATTCTGCATTGACCTTTTCTTGGTTTGGACCATGAGAATGAATACTTTCTTTCAGTATGATAATTTGTTCTCCAACCCCTTGTGTAATTGTAGTAGCTCTGCATTCCTCTCTTCGAGACCAATACCAGTAATCTTTGTCATTTTTCTGTCTCATCTATAGTATACTGTATATGTCCATTAAGTACTAATTTCTTTACTTGTGCAGGTGAAATTATAATCTGTGCCAAAATTATACTGGAATTTCGTATCACACTACATCTAAATAGCATTACCATGGATACTCACTACAATATGTACGTGGAAAAAATGGATAATTTAACAGTGGGAATATTAGATTGGGAAAATTGCCCTTGGTACAAATATTTTGGGAGAAATGGTCATTGGGATAATGCATAACTGTGATTATCAGATAAGGAAAAATGGTTTGGGAAAACTGTCCGGGAACAGCGAAGTCTCTGTATTCCCACCTGTAATGTGATAGATAAGTACATCATATATTATAGTCTACATAGTACAGCTGAACACCAGAATGATAATGGTGATAATGATGCCAAATAGATGATTAATTTATACGTAAAATGTCTTAGCAGTGGATGTAATATGCAATATTTTATTATTCATATTTTATATTATTTGTAATATGTTTATACTGTTTTCGCTGTAAGAAAAATCCTAATGTAAACATAAGCACGTTGCTGTCATACCCGTGATTGGCCCCCCAGTCGAAACACTCACATGATGCAGGAAAATATAGTTCGTATTTGGGAACCATAATCTTGTATTATTTGAAAATAAAAAATTGAATTCTAGTTAAATACAATGAAACATATAACTTCACTCATATGTAAAACATTATGTAAAAGAAGTTATTTTCATATTTTGTTATGTACTATGAACGCAGATGAATACCAACAGTAATACCGAGGTAGTCTGTTCTTGTAACAAGCTGGCATCACTTGAGCTCGTAGTTGTTCGCGTAAGCACATGGTACTGAAGTATGGCTTCTGCATCCTCGGTATGTGTGGTTATTAAATATAAGAGTGGAAACCCTCTCAAAAGCGGAGAAAAACAAATAGTCTTAAATGTGTATAATAAGTTAAGTGAGTTTTAATTACAGTAGGCTAATTATAAAGTAAATGTTTCCTAAGCAAACGCATGCATAGTTGTGAGGTTAGGCCTACTTGACGAGTAACAGGAAATGTTTAACATGAAACAGAATGTACAACAGTAGGCAGGAACATGTACTGAGAATCTATGGCGCCAAACAGCGGCCAATGAAGCCTCACTTCAGTCATGTGCTATTGTTTACATTAGGATTTTTCGTACAGCGAAAAGATTATAGTGTCATTGTGATTTCCCCATTAGATACTTAAACAGGTAGACTATTGGAGTTAAATATTTGTTAGAAACTATGAGATTTATGGTGGACAAAGTTGCTGTATAATAGATTTTCTCATAATGCTTCATTTCTTACCAGTCTTGTCCTATTTCTCCATTGTACCATCTCATCAGTCCTGAGTATCCTCTTAAAGTGTAATTATAAAAAGAATAAAAAGAAATAGTGGTAAAAATTAGGCGTGGTTCTTAGTCTGTTTGAGGTCCATATTATTTATAGTATTTGTAGGACAGAAATTTTAACATTCTGTTTCCTTCTAGAAAAAGAAAGCAAAGGAGAAACGTCATAGAGGGAAAGAAGAGAAACGTAGGAAGAAACGAGGAAAATCTCCACCGCCAGATTCTGAATCTGAAGAAAAAGGATCAGGTGTATGGCAGGTGGTTTGTTTCACTGAACAAGACTGGGACAAAGTCACTGAAAGTTTCAGAGACTCTACATCGAAGAATGAAAGAGCATTATTCCACACACTGGCAGAAGATTTTTTGCCTGAAATTCCACGTCTCTTTGCTGAAAAAGAACGTTTACAGAGGTAACTTATTCGAACATAGATTACAAGGCACACAAAATACATTCAGTGTGTTCACTTACGTAAGTAGTAGAGTAGGATTAATATATTATACACAGCTCTTTTTACTTCCATGAAGAAGTCAAGGCCTTTTTATAACGAAAATATACATTTTTATTTTGTGTGATCATTCTTTTGTCATCTTGCAAATATTTGTGCAGAAGAGCTTGGAATATTCTATTATATTAAATTATAACTGAATCAGCGATTGCAGAAACAGCACATGTATGTATGTATGTATGTATGTATTTATTTATTCACACTGCAATGGGTATATACCCGGTGACAGTGGTAACTAATTACACTCAATAATGACAATAATAAACGTATTAATTAAAAATACAATTAATAATAATATTAATAATTAATACTAACAATAATTTATAGTAATAATAATAATAATAATAACAGGGAATATCCTAAATTAATAAATCTAATTTGTATCTTAAACCTAAGTTCGAACTAAAACCCACGAGTATGATATGTTGATATCTGCATAAGTACCTTTCAACATTACACTCATTTCACTGTCAACTCACTCACTGCACTGGAACTACGACACATTTCACTGATTCTACCCTGATTTCACTAACACTTCAAAAATATTTCATTGTTCAAATACTTTGCACTGCCACTATAAACTATAAAGCTTCACTGACAGGAACACGTTTCACTTACACAACACACTTCACTGACACAACACACTTCACTGATACAACATAATTCTTCACTGATACAACACTTCAATAACAAAATATCATTTACACCCTTTAAATACCGTGTATAATTACAGTCTATTAGTAAAGTCCTTATGCCTATTTTTAAATACATTTTTGGTTGTTGGTAAAGCCTTTAGTAAGTCTGCAGGTAAAGCATTCCAGTCCCTGATAGTACGATTGAGAAAAGAAAACTTTCCAGTGTCCGTCCTCTGTCTTCTTTCCCTCAGCACATGTCAATACGCCACACATAGTAACATGTGCTGTTTCTGCAATCCCCGATTCAACTGGAAATCATTTCTTTATTAATTTCTGATATCGTTCTGCTAGACATTTTGTGTGTTATGTAATTGAAGAGTGACATGAACAGAGAATTTTCTTTTTGTGCTGTAGGCCTAATATTTGTTTTGCTATGTTTTCATTATATTTATCCATTAAAAATTATTATTACAGTTTGAAAAAATATCACTTTAATTCAGAGTTAAAACAGAAGGAGAGATGCAGACAGAATTTAGATCTTAATACTATGTACAGTTGCCCAAAGAAATATTGGGCTGTTGGATTATTCAAAGTCCTAGATATAAGATGCTGTGCATGATTAGAGATCTAGAGCACAGATTCACAAGATAATACGTAATTGAATTCTTTAAATTCACTCTGGTTTTATTTCGTCCCAAAACTCTCTTGAAAAACTGGAAAGAAAAATATTAATTTGTTTTAAATAATAGATAAATATTATAGGTAATTATTGTTATTAAATGTGAATCTAATGTGCTTTTATGAGTTTCGAAATTGTACAGGCAGCAGAGCAGTAAATGAAAGAAACTCTCGAAGTTTTATTTTGTTTGTAAAAAGGGAAATGAACTGACCAGAGGTGATTAGAGTTATTTTTACAGTGAAACCTCGATCTATCGTTTTTTAGGGGAACAGGGAATAAAAACGATAAATACCAAAAAACTATAATATTGGGAAACCATAAAAGTTACCATATTTAAGTGTATAATAGATACAACAGTGTTATGGACGCATCCCACTATTCCCTAGACAATTTAATTCTTTGGAACTACATACAGGTTTTATCATCAGGACAATTAGGTAAGACATGTTGGGCTCTTTACATCTGGCTTGTTTAGGTGACAGAATACATAATACTTTGCTATTGTTTATATAGGAAAATTACATAATTGCTGGTACCAAAAGAGACACTTAAGAGACATGAATTTGTAATACGAGGCGCATCCAGAAAGTAAGTTTCCCGATTTTTTCCCCTTGAAAGTAAACGTAATTAGCCGTGTCAATTGCACATGCGCAATAGATCTATGACGTATCAATCATATGCCAGTCGGAGAGGTCCCGCCTGGTGCCAGTAGCGTGGCAGCAGTGGTCCGAAATGGAAGCTCTTATTCCTTCTCCCTCCGCCTGCGAGGTTCGGTCGGTGATAAAGTTCTTTAATGTGCAAAGCATTGCGCCAATTGAAATTGATCGGCAGCTCTGTCAGGTCTATGGGCCGAACATGAGTAAGCAAATGGTGCTCGCTGGTGTAGGCAGTTTTCCGAAGGTCGTCAAAGTGTCCATGATGAAGAGAGCAGTGGGCGACCGTCCCTCATCAATGATGATCGTGTTGAGCTGGTGCGGCAGTACATCATGGAGAACCGTCGCTTCACATTTACGGAGCTGAGCAGCCATTTTCCGCAGATATCGCGACGAGTTCCTCGACAGGATCGTCACGGGCGATGAGACTTGGATTTCGCACGTCACTCCGGAAACCAAGCAGCAGTCAATGCATTGGCGGCATAGTGGATCTCCGGTCAGGACAAAATTCAAACAGACGCTGTCGGTACGGAAAGTGATGTGCACGGTGTTCTGGAACAGGAAGGGCATTCTGCACATTGACTTCCTTCCAAGAGGTGAAACAGTGAACGCTGACCGTTACTGTGAAACACTGCGAAAATTGCGACGTGCCATTCAAAACAAGAGGCGTGGAATGCTTACTGCAGGTGTTGTGCTCCTCCATGACAATGCTCGTCCACATACGGCTCGGCGCACAGCAACTGTTTTGACGGAATTTGGGTGGGAGTTGTTTGATCATCCACCCTACAGTCCTGATCTTGCTCCCAGCGATTTTCACGTTTCCTTGCACCTCAAGAAATTCCTGTCCTCCGGTGAGCGTTTTGGCAACGACGAAGAGCTGAAGACGTCTGTCACACGCTGGTTCCATTCACAGGTGGCAGAATTCTACGACAGAGGGATACAAAAGTGTCTCAATTCTGATGGTGGCTATGTTGAAAAATAGCTAAAACATTGCTGTACCTATTGCCAATAAATGTTTTCCTGAAAGTGTGTGTTCTTTTTTTTTTTTTTTAAATAGGAAAACTTACTTTCTGGATGCTCCTCGTATGTTGTTAACTAATGCTGAGTTCTTGGCAATAAAGCCATTAACTCTCTTGCTTTTCAAGGTAGGAGAGTGATGTAGCAAAAACTACAACCATTTTAATGTAGGCTTTTGTCATCCAGTCTTCTCTCAAAAAAATTGAAAGTTAAAATTTTTGAAACAGTTATATTACCGGTTGTTCTGTATGATTGTGAAACTTGGACTCTGACTTTGAGAGAGAAAGAGCGATTAAGGGTATTTGAGAATAAGGTATTTAGGAAAATATTTGGTGCTAAGAGAAAAGAAGTTACAGGAGAATGGAGAAAGTTACAAAACGTAGAACTGCACGCATTGCATTCTGACATAATTAGGAACATTAAATCCAGACGTTTGAGATGGGCAGGGCATGTAGCACATACGGGCGAATCCAGGAATGCATATAGAGTGTTAGTTGGGAGGCCGGAGGGAAAAAAACCTTTGGGGAGGCTGAGATGTAGATGAGAGGATAATATTGAAATGGATTTGAGGGAGGTGGAATATGATTGTAGAGACCGGATTAATCTTGCTCAGATAGGGACCAATGGCAGGCTTATGTGAGGGCGGCAATGAACTTGTGGGTTTCTTAAAAGTGATAAGTAAGACTATTACATCACCTACTCACAACACCCAAACTGTTTGAAAGACTACACCTGCTGTTGGTTAGCAGGTTCATAGGACATAGCCAGGAGGATTGTCAGACAGCTCCACCAACCATATCCCTCTTTACCACTTAGGGTTCGCTTATGCATGCCATGGCAGGTCAGCATGCTGAAATGGCATTTCCTCCATTTTTAATGGAACAGTTATACTGGTGTGACTCAGTGTCCAGGGCCTCACTTGTTAGAAACGTGTTGCACATATATAATATAAATGTACTTACTTACTTATGGCTTTTAAGGAACCCGTAGATTCATTGCCGTCCTCACATAAGCCCACCATCGGTCCCTATCCTGAGCAAGATTAATCCAGTCCCTACCATCATATCCCACCTCCCTCAAATCCATTTTAATGTTATCCTCCCACCTATGTCTCGGCCTCCCCAAAGGTCTTATTCCCTCCGGCCTCCCAACTAACACTCCATATGCATTTCTGGATTCACCCATACGTGCTACGTGCCCTGCCCGTCTCAACGTCTGGATTTAATGTTCCTAATTATATCAGGTGAAGAATACAATGCGTGCAGTTCTGCGTTGTGTAACTTTCTCCATTCTCCTGTAACTTCATCCCTCTTAGCCCCAAATATTTTCCTAAACACCTTATTCTCAAACACCGTTAATCTCTGTTCCTCTCTCAAAGTGAGAGTCCAAGTTTCACAACCATACAGAACAAGCGGTAATATAACTGTTGTCCACACCTGTGGAGTAACGGTCAGCGCGTCTGGCTGTGAAACCAGGTGGCCCGGGTTCGAATCCCGGTCGGGGCAAGTTACCTGGTTGAGGTTTTTTCCGGGGTTTTCCCTCAACCCAATACGAGCAAATGCTGGGTAACTTTCGGTGGTGGACCCCGGATTCATTTCACCGGCATTATCACCTTCATTTCATTCAGACGCTAAATAACCTAGATGTTGATACAGCGTTGTAAAATAACCCAATAAAATAAATAAAAATATAACTGTTTTATAAATTCTAACTTTCAGATTTATTGATAGCAGACTAGATGACAAAAGCTTCTCAACTGAATAATAACAGGCATTTCCTGTATTTATTCTGCGTTTAATTTCCTCCCGAGTGTCATTTATATTTGTTACTGTTGCTCCAAGATATTTGAATTTTTCCACCTCTTCGAAGGATAAATCTCCAATTTTTAAATTTCCATTTTGTACAATATTCTGGTCACGAGTCATAAGCATATACTTTTTCTTTTCGGGATTTACTTCCAAACCTATCGCTTTACTTGCTTCAAGCAGAATTTCCGTGTTTTCCCTAATCGTTTGTGAATTTTCTCCTAACATATTGACGTCATTTGCATAGACAAGAAGCTGATGTAACCCGTTCAATTCCAAACCCTCTGTGTTATCTTGAACTTTCCTAATGGCATATTCTAGATAATATAAATGTACAAAAAAAGAGAACTATAAATTATTTATTCTGGGTTAATAAAACTAATTTATGATGTTCTCTTTATTATTTATAGTTCTGGTTTATATACCTTTATGCTATAATTTATGTTCGTGTCTCTTCAGTGTCTCTTTTCACTCCAGCAATAAGTTTCCTTATACAGTATAAACAGTAGAGAAATATTATCTATGTGCAGTAGTCTGGAGTAGCCCAACAGAGTAGGTGGAGTAGCCCAACAGAGTAGGTGACACCTCTGGTCTTACCTATATGCCCTGATGAAGAAACTGTATATTGTGGAAAACCCAAAAGTATAATTCTGATTGATTCATCACGTTCATCATAAAAGCTTAAAAATTCGTGACATTTTATTTGTTTCTTTTTTTGTTTTATTTACATTTTTGTGCATCATTCCCCAGAGGTTAAAACTTGAATCTTGTTCAAATATGTTGTTGTTGTTTTCTAATGCCAGGCGTTTGACAATAAAGTCATTTGACCTCTTGCACTCCAATATTTTTCAAAGATATTATCATGACCAGCCACTGAAGCACAGATTTTGAGGTGTTCTGAATCCATTTCTTGGTTTGAGTTGCACAATGGACAGTTAGGGGACTGATATATTCCAATTGTATGCAGGTGTTTGGCCAACCAATCATGGCCTGTTGCCAATCTAAATGCAGCTACAGACGATTTTCGTGGTAAATCGGAAATTAACTGTGGATTTTGATGCAGAGAGTTCCATTTTTTCCCATGGGATTGTGTTATCAAATTTTGTTTGTTGAAGTCTAATGTAGATTTAATAAATCTTCATCATCATCATCATCATCATCCTTCACGAATTAGGCCTCTGTAGACCTGTTTCGGCCCATCTAGCAGTCTTCTTAAAGGTCTTCCTGGTCGACGATGTCCTCTAGGTTTATATTGCATCATAATTTTTGGGATTCTTGAATTTTCCATTCTTCTTACATGATCTAGCCAATTGAATTTATATCTGCTGATTTTTTCTTCTACTGACTCTACTTCTAATTGTTCTAAAATTTCTTCATTCCTTTTTCGGTCTAAAAGAGTATATCCTGCTGTCCTCTTCAAAAATTTCATTTCCATTGCTTTGATTCTGTTCATGTCTTTTTTCTTTAATGACCAAATCTCACTTCCGTATAAAAGGGTGGGTAATGCTAGTGTATTATATATTTTTATTCTTGTAGATTTTTGTACTAATTTAGCTTTTAATGCATTGTTTATTATTCCTAGAATTTGTGTAAATTTGGTAAGTTTCTTGTTCACATCTTTTTCATTTTGATAAGATATTTTACAACCCAGATAATTGAAATTTTGCACTTGTTCGAGGCATTGGTTATTGTGTATTATGTTACTTCTGACTGGGTCTTGTCCTAAAAATGCCATTACTTTTGATTTTTGTGCTGAAATTTCCATCCCAAAATCTTTTAATATTTTATTTAATGTATACAATCCTCTTTGTAAATTATCCTCTGAATTGGAAATTATGACTTGATCATCAGCATAGAGTAATAAATCTTTTCACAGAGTAATACGTAGATTTAGTAACAGGTCTGTAAGTAGCAGTGCTGCCCTTCTTTGCTAAAGCATCCGCATTCTCGTTTCCCAGGATTCCACAATGGGATGGTATCCATTGGAATACAATTCTTTTATTGAGTGATATTAATTGAGAGAGCATTTTAGTTTTGTTCAAATATTATAAATGTAATTTATGTTCAATTTGTTTTTTTTTGTCTTGGCCGCATAAATTAATAATGTTCTTTAACTACTTTAGAAAGAGAATGTTGGAGTACCAGCCTCGCAGACAGTCAAGTCGTTTGGAAAAACTCAAACAGCAAAAAGAGGAAGAGGAGAAAATGTTACAAAGAGAGGAGGAAGAACGATTACGACAAGAGAGAGAGAAGAAAGAAAGGTAATAGCTGTGCACATATTTCGTTAAATGAACAGTATTTAGAATAACAAGGCGAAAATAGCTTGTCATTATTTTGCTGTGGTTTTGAAATAATTTTTTTTTTTTTTTAATTTTTTACGGTACAATATTCTCCCCATGTAGACAGCGTGTAGATTAGATGCATTTATACATTTGCAAAAAGTAACTATTTCACTTGTTAGTCTGTCTCTTTGTTACTTTGTCAGTCCATCTTTTCATCTTCATCAAATTACTGACTTTCCAGTATATGTTCTTTAAAGGTGAAGGTAAAGGTGTTCTTCATAATGCCATAGATGTGCATAGCAGTAGAGTTCCTTGCTTTCACGACGTCAGTATTAAGGTAAGCGTTCACTACATCGTATCACGCTCCTTGTACGAATCGCACGCAACAAATATTTTAAGTGCAGTGCGTTCAATGTAACGGCTCCACCTCATCGGATTCCCCTATCAGCTGTTTGAAACATGACGTCATACGATATTGACATTGCTGAAAGCAGAGGAGTTGAGGTTAGGTCTATTAATTACGTCTGTTAGCGAATAAGAATTTGTAATTGCTTCATGCATCTTAATTGAAGAGGAAGAAACGAAAGAAATATTGGTTACATAATATATTTGCAAGGAACGACTTGATTACTTTAATGGGAACGCCTCGAATTATATAATTCTTCGCAATTTTCTACACGCGAAATAAGTTTTCCGTCTGCCATTTTGGCGCGACACTGAACATGGCACAACATAATAGTAACAGTTGACCAATTAAAATTGATTTATTAAAGAAAGCCATGATCGTACGCATCGGAAAAGTTGCCCATCCGAGAAACATGGACGGATTTGCCGGTAGGCGATGCGTCCGATACGATGTAGTGAATGCGGTTACATAACAATTACAGCAAAGATAGTCTTTTTCCGATCCGTGCAATTCGTCCAATCCATGCGATACGATGTAGTGAACGCTTACCTTTAGAATAAGTGGTGTAGTAAGCACCATGCACCGACTGCCTTTTTATCTCTGGGGAAGACTTACTACTCAATTGAACAAGAGTCCAAGAGGATTCCAGGGTTGTTCTGAAAATTTGGGAGTGAGAAAATCCTGCTGCCATCCAGGATTGAGCTCAGGAGATTTTTGTGAAGGCATATTAATTTTAGAGTTTCCTGTAGTTCAGTCAGTTCGTGAAATACTGTATAATGACAATTAATGCAGAAAATATTTCGTGCACTAGCTGTATGTACATAATTTATTATATTGATAAGGTCTCATGTTACACAGCATGATAGATATTACTAGTATCCAACTAGTATGCAACTGTTTTAATAAAAATGAAACTGATTCAACAAAGCCTCTTAACTAGTAACCTAGATCATATACAGTATATTACTTCGTTACTTCTAATCTTCATATACTTCTAATCGTGTAATAGTCAATTATGTCCCACTCAAGTTTTGATTTTCTCTAGATAAATCAAAACCTCTAGTGAGATTACTGTTGATAAATTTCCGGGCACAAAGTGTTAACAATGGAAATAATTCTAGTGTTTTTCTTTTGGCATAGGTTACAACAACAAGAAATGGTTAAGGAGAGTCGAGCAAACAGAGCACTGATGCGTTCATTGTCCCGCACAAACTCAGAATGTGGCAGCACAGGAAGCATCCCTGACTCCCTAACTGACAATAGATCCAACCGTTCAAGCACATTCGTAGGTCGTCAAACCAACAATTCACTCTCTTCTGCTACTGGTCAGATAGTGATCCAGGGATTGAGGCGGAAACTTCGCAGCTCACAGGTGTAAGTACAACACATTCCCATGATCTTTCTTTATTTCTAATTTGCAGATGTTAGATATTTTCATACTTTAAGAGCAGAAAATATTTTTACTTGTTGAACTGTTTACTTCTCGGACACAAAATTAAGTGAACTTGTGACTCGTACTTGTAAATATGCTTTCCTTATACAGTAGTCCATTTGGAAAGATGTGAAGCTTACTTTTCGATAATATCCAGTATTTCAGTTTGCTCATTACAAGCTCATTAGAAGCCACCAGCGTGGCTCGGTCGGTTAAGGCACTTGCCTGCCGGTCTGAAGTTGTGCAGGTTCGATCCCCACTTGGGCTGAGTGCCTGGTTGGGTTTTTTCCAAGGTTTTCCCCAACTGTAATGTGAATGCCAGGTAATCTATTTTGAATTCTCGGTCTCATCTCGCCAAATACCATCTCGCTATCACCAATCTCATCTACGCTAAATAACCTAGTAGTTGATACAGCGTCGTTAAATAACCAACTAAAAAAAAAAAAAAAAAAAAAGGAAAAAACAAGATCATTAAAAGCTAAATGACATTATAGACTGAAATTAAAATTTGCTGGTATTATGTAAATATTATGTACATGAAGTTATTCACTTTCTGTTAAACAGTTATTTTACGAAAATTATTTTTAAATTGTTGTTGTTGTTTTCTAATGCCAGGCGTTTGACAATAAAGTCATTTGACCTCTTGCACTCCAATATTTTTCAAAGATATTATCATGGCCAGCCACTGAAGCACAGATTTTGAGGTGTTCCGAATCCATTTCTTGGTTTGAGTTGCACAATGGGCAGTTAGGGGACTGATATATTCCAATTCTATGCAGGTGTTTAGCCAAACAATCATAGCCTGTTACCAATCTAAATGCAGCTACAGACGATTTTCGTGGTAAATCGGGAATTAACGGTGGATTTTGATGCAGAGAGTTCCATTTTTTCCCTTGTGATTGTGTTATCAAATTTTGTTCGTTGAAGTCTAAGTATATAGATTTAATAAATCTCTTCACAGAGTAATACGTAGATTTAGTAACAGGTCTGTAAGTAGCAGTGCTGCCCTTCTTTGCTAAAGCATCCGCATTCTCGTTTCCCAGGATTCCACAATGGGATGGTATCCATTGGAATACAATTCTTTTATTGAGTGATATTAATTGAGAGAGCATTTTAGTTATTTCTGCTGTTTGAGATGAAGGTGTGTGTTTAGAGACGATTGATAGAATAGCTGCTTTGGAGTCTGACAATATAACTGCATTCCTAAATTTATTGATGTGGCATAGAAGATTCCTGAGACATTCACTTGTTGCAATGATTTCACCATCAAAACTTGTTGTTCCATATCCAAGTGATCTATAAAGTGAGAAGAGACAACACGTAACACCTGCACCGGCACCTTGTTCTCTGGAGATCAAGGATCCATCGGTGTATAAATGAAGCCAGTTTTGTGGAGGGTACCTAATATTAATTGTCTCCAAAGACAATTGTTTCAGTATTTCAGTGTTTACTTCTGATTTTAATATTTCTTCTGTTAAATTTAGATTATATTCTATATTTAATAGAGTTAAAGGGTTTGGTTTAATTTGTAAGTTTTCTTTTAAATTCGGGATATTGATTTTCTGTTTTAATTCTTGAACAATGGATATGAAACTTTTTTGAGTTTTCAATCTACAGAGAGGGCTGTATGAATGCCAATTGTTTCCTGGTAATCTGATAAGTTTTTCATATTGAATCAGTGCTTTTTCTTCTATTGTCATTTTGATGCTGTTAATATTAGTGAGGAATCTCATAGAATCTATTGGAGTTGTTTTGATTCCACCAGTAATGAGTCTGAGAGCTTGGTTTTGAACATATTCTATGTCGTTTATGAAAGGTGAAGTTATTAAAATTTCTCCGCAGTATGTCAGCACTGGCTGTATAAACATTTTGTATGTAGTGTTCAAAGTATTCCTAGAGCATCCCCATTTCTTTCCTACTAGTCTTTTTAGAAGGGAGAATCTTTTACGAGCTTTTTCAGAAATGTATTTCAAATGGTTGCTCCATGTTAACTTACTATTTTTAAATTGTGTATATGTTGGAGGAAAATCAGTTGATAAGCTACAGTAATAAAACATCTCTGCCACCTGAATAAGTGTGTGTGCTGAAATTTATTGAAAACAGCACGTATGACATTTCTTCATCTTCTAAAAAATCTTTGAATAATACATTTTTTATTTCTAAATAAATTTGTTCCTTGAAGTATGTTTTCGTAGTTAACAAATTATTCATCCGAAATAAACTTTTTTGTAAAGATAAATCCATTCTGTTTTATTCATACCTTCAAAAGGAATTAAAACATAAAAGTAGACTATGTCTGTATAGGTTTATATTATTTTTGTCTCTTTTTAATATTGTGTTAGATAATGTAACTTTTTTTTTGTGTGAAAAATACACTAAATATTTCATGTTTGTACCTTGTGTTTAACTGAAAACCACCATATAGTTAAGGAGAAATACATGTATACAGGAAGATTTGGAGTCAGATAAATGAATAGACAGATTAGTAGAGCCGGGATGTTTGGCAAAATGCCTTTTTTACTGGGTGTAAGTAAATCTTATTTTCATAGATACATGTAAATGTGATTTGGGGTAAATCAAAGTGATAGGGCCAATATTTTTTTGTCTTTTTAAGATGATTCTTATTATAGTGAAATGCCGCTATTACGAATGTTGCAATTACGAATTTTTCAGAATAACAAAATAATTTTTTAGTCTCAACCATTTTACTGTTAATTTACACATTAAAAATGTTCAGTTTAAAGAACGCATAAGTAACGAACTATTCAGTTAACGTAATAATAATTCATTCCGCTACAAAAAATGTTATTTTAACGAAATTAGGCCTAATAACCAGTTAAAAATACTTAATTACTTACAAATGGCTTTTAAAGAACCCACAGGTTCATTGCCGCCCTCACATAAGCCCGTCATCGGTCCCTATCCCGTGCAAGATTAATCAATCTCTATCATCATATCTCACCTCCCTCAAATCCATTTTAATGTTATTCTCCCATCTATGTCTCTGCCTCCCCAAAGGGCTTTTTCCCTCCGGTCTGCCATCTAACACTCTATATGCATTTCTGGATTTGCCCATATGTGCTTCTGTGTTGTGTAACTTTCTCCATTCTCCTATAACTTCATTCCTCTTAGTCCCGAATATTTTCCTAAGAACCTTATTGTCAGACACCCTTAATCTCTGTTCCTCTCTCAAAATGAGGGTCATAAAACTTGTTCATCTTAAAATTGTAATCCCTGATCAGAAAGCAGTTCTTCATGTAATACTCATACATTAAAAATATATAAGCTTCACATCTTACCAAATTCTGTAGTATAGCTTTGGTAATTTGTTTGAGATATTTCAGTTTATAGGGATGTTCCTAATGCTGAAGATTTCTAGTTATTGAATATTGTCATGTTATTAGCAGTTAATTTTAATAAGCTTGCATTAAGGGTTTAGGTACAGCTTAAACGAGTAAAATTTTGGAAATATTCAACATTTTTTTCCTCCATTACTGTATCTTGTACAATAATGAAAATTGGTATGTGTAAAACACCGTCTTTCTGTTATACGATAAAAATATTTTTACTATTAAAAAAATTATATATATATATATATATTTTAATTCTTGACAGTTCACTATGCAGTGATGAAGCTTTTCCCTCATAACTCAAAAAGTATCCAACATTCTGTGATGACATTTTTTGTGTATATTTATGCATGTCATATCTACAATATAATAGAAAATCACTTCTCTACCTTTGATAGATTGTCTGATAAAAAATAAATTCATTTTAAAAAATGGTCAAATATCAGTATTTTCTTCTAACACAAAATAAAAAAGATATTATTTATTAAGGAATGAAGTTGAAAGAGCATGATATTGTAAACATGAGTTTCAGCAATAAAATAAAAGAGAGAGAACATGAAAAAGTTAACAAGTTTATGAGTAATGAGGGAAATGCTTCATCACTGCACAGTGAACTGTCATGAATTTTGAAATATATATATAATTTTTTTTTAATCCTAAAAATATTTTTTCGTATAGCAGAAAGACAGTGTTTTACACATAACAATTTTCATTATTGTACAAGATACAGTAATGGAGGAAAAAAATGTCGAATATTTCCAAAAATTTTGCTGCTGTAAGCTGTACCTAACCCCTTAATGAGACTCATATTTTATCAAAGGCTCGAATTCACTGTGACACTACAACGGATATTATCAGACTTACAAGAATTGGCTTCTTGATTTTTTATGATAGCACTGTACCAATTACTTGCCAAGTTTAATTTTGTTTCATGTTAATTAGAATACTCATATATGAAGTTTCTTTAAGATGTGTTTGATGTATATTTCCGACATGTCTTTTTGTGTAGAATTGTATTAATCAGTATTATTTTGATCATTATCAAAGGATACAGTATAGTCAATAAGGGACATTATTTTGTTTTATTTAATCTAAACTTTGTGATTTATATGCTCTGTACAGTTATCTGCACTAATATCATACGGTAAATGTAATTTTTATTAGTTGCAAATAAGCCTTCGAAGAGTAAGAATTGATTTATGTAGCCTTTTTGTAAAGGTAAGAAAATGTCAACATCTCATTCTTATGGCACAGTATTAGTGTGAACTTCTCTTTCATACTATTGTGATAAAATGCATTCTAGATACATAAGTTTGAATTTGGTGCTGCTGTTAGTGAATATTTTTATTTTATTATTTTTAGTGTTAGATGTTTGATATTTACTAGTCTTCCTGATCTGTCAACTTTCAAGCCCCTGGGCCTTGCCTCTTGGGAAATACGAAAATGAAAAGTCAATGGAAAGAAATTATTTGTAATTTCTTTTATTTTTATGGTAGCTGGATTTTATTGTTTAACATATTTAATGGCTTCATAATAAGAATATTTTTGAAATTTTCTCTATTTATATTTTATCTTTGTGACTGCCAAGATATGCTAAAAGAACTTGCAGCAAACAAAACAGTTTCTCTGCAGTGGATACCTACTCAGGGAGCTGGCTCCCACTAACCTACTCAAAACCAATGTTATTCCAGTCTTTGAAAATAGCTGTAAAAGAGCAATTCAAGACACAACATCTGCAAGACCTAGCCTCAAGAACATCAGAGAAGCACTGGAGATAGTCAATTCTGAAAATACCAATTCAGCCAAGAAAAAGTGCAGTCATACTCTTTCGTCTAGCAACAGGGCATGTCTATAAAATTGCTGCTTAATGTTTGTTCACTTGTTGTTTTCTTTGAAGATTGATGATTCTATAATCATTTTATCAGCCATTAGATAAATAAATAAATATTTTATACATCGTGATTACACAACTTTTAATACTGTATCACTTCGGAATATGTATGATAAGAACTTTTGTGTATTAAATTTTAACGTACCTTGTTAACATGTTGCGACCTATTTTCGGTCATCTTCGGAACTGGTTGTTGTTGGTCTTGGCGCCTCTTGTTTCCTGTGTGGGTGTGCTCGTAGTGTAGAGTCAAAGAGTGTGTGTGTTTTGAAATTGAGTTGAGAACAATATGAAATATACAGACACACGAAAACATACCCCAACGATATTCTCAACACACAACTCAGTTTCAAAACACATACACTCTTTGACTCTACACTACGAGCACACCCACACAGGAAACAAGAGGCGCCAAGACCAACAACGACCAGTTCCGAAGATGACCGAAAATAGGTCGAAACATGTTAACAAGGTACATTAAAATTTAACACAAAGTTCTTATCATACATATTCCGAAATATTTTATCTTTTTAAGGCATACAGAATTCTATTAATGCTGAGAAAAATCTAGTGTGCATACATTATAGCAGGCCTTTCCAACACAGCGTTTGAGGGCTAGGGCACCTGGATGCTGCCCTGAGTCTGCCCAGGGCGGACCCCCACTCCTCTCTGTCGCTGAGGCTGTGGTGGTGTATGAATGCATGCGATCATCTACTCTTCCCCTCGACAGTTCGATTATATTCTTGAGGCATTGCTGGATTATGTGTTTCATCATTCATTCATCCATCCATCCATCCGTATGGTTTACTATCATTTGTGCTTAACTGTTTCTGAATAAGAATGAAGAGAAGTACGTCGACAGTTGGTTCAGGATTTAACTCCTCTTGGGAGGGCTTGTATCTTGTCTAATCTGACGACAACAATGTTCAATGTTTAATATGCCATATCAATGTACGGGCAAAAATATATAACATTAAGCGTCACTTTGAAGTTAAACATTGTGATACCCACGCTCATATTATCGGTGAAGAGAGGAAGGCATTAATAACGAAAGTAAAGGCCGAAATGCGGTCTTCTTATGACGAGGTAAATATCATTTCAACTAATTAAAGAGCCTACTCTAAAGGCAATATAATTAAATTAATAGTTGTAGTAAGTTTATTTTGAATAGTTGTCAACAATGTATGAGAAATATTATAAAAACATTGGTTAAACTGTTAAAGGATTTTCTGTCCGTTTAACTATATATGTATTTTTTGTATAGTGACAATGTCAATAAGAATTCATTTTTCCCCTTTCTTTCGCAGCACATTGAGTGAGCCAAGTTCCGAAAGAGTTGTCCATGCAAGCTATATTGTTGCCCTAAATATCGTCAAAAGTAGGTGGCCTTTTACGGATGGAATGTTTGTTAAGGAGTGAGTGCATGATTTCAACTTCAGAGATATTGTGTCCTGCCCTGGTGACATTATTTGAGTGAATTAGTCTCTCCACAAACAATCTCCCGCTGTGTGCAGGAACTTGGTAATAGTACATTATGGAATGAGCCTATAATGGTAGTAATTAAGACGCGAGTATGTTTATGAAACGAGTGCAAGCGAGTTTCATAATTTTCATGCAAGCGTCTTAATTACCATTATAGGCAAGTTTCATACGACTTTTTATGCTCGACCATATTTCTGACTTGAAATTATTCATAAGTATTCATGTTATTCTTATCTGACTGGAGAGCGGAACTGACCTTGTGCAATATCTCATAAATTGTGAGATGTGCACAGACACGAAAGTATTGATTTTTTCCTAGAAACAAATGTCATTGACCTTGATATAATCTAGAGAGTAAAATAAAGATTAATCTTGATATAACCTTGAAATTGATTTAGACATTGAAAAACGAGATGACAAATTGAATTTATTTTAATATTATTTACAATTAACGCTAATTATTAGAGTAACAGAACATACCTTCTACGACAGTATTGGATTTCCAGCCTCCGTGACGTTTCGCTAGTTGTCTTTCAATTGCATATCCGATACTTGCGCTTGCATATTGCTACAATGGTGTTTTCTGATTGGTGGAACACCTGAACTTTAATGAATAGGTAAACTTTAATGAGGTCCATTAAAGGGCTGCTACCAGGTGTATAATTACTACATTTCAGCATGGTCGAGCATAAACATTTTTATGACATCCTTTTCTGTAAATGTTGAGCAGGCTTCAGTCAAATTCCAAAGAGAACTGATAAGGCTTCAATGTTACACAATTTTGAAAGATAGATATTAAAATATTCCAGGCGGCCTGGCCTCTCTCTCAGCGATCAGTATTAAGTCTCTTTCCCACTCACTCACTGTCTCTCTCCGGAGCTTGGCATGGCTCATTCGAACCCAGGGCTGCCATGCGGCATCCTGGTGGCTGCCCACTTGGAATGGTCTGCATTATAGTACAGTTTGGATTGGTTACAACTTTACTTAAGGCACATATACATATAATGAACGTCAAGTATTCGTTTTTCCCAAGAGGGGCTGAAAGTTGATAGATCAGGAAGATTGGTAAAGTACACAATGACAATAATGAAACAGTTTCGGAAACTGACATCTTGTACAGTTACACAGTCCTCACATATGGGCTATGTTATTCATCACTATGTAGATCAGAGTCGACCATCAGTGATGAAAGATGTGTTTGAGTCAGCACATAGCATTTTTAGCTAAGCAGCTCATTTCCAAAAGTGCTCCATAAAAGAAGTAAACTGAAGTTGCTGAAGGCTTCAGTTGTGGCACTCATTGTTCAATGTTTGAAAATAAAAATAACATGATCTGTGTCAAGATTGTTACATTTTGAAGAAGAAAAAGAAAAACTAAAATTCCTGTACTCTTTCGTTATGTAAGTTATATGTGAAATATCGTGATATAGCAAAAATATATTTTGAGAAATTAACTGAATTATGCTTTTTCAGCATCTTTGATACAGAAAAATTAGCGTTTGATATCCTTTTTCTTGTAAATTACTGTATTCAGCATTTTTTTATGTCATTCAATTCTTGTGAATGAATTAGCCTGGGAAATGTGCTTATTTTGATTTTATTGGGTTATTTTACGACGCTGTATCAACATCTAGGTTATTTAGCGTCTGAATGATATGAAGGTGATAATGCCGGAGAAATGAGTCCAGGGTCCAGCACCGAAAGTTACCCAGCATTTGCTCGTATTGGGTTGAGGGAAAACCCCAGAAAAAACCTCAACCAGGTAACTTGCCCCGACCGGGATTCGAACCCAGGCCACCTGGTGTCACAGCCAGACACGCTGACTGTTACTCCACAGGTGTGGACTAAAATGTGATTATAAAACAGCAAAATGTTTGTTGATTGTTAACAGTAGTGTGTTTGAAACTCTTAAGCCAAAATTAATAAAATAATTTTTTGGTCTTAAAATTGGCTCTGATTTTCTTCTTGATATTTTTTCCTACTTAAATGTTAATTCATTAATGTTAAAGCAGTTTAAAGTAAACGACTTTAACTGTGAAACTCAAATCCAATGCGCTTATGAACTGTATTAGATAGAGTAAGTTACTTTTGTTAATAATAACTAGTAATAGGTACTTACAGTTAGAATGATGTATTGTGAGGTACTAAATTGCAGGCTCAACTTTTTTCACTCATTACTTGATCATCTGCTTAAATTTAGTGATTTTCTAGCTGTTATTTTCACTTCAATACTGACAACAGTTCCTCCAATACAGACATTATCACTCATTACTTGATCACCTGCTTAAATTTAATGATTTTGTAGCCGCTAGTTCACTTCTCTATTAACAACAGTTATTCGAATATAGACATTATCACTCATTACTTTATCACCTGCTTAAATGTAGTGATTTTCTAGCTGTTATGTTCACTTCACTATTGACAACAGTTCCTCAAATACAGACATTATCACTCATTACTTGATCACCTGCTTAAATTTAATGATTTTCTAGCTGCTAGGTTCACTTCTCTACTAACAACAGTTCTTCGAATATAGACATTATCACTCATTACTTTATCACCTGCTTAAATGTAGTGATTTTCTATCTGTTAGGTTCACTTCAATACTGACAACATTGCCTCGAATACAGACATTATCACTCATTACTTTATCACCTGCTTAAATGTAGTGATTTTCTAGCTGTTATTTTCACTTCAATACTGACAACAGTTCCTCCAATACAGACATTATCACTCATTACTTGATCACCTGCTTAAATTTAATGATTTTGTAGCCGTTAGTTCACTTCTCTATTAACAACAGTTATTCGAATATAGACATTATCACTCATTACTTTATCACCTGCTTAAATGTAGTGATTTTCTAGCTGTTATGTTCACTTCACTATTGACAACAGTTCCTCAAATACAGACATTATCACTCATTACTTGATCACCTGCTTAAATTTAATGATTTTCTAGCTGCTAGGTTCACTTCTCTACTAACAACAGTTCTTCGAATATAGACATTATCACTCATTACTTTATCACCTGCTTAAATGTAGTGATTTTCTATCTGTTAGGTTCACTTCAATACTGACAACATTGCCTCGAATACAGACATTATCACTCATTACTTGATCACCTTCTTAAATTTAATGATTTTCTAGCTGCTAGGTTCACTTCTCTACTAACAACAGTTTCTCAAATACAGATATTATCACGATAGTTATTTTGTAACTGTTTGAGATGTTTTACAAACAAGCTATTGTAAGAAACTGAATTCACTGATTGGTATTGTATATCAGGTACATATTTTATATCGCGATTATATATATATATATATATTTTTTATTCAATGCCACCAGGTTGTCTTTTCGACATTTCTGGTCTTCTCTCCTGGCCGTGGCTTAATTGTAACCCACTTCTGAGGTTGGGGCGCCTGGAAGGCGGAGTTACATTACCCCGATGATGTGATAGGATGATTATGATAATGTAGTGCCAGGAGAGGTCTTAAATCTAAACTTAACCTAAATTCCAGACCATGGACGAACACAGGAATAATCCCCTTTAAGGAAAAATTCCTGTGCTCTAACCGGGAATCGAACCCGAGACCTCATGAACTATAGCCAGAAGCTCTGACCACTAGACCATGAGGCTGGTTATATCGCGATTATAATAAAATACATTGCATAAATATAATTATTATAATGTAATGTAGTGTTAGGAAAAAAAAAAACTTTTTTTTAAGCCATCTTTGATCACCATATATTGTTTTGAGTATAATACATAATAATTCTGATTATCTCTGTTTTCAGTATTGCGAATTTAGAGAAAAATTAATAAATTACAACAGATAGGGCTACTCTGTAAATGAAATATCCTTTAGGAGAAAGTTTGAATTAGGTACTTGTATCTGTACTTAACTCAGGAAGTAATTTATGACTGTAAGTCATATTCATAAGTATGTACACATTTTGTACGATACAACATTTCCGTAGATGATAAATTTAATTATAATCCTACTATAATCGCGACGTTGTTATTCCCGGCGTGACTCCTCCTCTTTGCTTACGTCTTAGGAAATGAAGGCTTTATAAAGTCTAGGTAGGTAGTATCGTTCGCCATTTTTGTTCTTTCGTTGCCGAGCTGCCATACGAGGAATCTATTTGCCACACTGTTAAACATTATCATGTCGTAGCTCCTATGATAATAAATCAAATGCACTGTAATTCAGCAAATAATTGAGCGGCACATAACATCTTCGTGTGCTTTCTGCGAACGCCAACGAAAGAGCCAAAATGGCGGGCGATTATATTAAGTATTTATCGAGTCTTAAGAAATGAATGTGCCTTCATCAGTGAATCACAAGACGCACACATTTAAATGTAGCCGACCTGCAACGCGATTGGCTGCCGGAAATTAGAGCGACAGGACTATAGTTAGAAATATCCTGAAAGACCAGTGAAGAAACTACTAAATCAGACTGACCCAGATCTATTTAGGTCTAGTTCATGATGATTGATGATAGTGATGATGATGACAAATTTCTTTAACATGGATGTTTTGAAGTCACTAGTCACATAAGAAATAGAATTATGGCATGAAGTCATTAGAACTGATTTCGAGTAAATCATTCTTTTGTCCCTCGCTCCAGATAAAGACCCATTAATTTTTTAGTAAGAATAGTTATATTTTGTGTTCATAATTTCCATAACCATTACTCTTAGATATTGAATATGAACAAAATTCAACCAGTAGTGTAAAAAAATTGCTATACCCAGAGAGTATACCAGAAATGCTTTTTTCAGTCTTAGGGATGCTAAAAATGCGTGTTTGTTCGTGAAAATCTCAAAATTAATTTTTTTTACATTACAATAATTCTTCTATATTTTGTATAAAGAAGTAAAAAATATAAGTCACATTACTATTTCCTGAGATTTTTTGCTCTGACTTATTTGCTTTGATACTTATTGTGTACTCAAGCATGTCTCTCTCAGATCAGTGCATAAAAATTGTAGATAACTGTCATTGTAGATGATGTCCATAATGTATCATAGATGATGGTTCGACGTTACATTAAGATGTGGAGGTGGTTAATGGGGAAGTAATAGTTGTTAAAAATGTCCATCTTTGCTTGTTTAGCTTCCAAGAACCAACTTATACTTTGTTAGTAGTATATATAATAATGTAAACCTCCTGACATTTTAGGCGTTCTGGAAAGAATATATGGGCTATTCCATATGAAATCGATCAGTCAAAAACCTCGCATTTTTTTAATACTCTAATTTTTTCCCTATTTATACAAGGTGCTGAGGACAGTGCATTTTAAAAAATATACTATCGAAAGTCAAACGGTTTTCGTACTATTGAGCAACAAATTTAGCATATTTTAGAAAAACAAGCCTCTTTCAGCGCTCAGAACTCTGGAACCATTTGCTGCAGAACATTGAACGGGAGCTCATTTTGAAGCTGACATTTGGTAGGTTATGATAAGAAGTAATCCTTATTTTTATTGTATACATAGACACAGATAATCTGATTTTACTTGCTTTTAGGCTTTTTGCCCGTTTGTAAAAATGTAAAAAAAATTGAGAAAAACCTTGCATTATTAAGAGGGATTCGGCATTGTTTGCTTAGTGTCACGGCAATAAGTTTCGGGGGTATTAAATAAATTATTTTCACACGCCTAGACTTGAACGGTGCAGTACCGCATGCACTGGCCGAGAGCCGAAGATAAGCGAGCGTTGGGCGTCATTTTACTCCTGTGTTTATGAAAACTTGTGATAAAGCTAGCCCAGCTATGTGCTACTAGACGAAACATCACGTGTTTGTCTCCTGACCTTGCTTGTCTCGGCTAAATCCCGCCTCACAGTCAGCTGATTACTTCACGTGCGTACTATTTATTTTCTTTATTTGATATTTTCAATACTTTCTTATCAACGGTGCACCAGTAAAAAATATGTGTTTATTTGTACTTTCAATGCGGAATCTAACCATATATTTTTAAAATATTTTTTCGTGGGCAAAGGTGTCTTAATTAAGAAAAATCTAAATTTCTCCATTTTCATAAAAAGTAAGAAAAGCTGTTTACATGTCAATATAAACTTTAATTTCTCAGCATCAAAATAAACCATGATTTTGATCATGGGGTGAAAGGGTTTTGGAGCCAGAACAGTTTAAAGTTGCTAATTTTATGAAAATACGATAAATTTAAATATTTTAAATTTAAACACTATGAAGTTCTGATGCCTCAAACTTTGCACAAAGCATTGTATCACAGTTGTCTACGGACAGAAAAAGTTTCCTTGTATTTAGAAATTGCAAGGTCAATTTTCTCTGTATTTTGGTCGATTTGAGATGGAATAGCCCGTAGACTGTAGAGTAGTCTGTTTAAAAGTTTCGAAACATTTCTGAGCAGGGCAGTGGCCCCAGCCCTATGCAATGGCAGACATTCTCCTCCATGAGAGCATAGCTTTATCCACTTGCAGTCTATCATGAGTGAGATTTCATTGGAGTTGGCGAGTGTTGTGTTGTGAGTCAGAAGTCATTAGGAAGCACAGCTAGCAATGTGCAATGGTGAGATATTCACTTTGTCGTCATATATTGATGTTGGAGACGTACATCAAGTGTAGAAAGGAAATGTTTGAGAACTACATTCCAAGACAGCTCCTATTTCATGAAGTTTTTCTTTCGAAAGCACATGATATTTTCGTTTTCTTTTCTGATCAGGCATAGAACCTGTTTTATTAAACTTATCCACTAACTTTAATATTGATTTCCGTATTGGAACTGGGTTGCACTTGTCTATAAATGTTTGTTTTGTTCTGCCACGCAATTTTCTGCACTTGACTTACGTTTTCAAGATGAATATACGATTGCCCAGTAATAGCTCACCATCTTACAATAATGTTTAGGTGAGGGGTTTGTACTTTTTCCATTGCTGGTTGTCGCAATCAAAAAATTAAGACAACGTTTCGAAGCTATTCTGTATGACAGTCATACAGTCATACAGAATAGCTGTATGTAACGATCCCAACAGTAGGTTTTTTCCTTTCTCTCCTTCCTTCCACCTGAAGACGAAGGGAGAACCACCCTTCGAAACGTTGTGTCTTAATTTTTTGATTGTGACAACTAGCAATGAAAAAAGTCCAAACCCCTCACCTAAACATTAATGATCCACCATTGCTTTCCAACCCCTCATTTAGACCAACATTGTACAATAATACTATATTCTCTAATAAAATCTAATTCACAATTGCACAATACAGCTGTCTTATTCCAATGAAATCACACTCACGATTGACTGCAGGCTGGAAGAGCATTATGTTTTCATGGAGGGGAATGCTATAGTCCCGCCGCTCTAATTTCCTGCAGCCAATCGCGTTGCAGGTCGGCTAAATTTAAACGTGTGCGTCTTGTGAAGACGTTATTCATTTCTTAAGGCTTGATAAATACTTAATATAATCGCCCGCCATTTTCGCTCTTTCCTTGGTGTTCGTAGAAAGCACACGAAGACGTTATTTGCCGCTCAATTATTTGCTGAATTACAGTGCATTTGATTTATTATCATAGGAGCTACGACATGATAATGTTTAACGGTGTGGCAAATAGATTCCTCATATGGTAGCTCTGCAACGAAAGAACAAAAATGGCGAACGATAGTACCTACCTAGACTTTATAAAGCCTTCACTTCCTAAGACGTAAGCAAAGAGGAGGAGTTACGCCAGGAATAACAGCATCGCGACTATAATGATTGCGTGGAATATTGGTAGCCGACCAGCTGAACAGTATTTTGGTACTTGTAAACTGCCCACACTCTGTAGTAATTAAAATTGTGAGATGTCGAACAAATAAGCCAAGAGAATTTTAAAATTCTTCTTATTCTTCATCTATTAATTAATTCATTCATTCATTCATAGTTTTCTGCCTTGTCATTAGTGTCTGCATACAATCCATATACAGTACCTGGCCACATTATTAGGCTCATTCACATTTTAAAAATAGCTGCCACGGTGGTCTCGCAGCTAGAGTGCTGGGCTTATAATCCTGTGGATCCGGGTTCGATCCCTGGCATGCCTCCAATTTATAACTTGTGTTGGGCAAACCCATGGTCCAGGTAAGACAAGGATTTTCTCCAGGAAGCTCCGGTTCCCTGTGGTATCCCAGCAAATCTCCATAATGATCTCATTGCGGGTGTAGAGTAGACCAGCCTCCTATGGCGTACCTTGGGCAAAAACTCTGTTGGTAAATTGGTCTACATAACTGGCTTCATATGGGTGAATGATATAAGATATAAGTCAAGCACCCACTATTGGTTAAGAAAAAAAAATTTAAAAATACATTGTTACTAGTGGCTTGTGCAGCAAATGCTGCAAACTAAATTCATTAGACGTTCAAATAAACATTTTTCAGATTTATTTTCAATGAAGAATACCAGACATTCTGAAAGTTATTTGCTTCCATAATAAAGAAAGATACTCTCTCTCGAGCCAATACTGAAGAGAACCACGCATATAAATATCTACACCTCACCGCCATTAAATATATGAAAAAGACCCAACCCCACTTGATTAATAACTATAAAAATATTTGCAGTTATGTATTGCATTCATGTTACTTGATATTTATGAGTACAGAAATCACAAATCTTTACTTTTTACGAGAATATTAATTTCAAAACTCTTTGGCTTAGAGATCTTCTTCCTCTTCTTTTATTATTTTTTTTATTTTTAATAATATTATCTTACGTAAGTTTTATAGCTTTCAGTAACATATACTATATATACTATATAGTCGCCACTCAGTAAAATATAGAAATCAAAATCTAATTTAAGTTATTCTCTACATCCACCTATATAACCCCAAAACGTTTCACTTTTATATCATCAGTATAACATTAATATGTATAATTAATGAAAAATAGTCACATCATGGCATTAACTACAATAATATTTCATTTCTAATGGTAATAATGTCATCAAACCACCTCAAGTTTTGTAGTTTTTAATATCCAATACACAGCTGTACCCAGAAAATTACACACCACAGAATCGAACCTGTAAATTATTTTTAGTAAGTTAAGTTTTTAATAAGCAATTTAATTTGAGCTCTAAATATGTCAGCATTCTTGCAGATCATGGCCTTCATGTAATATTGTTTACTGTAGTGTGTGTTTTGTTTTATTCTGAAATGCAATTAGCTAGTTCTCAAAACTGACGACAGATGGATTTTGGAAAATAGGAAAATTATGTTGAAAAATTGATATTTCAATGAAAACTACTATTTTTTCTGAAAAACTTTGAGTTCCAAGCTTCAAAATGAGGGGTCATTTATTAAAATCCGTTCAGCCGTTTTCCCTTAATTTCCATTACCAGTTCAACATTCAAAAATACAACCATGTTGTCTTCGTTTAATTTTCGGAACATATCTTGAACAAAGTTAAATTTTCAGTGAGTGGAATGAAAGAAAATGACATATTTTATGTCCATGTCAAATTTTCATTTCATCAAGATCCTATTTTCGCTAAAATTATTTCCATAGCTCTATGTAGTGTACTTCAAATATAGGACTGTTTTATCTACTAGACACAGAACTTGAATTGGGTTTCGAAATAGTTTTTTTATTGCAATATACTGTTTCACATTCTCCTTTTCACGAATTCCTGTACATTTTGAATTGAGTTCAAATCTGTTCAATTGTCAGGCGCTGTGAAAAGATGAATGTAACTGTTGTTTAATTCTTTCAACTTTTAAAGGCAAATTTACCAACATATGAATTAGGTCTAAAAGCACAAAAATATATATATATTTATATACAGGATGAACACGAAGTCTTTCTCTGATTATAAACATTTGTTACTGAAGAAAAACTACGCTAGATACAGGGATGCGGTTTTCAGCAAATGACACTTCAACTTAGAAAGTTTTTATGCATACACTTCAACATGTGCTCTATTTGTTGCCCAGAGAACATCTAATCGATACCCGATTTCATGTCATGTTTTCACCAACATTTTGCTTTTCCGACCTCCAAATTCGAACATTGTGCCTGTTGACCTTTCTTTGAAGTGCGAAAGATTGATTGCCTCTTCAAAAAACAAACTGGCATAAGGTAGTCGCTGTGTTCAATTCGTTCCAGAATGTCTGCAGCAAATGCATATGGCAGCAAAGGTTGCATGATTTACATTTTATATGCATGAAACTAGGCTGTTTGTGCAAAATTTTAACCACAATACTCTTGAGGTATGTCAACTCCATTTGCGGTATGATGTGTCAGTCTTTTCAGCTTTCAAAAGCTAGCTGTGTGCAGAACATCAATAATCTCTTATGTCACTCTAGATGAATTTTATTTAATTTTCTTTCTTTTTTTACTTTTTTATTATTTTATTATATTCTATTTTGTTATATTCTTCCTTACGTTTTCCATATTAACCATTTGTACTAAATGAGTTGCTTTTGTTATATTCCAATGTATTTTACTTCCTTTTTTTTTATTATGGTATTATTTTCATGTTGTTTAGTGTTGATTTTATTATGCTATTATTATTATTTATTTTTTTTTGTAATATGTTAGTATTCTGTTCTGTAACTTTTTTGTTAAATTTTAACTGCTTGTATACTTTGTGACCTGGTAGAGTGTAAGAGAAGGCCCAATGGTCTTAACTCTGCTAGTGTAAATAAAGAACTATTATTATTATTATTATTATTATTATTATTATTATTATTACTTACTTACTTACAAATGGCTTTTGAGGAACCCGAAGGTTCATTGCCGCCCTCACATAAGCCCACCAGCGGTCCCTATCCTATGCAAGATTAATCCAGTCTCTATCATCATACCCCACCTCCCTCAAATCCATTTTAATATTATCCTCCCATCTACGTCTCGGCCTCCCTAAAGGTCTTTTTCCCTCCGGTCTCCCAACTAACACTCTTTATGCATTTCTGGATTCGCCCTTATGTGCTACATGCCCTGCCCATCTCAGACGTCTGGATTTAATGTTCCTAATTATTATTATTATTATTATTATTATTATTATTATTATTATTAGGTGAAACTTGGACTCTCACTTTGAGAGAGGAACATAGGTTAAGGGTGTTTGAGAATAAGGTGCTTAGGAAAAAATATTTGGGGCTAAGAGGGATGAAGTTACAGGAGAATGGAGGAAGTTACACAACACAGAACTGCACGCATTGTATTCTTCGTCTGACATAATTAGGAATATTAAATCCAGACGTTTGAGATGGCCAGGGCATGTAGCACGTATGGGCGAATCCAGAATGCATATAGAGTGTTAGTTGGGAGGCCAGAGGGAAAAAGACCTTTAGGGAGGCTGAGACGTAAATGGGAAGATAATATTGAAATAGATTTGAGGGAGGTGGGATATGATGATAGAGAATGGATTAATCTTGCTCAAGATAGACCAATGGCGGGCTTATGTGAGGGCGGCAATGAACCTCCGGGTTCCTTAAAAGCCAGTAAGTAAGTAAGTCACTCTAGGCCTACCACTTGTCTGGTTTCCAATACTGTCAGTTTTTTTTAAACTTTACATACCACCCTTTGATAGTTTTCACATATGATGGATATCGTCCATACTCCCTCTAGAAGTCTTACTGAACTGTAATGGGCTACCGTACCTCATTTCGTGTTATAAAATGCACTGACCTTTTTCCTGCATAGGCGCCATTTCGATACTGAACTGTACTGTACTGCAGTGTTTTTTTTTTATATTTTATTGGGTTATTTTATGACGCTGTATCAACATCTAGGTTATTTAGCGTCTGAATGATATGAAGGTGATAATGCCAGTGAACTGAGTCCGGGGTCCAGCACCGAAAGTTACCCAGCATTTGCTCGTATTGGGTTGAGGGAAAACCCCGGAAAAAACCTCAACCAGGTAACTTGTGCCGACCGGGATTCGAACCTGGGCCACCTGGTTTCGCAGCCAGACACGCTGACCATTACTCCACAGGTGTGGACTACTGCAGTGTTACATGTAAGGAAATAAAACTATGAATCGGACAATATAATGCCGCAACTTTCATTTTTCTATCTAAAATAGTTTTTGAGTTACAATTGTTCATAATCGGGGAAAGACATTGTGTTCACTGTGTGTGGGGGGGGGGGGGGGATTGTTTGTGTTTGTGTTTTTTTTTAATCCTTGAATAATAAAATCCAATGTGCATTATTTTACTGTGATTTTACCCATACGCATTGCACATGCACACACACACACCTCTCTCACTCCTCTCTTCCCCTCACCTCTCTCTAAAATGCTGAAAAAAAGCTTTAAGTCTCTGCAATGAGTTTTCTATGCTAAAAAATAATAATACTTGATATTGACATTAACTTTCTCTTTTTGTATTGTCGTTAGCAGGCTGCATGTTCTATTTAAATGCTCTTCTGCAAACAAGCATAAAAGAAGAATACTTGAAATGCATAGGCAGCTATGTATACCTTTTTATTTTACTTGTTTCTGGTTTTAACAATACGTTGTGTTGTTGTTGTTATCTAATGCTGGGCTTTGGCAATGAAGCCATTAGCGTTCTTGCTCTCCAATATTTCTCTGTGGTGGATCCATCAGGTAGAACTTCACAGGTTTGTAGATGATCTTCAGTCATTTCTTCTTCTTTGTTGCATAGAGGGCAATTTGGATTTGTGTAAATTCCTATTTTATTCAAGTGTTTGGCCAAATAATCGTGTTCTGTAAGCAGTCTGAATTTTGCTACTGCAGATTTACGTGGGATTTCTGGAATAATTTCTGTTTTTTTTTATTAAAATATTCCATTTTTTATCTTTGGCTTTGGTACATAGTGCTTGGTTTTGCTTGATTTTATATTTATTTTTAATTAGTCTTTTGATGGATGTAAAAGGTAGGCTTGTATTTGTATTCTGAATTAAATTGGATCCTTTTTGGCAAGAAAGTCAGCAATATTTTAACAATATTTAAAGCTGGGTTAGGGGCTAATTTTGAGTATGATCTAAAGAGAATTATTGCCTTATCAACTTAAGACAATTCGGTTTAATAATAAGTATTTTATCAATAGGTTTTTCTGTTCTGGTTTTTTTTTCATTTGTATTGTGATAAATCACGCAGCTGAACTAAAATATTCCAGTGATCGTAAGTTTTCACCAACACATGTCATTAACTTTCTCTTTTTGTATTGTCGTTAGCAGGATGCATGTTCTATTTAAATGCTCTTCTGCAAACAAACATAAAAGAAGAATACTTGAAATGCATAGGCAGCTATGTATATCTTTTTATTTTATTTGTTTCTGGTTTTAACAATACTTTGTGTTGTTGTTATCTAATGCTGGGCTTTGGCAACGAAGCCATTAGCGTTCTTGCTCTCCAATATTTCTCTGTGGTGGATCCATCAGGTAGAACTTCACAGGTTTGTAGATGATCTTCAGTCATTTCTTCTTCTTTGTTGCATAGAGGGCAATTTGGATTTGTGTAAATTCCTATTTTATTCAAGTGTTTGGCCAAATAATCGTGTTCTGTAAGCAGTCTGAATTTTGCTACTGCAGATTTACGTGGGATTTCTGGAATAATTTCTGTTTTTTTTTATTAAAATATTCCATTTTTTATCTTTGGCTTTGGTACATAGTGCTTGGTTTTGCTTGATTTTATATTTAATTTTAATTAGTCTTTTGATGGATGTAAAAGGTAGGCTTGTATTTGTATTCTGAATTAAATTGGATCCTTTTTTGGCAAGAAAGTCAGCAATATTTTAACAATATTTAAAGCTGGGTTAGGGGCTAATTTTGAGTATGATCTAAAGAGAATTATTGCCTTATCAACTTAAGACAATTCGGTTTAATAATAAGTATTTTATCAATAGGTTTTTTTGTTCTGGTTTTTTTTCATTTGTACTGTGATAAATCACGCAGCTGAACTAAAATATTCCAGTGATCGTAAGTTTTCACCAACACATGAAGCATATATCCTTCATGTCACTTGCAATACTGTATCAACCTTTCACAGTATTTTTGTGTTACATCTTTTTCAAGTGTAATTTAATTTAGAATATGCAAGTTTATGACAGAATCTGAAATTGGAATCTCTTATTTCATGCAATAATGCATTTGACAATGTGATATTACAATTTAAATTAACATATTAGTAGTGTATTATTTTAAAATATAATTACAAGAGAAGAAATATTAACAAAAATACGTAGGTTTTTAAAAGCAGTTAAATTAGATAAGTACCTGGAAAAATTACTCTTCTTGATTAAGGAGTTTTGTTAATCTGTATGATTGAGTCAGATAGCTTTACATTTAATAGTATTTGTAGGTATATTTTAATAATTTTTACATGTATTTGTCATGATTTCGTCATTTTAAGAGATAAAATCTTTTGAAAGTCTTTAGAGATTTTTTATAATAATTTTCCCTTCTCTTTTGTGATTCGTAATTCTCTTAATGTAAGGGATAACTTCAAGAAGTTAAATTGTTCTAAGTACAGTTGATTCTGTGTTATAAGTACTTCGTAATGTATAAGATATACATTTTTGCACCACAGTTACTATTTTAAAATATTATGAAACTAAAAATCATAAACTGGAATCCATGTTCTGTTAAATTTGATAAAATACAGAATACTATAATATAGCTCATGTACTTGTAAAATTTCATCATACTGTTGATTTCACAATGTTTGAAATATGCAAGCATGCACCTGCACAGTTATTGTTATGCAATAATTCTTATTTATATTTTATATGTGAAAGTGTGCATCTTATACACATGAAAGACATTATTTTTATTGTTGAAACATTCAGATCTGTTATTTTTATAGTGAAGTCATATACTCCTATGAAAGCTGTCGTATTATATTCTGTACTTTAACAGTGATTGCATCTTACATTGATAACATTGAAGTTTTACATTCATTTATTTAGAGCCTTCGAGTTCCTATCATTTTTAGTATACATATACAAATAAAAGTGGTTGTTGAATTTATGTTTCATTACAACTATACAGTGCTATTTAGTTGTATTTTATATGATTTTCTGATGTCCTTGTATGACATTTCGATATTCTTAAATACAATTTATATCAAATAAGATTCTTGGTGCTTATTAATATATTTTATTATCAGTTATGGAAAAAAGTACGTCAGAAACTTCATTAAGATTGAGCTTGTGATCTTCAGATTTAATTTGTGTGTTTTAGAATTATGATATTTAAGGGGAGAGGATGGTATTTTTTGTTGAAAAATGAGTAAATTAAAAAAAAAAAAATTTTTTTTTCTTTAAAATACTCTGTGATATGTGTGGAATGCATAGCATAATATTTTGTGGGTATTTGTGCGCTTATCAGGTTTTGAGACGCCATTTTTAAACTTCCTGCGTTATGGATTTTTAAATCACTCGCCCCCTTTTATTGTTGTTTCCGGTAAATTAAATTTTCCAAAAAAAAAAAAAAATTTTCTTTAAAATACTCTTTGATATGTGTGGAATGCATTGCATAGCATTTCATGGGTATTTATGCCCTTATCAGATGTTGAGACGCCATTTTTAAACTTCCTGCGCTATGGAGTTTTAAATCACTCGCCCCCTTTTATCGGTTTACGGTAACTTCATTTTTTTGCTACATTGCCAGATAAAAATGGATATAATTTCTGAACTATTAAAGATATATGCATGAAATTTAGAACACACATTCTTTAGACTATTAGGAAACTTTTCTCTGTAACAAAATTTTGTTAATTGATTTCATTTTAAAACTACATCCGTTTGTTTGCAAGAAAGGAATTCAGAAAAGTGTTATTACATTTTAATTGTTTATTTTACAAACGTAGGGACTAATATCAAAATTCTGTTACAGACAGTTTGTAGAACATGCTTTTGCAAGTACATTGCAAAAAACTTGATGACTCTACCTTTAAAAATGGTTAGATATATCAATTTTAGAAAAATCCTGCATTGGGTATATTTTTTTAAATCTGGGCCCCCAAATAATTTTTTTTTTTTTTTGAAAATATTTATTTTTGGTTGAGTTGCAACAGCTATGAGCTCTCTACATACAAAAAAAGAATATTTTACACCAAATAGGAAAAAAGTTATAAAAATTACCATGCTCTCCCCTTAAAATATGTTTAAGCATCAACATCAATTGAAATATATTTTAACCTATGAAAGTGATTGTATGAACACTACTATTTTTTTATTCACATATACTTGAGTTAACAAGATCGTGTTAAAAGACGGAATAAATGTCATGTGTAAGACCATAAAGAGTTTTGCTAAAGCATACTTCTGTTATTCTGAAGTCATGTAATACTAAGCATCAGAAAGTAGAATAACATATTCAGTATGTTTTCAAATTGCCACACTTTTGTTTATTCTGTCCTTTGCGATACTTTATCATATGTAATAATAATAATGAACAAGTGTAGATCTTAGAATGGCTTTTATAGCTGTAATGTGCTATTTTTGCTACGGTTTATTAATATTTTATGGATTATATTGATTCCTGAGTTACTAGAAACATCAACAGTATTTCCTAAACTGTACCTGTATAAGCATTAAGCCTACTCCTTTACTTAGTTTTGAAACTCAAATAATGTAGGAAGATAAGAATACTTCGTTGTAACACTATTTTAAAAATAAACGTCAAGTTACATGACTTTGTCCTGCAGCTTATGTTTTGCATTCTTTAAAACCTTGAACCTAAAAGAGGTTATTCCAATCCTGTTTGTGCTATTTCAGTGTGCATTTCCTTTATGATATTTCATATGCTGTCATCTTCGCCTCTCTCTCTTTTTCTTATAGAAAAAGTACGCTTTATATTTTGTGAAAAAAAAATATTCTGGATGTTACAGCATCACGATGCCTGTTTACTTGATGTCTAAAATGTTTTCATCAGAAAGATACTGAGTTATTATACATTATGGCAGTATACAAAACAAACATATTAAATTCATTAATATGTCACATCAACGGACGTTTATACGTCACCAACATCGTAAGATGAAGATTACATTTGTAAAGTTTCTTCCCATCCATAAGCAGTGCTGACTAGATCCGACGCCATGGACAGTACTCTATAATAGAGTCGCCAGTATGAAAGGATGATTCCAGAGCCTTTGGCGTGAGACGATCTTGATAGCTCAGTGGTAGAGCGCCTGACCGGAGTACAGGAAGTCGCAGGTTCGAATCCCGCTCGAGGTTGTGAAATTTTTCTTTCATACCATGGCATGATTGTGACTATAATAGTATTTAAATTCATAAACATATTAAAGTAATTGTTACACAAAATGCCAGATTTATTAATTCAAACTTCGATTCTAAGTTCAATGAAGTAAATTTGAAACTTCCTTGGTAAAGAAAACTGTATTTTTGACCAAATGTTTATTTAAATTTCAGTTCAAAATGAATCAAAGTCACATGTTCATTGCCAAGGAAAAAGATTGACATGCAATTTAAGCATAATAATATTTAATTTTTAGTTATTTTCAGATAAAATATACATTGAGAGGAACACATTTGTTTTCCTGAGTTCATATGTTAGAATAAATATCCAAGATCTCGTAACTTTCATAATCTCCTTGTAATACGTCTTAGGAATGAAGAGTGAAGCTTTTATTTTAACATACATGTTATACATATGTTGTTGAGCTAAGTACATTATTTCACATTTGTGTACACATGAAAGAATTTATGCACAACTTTTCATATTTCAGTTGTACACAAGGGTAAGTTATTGTTCAATAAAACTAATTTTTAACACACCCTATTTAAAAGAAAAGTCAGGTCAGTCGTAAGTTAGATATATACACTTGAAACTGAGGAAAATATTCTGCAGTAAAAAAAAACACTACTATTGTGCATACTAGCAATTACACATAGTGGAAAATAAACGAACTATAACTTTTGAAATGTTAGTGACATTTATGAAATACACTTAACTTTCTGATGACTATGTTGATGACACTATAACTTTTGAAATGTTAGTGACATTTATGAAATACACTTAACTTTCTGATGACTATGTTGATGATACTGTAACTTTTGAAATGTTAGTGACATTTATGAAATACACTTAACTTTCTGATGACTATGTTGATGATACTGTAACTTTTGAAATGTTAGTGACATTTATGAAATACACTTAACTTTCTGATGACTATGTTGATGATACTGTAACTTTTGAAATGTTAGTGACATTTATGAAATACACTTAACTTTCTGATGATTATGTTGATGATACTGTAACTTTTGAAATGTTAGTGACATTTATGAAATACACTTAACTTTCTGATGACTCTGTTGATGATGCTATAACTTTTGAAATGTTAGTGACATTTATGAAATACACTTAACTTTCTGATGACTATGTTGATGATACTATAACTTTTGAAATGTTAGTGACATTTATGAAATACACTTAACTTTCTGATGACTATGTTGATGATACTATAACTTTGGAAATGTTAGTGACATTTATGAAATACACTTAACTTTCTGATGACTATGTTGATGATACTGTAACTTTTGAAATGTTAGTGACATTTATGAAATACACTTAACTTTCTGATGACTATGTTGATGATACTGTAACTTTTGAAATGTTAGTGACATTTATGAAATACACTTAACTTTCTGATGACTATGTTGATGATACTGTAACTTTTGAAATGTTAGTGACATTTATGAAATAACTTAACTTTCTGATGACTATGTTGATGATACTGTAACTTTTGAAATGTTAGTGACATTTATGAAATACACTTAACTTTCTGATGACTATGTTGATGATACTGTAACTTTTGAAATGTTAGTGACATTTATGAAATAACTTAACTTTCTGATGACTATGTTGATGATACTGTAACTTTTGAAATGTTAGTGACATTTATGAAATACACTTAACTTTCTGATGACTATGTTGATGATACTATAACTTTTGAAATGTTAGTGACATTTATGAAATACACTTAACTTTCTGATGACTATGTTGATGATACTATAACTTTGGAAATGTTAGTGACATTTATGAAATACACTTAACTTTCTGATGACTATGTTGATGATACTGTAACTTTTGAAATGTTAGTGACATTTATGAAATACACTTAACTTTCTGATGACTATGTTGATGATACTGTAACTTTTGAAATGTTAGTGACATTTATGAAATACACTTAACTTTCTGATGACTATGTTGATGATACTGTAACTTTTGAAATGTTAGTGACATTTATGAAATAACTTAACTTTCTGATGACTATGTTGATGATACTGTAACTTTTGAAATGTTAGTGACATTTGTGAAATACACTTTCTGATGACTATGTTGATGTTACTGTAACTTTTGAAATGTTAGTGACATTTATGAAATACACTTAACTTTCTGATGACTATGTTGCTGATACTGTAACTTTTGAAATGTTAGTGACATTTGTGAAATACACTTAACTTTCTGATGACTATGTTGATGTTTCCAACCATGCATCATCTGAATGGTAGTGAGTTGATATATATTTGTTGTGAAACTAGTTCCCACCTATCTTATAATTTTATTGATTAATATTTAAATCGTAGAATGTTTAATTTTTATATTTTGATTTTAATAATAGCGAAACAATTGTTTTCCACTGTTTAAAATCGTTTAAAAGATTTGTTACAAACTCGCAGAATTTAAAGGATACAGTTCAGTGTATATTATGGAAAATTAAGACATCTCCCCTTCCCCCTCACTGCATACTCATTACTTTTGTTAGTATTGTTTTTCACACATTAAACAATTTATTTTAATTGAGCCAGAAAAGCTGTAAATTGTTAGCATCCTCAGAAGAAAATACAAAATGTATTAAGCAGCAAGAGACAGCCGGCAGATATTCACTTGTTTATATTTTTATTACAAAGTACGTTCAGCAGTGGATTGATTGTTAATGCACTTACGATTTCATTCTCGATTTACTTTTGTGAGTTACTGTATATTCTTGTGTGTTACTGGAATCTTTTTATTTCAATTGTAATTTGATGTAACTTTTATTATGAATGATTCAGTTGGATTCATTTTTTAGTGAATATTAATTTTAATCAAAATGAATTTAACGTGCATTCTTTCACAAGAATAATGTAATTCCTTATTTGCTGAAGTTATGTTTGTAAATGATATTCTCTGGTCAGTTATTTAATATGTCAGGACAAATCTCAGAGATTACAATTTTGTTTGCTAATTTTCAGCAGTCATTATATTGGAAATGTAAGATTTCAAGTACAACATACAGGACAAGATTATGTTTTCTCTTTCCATTACATATTTTGTACATTTATTTATTTATTTTTAAATTGTGATATACGAATAGGGTTGCCAACCCTCCCGTATTTCCTGGGATCTCCTGTATTTGTCCCTAATTTTTAACAGTCTCCTGGCTCCCGTATTTTTCTTCTCTTCATGCATCGTAATAATTTATGCGATGAATTTTGTTGTTCAAGAGATGCATTAAAATGTGCAGTTTTCATAGAACATAATGCTTGCCAGAAATGGGTTTTAGTGTTTACCCGTTTCAAATCAAACAGTGTTAATGTTATACATTTGGAAAAACTGGCTAGTTTTGTTCTAAGCACACTAAGTAGTAATTCTCATACAAATATAGTGTTTCATCTCATGAACAATAATTGAACACATGTTCAAAATAAGAGCACGAAACATCTAATCAAATCAGAACTGCAAACTGCAGTTGACTTCAACTATTACACGAGACAAAATCTGTCTCAAAATATTCTTAATTTAAGCATAGCTGCCGAGGTGTAGAATAAAGTTGTTTTCCAGTAAGTGAACCGAATAATTTGTCTATTTTATATGTGAAACTTTGTCGATTCATTAGTCTCCCGTATTTTCTTAAAAAAGTTGGCAACCCTACATACAAATATTCCATATACAGTAAATGTTATGTAATAGGCCGAATAAAGTTGTATTTTATGATTTGACAAATTTATTCTTAATTACTTAGTGCAGAGAAGAGGAAATAATTATAAAATTACGTAATTATAAGTTACGTATATCATCGTCATCACTACCACCACTATAATCATCATCAACATCAGACATCACTGGCAGCAATATCAGAGCTACTGTTTGTATGATGTTTTGAGGGACTCAATTGGCTGTAATCGTATTTCGATACAATTGTTTTGAAATTTATATGAAATGAATTTGAATGTTATAAATTGACGTGTATGTATTATTTTTATAATGAATAACATGTTGTATCTTTAAAGATTTAGAACATTACATACATAATTAATTATTCAATTATTTTCCATTATTATATCATGAGCTGGTCCTTCATTAAGATTTTTTCAATGCCTGGCAATTTGTTGTGGAGTTACACATTAATGAATGAGTTGCATCTTCCTTCAGTTCACAACAAAAGAGTGAGGAGAGAGACAGTTATACTGTTAAGCAATGGAGTGATCTTCTGATTCTTTTATTTTATACTTTCAGTTCAAATAAATGCCGTGTAAGTCGCATATGTCTCCTCATTGTACATCTTACTGTATAGTTGTCTTACGCAAATATATATTACATCAATGGTATACGCACAGGATGTGTAAGGAGACTCAAGCCCTTCCCCCCCAAGAAAAAGGAAGGGAGAAAGAAGAAAGCTTTTTAATGTCTTGACGTGTCTGTATCTGTTATTGTGGAAAGTGTGTGCTCTTTGAAAGATGTGAATGGCTTTAAAAAAAAAAAAAAGTTCGAACTTTCGGTAATGTTCGAAGCTCTGTAACTTTTATTTGGAGGATGTTTGGTAGCTCCAACCTTTCCAGCCAGCCAATCACATCTCAGTGAGACAAGCTGTACTTCTCAAACCATTCATGCTTCACATAAGCATGCAGCTGTACAATTTAATGTTCCTGTTTGGCCCTGATTATACAGTAAATAGCCTCTCACAAACTGTGTTTCTGGGTGCACCACTGTATTACATTGTGTAAACTTGGTGGAATGGACGCCTGCATAGCTGCAGTTACAAGAAAATAATTTGCGTTGTGGTATTTGTGAAAGATTATTAAAAATCTCCAAATAAATTTGCCACTTTCGATATATCTTCAAAATGGATGAATTCAGGTTTGTGCCAGATTATTTATTTTGATCCCTTTATGGCGAAAATAACAAAAAATCTTGATTTCGCCTATATTTTTATACATAACATTTATTGCTTTTTGCTAAACATTTGTTTTTATTTAAAAATGGAAACATCACATATTCATTATATATGAGGTCTCGCCTACCTCATTGAATATTACAAGACTACTATGAAGTAGCCAATGTGTATTATCACCATTTAATTCGAGAAAAATTCGTTCCGGCACCGAGAATCAAACCCGGGACCTCTCAGCTCTACGCGCTGAGTGCTCTTTCCAACTGAGCTATGCCGGGACACAATCCACCATGCGAACTCCTCTTGTAATGTTTTACTACCTGCACTTTAGACAATGAAAGTCATACATGCAGGAGCGCATATTTAAATGACTTTATGGCCATATTCAGCCTCAGTTTGTGACAACTGCTAACAGTTAATACATCACATATTCATTATATATGAGGTCTCGCCTACCTCATTGAATATTACACGACTACTATGAAGTAGCCAATGTGTATTATCACCATAGCATAGCTCAGTTGGAAAGAGCACTCAGCGCGTAGAGCTGAGAGGTCCCGGGTTCGATTCCCAGTGCCGGAACGAATTTTTCTCGAATTAAATGGTGATAATAAAAGTGGAAAATTAAATGTTTAGAACTGATTTGAGTAAATAATTTTGGCTAAGGGGTTAAAATGCGTTACTGGTACCATGATATTTTATATTTATATTTTGAGCCCCATTGTGATCTAGTGGCTATAGTGCAGAACTTTCAATCCCATGGATCCGAGTTCAGTCCTCAGCATATCCCGAATTTATAACTTGTGTTGGGCAAGTCCGTGGTTCAGGTAACAGGAGATTTCTCCAGGAGCTCCAGTTCCTCTGTGGCTTCCCAACAAATCTCCATCTCATCTCGTCGCAGGTGTAGTGTAGACCGTTCTGCTATGGTGCACCCTGGACAACGACACTGTCTACACAACTGGCTTCATGTGGGTGAATGACAGAGAGTCAAGTACCCGCCATTAGTTTTAAAAATCATATTTTATAGATAAATTGACTCAGACGCATTAATTATAGACAAACTCCATCCAAAAGTTGGGATGAGGAGTGGAAAGAGCCTTACAAAGATGAATTAACAAAGAAATATACCAAAATTATTTTATGTTTATCAGTAGTGCTAGGAATGTGTGTTTCTTAGAATCTCATAATCTGTTTTTAGCATAATAGTACATTATGCAATGAGCCTATAATGGTAGTAATTAAGACGCAAGTATGTTTGTTTATGAAACGAGCGCGAGTTTCATAATTTTCATACGAGCGTCTTAATTACCCTTATAGGCAAGTTTCATACGACTTTTTATGGTGACCATATTTCTAACTTGAAATTATTCAAAATTAGATCATGTTATGGTTATGTGCGAACTGACCTGAATTGTGAGATGTGCGCAGACGCAAAAGTATTGATTTTTTTCCGAGGCCGAATGTCATTGACCTTGATAGAGAATAAGATGAACATTAGTCTGATATGACCTGGAAATTGATTTGGAATTGAAAAACGAGGTGACAAATTGAATTTATTTGAATATTATTTACAATTAACGCTAATTATTATAGTAACAGAACATAACCTTCTGCGACAGTATTGGATTTCCAGCCTCCGTGACTTTTCGTTAATTGTCTTTCGATTGCATATCCGAGAATAATCGATACTTGTGGTTTTATAATGGTACAAAGGTGACTTGTCATTGGCTGAGCACCTGAACTTTAATGAATAGGTGTACTTTAGTGAGGTGCATTAAAGGGCTACTACCAGATGTATAATTACTACATTTCGGCATGGTCGAGCATAAAGTACATAATGATTTACATATTGAAAAAGTGAGGAAATCTCAGTTGTAATATAACTGAATTTCTCAACATTGACACTAAAATTTTTCATAACTAAATTGTTCATGGTCAGAGCTCAGTAAAGGAATTATTACATTTCAGCATGTGGAATATGAAAAGCTATTTATTTTTTAAATCATAACTAAGCACTATTTCGACAATGAACTTAAACATTGATTTATCAATACTAATTTCTATTTCCTTTAGAATACAACGATGAGATGGGAAATGAAAGCTGATTTTCATAAGTATAACTGTTCACTGATTACAGTTTTGTTGTGTGCTGAAGAGGGTTGGTTCAGTTTCCAGTTTTATGAAGATCATGCTATTTCAGTGCTGAAAATTAAGGTTTATGTTATTTGTTTCTAAACAATGTCTGTTTATGAAAGAACGTATAGGTGTGGTTGGGATTGGTTGATAGATACTGAGTTTTCCAGTCTAAACAACGTGTTATCGAGTATAAATTTATGTTATAAGAAAATATTTCTTAAATATAAAAATTGAACCTGTGTTCAAATATTATAATTATCTTTCATAACATATGTTCTTAATTCTCTGAAAGACATCTTGACAAAGTGTGTCAGGGGACGAACAATTTTATTGATCCATTTTGAATCTTGCATACACTACTTTTAACACTTGAATATAATTATTTGATTAACTAGTGGACTTACTCGTGTTAATTATGTAAGATTTGTGCGGCTTACAGCTGTTTCTGTGCTTCATGCACCATCCTCAGAGCCTACTAGATCACAGCGTCATCTCGAATTTCTCTGCCTGTTATGTGGGTGTGTTTGATTGTTGAAAGGTGTTGAAGAGTCGAGTCAAATAGTGTATGTGTACTGAAATTGATCTGTGTGTTGAGAATTTGATCGGGGTATGTTTTAGTGTGTTTGTATATTTCGTATTGTTCTAGTGTGTTGAGTTTTTGGTTCTTGGGTTGTATGTGTAGGACTTCCATGTCCGCATTTATGTTATTGTATGTATGGTTAGCATTGGTTATGTGATCGGCGTATGTAGATGTAGTGTGTCCTCTGGTTATTGCTTTAATGTGTTCTTTGTAGCGTATACAAACTCACATGTAATAGTTGCGATAACTTCTACATAGGACAGACAGGCAGATCATTCCAAACACGCTACAAAGAACACATTAAAGCAATAACCAGAGGACACAATACATCTACATACACCGATCACATAACCAATGCTAACCATACATACAGTAACATAAATGCGGACATGGAAATCCTACACATACAACCCAAGAACCAAAAACTCAACACACTAGAACAATACGAAATATACAAACACACTTAAACACACCCCGATCAAATTCTCAACACACAGATCAATTTCAGTACACACACACTATTTGACTCCTCTCTTCAACACCTTTCAACAATCAAACACACCCACATAACAGGCAGAGAAGTTCGAGATGACGCGGTGATCTAGTAGGCTCTGAGGATGGTGCATGAAGCACTGAAACAGCTGTAAGCTGCACAAATCTTACATAATTAACACGAGTAAGTTCACTAGTTAATCAAATAATTTTATTGAGGCTGTTAGAAGCAAAGGGATGTAAGTGACATTTAAAAAAAATCATTAAGTGCATCCAGGGTAAACTAAAGCATTTCAAATTTCAGTAGTAAAGGGATATATCTTTCAATCACATCGCATATGAACATTTAAAATTAAAACGTCACGGAATTTACGAATGCTTAATAACTTTTAATCACATTATTATGGAAAATAACGTAGGTGCACTTACACCTCTTTGCTTCTGACAGCCTCTATCATTTGTATACATTTGAAGTCTGATTAGTGTAATGTGTAGCTAATCGGTGATGTATGCAATGGAAGGGGAAAGGAACTGGTCACCCTATCCCATTATCTCCTGGCTTAGTTGCTTCATGTCATTTGAGAGGTACAGACCTGTCTTCGGACAATTGACTAAACAACAATCATATGTATGTTTGTCTTTTTTCACGAATGAATAAATGACGATAAAATTGTATAAAAGTAAAATAGGAAAGATCTACAAGGAAGTGATGTAAGCATAGACAGCAGTATTACTCAAGTGAAGTTAACAGTCCTGGAAAGGTATAATACATCGTATATGTATGATTTTTATTTCATCATTATATAGTGCAACGATTTGAACGTGACAGGGTGTGTCTTGTTACAGATTCAAGCAAACAGACGAAGATCTGCAAACTGGGATGTATAAGATCTTAGAACACATCAAGAATCATGATGATGCATGGCCATTTGCGGATCCTGTGGATGAGGACTATGCCCCGCGGTATTACTCAATTATCAGACACCCCATGGATCTTCAGAAAATGGAAGATAAACTTGATGATGGGGAGTACCTCACATTTGCGGACTTCAAAGCTGACTTTCAACTCATTGTGGACAACTGCCGCCAATATAATGGCACCGACAATGGTATGTGTTCTTTATTGTTGCATGCAAATGATATGGATGTCCTGTGAGGAAGTATTACCCCATACCTGTTTATGAAAGTGCAAAGGTTTTGTGTTCCTGTGGCTGCTGAATTTAAACAATACAGCCATGAAAGAGTAACGGTCAGTGGCGTAGCGTCAATGTAAGCTAAAAAGCTCAGCTTCCCCAGGTAATGATAATTTCATAATAAACCTGCAGTTTATGGACAAAATTATTTATTAATTTTAATAGAAGTTATATTTACACGTTAAATATTGTGATGCGGCAGCTCAGGATGATTTGTGATGCAGCAGTAAACAAGAAGCCTGCACACACCAGCTTCCAAGCAAACTGGTTTCTTACACCCATTCTTCTGTGTAACCCACCCTGCAGATTTTCCATCCCTTTCTAACTAAACTACCCTGGTTGCAAGGCTCGCAAGAAGCTAGCTTTGACATTGAAAATAAGTAGTTTCCGAGTTATCCCTTTTCGTCAGTTGTGTTCAGTTGAAGTGTTAGTGTGCATTGTGGCTGATATAATAAATAATGAGTGAAATAACTGTTCCTGACACCAATTTACTTGAATTTTTTAGGACAATTCTATTAACAAGACTGACTTACGAACAAAAGTGTGATCTAAAAAACAAATGACCGACTCCCTTGCTGTCAATGAAGGACATACTCAAAATACAGACGCATACTTACGTAATGATACTAATAGGCCTACTGTATCTATTGACCGTTAATATTGTGATTTATCTATCGTATTTGTTAGAGATATGTGTAAACCGTGAAATCATATTTTACTATGTACCATTTGAGGTCATGCCTTATTGGTGTTACTTACGAGGTTCCAACCAATCTTTGACTGCTGACTTGACATTGACTACTATTTATTTTAAGACTATATTTTTGTAATACGTTTTCTCATATTGCATGAAAGACAACTTGAGTTAGCTTCCCTGCTCAAAATTTCATGCTATGCCACTGGTAACGCTTAAATGAGAAAATCAAGAAAAATCTAAGTACATTGAGAACAATAAATGCAGATTATAATTTTGTCATTCATCTCGTAAAATACTTAGGGATTGGATTATTTAAAAAATATCACACAGTTTTTTTTTTTTTATCCTTACACAAGGAACTGTGAATAAAAAATTCCTCTAATTGCCATAACAAACCCAACAACTCGTAGTGTTTTGTTTTTCTACCCTCCTGAGCACTGTAAAAGTATCACATGGCTTTTATTCACGTCAGTTATTACGTGCTTCCTTTCTCCAATTTTAAGTGTTCAAATAGCATTGCTTACCATTTAATCCAGCGAAACATTATATCCATTTTGTTAAAATATTATAACAATGAACCTCAGAATTAATTCGTGGTGGTTAAAAATTATTTTTCATTCATTGTGATGCTGATTATTTGAAAGTTTACGTATTTTTAATCCTCAATCTAGGCAACACCAGTTCTACCACTTGAGTTGCCAAAATATTTTTCCTTCTTTGATATTGTTACAGGAGATATTTATGCTCAAATCAGAATGAAGTCACTTCATTTTTAATTCAACAAATGAAACTATAGGTAATTAGTAAGGGATAAGCAGAGTCTCAGTAATGCTTCCTTAGGACAACGAAAAAAAGAAAAAGAAAAAAATTAGCTTGTCCTTATAAATAGAACATCTTGTCAGTTGGATGACTTTGCTCACTTTTCCCAAATAGATGGTTAGACTGTCTTCTCAAATCTAGTGAATTGTATTATTTAACGAAATACAAAATAAGAAATAAATGTCTAGAATAAATATAATCTATTGTTTTTAATGCTGTAGAGTATTCAGAAATGGTGGGAAACCTGCAAGAAGCCTTCCAGTTGGCCGTGGAACGCTATTTAGAGTCAGATCCATCGTCAGATGAAGAGGTTGCTGTGGAATATCCAACTGGCGCAACATCTTCTGACAGTCGAACAGAAACTCAAAGTCACAGACATAAACATCATCACCATCATCGTCATCACCACCACCATCGTGCCAGAAGGAAGAAAGAAAAGTCTCGTCAATCCTCACATATCAATAGGTATAAGCTCTTTCATACACATGGAATAATTAACAGTAAAGACATATTATAATTATGTTCTGTATAAAATGTGAAGGGGTCAGCAGGACATATTATATATCATATCATATCACTTTTTTTTTTCATTATATGAAATATATGTACGAGTTCCATCAATTATACATGATACAACATACATCCTTTCATCATCATTTCAGTCGCACACAGTGCACAAACTGTGTACTTCGCAATGTCTACCGGTCTTTGTGTTCAGTCAACAGCATCACTTTCCTCTACCAACATCACAATAAATAATCAATCCCACTCTCACTTCTCCGATCTTCACTTGTCATCGTACATTTCCAGGACGTCAGCCAAGTGCTCATTGTCTCGCGGCTTCTTGAGCTGCTTCTTACACTGGTTCGGTTTCTTACGCTTGTGGGGTATCGACTTCTTGGGTCCATGATCTTGCATGGAGTGGATTCATATTACATCATATATCATATCATATCATATCATGTCATATATCATATCATATCATATCATGTCATATATCATATCATATCATATATCATATCATATGTATCATTCAGATGCTAGATAACCACAGCAGTTGATGAAGTGTCGTAAAATAACCTACTAAAAACTACTACAGTGAAACCTGGTCAAATCAGAACCTGAATAATCCGGAATCCTGTCTATTTCGGAACAATTTATTGGTCCCTGCGAAATTTGTGTGTATTATGTGTAATTTTTCCTGAATAAAATGGAAACTGTCCAACGCGGAAACGGAAACTGCCTGCTACTGTTCAAAACGAAAATAATATTTTGGACACACTATATTTTGTAACTATATTTTGAAACAGCGTGTAATTTCAAGGAATATACGAAATATATAGGTCACTAAGATAAAAACAAGTTTTCTTTGCAAAATTCTAGAGGGTACGAGGGTGTGTTGGCCTGTCGGTCATAAATTTTATTACCCTGTTGACTAGGCAGACGAGTCCATTCAAAGATTTTCAATGCTTCACACCCGTGTACTGTCGTAGCTAAACAGAGCGCAAGTGTAGTGATTTCCTGGTAAAAAAAAAAAAAGTTGCGTAAAATGTAACATTAACATTAAGTGATGAAGTAAAAGTTATCGAGTTAAAGGAAAATTAGAAACGAAGTGTATGTGAAATAATGTTGAAGTTCAGTTATAGAAAACTCAGGTGTGGCACTTTAAAGATAAAGATCAGAATGAGTGAGTGGCTTGCGGCCAATATTGGTGACATAAAAGGAACCAGAAAACAACTGTTTATGTGGAAATAAGTGAACTGTTGTGGGAGTGGGTTCTTCATGACCTTTCTAAGAACATGCCAATTTCTAAATCTATTCTGCAAAGCATGCCATTGTACTGAGAAAGAAATTATATAAAGCAGAATTCAAAGCTTTTAATGGATGGCTCCTAGACTAATTAATTAATAATGAGCAGTCATATACAATACAGTATTATAGTATAGTTTTGGATATTAAACTGAATGAGATTACTAAACTTTAGTAGTGTTTAATGACTAATGAGTGAGTTACGATACTATTTTCATCAAGATGATTCACCAACAGAATAAGCGACGGAAGGCTGATTTAATGTGAGCAGTGTTAAATGGAATATTTTGTACTCTTTGCAGTTTACGACATGCCATTTTATTTTTCATGTATACGAATGATAAAATATTCCATTTTAATGTAACACCTGAATAATACGGAAACCTGTTCACAACGGGAAAAAAAAATTAGGACCATGTCACTTCTGTCTTGAACAGGTTTCACTGTATTTGGATCTCCATAATAAAAATGTGAAAAAGTTACGATTTTACCAAAATGCATCAAGACTTTATAGACACTCTGTATACAGTTTACTGTTTGAGTTCATAAGTTATGCACTTTGTGTAATGCAGAAAACGAGAGTTTATATTCTTATTTGAGTGTATGGTAAATGATTTCATTGGTAAACGATAGTTAAACAAATAAATAATGATTCATATTCGCAGCATTGTTGAAGGAACTGAATTGTTGCAATAAGCATAAAACGTTTAATGAGGAAGTGTGTGTCATCTTTGTGACACTTGCTTTAATGAGGAAGTGTGTGTCATCTTTGTGACACTTTCTTTAATGAGGAAGTGTGTGTCATCTTTGTGACACTTTCTTTAATGAGGAAGTGTGTGTCATCTTCGTGGCACTTTCTTTAATGAGGAAGTGTGTGTCATCTTTGTGGCACTTTCTTTAATGAGGAAGTGTGTGTCATCTTCGTGGCACTTTCTTTAATGAGGAAGTGTGTGTCATCTTTGTGACACTTTCTTTAATGAGGAAGTGTGTGTCATCTTCGTGACACTTTCTTTAATGAGGAAGTGTGTGTCATCTTCGTGGCACTTTCTTTAATGAGGAAGTGTGTGTCATCTTTGTGGCACTTTCTTTAATGAGGAAGTGTATGTCATCTCCGTGGCACTTTCTTTAATGAGGAAGTGTGTGTCATCTTTGTGGCACTTTAATGAGGAAGTGTGTCATCTTCGTGGCACTTTCTTTAATGAGGAAGTGTGTGTCATCTTTGTGACACTTTCTTTAATGAGGAAGTGTGTCATCTTTGTGACACTTTCTTTAATGAGGAAGTGTGTGTCATCTCTGTGACACTTTCTTTAATGAGGAAGTGTGTGTCATCTTTGTGGCACTTTCTTTAATGAGGAAGTGTGTGTCATCTTCGTGACACTTTCTTTAATGAGGAAGTGTGTGTCATCTTTGTGGCACTTTCTTTAATGAGGAAGTGTGTGTCATCTTCGTGGTACTTTCTTTAATGAGGAAGTGTGTGTCATCTTCGTGACACTTTCTTTAATGAGGAAGTGTGTGTCATCTTTGTGACACTTTCTTTAATGAGGAAGTGTGTGTCATCTTTGTGACACTTTCTTTAATGAGGAAGTGTGTCATCTTTGTGGCACTTTCTTCAATGAGGAAGTGTGTGTCATCTTTGTGGCACTTTCTTTTTCAGAAATGCTCCCAGTCCAGAAAGTGAGCACACGGTGCAATCAAGTACAGCAGAGGAGAAGGAGGAAGCACCAATAACAGTATCCAGGGAGAAAGAGAGAGAGAAAGAAAGAGAGAAGGAGCAGGAAGACAAGATGGATCACTCAGCTGAAGGTGGTATAGACACTGAGGGAAGTAGTACCAAAGATGGAACGACAGAACTCATGAGACCTCACAGTCATAATGGTACGAAACGCAAGAAGAAGACTGGCGTCATAAAAAATGCGGCAGCAATAGAGGCACTAGAGCTCGCTACTGAACAAACTCTTAAGGTATGTCTAGTTTTGTAAGTCGTTTACTGATTTCAGTTAATTTCTTGTCAAATAAGACATCTCATAACTAGAGACCAGCACAATATAAAGAAAATGTTTGCCAAATATGAAAGAAATATTTCATTGACTATTACACTTTTACTATATCACACTACTTTTGACCAATAAAACGGTACGAAAGGACGTCTTTCAACCAATCATGGCTGCTTATCGCGTCCCTAGCATTTGTTTATTTTTATCACTACCCTAGCATTTGTTTCTTTGTTTGCCAACATTTCAAACTGCACTGGTCTGGACGTCAAAAAACAGAAAATTACAAACCACTCCAGTCGATGCACAGCACTTTCAAATATGACTCGCATTGGCATTCAAGAACAAGAATTAATAAAGATCACTGGTCATATATGAAGAGCACCATTCGGAGATCCTGAATAAGTTGAGGAATACACCATGTAAATCAACGAGTTCACTTCTTTTACGCACACGTCCAATATAACATCAACTGAACCACCAACCACTAAAACATTCAAATTTGAAAATTGTACTTTCAATAACTGTTTCTTTCAAATTATTCACGTTTATTTTTTATTTCATCATCCCAAATTAAAACTTTTCTAACACTTGTTTATATTATTTAGGTTATGTTATAGCTTCTGCTATATGATATTATGAATAGTCACGTATCAGAGATTGTTTAATACTAAGATTTATTGAAAATCATCTGTCAAGTGACGTTGATTACTGGGATCGGGATAATTGAAGTGGAATGCAACTGTTTTAATAAAAATGAAACTGAATCAACAAAGCCTTCTTGACCAGTAACCGTCCACAGAGTTCAATGAAGATTCCATAGTTGACACAACTGATAAGAAAACAGCTAGGCCTAATCATAACACACTACTGCCATCTACTAGCGTAATATTTATAATGTTGAGATGGTACAAATTTGAAGACAGTTTTGTATTTTCGTAAGTTAATTAATATTTTATTGTATTGGAGTACTTCGTTACTTCATATCTTTATATACTTTCTTCTAATCGTGTAATAGTCAATTAAATCCCACTCGAGTTTTGATTTTCTCTGGATAAATCAAAACCTCTAGTGAGATTACTGTTGATAAAATATCTCAATGCCTAAACCATTTGGAGCAGGTTTACATCATTATTTGCAAAATAAGCCTTTAGAGATTATTAACAATTTTGTCTATATTTAGTATGAGTCGGCCTCGGTAGCATAGTCGGTATAATGCTGGCCTTCTGTGCTCGAGGTCGTGGGTTTGATCCCGGCTCAGGTCGATGGGCTCATGTCGGTAGATTTACTGGCATGTAAAAGAACTCTTGTAGGACAAAATTCCGGCACACCGGCGATGCTGATATAACCTCTGCAGTTACGAGCGTCGTTAAACCATAATTTAAATTTTTTTTAGTTGTTGTTGTTTTCTAATGCCAGGCGTTTGACAATAAAGTCATTTGACCTCTTGCACTCCAATATTTTTCAAAGAAATTATCATGACCAGCCACTGAAGCAACATTACTGCATAAAATAAAATAAATCTGCATAATTAAACAGTTTTTCAACATCATCAAATCCTTGTCTGAATGCAGGTACTAGATAACTCATTTTTTTACACAAAGAGAACAAAAAAAAAAAACAATTATTACATTGTCTGGACTCAACACTGATTGCAAAACACAAGTAACTTTTCTATATTTTTTGGCAAAAGATTACACTTTCTGTCATTAATATCCTTTGTATGATGAAAAACTGGTAAGTTACGAAAAGAGGGAAAATTAATTCGACAGCGAAATTGATGGTTGAAACCCATTTAAAACATTAATTTACATGTAGGCCTACATATGTAAGTAAACATGAAATCTTGAAAAGACTTTCTCTGGATTCGAAAGAATCAGCAGAGGTGAAATAGGAATCACTTATTTTTCCTTTGACTTCTGGAATTCATTTACGGTATGGATTCAGTTACTCAGAAGGGGAATTTGAAGATTTCACTTGCCCTTAGGAATCCAGAATGTTGGTGGAATGGATGGCTCGGATTTTTTAAGAGTTTCCTGAAAAAACATCTCTATTGTCTCCTTATAATATCTGGAAAGCCTGATTTAGTTGTAGTTATATAAATATTAACAAAGGGGGAAAAATTGTGCAAAATATGAAATAATATGAAGATTTTTATGAACTATGAAAATTTTTGGCCTTAATTGAACTCTAACAGCGTGAATTGTGAAAATTCTTGTTTCCATACTATTTGCAGAAATAGTTTAGCACATGACATTTCATATTTTGCCTCTATAATATAATCTAACTGAAATGTTTGAACAAAGTTCGGGAATGAAAGGTGGAAAAAAGTATGTCCAGAAATTCATGATTTTGTAGCAGTAAGAAGATTATGCAGTACACTAGCAAGAGTTGCACTAAAAAATGTGCGGTTTCATGAAAATTTTATCTCAGTATCTCAATTATAAGTATACTTCTGTACAATTGGTAGAACTTATTAATGTACGAATTATGTGTAACCAAAACTTTAAATTTAATTACTATCTCAGAAAATAAATTTTCTACGTTTTCAGCGACAAGTATTTATTTTATTTCTCAGCAGTTAAAGCTAGAGTGATAAAACTTGGCATATTTATCCACTAATATCTCTGTTCTGAAATGTAGCATTTGATTGGCTGTATTCAGCATAATTTTATTGCTAGCAGTAATATACTGAAATAGATCATTATCTCACCCTTAATGGTAATGTGACATTGTTCGTTTTTCCCATGTATATATATACAGTAGCGTGCAAATTAATCCGAACAACGTAATTACTTATGCAAAAACACTCAAATGGGATAAAAAAGGATCTAAGACATACCTCAGTAATCTATGTGGCCTCCCTTGTTCCTAATAACAGCTCTGAGAAGATTTGGCATGGATTCCACAAATTTCCCACAAATATTCTTCATTTCTTCATCGCGAAACCATACACCAATGAGGGCAGAAATCATCTTCTCCTTTGTAGAACAATCCATTTTTTGCATTCTTCTTTTGCAAATTGACCACAAGTTCTCAATGGGGTTGATGTCGGGTGAGTTGCCTGGCCAGGGGAGTACCTGAATATTCTTCTTGTTGAAGAATTCTGTAGTTTTTCGAGACGTATGGCATGGTGCCAGGTCTTGTTGGAACACACCTCTGCCATCCAGAAATGATTTTTGCAGCTGGGGTACGATTCTGGTTTCCAATAAGTGAATATATTTGTCAGAATTCATCATTCCCTTGATAGGTATTAATGCTCCAGGCCCTTCATGTGTAAAACAACCCCAAAACATTACTTTAGGGGGGGGGGGTATTTGGGTGCTTGTTGGTGATGAGCTGCTGTTACTTTTTCGGATCCTTTCCGTACGTAAGAAACACGGTGGCCGTGGACCTCGAAATGAGACTCATCGGAAAAAAGTACATTCTTCCAGTCATTCACTGTCCAGTGTTGATGTAATTTTGCCCACATTAAGCGTTTTTTGCACATAATAGGGGTTAGCAGTTGCTTCTTAATAGGCTTACGAGCCCTTCGTCCAGCTTCCAAAAGCCTACGCCATATTGTTGTGACGTGAATATTCGCCCCAGTGGTAGCCATTAACTCGCGGGTTAAGTCGACAGTAGGTAGTCTAGGATTTAATTTACTTTTCCTGACAATTAAATGATCATCTGCAGGTGAAGTCTTCCTTTTCCGGCCACAGTTTCCTTTTTTCTGGGGTGTGATGGATCCAGTCTCCCTGTATCGTTTTATGATCGAATTAACAATAGCCAAACTGATGTGACATTCTGCAGCAATTTGCCTCTGTGTCATAGAAGAATGCTCTGCTAATGTTATAATTTTAGACCGTTTTCATGGAGTTGTATCCATTTGTGAAGGCGACAGAATATACACAGGATTGCAGTATTAAGTCTTCAACACAACTGAAATGCTTACAAGTACAAAACGACAGGCAAAAGTCACATATTATAAAAAAATAATGACAGACCTTCAACAATGGAATTACACGTACTACAGATGTCAATTAAAGCGGTATGAGCAGCTGTGAGGCCAACAATGACAGAAAATGTAAAAATATACCGTGTTCGGATTAATTTGCATGCTACTGTGTATATATATATATATATATATATATATATATATATATTACAAATGAACAAATTAGAGTAGGGCATTACTAATGCTCCATGACACAATGTGCAGTGTTACTTTTAAGAAAAAATTATATTTTAAAAAACGTAATAATTTTTTTAGAAATAGAATTTTTACCAAAAAAATAAATAAATTTTATTTTTTTAAAAGTGTTTATGAGAAGAAATTTAAATTTAATTTATGATACTGATGTGCATATTCTGTAAAAATTTCAATAATCTAGCTCAGTATTTCTCAAACTATGGTCCGTGGACCACCTGTGGTTCTCGAGTTCTGTTCATGTGGTCCTTCAAAAAAGAGAGAAGAAAAAATAAAATTCAAACTACTTGCATATGACATTATAGCTGAAAATCTCAAAGTTTGGACATGACACATGGCAATTGTCTTTCACTTTTTCTCCCAATAGGCCTCCTAATATTTTATGAAATTTCTTACCCTACTCGTCTACCCACTTTCCATTCTACTGTCAACAACAAAAGAAGGATTTAAAGCACTATGAACGTGGTGTTTCTGTATATCCCTGTATATCTGGCGCTGAGCCTGTAATCCAGCCAGGGACCACCCAAATTCATAACAGAGGACCAAACTACCGAACCTTTTCATGTATTGATCACTTTCTTAATAGTTTTGCCGACACCCAGTCTGCACATTGAAATGGGCACGTACTGTACATCATACACCAAATTGCATCTTTACTTGTTGAAAATCGGGCATGTTTCTGCATTAATTTTTTATTTGTTTTTCCATATGACGATATAAGAAATTTTAGACTCCATCTATTTTAAAATCCGACAGGTTTACTTTTTACACTTGCGTGTTTCGTCTCTAAGTGCCGTTTCAATTTTGCCGGTTTCATACACTCGTTCGAAAGCACTTTGTAACAACGCACCGAGGTTTTGGTTCGCTTTCATTGCTACACCAAGTAAATCCAAGTTCCAAATAACTCTTGTCATATTTATGAAAGTATTTCTTCTTTTAATAGCTAATAGTAGGACTAGATATTTCTTTAATGACACTATAAATAATATATTTCTTCACACACAGCTTCTGAACTATTAGCACTGCCTAAATGAAGCATATCATCATGTTCCTTTCTTTTCAAAAATCCGGATCAAAGTCAGTTTTCCATTATTTATAATGGGCACTATTTAACAGAGACATGGGCAAACTATTAGCTTGTACCACGTAAGGATTTCAAACAACTAACTGCTATCAGGCAAGCAGTGAATCAACAATGCACAGAATTTGTTATAAGTTACTTGTGATTGGCTACAAAAAATATAATTACGAAAGTATTATAATTAATTAATTCTATTTTAAAATATAAGTAGACAATACTGGTAATAAAATATGCTATAAAAATAAAGGGGACAAGCGTAAGGTGGTCCGCGGAACTGTTCTGACTTAAAAAGTGGTCCCCACTTTAAAAAAGTTTGAGAAACGCTGCTCTAGCTCAACAATTGTGGATTTTAGAAACGTCAGTAGCTCATCGCCTTAAGGTGATGAAGGTGTATTTACTCTTGACAGAATCGAATGAAAATTACGCATGCGGCTAATTGAAAGTTATGCACTCGTGGTAGATACAATATTCAGGAAGTAGATACGAGTAGTTGTGGCAAAAATGTATTACAGCGAACGCCAGTAGGGGAAGTTATCCCCACCCGCGCCGCACTGCTCGGCACATCGCTCGCATGCTCTCTCTCTCTACTATCTGCCCCGCTTCGATGGATCACTGCCTACCACAATGCAATACGCATTAGACAACTGTCCACAACCACAATGCAATATGCATTAGACAATACGCATTAGACAACTGTCCACAACATGTACTATTAACACAACACAACACAATGTAATCTGGTTTTCATTAAACAACACTCACCTGTTAACTTTGCACTATTCTCGAAGTAACACAATAGTCACCAGAGCCTCGTTTGCTGTTATCAGGACCCGCCAATTTGAGGAAGAAGTACACGTCTTTGATACGGCTCATCACAACACGTGGTTACGTCTGTACACGAAGCTGGACACGGACACAATGAAGCTCCACCAGCGCGTGTTAACACTTATGCCACCCCTGCAGTCAACCCCTACCAAGCTAAATTCACAAGCCCGCCAGTTTCTACCCACGCCATTCGGTCATTGTCTCCCCGCGCCATTCCATCATTGTCTCCCGTTATGAATTCTTGCAACAACCCTTGGACAATACTGCAAGATGTTATAGGCTAAGACATATCCAACGACACATATTGCATTTCTACAATACGTTATGGCAGTTCCCTTAAACATAAATAGATTCATTTTCCCTTCTACCCCCAACTTGCCTCGGTAGTCCAAAGCGTGAACAAAAAGCGTGCGTTTAGGTTTAGTTACGAACTTTCTCGGATCGAATCTCCCCTCCTGCGAAGTCGTAAGAAAAAAAAAAGAGAGAGACATGAAGCAAGGAACAGAGAAGGAGAGACTGGAGGGAGAGAGAGGAGAGATAGACAGGACGAACTTCCTCTTTTGCTTCGTAGATGTCGTTACTCTTTTTGTTCCACTTTCCACCCACCCTAAACGCCTATTTCCACTCTTTCCCGCTAGGGTGTGTGGTGAGCTTGTAGGGGAAAAGTGGAAAGGGGACGTGGGCAGAGCTTTGCGTTCACCGTATTACGTTTTTCCCTTAGTTGTAATTCATTACTGTGTACTGCTTAAAAATCGCGTTCCCTTCTTAGATAATGGATAATCTCCAGAATGGTTAATCAAGGAACAGATAATCGAGGTTCTCCTGTATATTTATTCAGTTACATCTACATTCTGGTTGATTTTGTCTGTATGATACTTTGTGTATTACAGATTAAATTGTTACAGCTATAAGATGATTTTAGTTTTCTCTGCAGTCATTTTTGGTATGAAGTTTGATATGAAACTAAGTCTCTCCAGCATGATTGTTTTACATTATTGTAATATTATCCAGGATATAAACAAATGGTTGGATGACACACCACGCTACATGGAGTTCTCTTCAGCAAGTAACTCTCCAGCACATCTCATAAGTGCTGAAGATTATGAAAGTGTAGGTTCCCGCATTGAAAGTGAGTATCGTCGAAGTCTCAAAATGGATAGGGATCGACCTCCATCTGGTACTTCATCTCGCAACAGCAAGGATAGCAAAGTAAGTACTTACAGTAGAACACCTATTTAACGTTTTTCTGGTGACACAGAATAATTAATCTTAAGTGCTTAATTTAGTGAATAGGAAAGACGAATATGTAAACTTTCAATTTGTGTCTCACTATAAACTATGACTGGGCACATATAGTTAAGCTTCAGATTTGTCGTATTTATGAGGCATAGTTCTTTAGATTTCTCTGGCTATGATTTATTCCAGTGCTTGTGTAACATTTAGGTTCAGCTAAAAGACATGTCAAATTTCTTCTGGTAGGATAAACATGTTCTTCTTTATATTTCAGACGGTTTTATGATAATATTTTAATAATGTATATTTATATATTTGTTGAATTTGGAAAATGTTGTTGTTGTTTTCTAATGCCAGGCATTTGACAATAAAGTCATTTGACCTCTTGCACTCCAATATTTTTCAAAGATATTGTCATGGTTAGCCACTGACGCACAGATTTTGAGATGTTCTGAATCCATTTCTTGATTTGAGTTGCACAATGGGCAGTTAGGAGACTGATATATTCCAATTTTATGCAGATGCTTGGCCAACAGTCATGGCCTGTTGCCAATCTAAATGCAGCTAGAGACGATTTGCGTGGTAAATCGGGAATCAACTGTGGATTATGATGCAGAGTGTTCCATTTTTTCCCTTGAGATTGTGTTATCAAATTTTATTTGTTGAAATCTAAGTATGTAGATTTAATAAATCTTTTCACAGAGGAATACGTAGATTTAGTAACAGGTCTGTAAGTAGCAGTGCTCCTCTTCTTTGCTGCTTTGGAAAATGTTAAATTTGGAATAAACCAAATTTGTCGAAATAATCAATTGGCTTGTTTAAGCAAATTTTAATTATCCGCTTTTGAAACAATACGAGCAGAAAGAGTGTAAATTTTGTTGCTCCTCCCCATCCGATTATACCACACTGGATGATAGATTGAACCAGACCTAAATAAACTAATCACAGAATATTTGTAGGGATGTAAGAACGAAGAATTACAAATTTATAAATTGTTTTACGAAGTTTGTTATATAAAGAAGAAACATGTTTATCTCATCTTAAATGCTGGTCAATAATAATTCCTAAGTACTTTACTTGTGTAGTTTCCTTCAGTATAAGACATATGCAATCGTCATTAATTGAACAACCAGCATTATGAATTATTACATTTAATTTACCACAAGATTTGAATTGTTATAAACCACTTGCGTTTAAGGAAAATGGAATCAAAGTAGTCTTAAAAACGTTTAGGCCCAGTTTCTTCAGCATTAATTAATTGTAAGTTAAAAGTATGAATTGCTGTTAAAAATATTGCGTTTCTTCGACTTTACATTTCACATTTTAACATTCTGTTTGTTAACTCTCTGTTAGGACCAGAGATTCTAGAGTTTAACCATAACCTATAACCAAGTATAGGCTCACTTCTGTTTTCTGAACTCTGACAGTTGCGATTCTCGCATGTTTCCGTTGTTTGATTCAGAGAGAATAGAAATCTTTCTATTCTCTCAGGTTTGATTTCTGCTTCTTTCCTCGTTTGTATCACAATAGCGTGGAGCGGCGTATTGGTATTGCTGTTATGAAATGGCGAACACTGGAACAAAAAGAAATCTTGGGACTAATTTCTCTTCTTTCGAAAGAAACTTTCTGCTGGAAATTATTTCCCAGTATAAACCAATTAATGAGAATAAACAAACAAACGGATCTAAGTTGAAAGCGAAAAGTGAGGCTTGGCAGAAAATAGCCTATACCTTTGTATGAACTTCTGGTCTGTCAAATCACAGAAATCATCCGCTCTGTTTATGTATTCATGGATATCATTTTCTAAATAATGCAGATATATAAGTTCAGCATCTAACGCACCAGCCATATTGGATACTTCTATGCTAACAGAGAGTTAAATGATTTAACTGCATGAAATTGGGCAGTTAAATTAACATGGGTTTTAACAGCCTGTTAGTACTAACAGTAGTTGAAGAAATGCTTCAACTGTTAAGTTTACAGTTAAAATGGAATAACACACTGTTATAATTTAACAAAGGTTGAAAAAACCGGGCCTTTATTAAAGAAAATTGCTATCTAGCCATTTTTTAATAACATTTACACCATGTGTACCTGAGGTCTACCATTAATATGTAAATAAGCATCTTAACAACATAAGACACGTAGTACAATGCAGTGACGTCTCAGTACTCAATACAAAATACAAAAGCACACACACAAACGAAACTGTAGTTTAGTGGCCTGTCATAATCATGATTACTCACTTACTTTGCTGTAATAGCTGCACTTGCAGGGCAATATTCTCGAGAGCATGGCTATGCCTCCTTGCCACACAGAATCTGTTGGCAATAGGAATCAAGGAAATCACACTGTAAAATTTACACAAGTACAAGCATAAAATGACTTGGTAGTAATAACTGATGAAGTTACAAACAAGTTTCACTTCATTTGAATTTCTAATTCTTATTTTATATTATGTATGATAGGAGAATGAATACTATAAACAAGAATATATAAATAAGCTTACATATTTGATACAGGATCTCAGCAGCAAGCGGCGTTCGATGAAAGACAGTTCCAAGCATCAGCAGCAGCGCCGTCGTGAGGTTCAGAGAACCATTGAACGTCTCCAACCTGGCAAAAGTAAAGGCAATCTCATTTCGAACATCCAAAGTGCTAACAAAACTGCAGATGAAACTGGGGGCTGCAGCAACTTGCTGGGGATTGGTGGGAAGCCTAAAGAGAACAGAAACTCGCTTCTGGTGAAAACAGACGAGGCCACGCCTAAACTGAGCCTTGGCACTGTTCTTACAAGCGATGTACTTGGTTTTGGCGTGACTGGGCATAACAGTCATAATTTTGATTCTTCTGAAGAAATACCTGTCGAAGACAAGAAACCCATTATTTTATTGAAAGAGGAAGAGAGAACCGAAGAATCTCCATTAGACATTTCTAACAAATTGTCACCTGAAAAACAAAAACGATCACTGCCAGGAGGGTTGCAGAGTCCATGTGTCAAGAAAGAAGATGAAAAACCTGCGATCGAAGAAGGAAATTTAAGCAACAAAGACATCAAGCAGGAAAAAGTTACACCTAACCTCAGTGCCTGGTTTAAAGCTTTTGGAGCTCCTAAGACAACTGCTGTACAAAAACAACGGAAGCCAGAAGCTGTGTCACAACAAGATTTAGATACATGTGCAGAGGACAGAAGGTTGGAAACAGCTAGAAGCCCAAGTCCTATTCCAACAGATGTGCCTTCTTGTAGTGGGGCTTTAGAGAGGTCACGGCCTCTAGGTGATGTGGCACCACGACCACCTATGCAGGAAGACTTGGAGCGTAAAATAGATGATGCCCCAAGCCCCACACTGCAACCGATGGCACCAATACAACGTCAAAGGAAAGTGAGTACAGGCAGCAGCATGTCTGAACGTTCGTCCTTCAGTCAGGATCCGATGGACCCACTTGATGGATATCCAGTTCCTTATCCATCTCCTCTGCATCGTTCGCCAATGGCTGCTTCTCCTGTAATGGCTTCTCCAAGACCAGAAGACACTCCTAAACCTACTGCCTCGTACCCACCTTTGAATGGAACTATTAGAGTCGGGTTTTATCAAGACACGTCATCTAGCCTCCAGAAGAGCAGTCCTGAGAAAAGCAATAGCAGTTGTAGTCCACAGTCTCCATCCCCATTCCAGCAGCCTGTGTACTCCCCTCGCTACCCTCCTCCTCACGACACACCGGGCTACCTAACCTACCGAAACGCCACACCAGGGCCACCGCAGACATATGATGGCTTGCCTGTTGCTCCATACGGTCCTGTAATGCAGTACTATGACACAAGCAAGCCCTTAACAGATCAGTATCGTGCAGCTCGTACACAGGCATCGGAGGAATTCATGCCCGGAGGTCTGTCTCTTTCGTACTCCAGTAGTCAACAGCAGGGCTACCAGTCTCCAACTTCTGCACCTACTAGCTCTCTACCGTACACTACAGATCGACAGTCTGGCTTCCAGCTATCTGTTCCAAGGCCCAGCACTGCACGTAGATCGCCATCCGTGCCTGCTACCAGTGCAGGACTTCTTTCATATACAGGCAGTCAACAGCAAGCCTACGATATATCTGTGCCAAGACCAACTGCTCTCCAGAAACCAACACCTTCGAGTGTGACAGGCTCTCTACCTTACAGTTCTGGCTACGAAATCTCAATTCCACGTCCCGGCACATTGAGTAAGGCCTCTTCAGTGACTGTGCCTACCACTGCCTTGTCCTTTTCATCGGAGCGGCATCAGGGATACGATACTACTGTGCCACGTCCTAGTACGAAAACCCCTGCCACAATATTTCCAGTCAAGAAGCGACTGTATAGTGATATTGAGTCAAGCGGTGGACTGCAGCATCAGCAATCTTCTAGTCGACTACATCCCTCTCCTCCGAGTCCTATCACAACCGCGACCCCGTCGACTCCTCCACCAGCAGTGGGTCTCCCATCGGATAGCAGGCTCTCCACGTCAGCAGTTACTACTCCTCTGGATCAGACACCAGCTGTACACCAAGCTAAACGAATGCAGTCGTCTCCAGTTCCTGTCTCAGTCAGTGGTCCTCAGACATCTGCTGCTCAGACTAGTGAACGATTGCTTGCTCCTCCTAAACAACAAACTGCTTCGGAAAAGAGTAAAACAGATGGAAGTCTGCACCCAGATTCTGAGAAGCTTCACCAGCCTGCAGGAGCTCACATAGAAGATGGAATACAGGCCCCAGAGAGATTACGTCGATCAGCAGCATCTCCTGGAAGGAATCTGCAGACTTCTGTGAACCTCCAGCAGTCTGTTGATGCATCACTGTCGTCACGGCAGGTGTCGTCCAAGCAGGCTTCTGCAGAGCAGCTAGCGCTGAGGAGTGTGGGGAATGACATATCATTCCACAGGGGACCATTCTCACCAGCAGCACCGTCATCTATCAGCAATCTCACTAATCTCTCTCACATTGTAGATCGCTTCCCAAGTGATGGATCTCCTTTCTTTTCGGGTGGAGAGAAGAGCCGCATATTTGGCCAAGGATCGGTGCAGCCACCAATTTCATCTGCAGCTGCAGCAATGGCCATGTTCTCACAGCCCACCCCTTCCATTTCGTACAACCGCTCCGTGCCCGAGTTGTCAGTGTTGCCCAGCAAGGTATCGGATGTACAATCTGTATACAGTAGGACTGTGCCTGAACTCTCCTCGGTGCTTCCCGGTAAGTCTACGCCTCCCCTCAGTAGCATTCGGCCACCGTCATATGACAGAGCGGTGTCAGAACTCTCGAATTACAGTCGCCAGGCTGTCGACATAGCCTCGAGCCTACCGAACAAGTCGACGCCACCTGTGGAAGGTCAGCCGACCTTCAACCACGCAGTTACGGACTTGTCCCCCGTGTTGACCAGCAAAGTGCCCCCGGCCACGGCCATCACTGTCGCCACGCCGACGTATAGCAGGTCGGTGGTGGTGACGGACTTCTCCATGGTGCCCACCAAAGTGCCACCCCTCGTGGAGGCCCCGCCTTTGTCTGTGTCTGCTGCACCCACTCCTACACCAAAGCCATCACGTAAGCGCAAGACAAAGCAGCAGCAACAGCAACCACAACAGGTGACGAGCAGTGCTGAAACCTCGGCTGCTTCCAGCACTGCCGTCACTCCGGGCTCGACAACTGCATTCCAACAGTACATGTCAGAGCCATCGGCCATCGCACTCAAGACAGTGCAGACTAGTGTGGTTCCCGGCAGTGCCTTCAACTTTGGCCCAGCGACATCTGGGCTTGGCTTATATGGTGATGCTGCAGGTTTCCTTGATGAGTATAGAAGTGCGCCTACCGGTTACTATATCCCGCCTGGCACCGAACCAGGCCGAGACAAGCAAACCACTGCCCCGCCTGCTCCTTCTCCCTTTCCTTTCCTGGGCCATCCGCAGCCTCGGCCGCCAACATACCCCCACCAGTTGGCCCAGGCATTCATCAATCACCAGCCGGCCCTGATGGAGGCCTCTGGGGCCACGGCACCGCTGTACCAGCAGTACTTGCAGCGCCACCAGGAAGAACTCCTGAGGCACTCGGCAGCCGGAGCCCCAATGGTGCTTCATCAAGGACTTCTGGCACCACCTTCTGGTTACCCTCCCGGTTACCATCCCGCACTGGGCATACGCCAGCCCTATGACACTCTAAATCGCCCCTCCTGGCTATGATAAGTCACGTGAACTTCTTCTGCATGCAGCAGATTCTGTAGTAAACTTCTGGCACAACAAAGTCTTGGGGACCAGACGTATGGAGTTTTATCCAAGATGGATAAATAGACAAGGTTCTGCATTTGTGGTACTGAATTAGTGACATGCGTAATTGTTCTGGCTTTGCTCATTTTACCACACTTCTTTTATTTCTCGTACATTAAATTTCTTTTGAGCTATGAAAGAGATTTAGTGATGAAATGCCAAAAGAACTTTGACAGTATTGTCTTAATTTGCAGCAGATACATCGATTTTATAATTGTATGAAATCTGCTGGTTCAGGTTTCATGATTTCCTTTTTTACCGATAGTTTTAAATTTGGAAAATAAAGCCAGTGCAACTACAATTTTGAGTTTTACTTGAAGTTGACATGTTTTCAATTAAGTGCAGCAAATAAAATGATTTAATAAACAAAGGCTGAAATAGTCGACATTTACAATAATAGAATTTTACTGCTAAGATTTTTGCTGCATGTTGAACCAACATACCAAAGATACTTTTCTCATAGAAAATAATTTTTTCTGTTACTATGTTATGTACTTTGTACGGAGTATGCAAGATCAGTGTGTGAAAATGACACTTGTCTGTACAAACCAACAAACACCAGTACAATTGTACACCATGCAATGGGCTTTAGCCTTCACATGAGAACAATACTAACTTGCGCTCTTCTTTTTTAAATATCCTTTTTGTTTTATTTTTAAAATGCAAGTTTGTCAACTGCATTTTTCTGCAGTTGAAATGTTTTACTTTCATCGTATAGCATGTGTGCGTGTCTGTTTGAAAGGGAGGTGAATTATTAGCACTAAGTTTGATTAGGAAGATTGTGTGTTGTGTGGTATTCTATTGTACGAGTATAATTTCCAAGCAGAGTGATTGCTATTGTATACTGTAATAGAAGGATGTGGATGCAAATGTGTGAGCATAGTACTTTGTACATTCTTTTATACAATTCAGTCTCACTCTATACAATTAAGCATTTATTCTCCTTGGAAGATCAATACACTAAAATGACGCCATATAACTTTTCCAAGGTTGAATGCCTTCTGAACCGATCTGTTTAAATTCTATTGACGTTGTTTTTTTAGCTTTGAGCTGGTTCTCGTCTAGTAAAACGACTACACACAGACTGTAACATCCTGAGCAATATATTGATTACTAAGTAAACATTCAAATGATGCCTGCCACTGTTAAAGAGTTTTTGGGCAACATGAGTTGCGGTTTATATTACGACAATAGGCCTATGCATAAACAAATTTCGTTGCTAGAATTTAAAATTATTTTATTTTAACATGTTGACTTAAAAATGTTTAATTTATGTAAAGTATAAAAAGTTCCGGAAAGAATTAAACTGAAAATATTTTACTTAAATTCATATTTTGATTATATATAATTTTAAATGTTACACCTCTTTATGAAATAAAATATTACCTAAAATAGACTTTGCTATGAAGATTTAGAATAAACAAAAGAAAAATACTTGCAAAAGAAGTTTAACTATGTCCTGAACGTATGTCATAAATTTGTTCATATAAATTTTTTTATGGAAGTTAACATAAATCTGTAAGACTGACAATTCAACACTGGTATACTGAACTCCATTAGAGATCATCTAGTCATGTCATTACTAGAACAGTTTTAAAGTTGTCATCCTGTTGATATTAAAAAAAATATATATCGCTAATAGTTTGATGCTCCACGTTCAGCAATCATGCTCTACCTAAAAGTGCTTGAATGATTTCTTGCAATAGATAACCTGATTTTGTAATGTTTATGATGGATAATTTATTGCATTGCCATTACAGATGGTTAGAAATCTTTATACAGAGTGAATTGTAATTGTGTACTACAAAATAGTGCAGAGTATTCTATACTAAAAATGAAACATTTTTTCATATAAACTTATGGTCATCCCTGCTTCATTATTGAGATAATGATTGGAACAGTTAGAGAAAGACAACAGCTACTTTTCTCAGAATGTTGTCTAATGACGTGGTTATTTACATTGCAAGTTTATTTATTTATTTTATTGGGTTATTTTACGATGCTTTATCAACATCTAAGTTATTTAGCGTCTGAATGAAATGAATACCGGTGAAATGAGTCCGGGGTTCAGCACCGAAAGTTACCCAGCATTTGCTCGTATTGGGTTGAGGGAAAACCCCGGAAAAAACCTCAACCAGGTAACTTTCCCCGACTGGGATTCGAACCCGGGCCACCTGGTTTCACGGCCAGACGCGCTGATTGCAAGTTTACAGAAGATGCTCGAAATGTTCACCATTCACTTCGCAACACAATGTCCACCCTCCTCTGCCATGAACGTCTTGCTCTTTGAACAATGCCCCGAATTGTATTTCCTGCAGCCACAATTGCATTCAACAGATACTCTCGCATGGCATGTAGTTGAGAGTAAACTACTCCCTTCATGTGACCCCACAACTGGAAGTCTCCCCATGCAATAGGCCCATTGCGTCCAATCCATCTGCCTGAATATCGTTCATTCAAATGACGTTTCACTGCATGACTGTAATGCACAGATGCTTCATCTTGTAGTAGCCCGGTGTTCAACCGTGTTGACAGTGGTACAGTTTGTTGTGGTAGTTCAGTCTGCATAAAGCGCAAATATGCAGCACCTGTTGACTGATTGTAGTGTTTCTCTCTCTTCAGTAATACTGTGCAGGGCCGCCGACAGGATTTATGGGCCCCTGAGCAGTATTGTGCTCGGGCCCCATTGAAAAAAAGTTAAAAATGACAAGTTACCAATTATTCTGACGATAATTATTATTATTTGCGAAATAAATAAAAGATGACCCCATTACACAGATACGAATCTAAAAATATACACTTTTGTTATATTGAAAACTTTTAGCAAGACTTCACATTAGCACATTATACTGGGTGTTCAGTTCAAAGTGTGTCATGGCTTGCTGTATGTCGTCATGTGGCTAGTCGATGAGCCTAGAGAATTCAATCTTCCCACACTTCCGCAGAGGTGTATCATCTATCTGCCAGAGAAGTTGCCTAGCAAGTACGGCGTTAATTCTGAAAAGTACTTACCAATACATACGGTGACGCCGGTAGTGGCAGGAGTGTGAACTGCTTCGAAACACGTACTGAGGTGAGTTTTTTTCTTACTGTCGAGATATGGGGGGAAGGTTAAGACGATTACTTACAGTACGTATTTGTTGACATTAATTTCGACGGTCAACATGGACCCGGAGCATTTGATTTGTGTTGTGAAATGTTGCCGTGCGCAAACGATGATAACAAATACCCTGAGTACGATTTGGCCTCGCAAAACAGTTCGAAAGAGGTTATGGTAGCACACAGACCATACAGACCGCCATCTGTTGCTACGACGTTCAAGTTATACCGTACACGTTCTCAAGTTCAGATTGAACCCCTTGATTAATAGGCAACTTCTCTGACATAAAAGCTGAAACTCGCTTCAAATCGCTGACTCATCAACAGTGACGTCATGACACACTTTGAAATGAACACCCAGTATTATGCTTCTTTTTCAGTAGGGCCTGCATACTATGTTTCGTGACGAAACTTTCGTCTTTTCGTTGTCGTTTGTTTCGTTTCGTTTTCATAAAACACTATTCTTAAAACCTGTAATTTCTGACTTGCAGGCCAACATCAACAAACAACTCTCCTTGACTTCATTGATGTAAAGTCATCAATTATATCATCAAAATTTAAAGGCTTAGCAAGATCGCTCTCCAGACCAAGGAAGCCAAGGTTACTCAGTCTTTCTTGGCACATTGTTGCTCTGAATACATTTTTATTTCCTTCATTTTGTTTGAAGTTGGTGTGAAATTGAGCGTTGCTTGTGAAGGTGCAGAATATAAATCAATCTCAGGCCTGGGTTCAGGTTGTCAAAAATGAAGACAGTTCATGCATAGAAGTGAATACTGATGGTTGTGGCTGTTTAGAAAAAAATTCTGATAACAGTAGTATTGAATCAGAACAAGCAAACAATAGTAAAAATGATGTGTTAACATGTGCAAGTGAAACAAATTTACACACACCAGTTCCTAACTCTGGGTCATTGCAAGTAACATGCGACCTTGGAAAACTAAAAAGTGGCAGACAAAGTAAAAGTGTCACTGAATGTGTTGTTCGAAAAAGTATCCCCAACCTGTCCAATAACCTTCTAAGTGACGGAACAAGAGCCTTTCCAGTATTATTTTCAAAACTCAAGAATGAAGAATGTTTTCCGAGAGACTGGCTAGTGTAAAGTGAAACAAATCAGTCACTGTAGTATTTTCCCTGATTTGTTTCACTCCACACTAGCCAGTCTCTGGGAACACATTCTCCATTCTAGAGTTTTGAAAATACTGTAATACTGATTTTAGAAAGGCTCTTATTTTCGAACAACACATTCAATGACACAATATGTCTGCTACTTTTTAGTTTTCCAAGGTCGCTCAATTTCACACCAACTGCAAACAAAGTTCTACTCCCTTTCTTAATATCTTCCAATTTTTCTGTCTCTCCTTGTGCTTCTCAGCTCCCGACTTATGCTTCTACTTGTTCATTGTCCACTGGTAACACTAATGAACAAAATTTACTAGAAAAACGACAACGAAAAGACGAAAGTTTAATCACGAAACATACTATGTAGGCCCTGCTGAAAAGAAAATGTGATCTTGCAGCTTGGATTTGGGAGAGTCCACTAGCATATTGCGATGGGCCAGCAGGGGTTGGTAGTTATAAGAGGACAAGCCAATTGAATGTGTTCGGTACAAGTGACGGGAACATATTTCAGGCAAATTCTGGAGCCCTCAAGTGTCGTGTCGATGATTGTTAACGTGGGAAACCGATATTCTATTATATAAAAGTTAAACATTTACATAATGAAGTGTTAATTTGTATTAATTCTACTATTGTTGGTTAATATGTCAGATTCATGTAACAAATGTTCTTACAAAATTTTATAGTACCGGTATGTATCTACGAATAATTATTCGTGATAATGAAAAGTAATCAGACTCACTTAATCTGACGGGCCCTTATTGCTCACGGGCCCATATGCACTTGTCCCCTTTGCCCCCCCCCCTTCTCGGCAGTCCTGATACTGTGTACTGTAGAGTGTCGTCTGAGCGGTTGATGTATGAATAGCTTCAACGTAATGCCAACTCGTGCATACCACTTGATAACAAAACCGTCATGGCTATATGTTTATATGACAAAATCTGTTTATATTGGAATATAGAATACTTTATAGTACACAATTACAACTCACCCTGTATACATGAATGAGGATAGAAACAAGGAAATATTATTTCACCGAGAACATAGCTAGTTCACTCTCACTCCCACCTTTCATATAACTGCTTATATTTACAATTTATCTTTCTTGAATAAAAGTACACTGTTTTTATTCTAATAAGTTGGTTCATGACTAGGCCTTTAGGCATAAAGAAGAAGACGTTTTTGCATAAGGATGTTATGCCAAGCATTTAATTTTTATGTACAGAGAATTTACCTGATGTGTTATTTCCATTCTGAATAACATCTTAGAAAGAAACAGACACATGTAATAACTGAAGACCTGAATTGACAAACATCACAAGTTCAAAATTTACCGAATTTGACTTCTTACCTGACGTGTTGTGTTTTGCATAGACTACCATCCTGTAAAAATGAATATCCCAAGTCCTACTCTAAGCCCGTGATATCATACAAATATTTATTTCATTACTCTTATATTGCAAACCTACATAATTCATTTGTTTTCCTGAAAAATTTACTTCATTGGACTTGGAATGTTTGTCAGTTGAGCTCTTCTGAAAAAAATTTTAAGCAAATTGCTAAGTGAATTAAAAAAATTAATAACTATTAACATCTCAATAAATAACCTACATACATACATACATACAGTAGAACTTGGTTATAACGACATCCAAGGGACCTTAAAAATTATGTTGTTATAAACGAGTGTCGTAGTAACTGAGATTCATATTATCAGTCTAGTGAGGTGGAAAATGAAAATAACAAACTTAATTAGACTTATTTCAGATTTATGTATTGACTTTTAAGCCTGCTATGAACATAATAAAATACACGTAGGCCTACAATTATAAATACAGTATTCTGTATTAAAACAGTTTGTTCAGTACTCACCAAACTATTTTACTTAGAAGGGAAGTAATCAATCATTCTACTCTGTTGTCTTGTACTTGCCCAATACACACTTTCTAGGGCTAAATTACGTTCTATGTTCATAATTTCCGTTGCAATTTCACTGTTCCCTTCCCTAGCTTCATAGAACATGTTCATAATTGTAATGAATTCTAAAGCGTCACTCACTTCTTTTATTGGCCATACTGCATTAAAACGCGTGCACTTAGTGAAAACTTCCTGTCGAAACTGATCTAATACCGCATGAATTCGGGCAGGTTACAATGGGGTGGGGAATCCGCCTGCATTCCAGAGGTTTAGGACAGAAGGAGACTGTAAAGAATTTGTCAGGGTCAGATTTCAACAAAATATTTCTTGAAATACTTTGGTTCTTAGAAAATTTTGTTCCAAACTGAGGTTGAAAATGACGTTATATGCGAGGTAGACGCATATGCGTTTGGCATATTAAGCAAGGTAGGAAAGCTTATGTCTTATGGGGAATTAGTTGGGACCACAGAATATTTGACGTTATAGGCGAGGTGTCGCACAAAACGAGGTCGCTATAACCAAGTTCTTCTGTACATGTTATGTTTGTAAGCAGAATATTCTAGAACGCCTATCAGAAAGGTGTGTCGAATTATAATTGTGATTAATAAGTTATCAAGGAGTGGAAATAGATTATAAGCTACTGTGTGGATTATAGTGAGAGCTCATACCACTCGAGATAGTTGGAACTCATAACTGGCAACTTCTCCCTAGTTCGTAATTAGATCAGAATGTATTTTGTTTAGGTAGGAATTACCTAATATAATGTGAAAGAACTTCATGTAGTACAGTGAAACCTCTGTATGCTACACATCTCATTATATTGGAATATTTTCTTGTAAGCGCACAAATTTATATGCTGTTACATGTCCAGTATATCCTCTATGTTGGACACCCCTCAATCTTGGAAGCTGGAGACTCCTTACAGTTCTATCTTGGACGATTCTCTTGTTCTATTGTGTATTTCTGCTACCTGTTTAAAGTTGAGTTTCACTGAACCTTTCTGTTTTACAAAACCACCAGCACAGTAAAATGAGAGGGGGTTTTCCTTATACCATACATGGGCACAATTTTCGGTTACGTGAGGCACTCGATTTGAAATAGTTTTTTTATTAGGAGAGGAGACTGCAGAGTAGGATGGGAAATATAAACTGCTGTGACCTGCGTCACCTTATCGTAATCGCTAAGGCAGTCAGTGGCGAATTATTAGGAAAGCGCTTGGTTAACATGAGAGACTCGAAAACTTTTATTCGATTTGGCAAATTAATTCGGCAGCTTTAATCATAAACTTCTTTACTATATCTCCATCACTGAATTGATTTAAATCACAGACGAGAAATTGCGTAACTAGCCAATAATATTCCATCACGTTGTCTACATTTATTTTCTTGAATATTCTGGTGTTTATCAAGGTTACTTAATAGATTTGCATGTTCTCGACCTAAAATAATTTCAGAAAATCATATTTCGTTTCCTACGCACATTTAATATTTTTTTTTATAAATTTCTTTTGGAAATAATATGTACAAAAAACATTTAATTCCTTGTACCTTTTAATGCAGCATGTTTAAGGCATAATGTCGTATTTAGTATACTATGCAAATGTTAAGATCATAAATTTTCTTCAGAATAGTACGAAAAATAACATTTAATTTGTCTTACCTTCTAATTGAGCATGTTCTTTATGACATAAGGAGTAATGTCGTATATTAAATTTATTAATGCCTAATAGGATTTTCGAGCATAACATACATCGTATGTTCTCCCATTCTAAACAGCAAAAAAACTCTTCCTCCCATTTCTCATGAAATAATCGTTTTCTAACGCATAAACATTGCTTTGATAATGTCATTATGCCACCACTGATATTGCTTATGAAACTGATATAGAACCTGCCCACGCCTAGGAGATGCGTGAGGGAGAAAAGGGATCTGTGAAGATGATGTCACTCAGAGCGATAAGCTCTGTGAAGGTCAGTGAGGCATGATGCCCATCTTTGCCTTATACAGTACAGCATCCGTGCACTTCTCTGGAATTATCCACATCGTCCTTTTTGTAACTAAATTTGAGTATACAATAAAGGAGCATTATTTTTCATAACAGTAAACTTTATGATGTGAAATTATTTCAGTAGGCCTGCAGTATAGAAATCAGTCGATGTTGAGGGTGGGTGGATTGTGGTCCCACGTTGGAGACCATTTGTGGGTGGGTGCGTCTCGGTGTTGCGTGAGATTCGCTCAGGGTAGCCGAGGTACTGTTGTGGTATAGGATGATGTCGGGAATAATACCAAGCCGGCTACTTATATAAAAGGCAGTGTAAACTCCAAAACTATAAGTTTATTGTCGTATTCACTTGGTAAACCCTAGAGTATGTATTTCCGGCTGACTTATAATTCAATCGTCGGTCGCACTGTATCGACTCTATGGCGGCTCTGAATAAGCTCTATCCGATACTATAAATTCAATACTCTGCCCAGTACACTATGATCGAAGCTCCTAAACGTTGACGAGTGGCCTCGCCGATGACAAAGTTCTATCTATCGAGTCTTCGCCGGAAGAAAGACTATTAAGTTGGGCCGCCGACACAAAAAAAAAAGATGTCGCGCCGTCTACACGAAGAAAAGTAGTTATCCTGTCGACACGAAACGAAGTAGTTATTCTGCCCTGTATGTAGGGCCGTCGACACGAAAAGGAGTAGTGATTGTGCCCTGTATGTAGGGCCGCCGACACGATGAGATGTTGTGTTTTTCTCTGCTCCCCGTCACCCTCATTTATAAAAACCTATCCTACGCTAAAACTAACTATCCTATTGGTTAAAAACTACGTCACTTAACCGGCCTAAAATCTATTCCCTATTGGTCCAAAGTGACCTCATAAGCTAAACCAAGATCTCTCCTTATTGGGCGCGAAATACGTCATCTCTAAATTTAAACTTTGGATTTCCCATAACATCTAACTAGTTTGTATATCTCACAAGAATACCCGTTCTTTGGAAAACCCAAGCTTGCAGTATCTTTCCCATGGGTCTAGTCCGACTTTAGGATTTTACGCTTGAAAGGGTGTCTATGCAAAACCCTGCCCAAGGTGGCCCTAAATCTGTCCGATGCTGACAGGTGACGAAAAGATGCGAAACATTTGTGTGGGAAGCTAATTCTAACGAAGTCGTCAGAACATCCCCGCGAATACATGTAATGAAAATATGGAGATATCATTTCGCTAATAAATCGGTCTCTCCCTCTCCTAATTACTGCTTCAATGTTGAGTTTTTTACCTGTGAGAGTCACTTTGTGCAATTTGTATAGTGCCTCAATATGAGTAAGCGTGAGTTGGTGAAATTAACAATTTGCGTTAGGTTGTCAGTTGTAGGAAAATTGCAGAAGAGTTTGGAATTTCTAAATCAACAGTTTCAAACATTAGCAATAATAGGACTCAATATTAAATGCATGGGAACGAAATTGCAGTGGGAATTTGCAAAACTGTCAATGACGAACTAAACAACAAAGTGTTTGAATACTGTAGTTCCTTATCATTATGTACAGAAATTTCCTTTCCATTGCATGCTAAAAAAAAAATCTACTTTCCTCTATCTTGGACACCCTATTAAGTTGGACAATATTTATTGAACAATATGTGTCCAGATTATAGAGGTTTCACTGTAATTGAAAATATACACATATGCAACAGAATGGTTCCTTTGCATTTCTGAACAGGAATGCTGTTTTCAGTAGCTACTTTGGAGTTCTGCTAGTTTTCTTTTGCCATGTATAATCCAACCAGATTATGATATCCTCAATGAGAACATCTCTGTGGCACAAAAATAGGTAAATTGCATATGAAATTATAATTATATAAAAAGGCTGAATGTATTTATCATGTGTATTCTCAGTGTGGTGGAACAATACCAGTTCTGTCATAAGATCACTTGTATAGTTCTTCGAAATGTAAATTATTGGATACGTATACTCATTGAAAACTCTTGTATGATCGACGTCTTTTGGTTTGTGGCTAATGGAACTATAGTGAAAGGATCATTCGAAACATTGAGGTTTGGTGGGAAAGTGCAAAATGTATGAATAAGAAAAATGTTATAAGGAAAACAGAATCTGGCAATTTTCATTATATGCCATATCCACTGCACAAACTTGTCAATGCATGCTACAGTTTCCAAAGGTGATTGTTGATTGGCAAGTTATGATTTTTCTTACAGTTTCACAAATACAAATATTCGATAAATTTGTGTTCGGAATACAGAGACAGATTGGTAGGTTGACTGTTGGAAAGGTGAGGAAGCACTAGTTTTCTTTATCCCATTGGTGCTTTTCCTCAAAGGATGTCATATCGTCCCCCTCATACCGAAACCATGAATGTGCATTTTCTTAGTTCTGGGAAGAAACGACTTTAAAGTTTCAAATGTCCTTATAAATTCAAGAAAACTTAATTTTAATCAACTTCCTATATCATAAGAAGTGACCAGCCTCATGGGCTAGTGGTCAAAGCTTCTGATTACATACGATGAAAGAGTAATGGAACGGAGAAAAATTATCTCCGGCGCCGGGATTTGAACCCGGGTTTTCAGCTCTATGTGCTGATGCTTTATCCACTAAGCCATACCGGATACCACCCTGGCGTCGGACAGAATCGTCTCAGTTTTAAGTTCCAACTCTTGGGTTCCCTCTAGTGGCCGCCCTCTGCACTACGTCATAGATGTCTATGAACGTAGGACTGAAGTCCACACATGTGCTGAGGTGCACTCGTTATGAGTGACTAGTTGGCCGGTTCCATTACTCTTTCATTGTATGATGACGCAAAATATCTGCATGGAAATATCATATGTACTTCGGTACATTAAAATAATATTCTGATTACAGTTCATTAGTTCTCGGGTTCGATTCCCAGGTAGAACATAGAAATTTTTCCTTAAAGGGGAATGTTCCTGTGTTCGTCCATGATCTGGAAAGTAGGTTAGGCTTAGGCTTAAGACCTCTCCTGGCACTTCATAATCATCCTAACATTATATCATGGGGGCAGTGTAACTCCGCCTTCCAGGCACCCCAACCTCAGAAATGGGTTACAAATAAGCCATTGCCAGGAGAGAAGACCAGAAATGTCAAATGACAATCTGGTGACAGGATACTAATTCTATGTAAATGTTGTTGTTTTGTAACGCCAGACGTTTGACAATAAAATCATTTGACCTCTTGCACTCCAGTATTTTTCAAAGATAATGTCATAGTCAGCCACTGTTTACCCAGACAATCATGACCTGTAAGGAGTCTGAACATGACCACAGCAGATTTATGTGATAGGTCAGGAATTAAATCAGGTCTTTCCAGTAAATTTTTCCAATGGGAATTTTCTGTAATATCTAATATTTGGACATTATAATTACAGTAAAATCCCTCTTAATCGGCACCAAAGGGTCCAGGCTATTTTCAGATACGAAATTTTACCGGATAATTGAATAAATATCTGTATATACAAAAAAAAATTCGTATTTCATGATGCCAAATGTTGAAACTGCAGCCATGTGAAGCTTATATCTCTATCACTTGCTCACAACTGAATAAACAGAAAACTGTCTATGTTTTCTTTATTAAAACTCATCACACAACACAAATAATACACTAATTTTAGGTTCGAATATTCACTGAAAACGAAGTTTGTGCGAACTTCCTAATGTGGCAACACCTGACGGCCTGAACATAACTAAACATAAAAATTGTGTGGATTTCCTTTATTAAAACACATCACACAACACAAATAATACACTAATTTTAGGTTCGAATATTCACTGAAAACGAAGTTTGTGCGAACTTCCTAATGTGGCAACACCTGACGGCCTGAACATAACTAAACATAGAAACTGTGTGGATTTTCTTTATTAAAACACATCACACAACACAATACACTAATTTTAGGTTCGAATATTAACTGAGAACGAAAGTTTGTGCGAACTTCCTAATGTGGCAACACTGATGGCCTGAACATAAGTAAACATAAAAACTGTGTGGATTTTCTTTATTAAAACACATCACACAACACAAATAATACACCAATTTTAGGTTCGAATATTCACTGAGAACGAAAGTTTGTGCGAACTTCCTAATGTGGCAACACAGACGGCCTGAACATAACTAAACATAAAAACTGTGTGGGTTTTCTTTATTAAAACACATCACACAACACAAATAATACACTAATTTTAGGTTCGAATATTCACTGAAAACGAAAGTTTGTGCGAACTTCGTAATGTGGTAACACTGATGGCCTGAACATAACTAAACATAAAAACTGTGTGGATATCCTTTATTAAAACACATCACACAACACAAATAATACACTAATTTTAGGTTCGAATATTCACTGAGAACGAAAGTTTGTGCGAACTTACTAATGTGGCAACACAGACGGCCTGAACATAACTAAACATAAAAACTGTGTGGATATCCTTTATTAAAACACATCACACAACACAAATAATACACTAATTTTAGGTTCGAATATTCACTGAGAACGAAAGTTTGTGCGAACTTCCTAATGTGGCACCACTGATGGCCTGAACATAACTAAACATAAAAACTGTGTGGATTTTCTTTATTAAAACACATCACACAACACAAATAATACACTAATTTTAAGTTCGAATATTCACTGAAAACGAAAGTTTGTGCGAACTTCCTAATGTGACAACACTGACGGCCTGAACATAACTAAACATAAAAACTGTGTCGATTTTCTTTATTAAAACACATCACATGACACAAAATATAATATACTAATTTTAAGTTCGAATATTCACTGAAAACGAAAGTTTGTGCGAACTTACTAATGTGGCAACACAGACGGCCTGAACATAACTAAACATAAAAACTGTGTGGATTTTCTTTATTAAAACACATCACACAACACAAATGATACACTAATTTTAAGTTCGAATATTCACTGAAAACGAAAGTTCGTGCGAACTTTCTAATGTGGCAAAAATGATGGCACAGACTGGTAATGTGGCAGATTTAAACATTTTTTTTCGGCCCAACCAAAAGTGTCATTGTTTTGGTATTGCCGGTTATGAGGGATTGTACTTTATTTGAAATTTTATTTTTATTCAATTTTAGAGCCTTTCTTTGATTAAAATGAAGTTTTCCTGAATTTATAAGGGCATTTGAAACTTAAACTAGTTTCTCCCAGAACAAAGAAAATGCTTATTCATGGTTTTGGCATGAGGGGGACGATATTATATTGAACTGTCTCATTGTTCATTAGTTTTAACTTCTCTTAGCTTAATATTATCAACTGATTCGGAATCAGGACTCCCAATGGCTTTCCTTCCGCATATTGCATTAATTACAGTATATGTACAAATGTATTTGGCTGCTTTCCTTATTTTTCTTCTCATTATCACTAAAAGTAATTCAGTCAGTAGAGAAACTGACTTTGAAATGGAAAGAAAAGAATTTAGTCTCAGATGAAGGCAAAGGATGTTTCTTATTGTTGTTTCTTCTTAAATTGCTGTGGCAGTAGCGGCTGTCCATAAAGAAAATAGGTGAAGTGCTGTTCACATACCAAATGCATGAACATAATGAGTAAGCCTACTATTCGTAAACTACGTGCAATTTTACTAGTTCTAGAACATATGCAAGAAAATTAATTTATTTCAGGACTCATCCAATTTCTTGGATACCAAGTCAATCCTCCTATCTTTTAGTGATGTAGCATTCTGAGTGAAATTTTCAATATTTTCAAACAGAAAAGCTTCTTTCATCGGAAGAATTTTTTAAAGTTATTTTATACAACTTCTCTATTTTCTTAGCACGTTTTAAAACAAAGAACAAATGGAACTGTAAGTCGTCGAGAGTTTAAAACATATTTTTATCCTCATATTTAAGTCTACAAAACGGCATTTCTAATAAATTACAAACCGTGTCATTTCGCACTCATTTATCAATATTTTCTGTGTACTGGTACCTAAGTGTTTGTATAGTAGAACTATAGTAATATACACTATGGTGTAGGATTAATACACTATATATAGACTTATCACTAATATACTCTATATACATTAACTTAAATAATAGGTACACAGTATTAAAATACATGTGCACATTCACGCGTGCGTTAAACTTTCAAAATACAAGAGCTGGAACAAAACTGGCAAGCTCATGAGAAGAAACAATACACGCCGCAGAAAACAACTTTTAAACTTTGCGAATGTATGTGGGGTGTATTCCTGATAAAATAACATGCAGCAAGCTAATTTACAGCTGCTTGGACACAAGGAATGAGAATACTATTCTCGAGTTAAGTAGTGCATACTGTAAAATTTCATGGCCCTTCAACAATAGCCTCCGGCCTTGGAGACTAGTAATTTACCGTTAGATCTGCAAACTGGTTACTCCACCTACAAGTCTGACAGTTGTCCGTAACTGAAAGACTCAGAAACACACTTCACTCTTACAATCTTTCTTTAGTGTGTGACGTCATGTTACCGTGGAAACCAAGTGCTGTATGAGATTGGGAGCCCAAATAATTTCACCTCTACAGTAAGTTCCTATAGACCCTGCTAGACGCTCGTAACAGTTGACATTATTCTATTCAGCGGACGGTTACAGGTACTATTTATACAACTAAACACTGTTCAAAACGACTGAAAAGAAAACTTTTATTTTATTTTAGAAATACGGTACTGGTAATAACTAGAATTAATTATTAATACGAGATAAAATTGTGTTTTACACGTAAATAAGTGAAGTGGCACTTCACCTACTTCACCTGAATAGCCGCCCCTGTGCTGTGGAATCTTATATCAAAGAATTCCCACGTTCCCTTTCTCTAGGAATAGGCAGCCGAAGCCTCTTTGCCTTTCTACCTTAGAGGTACCATTTTGGCATACAAGCAGGACATCTTTACCAAATAATTCTTAGAATTAAAAAATTGGAATAATAATTTAAAATTTTAAAACAAGTCCTTCTGTGTATGTTTCAAACTATTACGAACTTACGAAAATATTTAATACAACCTAACAGGCTCTTTTGTGTTCACGGATGTTACAGTGAACTGCTAATCAAAGAAGTGTTTCTATTGTGCCTCATGTTTTATTTATATAATTACAAGCCTTCTGATTGAAAGTTATCCTGTTGCCAGCGAAAATGATTTTTGAATCGGATACTGGGAAGTAACTTGTGTATATTGTGTATGTAATTTCAATTGGATTTATTGTACAAAAAGTAGTATAACGTGCAATAATATTCTATATTCATATTGCAGCAATAGTGTTATCTTCGAAGCAGTCACTGCAAATTATATAAATATGTAAATTTCTACCACAGCCCAAAATTTTATTGCAAAATCGGAAATATTGGATAGAGGATGAAAGTGTTTATTATGTTCTTAATAAACACGTTTAGGTTCAAGTGTATTATAAGTCTGTAAATTGAAGTATATCACATGTAATCTGTAATTAGATTCCTATTTGAAATGTTTTTGAATCTCAAGGAAATAATATTACAGTAATAATTTTGTTATGTGTGACTATTAAAAAGTTTCCGTTAGCAATTCATACTGCCAGGGAAATAGAATTTTTGTTTAAAAAATTTGCATCCAGAAATGACTGGTATAACTGAAAGTATGATAGACTCACTGACTGCTGTACGCCTAGACATCACATATTAAACCTTATGCCTTGCATAACAAACATTTTTTGTATGTTATATATCGGTATTTTAATTTTTCAGTTTCGTCTCATTCTTGGGCGTTATATAAAATGTTATTTTATGTGAATAATTTTGTGTTGTGTTGATGTACATATTTTATTTATTAAAGCATTAATTTTATAAGAAGTCTGTTGATGCGGTAAAAATTAACATTTTATGCATAATCTATTCGTAAATTCTAAAAAAAAAACTACAGAAGTAATACAATAGGAGTGCAATATGTACATTTATATTATGAATGACAAATGAAAAATGGTCAATTCTGTATCAAAGTTTACCGACATTTTTTTACTCTACCTTTATTCATGATCCAGCTGAGTGAGTTTATGGGCTGAAAAGATAAATGCGGTCTGCAAGTTTCCATTTTTTAATCACAATCATTGCATTTTTCTAGTATAAGAGTAACAGGAGTAAGCCACATTTATTACTGTCATGCGATTTTTTTTTTATTTTATTTATTTTTTTTTATTATTATTATTATTATTATTATATATATTTTTTTTTTGAGAGGTTGTGATAATTTTAATCATTTACATCTATCTACCTTTTCCTTAAATTTATAAGAAACTCGTAACATTCTTTATTGTTAAAAACTTCAAATACTGGTACATTTAATCTTCTGATATATCAATATCCCGGGTCTACCGGCAGCGACTTGTACAGTACAGTTATCCACTGTTTGGTAGTGTTAAGCAGTAGGGTACATTTTCTCGCTACAGCGCGCTGGTGAAATGTATTCCCATCATGCATGTTGCGTGCTACATTACACTGGTCAACATGATTTTTCACAAGACTAAATGCTGTTCTAGTGCAGTTTTTTTTATTCCGAATTCAAATATATTTATATTTTATATTTATTTAATACTATACACTTGAGCTACATTAGGCATTGCAGCCCGAAAGAGCAGAAGCTCGTGCTCAGGCGCAGTTCAGATCAGTTATACAAAATATATCACAAAATTAAGAGAGTTCATTGAGCACAATAACATTAATAAATGGTAAATACATACAGCATGTAATAATAGGGTCTATATACAAATAGAAAATACAAAAGTACATAAATATTAGAGTATCAATTTTTAACTCAATTAGCTTAAACAATTAAATAATTAATCTGATTTATTTCTTAAATCTATGTGTGTTAAGTGTACTTAGCTCAGGGTAAGCTCTAATTAATTCGTTATATATTTTGGGTCCAAAATTTCTGCTGTGTGTAATGTAATCAGATTTTTCCATCAGGCATGGTTTTTTTAATGACATCACTTTTTGTATAATATACTTATATATATATATATATATATATATATATATATATATATATATATCTCAGGCTGTCCACATCTGTGGAGAAACGGTCAGTGCATCTGGCCGCGAAACTAGGTGGCCCGGGTTCGAATCCCGGTCGGGGCAAGTTACCTGGTTGAGGTTTTTTCCGGGGTTTTCCCTCAACCCAATACGAGCAAATACTGGGTAACTATCGGTGCTGGACCCCAGACTCATTTTACCAGCATTATCACCTTCATTTCATTCAGACGCTAAATAACCTAGATGTTGATACAGCGTTGTAAAATAACCCAATAAAATAAAAATATATCAGGCTTTCTTTGTTACAATTTTCATAAGTTTTAATAACAGAATTTTTCGTCAATAATTGTGGAAAATTTATTCAGAATGGGTTGGCAACACTGTGCAGGCTTATTCATGTTCAGACATCAACACCAGTCAGATGAGTGACAATTGTTCATAAACTCACCTAAAGTTAGTTAAAGCTGTACTTCTGCATAATGTCAATGTATTCCCATCAATATCTATGGTGCATGCCACTGATATGAAAGAGACGTATGAAAATTTGAAATTGCCGCTAGAAAGAAATCCATTATACAAAATAGAACTGGAATATGTGTGGAGATTTGAAGGTGATAGCTTTATTGCTCGGTTTGCAACTTGGATACAATAAATTCTGCTGTTGTGTGAATGGGACAGCAGGGATAGGAAGTCTCGCTACATTAGGAAACAATAGCCTGAAGGTGAATCTTTTATTCCTGGACATAAAAATGTGTCAAATACCTCATTAATAAATCCTGAAAAAGTGTCTTATTTACCTCTTCTGCATATAAAACTGGGACTTACGAAACATTTTGTAAAAACAGTTGATAAAAATTCTGCTGCATGTATGTACCTATTTAGAATCTAAATTTCCAAAGTTAATGATGTGAAAGTGAAGGGAGGAATTTTTATGGAACCACAAATAAGATCACTAATATTGGATGATGAAAGTTTTGAGAAACTAGTGCACTGGAAAAAGCAGTGTGGAAAACATTAAAAAATATCTGTTGTAGTGCCCTCGGAAATCACAAAGCATAAAACTATTGTGAAATAGTGACTTTGTGAATTCATACAGAGCAACATGTCTTTAAAACTTCACTTCTTGGACTACCACCTAGACTTCTTCCAGAAAATTTTGGGCTTATAGTATGAACATGGAGAGCATTTTCATTAGCAGATTTCTACAATGGAAAGGAGGTACCAAGGCAACTGAAGTCCCAGTATGCTGGCAGACTACTGCTGGACCATGAAGAGAGACATCTCAAAGGCAAAATATGATAATCATCATATAAAACTTTTTAAGTAAGCCAAAATGAGATCATTTAGCATTATGTAAGCACTAGACCAGACGGCATTTCGGAAGGCAGTTAGCTCCTATATGCGCCGTAGCATTTCTGGTATGTGACGTCACAAGCTTGTACAGTAGAACCAATCAGAATCAGTCTATAACAAGCACTTCCTGAGTTCGTTTGTTCACGTGTGAGTGTTTCAATACATTGAATAAGTAAAACTAACATTACTGTGTGTATGTAAGGTAAATAAATGGAAGAAGAGACTGTAAAAAGACAAGTATTACACAAGCAGGCGCGGAAAATAGTGTTTAAGGTGTATAATTATTATAAAAACGTTAACGAGCAGAACGCCGCTGGCCATCTTGATGCTGGCAGCAACGTTGCCAACATGCAAGAAACGACTGCAGAAGGATGTGGTGTGGGATTGAGAACCGTGCAAAGAATATTGTTAGTGAAGGAAAGAGGGTTTGTTTGGTGTCATGCTTACAGTAATCAACGGCTAAGGTCATTTATTGTCTTTTGATAATTTAAATTCTCTTCTGTGCTATTTGCATCACACGTGCGTGTGTAGTACGATGTGGCAATGTTGCACGCTGCCTTGCTCTCTCTATCTGTCTCTCTCGACGCAAACGCTAGCAGACAACTGCCTTCCGAATTGCTGTCGACTCTAATTCTATAAAAGTTTTAAATCTCTGTCACAAAAAAGAAAAACGCTGCCTGATGGAAAAAATCTGAAAGCATATTTGAACTTGGCAAGACAAAGACACTTAGATTCAGTTAATTTAGTTCTTGTGAAAGAAAACAAAGTTCAAGTTTGTTGACCAGTGTTATCACTTCAGTTTTCGAAATGTCCCCCCCTCCCATGCGAATTTTCTGCAGGAACGTCCCCAACGAATATTTAACAAATGTATTGTTTATAAGCAGCAGTGGAGGCAAATATTTATGGTCGGTAACAGTCAGGTGGTAAGTGAAGGGGACAAGACGGCAGTCGAAGAAGGTATTTATGGTTAGTGATGGGAGGGTAGTAATCCGCTGACATATTATTTCCTAGACCTGTACAACCACGAAAAAGCACACGATGTAGTAGTCTCTGGGATATGCCAGAATTACATTTTTGAAGTAAATCTAAGTTTAAGGAAGTTAAAATAACTTTCATCCCTATTAATAAAGTAACATTCTTTAGCAGAGAAATATATTATCCTAAAATGAGAAGTAATACTATTGATCTCCTAGTTCAATAATCACTTTCTCTTTTACTTTCTTCCTTCTCATTGATCCGCAAAACATTTCTGGTAACAAGCAAGAGTTAATTATGTCTGTATAAAAATGTTACCAAATCAAATAACTGAAAATTATTGTCTACATCTTTTACACTAGAAGTGACTTCTTGAAAGTCGTCTATGTTTACACCATTTTCATTTTCGTCCATAATGGAGATGATCATCATCATATTTAATGTTCACTTATCTGTAGCCTGAATAATTGGGAGTACCACAACTAAGATGATTATGCTGCTGGCCAATCATCTTGCAAATCGGTATTGTCTAAAATTGTTGTTCTCTCTATTGCTCTGAAGTTTCGTGTTCTAGGAATGGTAGAAAGATGTTAAGTGAACCAACCAATTTGTAACATTTCCTAGAGCGTCAATGATAAATTGGTGTAATAGCATGCTTTACATTTGACGTGAGTTGTATTTCCTGTCACATATTAGGTGTCTGGTTTATTTGCCTCTTATTTTTCTGTTTGTATTGGGAAATTCCACAGTGGATTGATATATTTTTTTGTCATGACAGTTTATGAATAATGTATATGCCAGTATACAGTATTGTTTCTCTCATTTTCTTTCGTATTTAATGATTTTCATATATTATGTCGAGGTCTGGCCTGAAACGAGTTTTTGCACGTAAGACTTTCTTTGGCTCTTTGTGCCCACTATACAGGGTGATTCACAAGGAGTTACTGCCACTTATGGAGCTTATTTCCGAAGACATTTTGAGCAGAAAATGTCATATAAACATGGGTCCTAGCTCAATATTTTCAGAGTTACTATAATTTGAAGTTGTTTGTAAAATAATTTTTTTTTTCCTTTAGTTTTAAGGGTAGAAGAATATTGTTGTTGTTTTCTAATCCCAGGCATTTGACCTCTTGCACTCCAATATTTTTCAAAGATATTGTCATGGTTAGCCACTGACGCACAGATTTTGAGATGTTCTGAATCCATTTCTTGATTTGAGTTGCACAATGGACAGTTAGGGGACTGATATATTCCAATTCTATGCAGATGCTTGGCCAAACAGTCATGGCCTGTTGCCAATCTAAATGCAGCTAGAGACGATTTGTGTGGTAAATCGGGAATCAACTGTGGATTATGATGCAGAGAGTTCCATTTTTTCCCTTGAGATTGTGTTATCAAATTTTGTTTGTTGAAGTCTAAGTATGTAGATTTAATAAATCTTTTCACAGAGGAATACGTAGATTTAGTAACAGGAAAATACCTTAATGGTACTCATTTCATATTGGAGTGAAAATGGCAAGTTGTAGCCGATTTGAATGAACACTATATTTTAACGTTTTGGTGGCTACTTCATTCACACACAACCCCCAGAATATCTGGAGGACTACACCTGCTGTTGGTCGATGGGTCCACTGGACCTAGTTGGGAGATCTTGTTGATCACAACTTTCCCTCCTTAAGCCACTGGAGGACGATTTTAGTGCCATAGCAGGTCAGCACTAAGAACAGAAAAGTAGGAAGGAAAGTGAAATGAACCCCTAGGCCTCGAATGCTCTAATACTATCGGGGTCAAAGAAAGTAAGAGTTCAGTCAGAGGACTGGATAGGATAGGATAAAGAGAGAATTAGGTTCAAATCTCAGATATAAGGTCAATTAAACAGTGTTCATGGGTTAGATGAGAAACATACAATATATATAACACAGTTGTATGAACACTTTTATACAACTGTGCTATATATATTGTATGTTTCTCAGAGAATTAGGTATTGAATAGAGGAAAATTATACCAAATTCGGTCATTAACTCATCAAGCTGACCAGTGCTAATTGATGAGTAGCCCCTCCCTTTAGTTCAGCTTGTAAAATTATGCTTACTAACAGCTGCACCACGGGAAGGTAGGGATGGGACATTGGGTATTTGTCCAGGTTGGTTCCTTAAAGCCTTCAATGGGAAGGATTAATGGCTCTCCCCCCTGTATTCGACAAATACCATTTTGCTGCCTAGAAGAATATTACGAACTATTCAGAAGTATTCTTTGTTTAATCGGCTAGTATTCTGAAGCTAAAAATGTGTTGTGAATTCCATAGTTACTTCATATAGAAATATTTTTCGATCTTTAACTAGACAGTTACATTTTTTCTTATGCTCTTATCAAAACAATGTTTCAAATCACGCCACTCTTGTAATATCTTTAAGATGGTAAATTAGAATGCAAAATTGAACTGTAAAGAATCAAATTATTAGAAGTCGTGTGATTTGTAACAATTGTGATAAGTGTGTAAGAATAATGTAATTTTAGTTGAAAATTAAAACAAAAAAAAATCTGTACAAAGCAACTACGGAATTAAAAACACATTTTTAGCTTCAGAATATTAGCGAGTTAAGAACCTATACTTCTGAATAATTCATTCTATTTGTAATAATCTTTTACCCTTAAAACTAAAGAAAACTACGATGAAAGAGTAATGGAACGGAGAAAAATTCTCTCCGGCACCAGGATTTGAACCCGGGTTTTCAGCTCTAAGTGCTGATGCTTTATCCACTAAGCCACACCGGATACCCATCCCGGTGTCGGACAGAATTGTCTCAGTTTAAGTTCCAACTCTTGGGTTCCTTCTAGTGGCCACCCTCTGCACTACGTCATAGATGTCTATGAACGTAGGACTGAAGTCCACACATGTGCTGAGGTGCACTCCTTATGAGTGACTAGTTGGCCGGGATCCGACGGAATAAGCGCCATCTTAAATCACGATGTGATTTACGCATATCATATATACTATTTTAATGTACCGAAGTACATATGATATTTCCATGCAGATATTCTGCGTCGTCATGATGAAAGAGTAATGGAATGGAGAAAAATTCTCTCCGGCACTGGGATTTGAATCTGGGTTTTCAGCTGTACGTGCTGATGCTTTATCCACTAAGCCACACAGGATACCCATCCCGGTGTCTGACAGAATTGTCTCAGTTTAAGTGGATAAAGCATCAGCATGTAGAGCTGAAAACCCGGGTTCAAATCCCGGTGCCAGAGAGAATTTTTCTCCGTTCCATTACTCTTTCATCATATGATGATGCAGAATATCTTCATGGAAATATCATATGTACTTCGGTACATTAAAATAATATATAAAGAAAAAAATGTATTTTACAAACAACTTCAAATTAATGAAAAAACAATGTGGTTTCAATATTTCCGTCTCTGACTTGTTTATTATAATGTGAACGAAAAAATTATTTTTTGTTAACACATTTCAATTATATTGTGAGCGTTTTCGCCCTGTGTAGGGCATCTTCAGACAATTGTGTAGATATCTGTGCTAAGTGTACAAAATCAGTATTACATAATACGGAAATGTGACTAATTATACAAACTTTAAAATTTTAAAACCTATTAAAACACTTTTAAAAACAATCTAACTAAAAATAAGAACATGATTGAATGACAAAAATTACATTTTATTAGGAATATGCATATTTAATAGCATACTGTAACTGTTATATGACAGTTAAAGAATTTGTGAACAGGCTATTATTATGTGGAGTCATTAAACTATATTGCTGATAAATATGTAAAGACTCGTAGGTGGGCACTATCATATGACTTATTGGAAAACCTATAAAAATGAATTCAAAATACAAAACTTCAAATTACCCTAACTCCGAAAATATTGAGAATAGGACCTATGTTAATATTAAATTTTTTGCTCAAAATATCTTCGGAAATAAGCTCTGTAAGTGGCGGTAACTCCTCTTGAATCACCCTGTATATATGATATTTGTCCAGGTTCAACAGGTGGTTCGGGTGACATTCGTGAATTCAGTGTTGACAGGTGGGCCATCCTGCAGCAGATTTGATAAAGCCTGGCTAATCAGCAGATGAGTAGCTTGATAAGCTGCGGGGTCTGGAGCCCGAAGCCCTTTGTGTATCACCATTAGGAATCTGTACAAGCCCCAAGATTTCAGCTCAGCCAGTTTCTTTAGTATTGCTGATTATAAATGAAATTAAGGGAAAGTGGTGTGTGTTGATGGAATGATACAGGGAAATGGGAGTACCCTGAGGAAAACCCTCTGCAACATCTTTTTATTTCTGACACCATACAACATATTGTTTCTTTGAATTCTTGACATAATCTACACTGACTATCTACTTCTTTCTTAATAATGCATTTGCTGTAATATTTTGTGTTCGTTGCCTGGTCTTGTGCTATAATAATTAAACTTTCTGTCTCAATCTTTAATTTACAGTTCTGGAGCCATCTCAGCTTTTCTTTCTCATCTACTAATTTCTCATCAATGTTTTGTAAGTAATGCACAAGCATTTATTATTATTATTATTATTATTATTATTATTATTATTATATATTATACAGGGTGATTCACGAGGAGTTACTGCCACTTACAGAGCTTATTTTTGAAGACATTCTAAGCAGAAACTTTCATAAACATGTGTCCTGTTCTCAATATTTACAGAGTTACACTAATTTGAATTTTTTTAAAAATACCTTCTTCCTTTAGTTTTTGGGGTAAAAAAAAGTTACAGATAGAGAATGAACTATTTAGAAGTATACTTCTTTAATTGGCTAGTGTTCAGAAGCTAAAAATATGTTATTAATGCTTTAGTTGCTTTGTACAGATTTTTTCCCCCAATTTTTAACTAAAAATACATTATTCTTACACACTTATCACAACAATTGTTACAGATCACACGACTTCTAGCAATTTGATTCTTTACAGTTCACTTTGGTATCCTAATACTCTCGGCTCCACAAGTAAAGAACCCTGGCCCACACCACTTCTACACAGATGACAGTGATTGACAGGCCAATTAGGGGAAGTTGTCTTGCTAAAACTTTCAGTTTTCAGTTGTTGCCACGTTTACTCCTGATCGGACTCTTAATTTTCTTTTGCAACTGATTGGATTCTTTTCAATGTATTTTCTATTTACAAACAAATTAAATCAATATTATTATTATTATTATTATTATTATTATTATTATTATTATTATTATTATTATTATTATAACAGGTCATCACCCATGATCAAGTGGTTAGCATGTGTTTAGATCAAAGTGATGTGGGATCAAACCCAGCTCAAGAAGTGAGCATAAAAACCCGCAGCATGCCTTCCTTTGGAAGCGAAGTAAAGCTGTTAATTCCATGATGTAAATATATCGCATGTTAAAGAACCCTAAACCCTGAAAGAGAGGGTCCCTGGGCAAAATTACCGATTCTGTATCTAATAAGTAATCTGATCCTTCACCATTTTAAATTATTCTTCTAATAAAGTTCTTAAGATTTTGTAGTATAAGTATACTTTGTTTTCGTAACTTCGCCCCCTTTCCTATTGGCGATTTATTACAATTCTTACGCTTAGTCGGCGTCCTTTCAGAAGAAGGCCCTGGTTGTGGCTGTGGAGGCACTTCACTATTATTATAGTTTATCTACTACCGAAAGAAATTAAACATTGTACATTCACTATCGACTATCGTACTGTTTGAGACCACAACACGCTGTTACTAAGACACAAGTGAAACTAATGCAGTGGCAGGAATATTCTTTGAAAATTGGAAAATTCACAACACAGCATTCTAGGCAGATTCCTGGCGGTACCTTTGTCCACGGTTCCACAAATTGGGGGAGCGTGTCAGTCAGATTTATGGCCTTCTGAACCCAACTCTGCAACAAAGGTTCTTTACTTGTGAAACCAAGAGTACACAATCTTAAAGAGTTTACAATAATGACGTGATTTGTAACAGTTATTTTGATAAATGTGTAAGAAAAATTTAATTTTGTAGTTAAAAATTGAAAAAATAAATAAATAAAAATTCTGTACAAAGCAACTATGAAATTAGTAACACATTTTTCGCTTCAGAATACTAGCCAATTAAAGAAATGATACTTCTGAATAGTTCATTCTCTAATTTGTAACATTATTTTACCCTTAAAACTAAAGAAAAAAAGGTATTTTTTTAACAATTTCAAATTAGTGTAACTCTGAAAATATTGAAAACAGGACCCATGTTTATATGACATTTTTTTGCTCAAAATGTCTTCGAGAATATGCTCTGTAAGTGACAGTAACTCCTCGTGAATCACCCTATATAATATTTACAAAGTTTATTTTCAAGTTACAGTTTCTCATTCTGTGAAGTTTATGTTCAAGTTTTCGTGAATCAAGATGGACTCTGTGACAGACAAAAGTTGAAGGCAGATATTCTTTATTCTTGGATTAGGAGGCTAGTTGAAGAAATCGAAATTACTGGAGCATGTTTGATAAAATCACCAGTGGCAGCATTACTTAATTTTATTGTGCAATGTATAGAGAAAATACTGTAATACTTTATACTATTTCAAAACCTTTAGCATATCTTGGCATTCCATATATTTGCTTTGATATTGTCCTGCGCATGCATTGCTGATAGAGAGCTTAATTGGCAGGTTTTGTTCACACGAACTAAGGGGAAAATATTATGGTGCAACAAAAACTGATTTCTAGATTTTCGTGGAAGTCCGCCGCCACTTTGGAGTAATGGTCAGCGAGTCTGACTACGAAACTAGTGAGTCCGGGATCGAATCCTGGTTGAGATAAGTTTAGGGTTACCACATTTTTTTTTTTACACAAACCAGGACATTTTAATTGTCAAACACAAGCACTAATTTTATGATTCAACCATAAGTCATCAACTTCAGTTTTCGTGTTTTCACTGGTTTCTTCTTACAGAACCAGGTATATTTCTCACTGGAATGAACTTGCCTAAGTGCACTTATGTTGGAGATGTTGTTCCAGAGACACAGAAAACAAACTGAGAAAATTATGAACCAGAATCCAGTCTCTACCATCATATCCCACCTCCTTAAAATTAATTTTAATATTATCCTCCCATCTACATCTCGGCCTCCCCAAAGGTCTTATTCCCTCCGGCCTCCCAACTAACACTCTATATGCATTTCTGGATTCGCCCATACGTGACGACATCTACAAGAGTGATATTCCTCGAAAGTTACCACAGATAGTCTTGTCCCCCTTCTTAAAAATAGGTATGATTATGGACTCCTTCCATTGTTCTTGTACAATTTCCTTCTCCCAAATAACAAGTACAAGCTTATAAATTTCGTTAGATAATGCGCTTCCATCCTCTTGTATTAATTCTGCTGGAATTTGATCGATACCCGGAGAGTTGTAATTTTTCAGCTTTTCTATTGCAATTTCGACTTCAGAAAGTGTGGGTTCGGGTATAAATGGCTCAACAGTCTGTATTTGAATTTCGTCCTGATCATTTCTATTTGGCTTATGTACATTTAGTAGTTGCCCAAAATAGTTTTTCCATCTGTTCAGGATTGAATGAGAATCTGCAAGCATCTCACCATTCTCATCCTTGACCACATTTCCCCTTGTCTTGATATCCATTCTTAAATTCCTTTATATAAATCTCTAATGTTTTTATTCATACTACTTGTTTCTACCGCATTGAGTTTTCCTTCAAGTAATCTCTCTCTTTATTCCTAAGTGTACAACTTGCTTCCCCTCTTTCATTGAAATAAATATCTTTATTCGTCTCAACTGGATCCTGTAAGAAATTCAATTTTGCCTGTTTCCTTCTTTCTACTACCGTGCAAAACAATTCATCAAACCACAGTTTCTTTTCCTTAGTTTCATAATAACCTATTATCTGTGATATTTTCTCACATGCTATTAATAATAATCAACTTCGACGGAACTTCCTAAAGTCGCAGACCTATTTGAAATTTCGACCTGATAATGTTGCTTAGTTTCCTCGTCCTTTAATTTCGGAATATTCTACCTTAAAAAATACATTGTAATATCATTTACATTTCTGTTGCAACATGGAAAACTAAAAATTATTAACTTTTTTATGTTAAAGAAAACCCACCTTTCACTACCTTTTCAAGAAATGTCTGTTATTGTTTCTGCAGTGTATAATGGCTTTTAACATGTGACAGATTCATGTTTACTAGTAAGTTATTGCTATTTATATTTGTAATCATTCTTCGTAACAATCTCAATATTACTTTGGAACAGATGCATTATAGGTACTGCCAGTTAATATATCTCCTAAAAAAAGGTCAACGGAAGTAGCAGTTCGATAAATGAAATTATCAATACCTATTATTTGAATAATTGAGAACCAAAGTTTTTTTGTTTACATATCATCATGGCGAGTATTTAAACACTACAAGGTCCAGGGAAAATATATGCATAAAATACTATAAAGAATAATGAAAAATGAATAATTTCAAGGGAAAAATTGTTCCGGGCCGGGTATCGATCCAGGGACCTCTGGTTGAACGTACCAGCGCTCTGCCAACTGAGCTACCCGGGGACTCCACCAGACACCGTCTCAACTCTTCCCTTTATATCCACACAACTCGCGTGGGCTGACGAAATGCCAGAGACCCACATCGAGTGCACACAATCTCTGTGTGACTTGGAATTGTGGTTTTCTGTTAACGTACACAGTGACGTATATATTATGCAAATCTAGTCTTTCAGGTAAGGCTCCCTGTAAAGCAGATTTGAATAATTTCAAGGGCAAAATTGTTCCAGGGCCGGGTATCGATCCCGGGACCTCTGGTTGAACGTACCAGCACTCTACCACTGAGCTACCCGGGAACTCCACCAGACACCGTCTCAACCCTTCCCTTTATATCCACACAACTCACGTGGGCTGACGAAACGCCAGAGACCCACATCGAGAGCACACAATCTCTGTTCGTTCAACGTTCAACCAGAGGTCCTGGGATCGATACCCGGCCCCGGAACAATTTTTCCCTTGAAATTATTTAAATCTGCTTTACAGGGAGCCTTACCTGAAAGACTAGATTTGCATAATATATACGTCACTGTGTACGTTAACAGAAAACCATTCCAAGTCACACAGAGATTGTGTGCACTCGATGTGGGTCTCTGGCATTTCGTCAGCCCATGCGAGTTGTGTGGATATAAAGGGAAGAGTTGAGACGGTGTCTGGTGGAGTTCCCGGGTAGCTCAGTGGCAGAGCGCTGGTATGTTCAACCAGAGGTCCCGGGATCAATACCCGGCCCCGGAACAATTTTTCCCTTGAAATTACTCAAATCTGCTTTACAGGGAGCCTTACCTGAATGACTAGATTTGAATAATGAAAAAGTTAGGAGAAGTCAGTGATGTTCCGTATAATTGAAATATATAAAAAAATGAATTAATTTTATTAGGTTGGCTATATTAGAATAACAATCGATAATATACTACATTATTTCTAGATAGGAATATGACTCAATATTATCACATAGGCTGGCGGTACCTATAATGTATCTAAGCCATTACTTCTACTTTTCAGGGTTGATAATAAATTTAAATCAAGATTATACACTACACATATTATTTCTCTATTATATAGAGTAATTCTTGAGTAGAATGTTGGTGAGAAACGATTTTAGTGCCTCCATTGTTGGTTGCAAAAGTTCAGCAATTAACAGGGAAGAGATACGAGTGAGACCCTGTTTATATTCTGGTCCTCTTCTTCTCTTCTCAACAAATTTTAAAATACTACCAAAAATTTAAGGAGTTCATGGACTAGACAATCTGTTTTGCACAACATTTTACAAAATTATGAATTTGATAATTGCAACTCATGTATTTAAGTAGATTAATTCGAAAGATATCAATGATTGTGGGAAATGGTAAATTTTGCATTTTCATTCTGCACTTCCTTTTAAGCCACCAGCCATTTCGAAGGTATGAAATAATAGAGAATGTATATCACATTAATTCAAAAAAGTAAGTAGGGTTCCGATACCTTTGACCCATCATCTTTGTATATTAGGGAAAGAATGGTAAAGAACAATAAAAAGCTAAGAGCAGTTAATGGATGATATTTCTGAAAACACCGGTAGGTACTCGGAGGATCAGTGACATCACAAAGTATGCATTAATCAGAAGGAAATCTTTATTCTGTCATAGCTATTAACTCTTCCTTGTTCATCATTGAATTAATTTGTCGTGTAATGATAATTGCTGATTCATTATCCATAGGGGTGTGATTTTATGGTGATTATTTTACCCTGATTTCGAAGATTGAAATGGTTTCGGTGAATATTTCGTAAAAAAGCGAGTAATTCTACATATTTCGCACCCTAAAGAAATTTAAGAAATAATAAAATAACATTTTTTAAAATTATTGAAACTAACAGAAAATTGTTTGCATCATTATTTAAATTCATAATTTATTCAATTACATCCCACTGCGAGGATGATCACATGAAGGCATTTATTGTAGGAAAGTGAAATGACTGTTGAATAATTTCAAGGAAAAATTGTTCCGGAGCTGGGTATCGATCCCGGGACCCTTCGCTTAGTGCGCGAACGCTCTTCCGACTGAGCTACCCCAGGAACTATACACGACACTGTCACAATTTTTCCTTTGTATCCACACGACTCAAATGAGCTGACAAGACGCCAGAACTCAACTATGAGTACACACAAATGCTTGTGTGACTTAAATTGTGGCTTTCTGTTAACGTACCTCCAGTAACGAATGTATTATACAAATCTGGCTTTCAGGTAGTAGCTCCCTGTAAAGCAGGTTTGAATAGCTACTACCTGAAAGCCAGATTTGTAGAAATGACTGTTGTCTGCTTGTGCTGCTCCCTAGAAGTAGTCACTGAAACTATGCAGACATTGTTGCTAAATACCACACGTATGCAATGCTGAATGATCAAATATGTAGATATATTCATTTATATTTTATAACGAAGGAAATTTTCACTTTTTACTTCTTTTATTTGAAAGAAAGAATCTCTTTTTTTTTTCTTGGAAATTCTCCATAAAACCTGTTTCTGTTGAAAATATCGTGATTATGAAGTAATTTGGTGAATTTATGTAAATTTCGCGACTATGTTCCACTTAATTTTGGATTTTCATTAAGGGAATTGCATTTTCTATGCATTTCGCTTATATTAATTATAGTTATATATATAAAAATATAAATTTAGCTTCCCTTATGAAAAGGTTGCCAGATTTGACAAAGCGTATTACATATCATTTGGAAACACACTTAAAAGGTAAAATGATACACATTAGAAACAGTTAGGGATTCAGATATGCAAAATGTCAGAAAAATTTATACCTAAGTAGCATTTGTGCTCATTTACAGTTAAGAAAGAGGGGGGGGATATCATCAGATAGGGTAGAATGATTTGAATGCCGCGAGAAAAATAATAGTACAGATTGATTGGCATTGATATCTAAACCATAACAGCCATCGGTTAAGATAACTTGAAATTTCCATTATCACTCCCATACAAATGATTTCTCAATATCTGAACCGATCCTTTGAGGGCACTAATGGCTATTTCCTTCACAATGCTGTGTGTTAGGTCCAGGTTTTTAAATTTGTTGGCAAAGAAGGAGGGTATGGTACCTCGTGCTCCCACCATCAGACCTATTACATCAATGTGGGACAGGCTATATTTATCTTTATAGAACGGGATTGTTGGTTCATAGATCCGTTTCTTTTCACTGTCCACCTCATGCGGTTGATCTGCATGTGTCTCAAATCTGATGGTGGGATCGAGAATGTATGCCGAGTTGTTCTTAATGGCAATGATATCAATTCAATTATTTCTTAAAGTTCTTTAGGGTGCGAAATATGTAGAATTACTCGTTTTTGTACGAAATATTCACCGAAACCATTTCAATCGATTGTACGAACTGCAGTACGATAATTCGAAATATGTGTTGGCAACAATGTAAATCTTCGTAATATAGTGTGTTAACAGATTAATAATGCCGGTATGTAGGCTAATTCAGTTTGAATACAGCTTTTATTATTAAATTCAGTATGTGTTTACATGTTAAATTCAGATATATATTATGTTTATAACCATTTAATAAAATAAAATCACACCCCTTAATTATCCTGAGTGAGAGGACTCATAATGTGATAAATTTAGTGAATTCAGAGAAAAAAAGTGTTCAAACACAACATGATTTTGTAAAATTATATTTTTATTCGCCAAAGGTGGAATAATTTTATCATGCAGAGATGTTAATTTTTCCACTTCTGCTATATTTCAAACTAATATTTAGGAACAATTTTTGAGAAAGGAACTATAAGATACAGAAAAATACAATTATATTACAAGTATATCAACCATGTTTTTGAAACTGAAACACACTGAATGTTTTTCTAAATTAAGATTGCATATTTTTTTTTATTAAATCTATACAATTGCGTAATACACTTTTCATGCTAATGCCTCCTCCAAAAGAGATTTCATTCAAGAAATTAACAAAACAATGTGACTTTTCTAGCAAATTTAACATAAATTAAAATTCACAAATTTCATGTTGCTGACCATACCGTAATAGTAATACATGATAAATCTGCTTAAAACAAGACATATTTTGGTGGTTACAAATATCATTTTATTCCAGAACAAAAAAGATTACTTCCCTGCATCAGTTCACTGCTAGTGGTGTGTAAAGTGTAATTATTTTCTCGCTCTGTAATGAACATTTTTATATAAAATGTAAGAAATTCCTCCACAAGGTAATTGTTGAATATTGTATTGTAAAATGTAGTCAAAAAGGGTAATTTAAAAAAAAAAAAACAGACGTACATACTGCGGTTTGTGAGTGCTTTACAACCAATGATGCAATGATTTCACTCTACAGGATAAGGCACTAGATTTTTTAAGTTAAAATATGTGAAATGTGCTAATTTATACATACTAGGTTCAAAAAGTTCCCGGAATTTGCTATTATCATAGAAACAACGTACCTTAAACACTATTCCACAGTATTCCCTTCAAAATAGTTGCCTTCCGCAACAACACACTTTTGCCAACGCGTGTAGAGTTCCTGGAAGCAGGCTGGAAGCCATTTTGTGAAACCCGTCTTAGTGCTCTCGTCGCGTTTGCGATAACCTCTTCAGCATTGAATCTCCGTCCTTTCAGATGACTTTTCAGACGGGGAAACAGGAAGTAATCAGGTGGTGAGAGATCAGGAGAGTATGGTGGGTGATCCAAAGCAGTTATGTTGTGCCTGGCAAGAAAATTCTTTACAATAATTGCGCGATGAGCAGGTGCATTGTCATGCATAAGGAACCAGTTGTTTTCTACCCACTTTTCTGGACGTTTCCTTCTCACTGCGTCCAGGAGGCGACGGAAGATTTCTACGTACAATTCTTTCGTTACAGTACGACCTTCTGGAATGAACTCATGGTGGATGAGACCCTGAGAGTCGAAAAAAACTTCCAACATAACTTTGCCTTTGGAAGTGTCCCTAGGAAATTTTTGCTTCCGAGGAGATGTTTTCGATTTCCACTCAGATGACTGTCGTTTAGGGACTGGGTCGTACAAGTAGTACCAAGTTTCATCACCAGCAATAATTTTGTTTAAGAAATCACCATCTTCATCAGCCATACTGATCATGTCCCCAGCAAGAGTCATTCTTGTTTCTTTCTGTTCTGCCAACAACATTTTCGGAACTAACTTCTGAGACACGTAATGCATGTTGAGATGCTTGTGAAGAACATTGTGTACACTTCCGACTGATATTCCGACCTTTGCTGCTATCTCTTTTATGGTTTTACGTCGGTCGTCCCTCACTACATTACGCACACGCTGAGCGATTGCTTCATTTGTTGCAGTTGTTGGTCGGCCGCTGCGTACGTCATCTTTGATGCTATCGCGGCCACCAGAAAAGCGTTTATGCCAGGCATACACTTGAGCTGCTTCGCCATATGCTTCTTCCAACAATCTTAATGTCTCTGCAGGAGTTTTGTGTATCAAAACACAGAACTTGATGTTTGTACGTTGCTCTGTGGACATAATTACAAAATGCGACGAACAAACAAAACACTATGATAAACAATTGCCTACAACTCAAAACCAACTATCGCCATTATCAACACACTTAAAGAAAATGACATCATGAATGTTACCAGCAAAACAAATGTATAATATCCCTTGTTATATATTAATACGAAAAATGGTAGTAAAATTCCGGGAACTTTTTGAACCTAGTAGTATATTTGAATAACAGTGACATTAAAAGGTATGCTAAACTGATCAGTAACTGCATTTCTAAGATCGCTGAGTGTGGAGAAACGTGTATTATTTGAAATCAAAGAAGAATAACATTTCCATAAGACTGGCTTTATTACTATTACACCACGAAATCAAATAGGTATCTGTACACAGGAAGGCGTGTACCTGTGTATACTATGCATCGTGTAAGTCAACAACGTGGGGCAAACAAACTGCAGTCACAAACCTGAACTATCCCCACTTGACTTACACCAAGAGTGTACACAAATCCTAACAGACCAATATATAAATACTTTATTTTATTCTGTGGATGTATATACATGGATGCATATGTACGAGTGTGTTAGTGTGTGCAATGTATAGATCATTTTTAGATTTTAAAGTTTCTAACCACCGTCTCAAAATGTGTGAGAGAAATACACGCATTTGTGTATATATATTATGTAGTAATATTTCACCTCTGAAAACTGCCATAGTTGTATTTAGCTGAATGATCAGTCTGTATGTTTGATGTGTACATTCCTGTAAATAACATTAAAGATCAGCCTGTGAACACTTTGTTACAACAAACAACAAACTGAATGTACAGTCAGTCGTCTGAGCAGCTAGAGTTATTGTACATACATAGACAATATACATATATATCTCTCTCGATGATGAGAATGGTTATTAACATAGATAATTTACTGAAAATTATGAATAATAAATACTTGTCTCTTATTTTTAGCGACGTCTAATATGTCGTGTAACTACCTACATCCATCCCAATTTCCCCTATGAATGGTAATTTAGAACATTAATTCTTACTCAATCAAACCATTTATTTTCAGATCAGATACATTCATGATGTAAGCACAAAGTACGAAGCCAAGATAATTCCCGACAATCCAACGAACACCATCCAGTAGCGAGCAAGAAATGAACGAGTCTCTTGCTCTTCATGTTGCCGTCTTTCGCGATGTTTCTTGCGGGCTTGGAACTTTTTCTGGAACTTCTCCACTTCTTCCTGATTTCGTCTTTCCTCTTCTAACTGTTTCTTTAACCGCTCTTGCTCCTTTATCTGGAGGAGAATGAAAAATCACTTTCTCTTAAACAGTCGTCGTATCAAAGATAACAGCATTATTGTACAACTTCTATTAAACAATGTATAGCTAATATTATGGTGCTATTTATATTTTAACTAGTGGCTTGTAGCAGCAACTGCTGCTTGATAGAGATTGAAAGCCACAATAAAATACTGGTACTTATGATGATGGTGGTGGTAATAAATAAATAACCCATGTACCTTTAATACGAAGTTACAATAGTCTCTAGTTTCTCTCAGTTACAAACAATATTATTCCTACATAGTCGTTTATGAGTTCTTGATGCAGTTACATGTCTTAAAGTTCTATCACGTTTTCTTGGTCGATCAGCTACACTCATAATAATGAACTATTAAAGAAGAACTAAATTCACAACGTCACAACACTATTACTTTCTTAGTAACACCAGATAAAAACACACATGTATATTGAAACACGAAAAAAATACGCGACAGTTGAAAGATGAACAAACCATTATTATCGAGGCCTCGAAAAGCACGATATTGTGACGTCAACATCTCGCATGTACAAAAAGCTTCGATAAATATATTTCTGATCATTTTAGGGAAACTCAATGTTTTATTGTTTGAAATTTCATTATTTGAACCGTAGCCTTTCTTATTACACAAAGTCCACATTATTGACACCATTCATGACCTTCAAAAAACCTAACACAGCTGTATTAATAACTCAAATGAAGATAAAATACATTTAAAACCAGTATGTGAACCATGGCCATCTGCACAACACTACGAAATGAAATGCAGGATGTCCTATCATATGGTATACGCATTGCTGCGACGGATGCACATATATATTTTTTTTAATTTAAAGCTTTTTGTGACCTTCGCTACAAAACATTTAGATTTTCCCGTAATATTAATATTAGCTTTCGATTGAGACATCACACAACCTCACAGGATGTATAGTTTTCATAAAATTTTCCACCACAGTTCAAATTAAAGAGATAGATTTTTGTGTTATTAATTAATTTTATCTTTCCACATATCAGATAGAATTATATGCAGCTATAAGTATGTTTCAGTATTAATAAACAATTGAAAACAATATTCAAATCATTACGTTAGTACTTTATACATTAATTAAAAGGTAAAAAAAGGTAAAGGTATCCCCGTAACATGCCATGAAGGCACTTGGGGGGCCCTGGAGGTAGAGCCCCATGCTTTCCATGACCTCGGCACTAGAATGATATTAATTAGATAATTAATAGGAATAATATTAATAATAATTAATTAGATAACATAAGTCCAAACATATTTGTGTATTAGAAATAAGTTAAATAGTTGTGTATCATTCCTTTCCCAATTTAATTTCATTTATTGTAGTTGTCGTGCGCCAGTCCCCGTTGACATCCCTCTGTTGTATGCTGTGGTCACAGGTGTAGAGAGAGGAAACTGTGACGGGACAAGAGAGGTGATGATGGAACGATGCTAGTCCCACATTGGGAGCCAGTTGTTGTGTGCCGGTCTCCATTGATGTCCCTCTGCTGAATACTGTGGTCACAGGTGTAGAGAGGGGAAATGGGAGTGACGAGACAAGATAGGCCGAAGTGTGTGTGGGGGTAATGTTGCGTTGTTGAAAGGAAAAACTCTGGTTACAGATACAGATATTTATTTCAACAATTAGTTTCTCCACTGGGTCGGGGGCAGGGGAAATGGGAGTGTCTCGAATATTGAAATATTTGTTCCTATGACTCTGATTGAGGCAAATTGAAGATGTGACGAAGCTAGGACGGGAGATATAAGAAGTGAGGGGTAATGGGAGTGCCTGGAAAGAGGTGAAAGGAAAGGGCGACTATGGCGAGTAAGAGGGAGGTGTGAACTAGGTACCTTCACCTATCGAGCTCGCAAACATGGCCCACGATTCCGACCAATGAATGGGGGATGCAATTATCGAGCTCAAACTTCACTGTTATTAATTTATTCAGTAGGTAATTACTACTGATCTATTTAACAGGCCTACCTGTAAAGAAGAAAGTAAAATGCATTCCAAATGATCTAAAAGAGCTGTGTATTTTTTTTTTTTTTTGGCAACGAGGAATTCTATCATGGGACAAAGTTTATGAGAAATATCACTGACATGTTACCTGGAGGAATGAGCTGTCTCTGTTTATAAACACAGGAAACTTCAAATTTCCTATATCTAAAATTTCACAATCTTAACACTGTTGTGAACCAAGGAAAAAAAATGCTGATGTGCATTATTTTCCAGGAAATCTTTGTATGAAAACCATATTAAAAGATTTAAATACGCAGTTGAGCTAATGTTCCTAAAATTAATACAACAAGAAATAGTCTAAAATTTTGTATAACAGCGAGTGGTACCATTATATAAATTCCAATTATATTTGTGCTGTACACTCACCATAAATTCCTCTTCTTTCTTTTGCTTGCAGACGTCGTCACATTCTACTACAGTCTGGCTGGCTCTCACTATATCACATGGAAATTCTTTCTTCAGTCGACGACATGGACAGGTAAGCTTCACTTTCTTACGACACTTATCAGGATCAGGGCACTCCCCAGGGTGACATGTTGCACGACAGCGATGTCCACATGGAAACTGTGCAATAGATAAACAATTCCAGAGTTAAACTTTTTTTTTTTTTTTTTCACGAATGCAAGGACCATCGGATCTGTGCCCCCGTAAGATATGCGAACTGAACCCTAATTCCTTCTCAGCCTCGGTAATTCATTTCTCTCCCTGCATTCCTATCTCTCTCTTTTCTATCTCTCTCCCTTTCTGTCCCCCACTACTCACAATTTCGGCCTTCTTGCGGGACAGTTTATAATATTTGCACTTGCAGTCCAGTGTTGTCAACTCAACATGAATATTATAGCACGGAGTGGCGAAAGAAATATTACAGTATTAAGCAAGTACGTAATAGCATTTTGCGATGAAGAGAAACAAACAGGTTAATATCTGTTTCCTATAAAGCAGGCAACGAAAAGAGCAGCTGCTATCACAGGTGAGGCTTATTTTATTTCAATTGATTACATATTAAAATTACTTACTTAACTAATACTAATAATTCAACATTTTATGTAATTTATATAGACAGGTCAGAACTCCTAATGAAGAAAATCAGGAGAGAGGGAGTCTGTGCAGGAGATGAAAAGCTAGAATCACTAGAGAAGAACAGACCAAGGGAACTTTTAATTATTGTAGATGATATGAACCGATGTATTTTAAGAAGAAAAATACAAGAATATTATACCGTTCAGAAAGAAGTTTCAACATTGAAGAAATTACTGGAGAGAAAAACTACGGAAAGTGATTCGAGACATGAGATTTAGTTTTAAAAAATGTAGAAATACAAGATGTATTTTGATCGAAAGAAATAATATTTTAGCATGGAGGACCAGTTATTTATGACACTGTTTGACGGAAGTTTGGCAACATCCCTATTCGGCAAGATTCGTGGCCTGCTGTTTAATGTGGTGGGAGGAAAGCGGGTGGAATGGAGTGAGTACAGGCGTTAACTTTTCCAAGAACGATGACAGCGCTGAAGGGGCACAGATCCGATGGTCCAACAATAGTGTATTTTGTTTGCAGATGAGACGAAATCAAGAACTAACAACGAGATTGGTTACAACATTTCAACAGATGACCAGAAAATTGAATACCAATATTCTAGCCTTCAAATATAAACCAAAGACGGAGCAAAAGCATCTGAGTTTCGAGGGACAGGTTTGGGTTCTAACACATGTGAAGCTGATGACAATTAATATAACTGAATACCTTCCCAGAATAATGTTGCATAATCCATTTGAGCTACTTTACAGGAGTTAGTACCGTATAAATAATATCATTCAGTATATACTCACAAATAATTTTAGGTTGTTTAATTACTGCTGTTTTAGTGATATAGCAAGTCAACAGCTCACATTAACATTCACTATGCACCTATACTACACTTCAAAATGATAAGAATGTTGCATATCCAAATCCAGTGTTTCAAGTGTAGTAAAATATCGGTACTTACTTACTTACAAATAGCTTTTAAAGAACCCGGAGATTCATTGCCGCCCTCACATAAGCCCGCCATCGGTCCCTATCCTGTGTAAGATTAATCCAGTCCCTACCATCATATTCCACCTCCCTCAAATCCATTTTTATATTATCCTCCCATTTACGCACATTTCGGCCTCCCAACTAACACTCTATATGCATTTCTGGATTCGGCCATATGTGCTACATGCCCTGCCCATCTCAAACGTCTGGATTATGTCAGGTGAAGAATACAATGCGTGCAGTTCTGCGTTGTGTAACTTTCTCCATTCTCCTATCCCTCTTACTTACTTACTGACTTTTAAGGAACCCGAAAGTTCATTGCCGCCCTCACACAAGCCCGCCATTGGTCCCTATCCTGAGCAAGATTAAGCCATTCTCTATCATCATATCCCACCTCCCTCAAATCCATTTTAATATTATCTTCCCATCTACGTCTCGGCCTCCCTAAAGGTCTTTTTCCCTCCAGCCTCCCAACTAACACTCTATATGCATTTCTGGATTCGCCCATACGTGCTACATGCCCTGCCCAACTCAAACATCTGGATTTAATGTTCCTAATTATGTCAGATGAAGAATACAATGCGTGCAGTTCTGTGTTGTGTAACTTTCTCCATTCTCCTGTAACTTGATTTCTCTTAGCCCCAAATATTTTCCTAAGCATATCAGTACTGTGACACTATGTACCTAAACGAAATAAACATATTATTAATATTCTGTCACTTAATAAATAATAACTGCTTTACTGTGTTAATACTATGGTAAATCATCTGGCTGACTAGTTTCGGCGTGGTTTCTGTCATTCTTCGAAGTGTTAAAAGAGTGTATCCAAGGATGAATGGTATTCTGTATTGAGTAATATAAAATAACGTTACAAATACTTTCGTTTGTCCGATGTTTGTTCCTTTTTTGACTAGGAAGTCAGCCTTCTCATTACCTACTATTCCACATTGTGAGGGTATCCATTGCAAAACTACCTCTTTATGAAGCCCCTGTAGCATTTTAAGAGCAGAAAGAATTTCTCTTACTCGTCTGTTTTCTGGAGGACTTGATGTTTGTGCTTGGAGTCCAGATTTACAATCACTAAGTATAACCACTTTGTTAAATTTATGTATGTGATGAAAAAACTGTTTCAGGCCTGTAATGATTGCTTCTAATTCACCATCATAATGAGAGAACAGTGTTCCAAGAGATATGTAAAAGCTACAAATGTCACTGTAGATACCTGCTCCAGCATTACTGTGTTTATCAAGCAGAGATCCAACTGTATAAATATGAAGCCATTCAGATTTTGGGCATCTTGTACATATGGTTTCAATAACTAATGATTTTAATAGTGAGTGGTAGATGTCAGTTCGTATAGGCATTTCCAATTCACTGTGGACTAAAGCAAGATGCACTGTCACTACTTTTTAACTTTGCTCTAGAGTATGCTATTAGGAAAGTCCAGGATAACAGAGAGGGTTTGGAATTGAACAGGTTACATCAGCTGCTTGTCTATACGGATGATGTGAATATGTTAGGAGAAAATCCACAAACCATTAGGGAAAACACGGGGATTTTACTGGAAGCAAGTAAAGAGATACGTTTGGAAGTAAAACCTGAAAAGACAAAGTATATGATTATGTCTCGTGACGAGAATATTGTACGAAATGGAAATATAAAAATTGGAAATTTATCTTTCGAAGAGGTGGTGAAGTTCAAATATCTGGGAGCAACAGTAACAAATATAAATGACACACGGGAGGAAATTAAACACAGAATAAATATGGGAAATGCCTGTTATTATTCAGTTGAGAAGCTTTTATCATCCAGTCTGCTGTCAAAAAATCTGAAAGTTAGAATTTATAAAACAGTTATATTACTGGTTGTTCTTTATGGTTGTGAAACTTGGACTCTCACTTTGAGAGAGGAACATAGGTTAAGGGTTTTTGAGAATAAGGTTCTCAGGAAAATATTTGGGGCTACGAGGGATGAAATTACAGGAGAATGGAGAAAGTTACACAACACAGAACTGCACGCATTGTATTCTTCACCTGACATAATTAGGAACATTAAATCCAGACGTTTGAGATGGGCAGGGCATGCAGCACGTATGGGCGAATCCAGAAATGCATATAGAGTGTTAGTTGGGAGGCCGGAGGGAAAAAGACCTCTAGCGAGGCCGAGACGTAGATGGGAAGATATTAAAATGGATTTAAGGGAGGTGGGATATGATGATAGAGAATGGATTAATCTTGCTCAGGATAGGAACCGATGGCGGGCTTATTTGAGGGCGGTAATGAACCTCTGGGTTCCTTAAAAGCCAGTAAGTAAGTAAGTAAGTGGTCGATGTCATGTTTTGCAGCGATGTATTGTATCACATCATTTTCACATTTAATTTCAGGCTGAGAGAGTGGGTGTACTGGGAATAGAAGCTTTTCTATATTATCAGTTGTTTGTACATTATATTTACTGAGCTAAATATAGAATCTTACATTTTTGGGACACTGATTCCCACAGCTCTGCAAAGTCAGTTTCTTTTCAGCATCGGGAGATGTCCATTCACTACAGCACACATACAGCTGGTTTAGATTGCAGTGGCAGTGTACACGCAGCATCTGGCTGCAAGGCAGGCAGTCTCCAGGATGACACGGCTTCAAGCAGGTGTGTGTGCAGCCCACTGGACGCGGTTTGGTACATCCAGACTCACACTGCTCACAGTTCTTGCCAGCCTGCAAGGTAACGAAACATGCTTTTGTACATGTTAAGTTAAGCTGATAATATAAAGTCAGCATTTCTTATCTAAGTTTAAGATCCACTGAGGAAAATACATTGATGCTATGAAATGAATACAGTAGAACTTGGTTATAGCGACCTCGGTTTGTGCGACACCTCGCCTATAATGTCAAATATTCTGTGGTCCCAACTAATTCCCCATAAGACATAAGCTTTCCTACCTTGCTTAATATGACAAACGTGTATGCGTCTACCTCGCATATAACGTCATTTTCAACCTCAGTTTGGAATAAGATTTTCTAAGATCCCAAGTATTTTAAGAAATATTTTGTTGAAATCTGACCCTGACAAATTTCTTTACAGTTTCCTTCTGTCATAGACCTCTGGAATGCAGGCGGATTCCCCACCCCATTGTAACCTGCCTGAATTCATGCGGTATTTGATCAGTTTCGACGGGAAGTTTTCACTAAGTGCACGCATTTTAAAGCAGTATGACCACTAAAAGAAGTGAGTGACGCTTTAGAAGTCATTAGAATTATGAACAAGTTCTATGAAGCTAGGGAAGGGAGCAGTGAAATTGCAACTGAAATTATGAACATAGAACATAATTTAGTCCTAGAAAGTGTGTATTGGGCAAGTAGAAGACAACAGAGTAAAATGACTGATTATTTCACTTCTAAGTAAAGTAGTTTTGTGAGTACTGAAGAAACTGTTTTAATACAGAATACTGTATTTATAATTGTAGGCCTACGTGTATTTTGTTATGTTCATGATAGACTTTACATAAATCTAAAATAAGCCTAATCAAGTTTGTTATTTTTAATTTTCCACCAAACTAGATTGATAATGTGAATCTCGGTTACTACGACACTCGTTTATAACAACATAATTTTTAAGGTCCCTTGGATGTCGTTATAACCAAGTTCTAATGTACTTTTATATTAACTGTAATATTTATTCCAGAAAAGCAAGAGCGAAAGGTTGGTTGCCTGCCATTAAATGAGATTCATGGGTTGAAACCCTGCCAAAGATATGAATTTTTAAAGAAGCTAGAAGTCCTTAGCAAGGTTTTTTTTTTTTTTTTCGGAAAAGAATTAAAACAGCAAAGCCAATGTTATAGATCTGTCAGTAGTATCAAAATCTTGTCCTTGAATGAAAGAACTTGTAAAATTTACTGGTCACTTCTTGCTTGCCAACCAACAGTCATCATTGTGAGTAAAGAATTCAACTTTTCAGGTGCCCCCACCTCAGAAATGCAAGTGAACTCTGCCAGATTAAAAGAATCCAAGAGGGTATAGTTGGCTACATTTAGCAGACAATTGAACGCAACCAATCATTGTCAAAGTTATGAATAAAGAGTGTGAAATGAAAAGACGCGCACTTTCTTATATATTTTACACAGAAACTAAAACAGCAGTTTTTAAGTAAAATTCAATCACGTTTATGCCTTCATTGCAGATTATGAATAAATAGGAAAATCATTACCAACACTGACAATATACTTTTAAAATCTTACCTTTCAATGAGAAACTGCTGCAACATCTTAAATTCAAAACAAGCTTTAAAGTCACAATTTCTTACAACACGTATTCATAACTAGGAGGCAGTCATCTTAAATCAATGCTGCCAAGCTAAAAATGACAATGTACCAACATGTTAACTTCATACTCAAGCTAAAGATTTACTGTAATTCTGTCATTCGTAAAGGTATGTTTGAATTAAGCAAATTGCCCTGATTTTCGTGGAATACCCCATCCAATCCCCATCCATCCATGCAAGCCCTTTCCATCCATCAATGCACTTCTCATCCATCCATTCTCTTCCATATCTATCAATCCAATCAATATATATCCATCCCCATACCCATCGATTCAACTGAAGAGGTTATTCCATACCATTTAGGTGGTAGCCTAGATCATATATGTAACAGATAGGTTGGCCTTATAGGCTTTGACGTTAACAACTTTTGTCAGGTTTACTGCGCTGCCATCTAGTTGTTACATAAGGAGTCACGTCATAATTCCCATTTGAATTGCATTAGCGACTGTACTGCCATCTTGTGTTCATTTACGGCAGACTGGTGGCGATCCTGGCGGTTATTCTCTTCAAAGTGCTGCCGATTTTAACATAGCGATGAGTTATCTGTTACATATATATGATCTAGGGTGTTAGTAAGATTCATTCATAATGTTCAGCCCAAGGATAGGTCTTTCACTGCAAAGCCAGCATTCTTCAATTTCTATTTTCCGGCTTCCTTTTAGTCTCTGCATACGATGTACCTTAATGTTAATAAGGTTATAGAATAGAAATGTGAAGGGATATCAAAGAAAGTGATCATATAGCTTAGGGGTTATGAGCCAAGGGAACTTTAGTACACTTATCGTAGAACCTTCCAAATATTAAGATAGCTCTTGCTATTGCTACTGCATGGGAACAAGTTACTTACTTTTACTTCATCAGGAGCTCCCTCGACTGTGTGGCATGCCAAAGTACAAGTATGGTTGCCACATAACAACAGACGTCCACATTCACGTTGACATGACGATGGTTTTGCAACACAGCATGGCCAGTTGCATGTCTCGTGGCCTCCAAGGCACGTTACTGGCATGGGAACCTGTAATGATAAATTAATTAATGATTATGATAACAGCAGAAGAATAAATGCCTGGAAATAGGTATTGCTTAATACTGTGCCGTTCAAAAAGTGACATGGGCAAGTGAAGTTAGAAACTGAACATACATGCATAGCAAATCATTTCTGTATTATTTGCTTGATTAGTCATCAATCAACTGGAGGTGACATTGATTTTGAAAATACGAATCAAGCAGCTACAAATAGTCAGATTTCATCACCAGATTGCGTCACTTAAAATATATTATTATACATAAACAGAGTAGTCATGATTACAAGAAATTAAGTTAGTTTTGAGCATTTGCAAAAATATACACTGCTGTGCTAAACAATATTTTAAATTGATGTCAATTTAACAATTATTTTTGTCTACAAAGAAAGAGAAACAGACACCCTAAATTTAATTTCAAATTTTTCATTGTTTTACCACTTGTTCCTCTGCCCCTATCGGCAAATAAGTGTAACTAAAATTCTAGTAGGTATTGAAACTTCTGTTAGAGACTCTGGAACTATGGGTTCAAAAACTTGAATATCACAGCTCGAATATTTTACAGCAAGTAAATAGGATTGTCCATCCTGAACATTGTTTTGTTGATAAAAAAAAAGGAGAGAGGAAATATTAAGTACCTATTAAAAATGAAAACTGCAGAAAAAATGAATTTATAATTACACAAATGTGTTCTCACTAGGGTTTCCAACCCTCCTGTATTTCCCGTGATCTCCTGTATTTGCCCCTAATTTTTAAGTCTCCCAGCTCCCGTATTTTTCTTCTCTTCCAGCATTTTTCTCCCTCTTTTTGCAGTGTAAAAATCATTATTCTAAACATTTGATTTTGCCGTGAATGATGACTGTTTACGTGATGAATTTTGTTGTTCAATAGATGCATTGAAAGGTGCAGTCTTTTCGGAAGGTGATGCTGCCAGAAATGGGTTTTAGTGTTCACCTGTTTAAAATTAAACAATATTAATATTATAATTTTGGAAAAAATGGCTAGTTTTATTCCATGTATAACAAGTAGTAATGCACATACAAAGAGTTTTTTTTATCTCGTGAACAATGGACAGATGTTCGAAACAAGAGTACAACACATCTAATCAAATCAGAGCTCAAATTGCAATTGACTTCAACAATTATGCGAGACAGGATTTAATTTAAGCCTAGCCGTCAAAGTGTAGAATAAAGTTGCTTTTTAGTAACTGAAATGAATAATTTGCTAATTATATACGTGAAATTTGTCGATTTCTTAATTTCCCATATTTTCTTTAAAAAAAGTTGGCAACCCTACAGCTTGTCCAAGTCAAGTCTGCGAGTGGGAATATCGGGATGGAATGTAGAGGAACGTAGAGGCAAAACACAGTTGCCACATAGGTCATTTGACGCTCAGATTTCAACGTGTGCACATCGTTTAAAATACACTACGGAGCGCACGCATTTGTTGTCCTTGTCTTCAGATAAAGGCAACAGTTATGCTGTCTCCCAGCCTCCCCCGTCATGCAACTTTCTCTCCTACGCCCACGCTTGCCAATCAGAACGCCAAACTTCACTGTCAAGCAGAAGTAGAAGTACAGTCTATTTCAAAGCGTCTTAAATTGTTACCGCTCTATGAACTGGAGCGCAGTAGGAAAACTTTGCTGTCATATGAGACTGTACTGGTCTCCTCTCGTTACCGCCTCTTTTCACTACAGAACTACCTCCAACTTCCCCTCTCGGCTCGCAGACTTAACTTGGTCGAGCTGTAGTTCTCATCCCCCTCGTCAGAGATGCCCATGACAAATCTTCTGCAAGGAGATTTGCAGTCAAGTAGAGTGCAATCCTTATTTCATTCATATAGCCTCCTAACATTATTTTGGTACATGATACATTGCTATAAAGTAATTAGTAGAAAAATGCCCAATAATATACTGAAGCAGGTTTTCAGGGAGTGTCTAGATTTCTTGTGCTGCAAAGGTGCTTTTCCAGCGAAAGACACACCTGATTATGACTAATTTTGTGTATAGCAATTTAATCATCATCATCCTTCACGAATTAGGCCTCTGTAGACCTGTTTCGGCCCCATCTAGCAGTCTTCTAAAAGGTCTTCCTGGTCGAAGATGTCCTCTAGGTTTATACTGCATCATAATTTTTGGGATTCTTGAATTTTCCATTCTTCTTACAGATCTAGCCAATTGAATTTGTATCTGCTGATTTTTTCTTCTACTGACTCTACTTCTAATTGTTCTAAAATTTCTTCATTCCTTTTTCGGTCTAAAAGAGTATATCCTGCTGTCCTCCTGAAAAATTTCATTTCTGTTGCAGCAATTTAATAATATTATATAACCAAACCTATGATCGTTGGAAAATAGACACGCAATAACAATCAAAACAATGTATTCATTAGGGTACCACTTATCTGACGTGAGCTATTTGGGACCGAAAATGCCATATAATGCAGACTCTGGTGTGAGTACATACTAAACCTAATACAAAAAAAAACTTAATCTTGATTATATGTAAGGCATAAATAGTGAAGTAATTACTTGGCCTATATTGTTTGAAGTAGCAATAACGTGCGCTTTCACTGCTATTTATCTTCACAGGCTTGAACTATCTGGACTAATTATGAGGAAAGGATTTTCTTGCTACCAGTGAGAACTTGTTTATATTTTACGTTTATACACACAACCTGAAGTCTGAACAGAATAATTATTTGAACTAACCTGGCAGTTAGGACATGGCAGAGCTTTCATTTCCAACTGAGGCTGTACAACATCCCATGGACCTACTGGCTTTCGATCCTCTTCCACTTTAACCCACACAGCAGAATGACATGGTGCTGGGCAACTGTGCTTACAGGGCTCCAGAGCCTTAGCACAAATCTGACGACAAGGTGGACATTCGCCAAAATGACAGTTATGACGCTCTCGATTTGGGTGGTGACAATCAGGCTCTATTCTGTAAGTATTGAAAGAAAGTTAAAAAATTGCTAAGGAACTGCAACTCTAGAAAATCACTTTTTTGGCTATCAGTTCTGTGGCGGCCCTGGCCTTCTTCCTTCCAATTCCTCTCATTAAGAATTTTAGCACAATGTTCCCATTGTCCATCTGTCTTCACACACCCCACTTGCCCTCTGGTTTGACAATAGTTTTTTTAGTTGTTTGATCACCATTCAATAACATCAGTACCATCATAGTGCATTCTCCCACCTTCTTACAATGATTACCATTACTACCGTCGTTCCTATCAAAACTACCATTTAGTGAATAGTGCCAATAGTCTAAGAAGAGGACAAGGCACCTTATTCTCCATTCGGGCTATTCCATATGAAATCGATCAGTAAAAAACCTTGCAATTTTTATACTCTAATTTTTTCCCTACTTATACAAGGTGCTGAGGGGAGTGCATTTTCAAAAATATACTATCGAAAGTCAAACTGTTTTCGTATTATTGAGCGACAAATTTAGCGTATTTTATAAAAACAAGCCTCTTTCAGCGCTCAGAACTCTGGAACCATTTACTGCAGAACATTGAACGAGAGCTTATTTTGAAGCTGACATTTGGTAGAAGTAATCCTTATTTTTATTGTACACAGAGAGACAGATAATCTGATTTTACTTGCTTTTAGGCTTTTTGGCCATTTGTAAAAATGTAAAAAAATATTGAGAAAAAACTTTGCATTATTAAGAGGGATTCGGCATTGTTTGCTTAGTGGCTCGGCAATAAGTTTCGAGGGTATTAAATAAATTATTTTCACATGCCTAGACTTGAACGGTGCAGTACCGCACCAAGACCACACTGGCCGAGAGCTGAAGATAAGCGAGCATTGGGCGTCATTTTACTCCTGTGTTTATGAAAACCTGTGATAAAGCTGGCACAGCCACTACTGCTAGAGGAAACATCACGTGTTTGTCTCCTGGCCTTGCTTGTCTCGGCTAGCTCCCGTCTCACAGTCAGCTGGTTAGTTCACGCGCGTACTATTTATTTTCTTTATTTGATACTTTCAATACTTTCTTATCAACGTACCACCAGTAAAAAATATGCGTTTATTTGTACTTTCAATGCGGAATCTAATCATATATTTTTAAAATATTTTTTCGTGGCCAAAGGCGTCTTCATGAAGAAAAATCTAAATTTCTCCATTTCCATAAACAGTAAGAAAAACTGTTTACATGTCAATATAAACTTTAACTTCTCAGCATCAAAATAAACCATGATTTTGATCATTGGGTGAAAGTTTAAAGTTGCTAATTTTATGAAAATACGATAAATTTAAATATTATTAATTTAAACACTATTAAGTTCTGATGCCTCAAACTTTGCACAAAGCATTATATCACAGTTGTCTACGGACAGAAAAAGTTTCATTGTATTTAAAAATTGCAAGGTCAATTTTCTCTATATTTCGGTCGATTTGAGATGGAATAGCCCATTCATTCTCCTTCAATGGGTAACCTGCTTCTGTATTTTAAACCTTTGCAAAACCCGTTTACCTGCCTAGGAGCAAATGTATCTAATAACATCGAAACTTGACTGAAATTTGTTTACAGAAAATGTAGAAAAATTGAGCTCTGATATGGGTTTATGATTTTTCACAAATATTTCAGGATATGGCACACATTTTAGATATGATACGAGAAAAGCATACATTTTAAAACTCCCACCACTATAACAACCGTAATGTCATAACAACGTGAAAGCGGACACACATTTCTTAAAGAAAAATATTTGATTTAGAGCACACTATCCACCATATTCTTCTGTCACACAAGCTTCGAATCATCATGTATATTTATATTACAAGGAATGTCTAATTTTCATCCTCTCCTCACTGAGAACAACTCCTAGCTTCATAATGTATTCATACCTGCATGGTTTGTTGCACCGTGGAGGTCTGGTCTGCTTCTTGCGTCCACATGGCACAGTGAGCACAGTCAGCCCACAGTGACACTTCACCTCTGCCGTTAAGGGACAGGGGTAGCATGGCCCAAGATGACACACAGACGAACACTTGTGATTCCCACAGCGTAGTGTTCTGCCACATGGCTTCTCGCATGGTGGACAATTCCCATCACAGCACTGAAGTGTTTAGCACATTAACATTTAAATAACTTTTATGCTCGACCATGCCGAAATGTAGTAATTATACACCTGGTAGCAGTCCTTTAATGCATGTCATTAAAGTACACCTACTAATTAAAGTACAGGTGTTATCAGCCAATGACAACTCAGCTTACAGGTGTTCAGCCAATGACAAGTCAGCTTTGTACCGTTATAAAACCGCAAGTATAGATTATTCTCGGATATGCAATCGAAAGAGAATTAGCGAAAAGTCACGGAGGCTGGAAATCCAATACTGTCGCAGAAGGTTATGTTCTGTTACTATAATAATTAGCGTTAATTGTAAATAATATTCAAATAAATTCAATTTGTCATCTCGTTTTTCAATGTCTAATTTAATTTCAATGTTATCTCTGTAGGTTCTTATGGCCTAGCAAGGTCAATGTCGACATCTGTTCCTCGGAAAAAAATCAATACTTTCGCGTCTGCGCACATCTCACAACATACGGAACATTGCTCCAGGTCAGATACAATAAAATTAATAATATCAAGTTAGAAATATGGTCGAGCATAAAAAGTCGTATGAAACTCGCCTATAATGGTAATTAAGAAGCTTGTATGAAAATTATGAAACTCGCTTGCGCTCGTTTCATAAACATCCATACTCGCTTCTTAATTACTATCATTATAGGCTCGTTGCATAATGTACTATTATGCTCGACCATGCCAAAATGTAATAATTATACGCTTGGTAGTAGCCCTTTAATGCACCTCATTAAAGTACAACTATTCATTATAATTCAGTTGTTCAGCCAATCACAAATCACCTTTGTACCGTTATAAACCCGCCAGTATAGATTATTCTCGGATATGCAATCGAAAGACAATTAGCGAAAAGTCACGGAGGCTGGAAATCCAATACTGTCGCAGAAGGTTATGTTCTGTTACTATAATAATTAGCGTTAATTGTAAATAATATTCAAATAAATTCAATCTGTCATCTCGTTTTTCAATTCTAAATCAATTTCCAGGTTATATCAAGACTAATGTTCTCTAGATTATATCAAGGTCAATGACATTCGTGCCTCGGAAAAAATCAATACTTTCGCGTCTGCGCACATCTCACAATTCAGGTCAGTTCTGTTCATCACTCACATAACCATAACATGAAAACTTATGAATAATTTCAAGTTAGAAATATGGTCGAGCATAAAAAGTCGTATGAAACTTGCCTATAATGGTAATTAAGATGCTCGTATGAAAATTATGAAACTTGCTTGTGCTCGTTTCATAAACAAACATACTCGCGTCTTAATTACTGCCATTATAGGCTCGTTGCATAATGTACTATTTTCAGACACCACACAGAATTACTGCATTACAAATGGTTTTAAACTGAATTCCAGAAGACAAGTTGCTGAGACTTAGTTGTTTTTATTTATGTCACTAAACAAAAGTAACATAAAAATATTGAGACTAGTAATCACCTGGAATTATTTAGATCATAATACCTCTTTTACAAAAATGGAACACACGATAACATTAACTATACTGAAATTAACACAGGAATTTACCTTTCGATTACAGGGATGTCGCATACATTCTTTCATACGTTTACACTTGGTTTCACAAAGGAACTCTTTCTGACAAGGTAACTCCTTGCTATGAAGACCACATCGGCACTTCTTTGTCACCATCGCCAAACACTGTTGCAAAAGTATACAATTATTAGAATATAGAACAAAAGATAGAGGCAATATTTATACTGGTACTTATTAAATAGCATATGCATTGATAAAAAGTTATAAAAATAACAATCAGATTAATTTGTTACTAAAATAAGTTTAATAAAATTATGGATTGCACAAAACATACTCAGCTATATCATCTCAGCTTGAAAAGACGATTCTACACAAGAATCTTGCAAAATGCTGATATATGATTATATAAAACCAATAAGGGAATGTAATATATGTAAACTCTAACAATACTGCAGCCTAGAGAAATGTCGTTAAAGTATATAAAATTTTCACATCTAAACAGTTTTGCTATTCTTAGAATTTCAACATTATTTTCATAGATTAGAGTGAAATTTTCAATATATTTGTAAAATGGCAGAAAGTTGTGAAATGGAAGAGAAGTTTTATTTGACTGACTTTATTATTAGATTGTAAAAATATTATTGTTTGCTCATATTTACATTATTTATATTGATGGCAATAGCCCTTCTATTCGTCTATACTTCCCTTGAGGTAGCCTAGTTTATATAGTACTGTCTTCCTCCGATGAGTTTAGCGCTGGGACCTGAGGTATTCTTGCCATCGGTGAGGGGGGTTGCAGGTAGATTCTTTTGTTGCTATAGACAAGCCGAGCCGAGCGGAGTGGGAAGTATTAATCATACAAAAATATGCAGTCTTCAGTTTGTAGTAGTGTGTGAATGTCATATACATATTGTTTACCTAGGCCTATATGGTTTTGTTATTAATATATTAAATATATTGTTGCAATTTTTGCTCAAACATCTCCCTGATGTTAGCTATGTTAATATTATATGAATTACTCATATTAAATATTTCACCATTACAAGTCATTTCTAAAGAAACATGCTGTGGAAAAGTTTTTGGTTTTATTCTATTGGAATTTTAGAATATGTGTGATTGGTATCGTGGAAAACAGATTCCTATAATGTCATGCGAAAATCATTTGTTGGTGATATCTTAAAATACAAATCAAGTAGCCTAGTTATACTTCTCAAGTGAGTTCAGCAGTACAATATATTTAAATTGATTACTTTACAAATTTAATTCAATTCTACTAATCACTAAATTTTATAGTATGATTCTTCTTTTCATTTATATTATTGTAATTGTATTATGATTTTAAAGCAAACCATTTCGTGTCAGAGATTTCCAGTGGCGGCTCGTGGGTACTGAATTAAGGGGGGCTGCATACAATAATATACCAAGCAACTTACTTTATTTAAAGATTAGTTCCATGCGCCTTATCTTGTAAATTGTGTTTAAATGAGATTGGCTCATGTCAGTAGATTTACTGGCATTTAAAAGAATCCTGCGGACAAAATTCCGGCACACCGGCGACGCTGATATAACCCCTGCAGTTGCGAGTGTCGTTAAATAAGCCATAATTTAATTTTTTATATGCAGATTTGAACCTCAGAAATATCTAACTGGCGATGTTGTAGTTGGTTGTATAATATACATACATGATACATCAATAAATGAAAAAAATAACTGAGCCAGAAATTGAATTCAGGATATTCAAGAGTACGCACCAGAGCGCTTGCCTCATTTATTGTGATGTTAGATGTTTCAGATTCCATTATGGTTTGAAAACATTCTAGCAATGGCTCCTTCTTCTCATGAACAACATTTACTGTTCTTATTTTAAACCCATCTTGTTGCCCCAGCTGATGGAATTGTCTTTGAAACACATTAATCTAATACAGACTGTGTGGAGATCGAGAGAAGAAAGCAGGGATACTGGATAAATTAGCAAAAAATATGCGAGCCTTTGTATTTTGTTTAGCGGCTCTTTCCATTATGAGATTCAACTGACGGGCACTTAATTTCACATTTCTCCTGAATTGTTAATGTACTGAACTGAATAGACTGTAAATATTGTACAGAATTAAACATTGTTGCACTTGTTATACTCACAACATTAAAGAAAATGTATTTAAAACTGCGCGCTACTGACAAACTGCTGCAAAATTTGCAGCTCCTGGAAACCCTGGATTCACGGCCAGAGGCAGCAGGGGGAGGGATAAAACTAACGCGCAAAGCATCTGAGACGAGACTGGCAGCTCCAGGGGAGGAAGTGGCTTCACCCTGTAGTCCTTGTCTCTGGTTTCGCTCTGGCAGTACCAGGGGAGGAAGTGACTTCACTAACGATTGCGTGCATGTCGAGAGTGAAATTTTTTTAAAAATTCGAGTCGCTAAATAGAGACTGTATAATAAATGTATTTGACAACATAAAACGAGACAAGAGCCACAAATGTCTGGGGGTGCTGCAGCCCCTCTTTGAAAGCCGCCCCTGGAGATTTCTATGGCACATAAAAAAAACCTCTCCTTGAAATAAAGATAACAAAGCAGAATTTATTAGCCATTTTCTCCCCTAGTCAGAATTCAAATCTCCTAGTCATTATTCTCATCTATTATCCTACCTTCATGAAGTCTGCCTTACAAATGCCCCCAAAAAAGACCAAGTGAGCGCAATAAGGCCTAGTTGAGCATACGTAAAGGGATTAGAAATCAACTTGCTAAAAATTCTGTTATACTGGCATTTCACTGCGTAATTTCTTCTCACCTATGAACAGGGAATGATACTCACACTGCCACATTTGTCACGATGACAGCTACGTGAACAGACGTGTGCACCGCACTCCAGTAGGCGGTTACATGTGTCTCCGCAAGTGGGAGTCTCCTGAGTGCAGGGAAGAATATATGACGTCTTTCCACAGGGACAAGTGCGCGCATCTGTCAATGGACATGGTCCACAGGAACCAGCATGACATATTCGTTCACATTTGTGATGGCCACAACTCAAGGACTGTCCACATTTCTACAACATAATAAATTTACTGATTTTTAGTGCCTACCCTCAGGGAACACATGCACATGATGGAATTCTGTGATAGAAATCTTACATGCAGACTTTATGAGCTAGACAGACGAGCTTACCAATATACAAGACTTCTTGCACACACGCGCGTGCGCGCGCCCACACACGCACGCACACACACACACACACACACACACATACATACATACATACAAAGGCTGCAAAAGGGTATCTGTCGGATACAGGGGGAAGAGCCATTAATCCTTCCCATTGAAGGCTTTAAGGAACCAACCTGGACAAATACCCAATGTCCCATCCCTACCTTCCCGTGGTGCAGCTATTAGTAAGCATAATTTTACGAGCTGAACTAAAGGGAGGGGCTACTCATCAATTAGCACTGGTCAGCTTGATGAGTTAATGACTGAATTTGGTATAATTTTCCTCTATTCAATACCTAATTCCCTCTTTACCCTTTCCTATCCAGTCCTCTGACTGAACTCTTACTTTCTTCAACCCTGATGGCATTAGAGCATTCGAGGCCTAGGGGTTCATTTCACTTTCCTTCCTCCTCTTTCTGCTTTTCTGTTCCTAATGCTGACCTGCTATGGCACTAAAATCGTCCTCCAGTGGCTTAAGGAGGGAAAGCTGGTGATCTCCCAGCTAGGTCCAGTGGACCCGTCGACCAACAGCAAGTGTGGTCCTCCAGACATTCTGGGGGTTGTGTGTGAATGAAGTAGCCACCAAAACGTTAAAATACGGTGTTAACTTAAATCGGCTACAATTTGCCATTTTGACTCCAATATGAAATGAGTACCATTAAGGTAAAATTATCTGGAGGTAAAATAGTCCCTCAATCGGATCTCCGGGCGAGGACTACTTTAATGGTACAGAATCAACTAAACATCTTACAATGGAATGCTGGTAGTATAACCAAGAAATGGATTCGGAACACCTCAAAATCTGTGCTTCAGTGGCTGGCCATGATAATATCTTTGAAAAATATTGGAGTGCAAGAGGTGAAATGACTTTATTGTCAAACACCTGGCATTAGAAAACAACAACAACACACACACACACACAAAAGCGCGCGCGAGAGAGTCATTTCATAAGTCATGGCATCATAGCCAATAAAGCTGCAGGAATCGAAATTCACTATATGCAATTGAAGGTTGCTGGAATATGCTTCGTAATGCTAGTACAAAATTGGGTCCATGTACAGGAGGCAATGGGTAAGGGAAATTGTAAAGGTAAAGGTAACCCCGTAACATGCCATGAAGGCACTTGGGGGACATGGAGATAGAGCCCCATGCTTTCCATGACCTCGGCACTAGAATGAGGTGGTGTGGTCGGCACCACCTTTTACCCCCGGGAAAGACCCGGTACTCAATTTTATAGGAGGCTGAGTGAACCTCGGGGCTGTTCTGAAAGTTTGGCAACGAGAAAAAATCCTGTCACCACCTGGGATCGAACCCCGGACCTTCCAGTCCGTAGCCAGCTGCTCTACCAACTGAGCTACCCGGCCGCCAGGGAAATTGTAAGATGCGTAAATAGAAATCATTGTTATATTATGCACGAAACGAAACAAACGAGCACGTTACTCACAGCTAACACCCTTCAAAATAATCCCTCAAGGCTTCCACACATCTTTGCCAACACTCATGCAAGGGTTGAATACCATCGGCTGTGTGCGATTTATCTGTGTGTACCACCTGTCATCAAAATGCTGTTAAGATATCCTCCTTGTTTGCAAACCGTTTTCCACTCAGCGGCTTCCACCCATAGTGCAGCGCACTATCAACCAATGCTTCTCGTGGCTCAGAATGACACTGACGAGCATTTCTGCCACGAAGAACTGCAACTTTCACGTATGACCGTTGTTCAACTTTACTTACAGCCATCTTGGAGCACAGCCTCTAGCATACTAACTTTTGCATGTGCTGTCAACTAGCCACCAATACACACAGACGCAATCTGGCAGTGGCGTCTCGTACAGTGTACAACAGGTTTTCAAATGTATATACTGAACTCACCACATTTTCCGTTATTCGATAGTTGCCATGACTTATGAAATGACCCTTTATATATATTTTTTAACATCAGAATAATGGTTAAATTTTTTCCTAGCATTCCTAGCAGTCTCACCACTTCTTTTCAATCAAGTCTCCTTTACCGTTCCTGTTTCACTAAAGGGAGCTCTGGGGTCTCAAGACAAAATTTTTGGGCTGCAGAATGAGCAAAATTGTTAAATCTTCGAATAGCGACACTTCTTTATAATACAGTTTTAAAAATGGTCAAAATTATTTTCAAAGTGGCCATAAAACTTCCTGCATATAGAAGTATAGATGGCACCGAAAAATAACAGAATTACAGAATTACTGACAATGAAAATGAGTATGCTTATGAAACTTGTCGGCAATAACAGACAAAGCCAAAGCTATGTCACAGATAAAAAGGATTTATGATATGATCATACACTAGGAAATGTAGAGGTGGCAATTTTATTTTAGAGTTCGCTATTTTCAGTCATACTTCCATTATTACTTGTGAGTTTGTGAAGTCCATGGAGTTCAGAGTGTGAGTGAATGCTCAAGTACTAATTACTTCGTGTTCTGACAAGAAATACATGCAGCAGGTTAGTTATCAGTGTATTTTATTTTTTCTGTTCAAATTAATCAGTGACTGAAGATTTAATTGACCCATATCTCGTGTTTTTTTTCAGACGAGACATGATTCCACTTGACTGGTCATGTAAATAATCAAACCCTCGCTATTGGTGTTCTGAAAATCCACATCATGTACAAGAAATCCCTCTTCATGATATGAAAGTTGGAGTTTGGTGTGCTGTTAGCACAAGATGAATAATCAGACTGATTTTTTACGAGTAGGATACACTTTGTCTGTCCTGCGCCGTGGCATCGCCGTCTAAGGCATCCTGCCTAGGACTCGCGTTACGGAATGCGCGCTGATTCGAGTCCTCATGGGGGAAGAAATTTTCTCATGAAATTTCGGCTAGTGTATGGGACAGGTGCCCATCCAGCATCGTGATGCACTTGGGGAGCTACAATAGGTAACGAAATCCGGTTGCGAATACCAGCTATAACGGCTGGGGGGATCATCGTGCTAACCACACGATACCTCCATTCTGGTTGGATGATCGTCCACCTCTGCTTCGGCATGTGGGCGTGAGGCCAGCAGCCGGCTGGTTGGTCTAGGCCCTTCTCAGGCTGTAACGCCACAGATGATGATGATTATTATTATTATTATTATTATTATTATTATTATTATTATTATTATTATTATTATTATTATAGGACACACTTTGTCTACTCTTCATATTCTTAAATTGAGCAGACTTTGTGGTATGTACTTTATAAATATGAAGATACAAATTATATGTCATCACACGTTTGAGAACACCACCAAAAGGAACTGGGAGTGAGCTGAACAGATTAAGATTTCAGGACCATTTAATGTCACTCTTTCAACCGTTAATTGCTGCTCATTGGGCTGAATGGTTCAGGACTGATCAAACCAACCTAGATTTATTTTATATTACGTATTATCATATCTGAATAATTGAAGGTCAACCTTTCTGACTCATTCAGCTCTTACTAAATGCGATGAAAGAGTAATGGAACGGAGAAAAATTTCTCTCCGGCACCAGGATTTGAACCCGGGTTTTCATAGACATCTATGACATAGTGCAGAGGGCGGCCACTAGAGGGAACGCAAGAGTTGGAACTTAAACTGAGACGATTCTGTCCGACACCGGGATGGGTATCCGGTGTGGCTTAGTGGATAAAGCATCAGCAATTAGAGCTGAAAACCTGGGTTCAAATCCCGGTGCCGGAGATAATTTTTCTCCGTTCCATTACTCTTTCATCGTATGATGACGCAGAATATCTGCATGGAAATATCGTATGTACTTCGGTACATTAAAATAATATATATCTTACTAAATGGTTTAACAATATTCTTGAAATAAATATTTCACATCAATTAGACAACAGTTTACCTGTTTACACTGCCAGTTTGGAGTAGCACAGGGACGTAACTTCTTCTGCTGCCCACATTCACATTTCTGCAAACTCGTCTTTGGACAAGGTGGGCACTCCTCTGGATGGCACACTTCAGCACAGGCATGCCGTCCACATCCCAGCATGTGCCCACACTTTGAGCCACAAGACCACGTTTTGTTGCTACAGCGTTGCAGTTTTTGTGGTTGGTTACCACAGTGGCATGTAGTCTTAACCGTTTTGGGACATGGTGGACACGGACCTGACAAGAAAAATTTCCTTGTGAACTAGAGTCGACGGCAATTCGGAAGGCAGTTGTCTGCTAGCGTTTGCGTCGAGAGAGACAGATAGAGAGAGCAAGGCAGCGTACAACATTGCCACATCGTACTTCATGAGCACGTGCAATACAAATAGCGCAGGAGAGAATTTAAATTATCAAAAGACAATAATGACCTTAGCCGTTGATTACTGTAAGCATGACACCAAACAAACCCTCTTTCCTTCACTAACAATATTCTTTGCACGGTTCTCAATCCCACACCACATGCTTCTGCAGTCGTCTCTTGCATGTTGGCAACGTTGCTGCCAGCATCAAGATGGCCGGCAGCGTTCTGCTCGTTAACGTTTTTAAAATAATTATACACCTTAAACACTATTTTCCGCGCCTGCTTGTGTAATATTTGTCTTTTTACAGTCTCTTCTTCCATTTATTTACCTTACATACACACAGTAAGTGTTAGTTTTACTTATTCAATATATTGAAACACTCGCACGTGAACAAACGAACTTGGGAAGTGCTTGTTATAGACTGATTCTGATTGGTTCTACTGTACAAGCTTGTGACGTCACATACCAGAAATGCTACGGCGCATATAGAAGCTAACCGCCTTCCGAAATGCCATCTAGTCTAGCTGAACACTAATATAACTTCTTTGTTAGTATTGTCATTTTCTGAAATCAGTAATTTCATTTACTGTTACTATGTATAGTCAAACCCTACATTTATATTCTCACAATTTAAGTTTTTCCTCTTACATAATTTTTTATATGGTCACTATGCTCCCTTTGTTTACATTTTCCCTCAATTTACATCTTTTTTCCCCAATTCTCTGAAAAATAAGAAAAAATACAATATGGAGTGATACATATTATAAGAATGAAACTCATTTCCTCTGCAACAGTTATATTAATTTACAGTTACCATTATATATTCGTTCTCAGTACTTTATAGCTACATGTTTTATTCCAGGAAAATTATTTGGTGTTAAGAAAATATTAAGTACCAGTATGTATAATATAGTGTATCATGTCAGTTTCAGAACTGCGGAACATGCTCTACTCAAAGAATAAAAAAGACGAATCAATCAATTTATTCAGAAACATAATTTTACTAAGAATATACCGTATTTTCTCGAATACCACCCACTCTTTTTTTTTTTCCGAAATATAAAAGTAAAAAATACGGGCTTATTCAAAATGAAGTTGGCAGCATTGCACTATTTTTCTCCTGCGTAATTCTAAAGATGGTACGGTAGCACATGCCATTATCTTCCTGCATGAGTATTTCAATTGTTAACATTGTTAATGGAAAGAGGACATGGAGATGGAGCACCTGGCTAATTGTGAAACTCTTAGGACATTTGTGGATCTTCCATCAAAATATTGGGAAGCAAGAAGGATGATGACTTCATTGTTAAATCCAGAGCGCACGCACGCACGCACACACACACACACACACACACACACACACACACACACACACACACACACACATTGTTAATGGCATTTGGATTAGTACATATATCAGAATCAAATTCAAGTGTAGGCCTATAGTTTGTGTGTCTTATATTTCCAATAGATTTGTGTGCATGAGCATGCATATCTCTCTCTCCCTTGTTGAAGAGAACTTCAAAAAGTGTAGCATCTCCAATCAGCTGGACGGAACAGAGAATTATTAATAATAATAATAATAATAATAATGATTTATTTAACCTGGCAGAGTTAAGGCCATACGGCCTTCTCTAACACTCAACCAGGAGTAAAAACTGCGTTATAGAAACACTACAAATTTACAAAGTACACACAAAATTGAATAAGATAATAATAATAAAATGTAAACAACAAGTAAGAAGAAATCAGTGTATGGAGAAGTGAGGAAGACAGCCCAGGCGACGACAATGATGGTGATGATGAAAACATCCCAGAATGAAGTTAATAGTAGTGACAAGTATTTATTATAACAAACCATACAGTCTCATACAAAATAAAGGTAGTTAATTTACTGATATATTGCAGAATACCATGTAAATGGCCGATTGAGCAGGACAACTGACATGCATGCAGTGCGTGTGCATAGGGTAGGTTTGAAGTCTGAAATGCGTCCTGTTGCAGGATAAAATTTATTGTTAACTGAACTGTATTTGTATTTAATTGCTTTTAATTTATCGTGAATACTTTTGCTGAAAGTTTAATTTTTGTATTCTCCCCCCCCCCCCCCCACGCTCCATTATTTTCCAGTAATATTACATGCTTGGAATATGCATTTAAATCAGATTACAATTCATTTAAATAAGTGTAGTAATATTTTTACAGGATATTGTGTTCGTGTTTTGAACTATAGTTTATCAAGGTCTATGGCTTTTATAAATCTTATGAACAGTCTCAAATATTTGTTTATTAGTAATTGATTAACTAGCGGACTTACTCATGTTAATTATGTAAGTCTGTGCGGCTTACAGCTGTTTCGGTGCTCCATCGCACCACCCTCAGAGCCTACTAGATCTCGGCGTCATCTCGAGCTTCTCTGCCTGTTATGTGGGTGTGTTTGATTGTTGAAAGGTGTTGAAAAGTGGAGTCAAATAGTGTATGTGTACTGAAATTGATCTGTGTGTTGAGAATTTGATCTGGGTGTGTTTTAGTGTGTTTGTATATTTCGTATTGTTCTAGTGTGTTGAGGTTTTGGTTCTTGGGTTGTATGTGTAGGATTTCCATGTCCGCATTTATGTTATTGTCTGTATGGTTAGCATTGGTTGTGTGATCGGCGTATGTAGATGTATTGTGTCCTCTGGTTATTGCTTTAATGTGTTTTTTGTAGCGTGTTTGGAATGATCTGCCTGTCTGTCCAATATCTAGCAGGCTCTGAGGATGGTGTGATGAAGCACCGAAACAGCTGTAAGCCGCACAGACTTACATAATTAACACGAGTAAGTCCACTAGTTAATCAATTACTTATATTCAAGTGTTAAAAGTAGTGTGCGCAAGATTCAAAATGGATTTGTTTACTAGTTCATCTTTGATTAGAGGCCACATTCCTCCTTTGATAGTAATCCTATTACTCATAATGTCGCTTATCTTTTTAAGCATTTCCACTCGTAAATCAAATGGTCTATAGTTTAAGCTCCCTGGTTACAAACAGAAGATGGGTTGTGTAGATATGACTTGGTTTTCCCATGGCTTGTCATCAGTGCTGCTCTGGAGTAACTGGAAATTTCAGTTTTAACCGCTGCTTTGCGACAGGAAGAATGCTTTGCACTTTGCTGCTTTTGCAGTGTTACTCCATTCTGTCTGCCATCTGTCAATTCCTTTATTCCTTTGCTAGTTTGCAAGTTAATTTTCTTCAGCCAATAAAAGTGGGGCATGGGGTATTCGAGAAAATACGGTGTATAAAGTGGTGTTACCATACTGTAGAAACTAAATATTGTACATAATCAAATAAGCAGCAATTACCAGGATGACATAAAAGTAGACAATTATGCCCACAGAGTGGCTGGAGAGCTTTACCACAAGCTTCCCCACACGAATGTGGTACAAGCCAGGGATGGAATGGAGGATCTTGTGTCCGACCACAGAAACAGTAGTATCTCTGCGGAGTGTCATTCTGCTCATAATCGTGACGACATTTAGGACTGAAACCAGAATTACACATAGGAATTTTAGTTGAATATCTCACAACAAAGTTGTAATAAGTACATAATTTTTGTTTATTTTCTGATCATACTGCAGTCTGAATCATCTTTACACATTACAACAGGCTCTTGTTTGATGATGGTCTACTATGAATTTTCTATTTTGGACGAATCTCATTAGACTGTATGACATACACCAAAAGTGTCTTTACATGTTACAATTCGATTTTAACAGACAGCTGTTTGGACATGTTGTAACGTATCATACCGAAAAGTCGCATAGTGTAAAGTGATTGTATAGGGTAAAAAAATACATAGTGTTATTCTGTTTCTGTGAAAAGTGTGTGATTACCAGTTTGAACTTTTGTAGTTTTTTATAATTAAATTATTTCTAATCAACCATAAAATCTGCAAGGCACCTGGTTTTAATTTGTTTTCTTTTCATAAAAAGGAAATTAATAAGGACATTACTTAAAACAGAGTCCTAAGATGAGATGTGTAAAATTATCTGAAACATTTATTTTTATACAGTTAGCTGAAAACATTCACAAGACTTCAGCAAAAGGAATGATAACATGATATTTGATATAACTACTGAAGTTTTCCTGGCGACATGATAATTCAAAATTTTCTCGGGCTTCCAGCCAGGTCATAAGTTGGTGATCCACCGACGTTTCGAGGATGTTCATCTTCCTCATCATCAAATTAGGAGTAAGGTCAGATCAGTAAAAGACGATCTAGGCCTCAGAGTACCAGGGATCTACTGCATTCCGTATGAATGTGAGGCGGCTTACATTGGACAGATGGGACGCACAATAACTACGCGTCTTTCGGAACATCAAAGAAGCATCAGATTAATGCAGCCCGAAAAATCCAGATTGGCTGAACACTGTATTGAAAAAAGCCATAGGGCTAATTTTAATAACACCGAGGTCCTGGCGAAGTGTTCGGGCTACTGGGATAGAAGAGTAAAGGAAACCCTGGCCATAGTGGTGGAACATGGTAACCTGAATCGAGACTCGGGTCTCCAACTAAGTGCGGCATGGGCACCGGATATTAAATTTCTCAATGTCCAGATGACGGGCCATCATCAGCGGAGGACACATAAGAACTCGTCTGCCGAGCCCATTGTGAGACCCGCGGTCAATCAGCCGAAAAGCACAAAGCAAGACGACATGTCGGCCGCAGTCCACACTAATAAGAGCCAATCAGCACAGCTCCTCGGCTGACTCCTCCCTCTGACACTATAAATTAAGGAGCTGGGTACCCCTAGATATCATTTAACCCTGAAGATGAGGAAGATGAACATCCTCGGAACGTCGGTGGATCACCAACTTATGACCTGGCTGGAAGCCCGAGAAAATTTTGAGTTGTAGATGTTTGTTTTCATAGATGTCGTAAAGTGCGGTTTTCACATAATGTTTTTATGCAAGAAGACATTATAGTAAATTAAAGCCAATACAGTATTTTAGTACATTAAGTGAGATTCTTGAAGTGAAATAAAAGGTACTGTCTATCAAGTTTACATGAATCAATTTTATTGTTCTCTCTCTTTCAGTGTCCACAGCAGTCCAAAGTTTTCGTGACGAACTTAAAACTGTACCTAAAATGTAATCTTTCGATAATGTATAACAGTCATTGCTTTATATCAACTTCTCAGTGCTACAAAATCTGCAAACTGTAAATGAAAGCATACACTATATTTCAGCACTTATTCTTCTCCCTATCAGGAACAATATTTTCATCTGGTACCAAAATGACAGTATTTAATTTATTCCAAATGACCTTATATTATAAAAAGGTGCTTAATATACGAAATTAAAGTTTTACCAGGCCCATTTGAAGGTGGGCACTACTGTCCCTCGTGGCTGCTCCTCAAGAGCTTGCTTCTGGTGTGCCACACTGTCTTTTGCCCAGCGCTGGATGCAGGGTATATGGAAGAAGCAGTAACACTCCACACAGTTCCATATCTGCACAAAAAGAATCCTTGTTTAATCAATAGTTATTGTTTCAGAAAACTACAGTAGAACCCCTTCTTAACGAATATTTTTTTTTCTTAAATAGGGGTTTTCCTTAAAAGGAGGTTTGCATAAAATGGGAAGGAAAGGCTAAAGAAGTAGTACTAACGTGTGTGTTATATATCAAACTTTTTATAACCATTTAATTAGACCTACAATTATTATTTACAATAAATTTCATTATAATATTTTCTAAATTGTGTGACAGAAAGTTTTTCTCTTTGGTTAAACCTAAACCACACTGAAGCTCGGCACTGAAAATTTCTTCTTTCTTCTTCATTACTCTCCATAATGAAGTAGTTGGCAAAACATGCTTTTTTTTTTGCCACATGTGATAGTGTTATTTGAGGATTAATCTTGACATCCCTTACTATTTTCTCTTTGTCCCATAGTTAATTTTTTCCATTTAATCCCCATTATAACGATGCATAAACAACATAAACAAAAAAAAAAAAAAAACTTGGAAACAGGATTCATACTACTTGAGAGAACAAAGCAAGCAAAGCAACCACTCTGTGAAAGCAACGCAAAGCTAGACCATTAAGAATGATAAAGAATAATGCTGCCGCGTGGCGCCACATTGCTATCAATTGAAATGCGCTATCTAATATGCCGGTACTATTGATTATTGAAAGTCAAGTCGATATTTCGAGCTTCTTTATTACAAAAACGTTTGAAAAGTATTCTTAAACCAGGTTTCCTTAAAAGCGAGAATTAATTACATTATTCTTATGGCAATTTGCCTGAGACTTAACAGGTTATTCCTTAAAAACAGGAACATTAAAACGGAGTTTTACTGTATATTCCTGGTACCGGTATATAAAAATATATTGCCTAAAATTGTTCTTAACTGTTGTATAATATACTCTCAGATAATAATGTAGATATCTTCCTTATTCAAGAAGCAAACCTTAATGCTGACCAATTAAAATATCTTGATTTTAAAGGTTTTAATATGAAACTGTTACCCAAAGGTAGACAGATCTGTAGTGAAATTCTCGCAGATATATCAAAGAAATTAATTACAAATTTTCAAGTCATAAAAGAAATGGATAATGAAGATAAATTGGAACTAATAAGAATTGAAGTATGGAAAAATCAACAACATTTCAAAATCTACAGTGCCTATAACCCACCTAATAATCCTCTTGATCTAACTTTGTTTGATATACAACCTGAAACTATCATAATTGGTGACTTTAACGCCCACTCCCAACTTTGGGGCTACGACAATGTAAACCAACCTGGAAAAATGATCATGGACCTCCTAAATATTACAACTGCAGAACTTGTCTACAGAAAAGAAGATCCCCCTACTTTCATACATTATTCTGGTTCTGGTACAAATCCAGACTTATTACTAGTAACATCAGATATCCATCACGAAACCAAGAAAAAAATAATTGAAGACCCTGGATCTGGCCATAGAGTCATCATTGCTTCTATCCATCTCCACCAAAACCGAAGAAAATTGTTCTAACTACTCTGGAATTTATACCACAAATTTCGTCACAAGAACTTCTGGAAAATTGATAAGCTCTAATTTAGGAACTTAATTTAAAGAATTAAAGAACAATGCGAATATTCTGATACAAGATCATGCAATGATCATATTGTATTTAGGTACATAAAAGGCACGTAACTACGTTATAGAAAAAAGTTTAGAACAGCATTACACTCAGCGAATTTCAATAAATCAGTCAAAGTAAAAAGTACAGTTGCATTGTATTGACTTAGTTTTGCTTATATTGCATTCTTCTATATGCTAAATTATTCGTAGTAAGTGGAAAAATATTTGCAATGATGAAATTTCTCAAAGAAGACGAAGGAAGAGGGGAGAGAGGAGCATCGGTGAATTTTTTTTTTTATTATTTTACTAGGTTATTTTACGACGCTTTATCAACATCTTAGGTTATTTAGCGTCTGAATGATTTGAAGGTGATAATGCCAGTGAAATGAGTCCGGGGTCCAGCACCGAAAGTTACCCAGCATTTACTCATATTGGGTTGAGGGAAAACCCCGGAAAAAACCTCAACCAGGTAACTTGCCCCAACTGGGAATCGAACCTGGGCCACCTGATTTCGCGGCCAGATGCACTAATCGTTACTCCACAGATGTGGACCCGGTGAATGACCAAGAGAAGCAAAGAAAACACTTTCACTCCAGGAAGTATTGCATGCAGCATATAGGCCACTTGAAACAATAATACATTTTTAACAACCCAAATATTTTAAATAAAAAAGAAAATGTCTTTAAATCTATGCAAAAAAAAAAATTAATGAACACTACAAAGATTTATTTTGTGTATAAATATAATATATTCATCAGCACCCTATGTAAAAGCAATTACAATTTAAACACTCCTATATTAATAACGGTCTTAAATGTAATGTAATGCCTTATTGAACTGAATCATCTTATTTAAGCAGAAATTATAATATTTATTTTTAATTATTTCTTCTAAACTTTCAAATGCCTTAAAATACATCTATTTCACAAATTTAACATATTTCTAATCTAAGTTTTGGACTTTCCTCAGAATAGCTTTCTTTTCACTGTCTCATTAAACTTACCATATTCCTAAAATTAATTTTTAGATTTTGTTTCAGAATAGCTTCCTTTTCTCTGTCTATCATTTTGCACTCAACTATATCGGAATATCACTAACAATACCATAGCTTTCAAATTTACTGTTCTTTGTAAAAAAATAAAATAAGTGGGTAAAATATTTAAAATCGTTGTCAAAGGTGTATTTCATTTAAAACATTCTCTGCATAAAATTCTTACTTACAGCATCATTTCTCTTTACAGATGCAATGCAGATAAGGCAATTTGCTGCACCAGACTGAAATGCATCTTCTAAGAATCTTTGTGTGCGTCCCAAGTCTTCACTCTTGCCCCCAACTTGAGAATACAACTGAAGTACAGTGCCTAGAAAATACATTAAGTAACACGACTAAAATGCATTTCTTCTTTCAGTACCAAAACAGAACAGCAACTATAATGAATTGTGAGAGAAGGGGAAATGAGGTATGTAACAGTTACTGTTCGCTAATGCAAGATGGCAGAATGAATGATTCTTCTGTAATCTGTATGAATATTGGATGGAGTCGAGTTAAAGTTCTTGGGGAACAGCAGTGACGTCGCCAGGATCAGAGCAAGGGGGGTGCGAGCTGTAAAAATGTGGTACATAAAAAATCCAAAATGTTCTTTCATGCGCTTGCGCACATAGGTACTATACATCTGTTTATTATTATTATTATTTTTATTATTATTATTATTATTTTTATTATTATTATTATTATTTTTATTGCTCATCACATCCATTACGATACACTATAGGACGTAGTTTTTTCACATCCAAGAAATTGTTTGTTTTTGCTCTTCAAAATAATTTATGCCTAGTATTTTGTTAATAAGTTGTCCTTTGGGGTGCGGAAAGGGGTGCTCCGATTTTTTATGGGGTGCTTGCGCACCCTTTCGCACTCCCCTAGCGACGTCCCTAGGGAACAGTAACTGACTCTTGAGAATTTTACATAGATTAAATTAATCAACTTATGCTAGTCTTTTTTTATCGGTTATTTAATGATTCTGCATCAGTTATAAGGTTATCTATTCTCCACGGTAAACCTCCTGCATATGGCCTTCAGCGGCTTCACAGTTCCCATGAATCACAGGAGCGCAACATTGCCTAAGGAATACTGCTGTCAAAGGGGACGTTGGTGGTCAGACATTTAGTTAATTCTGAAATTCAGTAGCTTGCCACATATAAAGAGAACGCATTTATAAGTACGTCCGGGGGGGGAGGGGGGGAACGTAATTTTAGGTCACTGTTCCCTCTATACATTAAGAGACATTAAGATATATGGATCATATGCGGAGACTAAGAGGAAGGTGGAAAATAGGTAAGATTGGAGAATGCTGGATTTATAGTGAAGGACCTGCCCTTGAGCAGAAAACTATGAATGAATGAATGAATGCTCATTAATATTACCGAGAATGTTGTCACTCTCTAGTTCTTCTTCTTCTGATGAGGAATCATACTCATGCTTTATATGCTTCTGAACTGAAGCCTGGAGACGAGCCTGTGCTTCTTGAAACTTATTTTGAGCTCGCGTCTCTTGGCTTGGTTTCTTCTTTGTCACATTATTTTGATTAAATCCGCCCCTCCCTCCTCCTCGGTTCCAGGGATTACTGCCCCGATTCCAGGGATTATTTCCACGTCCACTTCCTCGATGTGAGTCATTCATTCTGGACTTTAGCAGAATGCTATAGGTTTACAAGGCCAAATTGTGTAACATCTGAAACAGTAACATATTGCATAAGTAAGAAAACATAACTAATTAGATAGCGTGCATCATTAACTTCACTGAATATTTCAGTTAACAAATATATTTCATGACTTATTTGGTTTTCATTTTTGAGTGGGAACTTGTATTTGTATCTGCCATTTCGGAATTCCGAAAGTAAAATGGAAAATAAAAAATTTCTGACTAATTTTTAGTGTATTACAGAATTAAATACTGTAGTCTACACCAATTACAGTTTCTCTGATTGTTGATAAAGTAAAGATTCCGAAAAACTTTATCTTTCCAACCTTTTGAAGTTCACGAATATTACATAAATTACAAAAAAAAAAATAAAATAAAAAAGGAGCAGTTTGTGGTTCGCATCATGTGGGACATCAAGTACCAGAACAGGTTCCCATTCCACATATGGGTAGTTCTGAAATTAAGTAGAAATTTGGGTTCGCGTTTTTGTTTCTTCTGTTTTTTATTCTATAAAAAGTATAGTTTTCTTTTTATTATACGTTCTCAAGTGAATTGCTATTATCAAGACCTAGAGAGTAATAATTTATAAATTTTTAACAGAATTTATTTAATATTAATTAAAACATATGGGGAATGTCCACTGCCCGATCTTACAAATAAAACTGGGTTACTGCATATCTTCCTGTAAAGGAAGTTAATATTTAACTATTGTAAATAAATCAAAATACCTTATCTATTATTATTTTAAATAGATCAGAAAGAAACATAAACCTATTTTATTTTTGCAAATCTATAAAACTGCATCCATGGAGGGAGCGTCACCTCCATGGTGGATGAAGTACGAATCTTCTGTTTTGTCTGAGGATCTTTGTGATAGAAAGTAACGAATTATTTATTCTTGTTTTTAACAAAAAGACCTAGGGAAAACAAGGCGTACTTTTATTGATTGTCACCTCCATGTTTTCAACAACTTTAATTTATTTGAAATTTCTTTAGGACTAAGTTTTATTTTATGTATTTTTCTTTATTTATTTAAAATCTCACGGTTAGGTTATTTATAGGTTAGAAATATTGCAGGGAAATAAAAGGTTTGTCACATTCCTGGAAATCACCCCCATGGATAACAGAGTTCCATGGATGGACACTGATGCCATGGAGGTGACAAATAAAGATACTGTCATTCATGTGTTCTGCTACAGACTCCTAGAATTAAACACTGCTCTAGTGGCGGAATTGGCGTTACGGGGAACCAGTTGAGAGCCCTATTTTAAGCGCTATGCGCCAGCTTGTATGTTACGTAAGCAGTGATTTATACTCTCGGTCTTCAATCAAGTGCAGTGTCTTTTATCTTGAATGTTACAGCGTCCCATTCTTTTTGGGGCAAGTTTACCTCAGTCTCTGTTATATATTACGTCACAGTCGATGAAGGAGATTAAAATGCCATGTCAAGTTGCTATGGTTAAAAATCTGTACAGTAGTTCAATAAGTGTGTGTGTGTGTGTGTGTCCAATGCCTACCCACTTCACTTTACGTGATTCAGTTTCCGCATACTACGGATAGATGGCAGGACTATAACCATTTTCAAATTGCATACCACTTCGGCAGGCCACGTTATGCATGATGTGTCTCTATGAAGAATTACGTCGTGCACTAGAGTGGTCATGTAAGTGTAATGTAGGGAATGAGTGAGGATGATGATGGTGAGGAAGAGAGAAGGGGAAACCCGGTGCCGGCAAGTATCCTAACTCCTGTCGAATAGCAAGGGGCCGCCAGGCTTAACATCCGCATCCGACAGACGAATCACTATCAACAGTGACATATGGCCCTCCCTTCATATGCACTGCGGAGATAGTTGGGATTAACCCACTGCGGAGAGATTTGGGATTTAACCCAGGCATATTGGTGCACAATTTAGTGATTAGAAGTTGTGCACCACCATCTCTCCTAGTCCCGAGGTATAAATTTTACAAGAAAATTTCTGACCCCGCCGGTAATCGAACCCGGGCCGGCTAGTCTGGAGGCAGACATGCATTGAATAAAGACTGTCACAAGAAGAACCACAATTCATATTTCGGTTAAACTAGCGCTGAGGTAGTTCTGGTGATTTCTAAAGTGAAAATCGAATTCATAAGGAATTTTGATCGTAGATGCAAGGCAAAAGCTTAAACTAATCAAACCTAACCTGTCACACATTCGTATATACACGAAGAGAACTACTTCAGCGCTAGTTTAGCCCATGTTTCTTACCAATGACCATCATTCCAGTTTATCATTCTGTACAGCTACACATGGTCACACAACACTTGTTTTTGAAATACTCATGAATTGTATGACTGACGTATGAGACCAATGACAATACATAGCAAACTCATTCGTGATGTGGATTATTTTCACACTCGATTGTTCTGTAATCGATCCTAGGTCTACAGCATACACCAAAGAGTATAGTACAATGGAAGTAGCATGAAATCACCGCCCGCTGGATCGCATCAAAGCTGGATGCGATCCAGCGTGCGGTGCATGAAATCAAGCTGCAAGGTTGACTACAGCGGCTCAGCTAGAGTTGACAGTCAGCTGGGATGGCAGGGAGCTTGTGGCGTTGAGGTTGTTGTAGAAGTGAGTGAAGCGGTGCTTATAAATATAAGAACATATAAAAACGATTGTATCTAACGCGAATGGGGGTCATATGAACAGAACTGGCGTTATTGAATTCCATTCTAAATCATGCTCTTTACTGTCAACTAAATGCTTGCAATCGATTGACTGAATTGGCTACAGGATGTGTAGATTCGCCGTTTTTTTTTTTTTTTTAATTTGCGATGCACCTTAATTTTTAATGGGTGAGGAAGTTCAAATCTAAAGGATTTATTTTCGTAATTATTCACTTTAGCGATACCGTTCGCATTCACTATTTCTCTTTTTCTTCCTGTGTGATTTCCATCCAGCTAGACTAGACTACCTCTCATTCTTGGGAAGATAGGTTAGGTTATATTCGCCCTGAAACCTTCCAAGCACACTTTCTCGACTTGCTTTTTACCGGTGTAAAACATTTGCCGCAATTAAAAGCCAAGCTAACCCAATCTTTTGTACAGGAGATAGCTATTCCCTCACCAAACCTTCTAACCTTATCTCAGAACTCGGGACGGTATTTATTTACAATTGCGTTACCGCGTTAAGGTGTAAATTTATTTACAGGTACTTAGCTTCTAGTCTGTAAACTGTAAGCAAAATAAAAATTGAATGCCGACACCAATTTCGCACCAAAATAAGGGTGGAAAGCTGCTGCGAAAGTGGGGGTAGCCGTATAGCTCCGTCGAGGTAGAAGGGGTAGATTGCAGGTAGATGCAGCACATACATCTCATTTCCCTGCATTGCCTTGCTGATCAGAGAGAAAAAGTGAGTTTTCATAAGGTCGAATCATTGACATGTTAGATTAGTTTAGACTTTTGGTATGCCTTGCATATACTCACAGTTGCCTAAGAAGTGCCATTTCTTCCAAGGCATACGAAAAACCCAAACTAACCTAACCTATTGCTGATTCGACTTTATGAAGACTCGCTATTTCATTGTTATCAGTAAGGAAGAAAATGAGATGTCTGTTCCACCTTGCTTCACAAACACACGCGCGCGCGCGCGCGAGAGAGAGAGGGGGAGGGGGAGAGAGTGAGAGAGAGTGTGTTTTTTTTTTCCATTCCCCCCTCGCCCTCCCCCTCTCCCCTCTCCCCATGAATATATTAACTGAAGTAGTTGTAACCTTCCCTTCAATATTCTTGGCAATATTTACAGAATTTTTTTTTTTTTTTTCATTTTTTTTCTTTCCTGGAAAACCTCTTAATTTAGACTTGCTTTTAAAAAATGAAGTGACAGAAAATTTCGGAAACTCTTATTTTCAGATATTTTTCACTTCACAAGCACCTAAAAAAAATGACACTTTTTTTTAATCTCAATTTTAAGCGTAGGTCAGGTTAGGTTATGCTGTGTTATGTTTTTGTTACCACAGTGACCTTGATATAATCTAGAGAGTAAAATGAACATTAATCTTGATATAACCTGGAAATTGATTTAGACTTTGAAAAACGAGATGACAAATTGAATTTATTTGAATATTATTTACAATTAACGCTAATTATTATAGTAACAGAACATAACCTTCTAGGGTGAAAATAGTTGTTGAAAACACGTGTTTCTGATAATTTTATTCTCTTTCTTTTTCAAAAACAGGCCTAAAATTCAGGTTTTTTTTTTTTAATATGAAAATCGTGGATATGTCGTTCTAAACAATAACCATATTTACATTTAAGAATGTTGTTTGATGTGTATTTGTGTATTTTTTTTCTAGGCAGAGGATCTTCATCATGTCTTCACCAGACGTTGAAACAGAGAGGAAAGAATCAGATGTTCCAGAAAAGGCAAAAGCTGCTGTTCTTGTAGAAAGTGTCCCATTACCTGTAGGAACACCCTCTGTAAAAGGTAAGTCTCACATGGGAACATTGTTAGTCATCATTCACGTCTAGATTTTGGCATTGACTGAAACAAATTCCGCTATGGGTGCTTATATCTCAGAAGTGGAATTCTTCACACTTTATAGTAGAAGATTTCTAATAAGTCTTCATTGAACAGATCCAAAGGTTTCAGACACAAACCAAACAACCCTTGTTCCATGTGTTAGTTTTGTTTGCATCTTCATTACATGAACTTTAGGGGAAACCATAGTATAAAATGAGTACATAGGTATTAATAACGTTCACAACAATGTGTGTTAATGAAGTTTGAACATATTATAATACCTAGTCAATCTGTCACATGCTTGTTACATTGCAGGATATGACTGGAACCAAGGAGTAAATTACAAAGCACTACTTGAGACCTATCGTTATTCAGGATTTCAAGCAACAAATTTTGGATTAGCCATTGAAGAAATTAATAAAATGGTATGTCACTTACTATATAAGCATGGATGAATATGTAATAGGATGCAAAACTCCACTAGAGGCACTAATGTACACATTGATCTTGCTGCCACCTATTGTTTTAAGGGGAGAGGATGGTATTTTTTAAACATTTTTCCTATTTGGTGTGAAATATTAATTTTTTGTATGTAGAGAGCTCATAGCTGTGGCAACTCAACCAAATATAAATGAGGGGCTTAGAACAAAAAGCAGGTAAGTGACATTATTAAAAAAAAATTAGGTAAGTGCGTGTTGTGATAGCCCAAAAGGATGTTTCTTTGGGATAAAATCAGGTAAGTGATCGCACTGTGCAGTGCTGCTATATGGGCATCATTTCACCAAACTAGTGTATAATATTTCATTGCATGTAGAACTTTAACTGTAATTTACTCAAAACTAGGTTTCCGTCACTTACCTGCTTTTTGTTCTAAGCCCCTCAAATACTTTGAAAAAAAATTATTTGGGGGCCCAAATTTGAAAAAAATATACCCAATGCAGGATTGTACTAAAACCGATATATCTAAACCGTTTTTAATGATAGATTCAAACAGTTTTCTGCAATATATTTGCAAAAGCATCTTCTACAAACTGTCTGTAACAGAATTTTGATATTAGTCCCTATGTTTGTAAAATAAACAATTAAAATTTAATAACAATTTTCTGATTTTCTTTCTTGCAAACAAACGGAGTATTTTTAAAATGCAATCAATTAACAAAATTCTGTTACAGAGAAAAGTTTCCTAATAGTCTAAAGAATGTGTGTTTTAAATTTTATGCATGCATCTTTAATAGTTCAGAAATTATATCCATTTTTGTCTGGCAATGTAGCAAAAAAAAATTAAGTTACTGGAAACCGATAAAAGCAGGCATGCAATTTAAAAATCCATAGCGCAGGAAGTTTAAAAATGACGTCTCAACATCCGATAAGGGCACAAATACCCACAAAATGTTATGCAATGCATTCCACACATATCAAAGGGTATTTTAAAGAAAAAAAAATTTTTGAAAATTTAATTTACTGGAAACAACAATAAAAGTGGGTGAATGATTTAAAAATCCATAACGCAGGAAGTTTAAAAATGGCGACTCAACATCCGATAAGGGCACAAATACCGACAAAATGTTATGCAATGCATTCCACACATATCAAAGGGTATTTTAAAGAAAAAAAAAATTTTGAAAATTTAATTTACTGGAAACAACAATAAAAGTGGGAGAGTGATTTAAAAATCCACAACGCAGGAAGTTTAAAAATGGCGACTCAACATCCGATAAGGGCACAAATACCCACAAAATGTTATGCAATGCATTCCACACATATCAAAGGGTATTTTAAAGAAAAAAAATTTTTTGAAAATTTAATTTACTGGAAACAACAATAAAAGTGGGCGAGTGATTTAAAAATCCATAACGCAGGAAGTTTAAAAATGGCGACTCAACATCCGATAAGGGCACAAATACCCACAAAATGTTATGCTATGCATTCCACACATATCCAGAGTATTTTAAAGATTTTTTTTTTAATTTATTCATTTTTCACCAAAAAATACCATCCTCTCCCCTTAAGGATAATACTCCATGCATCTAGCAGCACACCAAGTGGCGAAAAGCATAACTAATTACTCCATGCATCCAGCAATGCACCAGGTGGGGAAATGTTTAACTATGTGCATAGAATATATCTCATTCCCATTCTCATTCTGAAACCAGCAACCTGTATGGATAAAAATGCCATCTAATTTAAAATAAAGCATTTAAATTTTTATTCCTCAAATCATCTTCCACTGAAAATTCGTATTGAAACCAACAGGAATATGAAAGAGACTGTCTATTTTACACTACCTTCTAATACAACTAATTAAAATACAAACAAAAAGAGACAAAACAGAAAACGAAAAGTTATATAATTGAAATTTTTGTATTCTTTGGGTATTTAGTGCACAATGTACTGGAAAAGTCTGCAAAAACTATTTAGATAGTTGAAATTATTATATTACTATCTACTACTTTACAAAACATTCAACAGCACTATTTTTACAAGGTCCATAAACACCACTGGCGGCCGGGTAGCTCAGTTGGTAGAGCAGCTGGCTACGGACTGAAAGGTCCGGGGTTCGATCCCAGGTGGTGACAGGATTTTTTCTCGTTGCCAAACTTTCAGAACGGCCCCGAGGTTCACTCAGCCTCCTATAAAATTGAGTACCGGGTCTTTCCCGGGGGTAAAAGGCGGTCAGAGCGTGGTGCCGACCACACCACCTCATTCTAGTGCCGAGGTCATGGAAAGCATGGGGCTCTACCTCCATGCCCCTCAAGTGCCTTCATGGCATGTTACTGGGATACCTTTACCTTTTACCTTTTACCATAAACACCACTGTATAACATATACAGCTTATACACACACACGTCTCACTTACATCCACTTATTTGCAAGTTTCTGAATGCTTAAAATTAAGACAGGTTGTTAAAGAGTGGTTATTTTTTAAACATCCTTATTATTACCCTGTTGTGGGATATAGAAGACTTAGGATCGAATTCATAGTCGTCACTTATAAAATGAGGAAACAATTCAGATCATATTGCAGAGATGCTACTCTTCCTTATGCACTGAGCATTCCCTTGACATCGAAAGAAATATGACAACATGGCTGGACGTGAGCGCTTTCGTACATTCAGTTGTTTTCCAGCGCCTTCAAATTGATAAAACTGCATTATTATCGTACACAAATACAGAAGTAAATATTACAGAACTAAAAATTATACAAAATATCGAGAAACATTTTACAGAAGAAGAAAGAAGTGAGCTAAAAGAACTAGTTATGAAATATAGAGATATCGTCGAAAGTAAAAAATCCGATAATTGTTCTCTCCAAAAGAAGAAATTGACATGGGACAAAATTGCAATTGAGTTTAATACAAACTCCGGAAATGTTCCTGTAAGGAAATCATTTAAATTTATTTTTCAGCTATTTTGTGATAAACAAAGTGGAAGTTATATAATTACGCAAATTTTAACAGCTTATTCCTTGGGTAGAATACAAACAAAAATGCAAATAACACTTTGTTGGGACGTGAATACTTAAAAAAAAAAAATACCACTCAAACCTATCTGAAATGATGCTGTAGCATAAAATCTCAAAGCTACCAATATTTTCAGCAGTAGTGAAATCGTTAAGTCTCATGGTTGTATTGCAAATTTCAATGAGAGACACCAGAATATTCACAGCAGTGTTCTTGTCGAAACGGCATCTCCTATTAAACTGTTGGTCATTGTACGTCTCTAAAGGGTTTTCCATATCTCTGATATATGTTTTGTTTTGCAGAAACACATTTTCATTTTCATTATAGAACTCAATAAATATATCAAAATCATAATCATCATCCATTGTATATCGAATCAGCTGATTACAATGCATTTGAGGAAACACTTGAGTAAGCTGACAAGCTACCTTATTTGAATAAGTGTTCACTTCAGTGGGATTTATGAATTGGAAATGATTATAAGCAACTGCTTAAGGGTTTCCTTACAATAAGTATTGACTATGAATTCGGCGCTTAATTATTTTAAAACCTGAAAGAAAATTCCCTCTATATAAACAGAAGATCATGATCATTTAAATCAAGTTCAGATTGTCCTGAATTCTAAATAATATTGATTGTAATTACTGTGTTATTTTGTTTAAATGTTCCAGTTAACATGCAGAGCCAAGAAGTTGCCTGAAGATATGGAAGATAGTCTGGAGGAAGACGAATTCATCCGAAGAAATAGCAATTGTACAATTTTTTTAGGGTACACTTCGAATATGGTGTCAGCAGGTGTCCGTGACACTATTCGCTTCCTGGTGCAGCACCGTTTGGTTAGTATACTCGCTACCATGTGATTCGTAAAATACGAAGGGAGGTCCAATATAAATCGAACGTTTTTATCCTACTGCTGAATAGACAAACATACGTGGCTGAGACCAAGTGGCATGCCTAGACTCCCTTGCTGTGCACATCACCTTCCACAGTTGTTTTGTAGTGACAGAAATATAGTCAGATTAGTTGTGTATACATTAAAAAATTGTAAAGTATTTCCTGTAAATAGAGATGATGCTTTTATTCGTGATTCATGATATGGTTAAGAAACTGTGTAATTTTTATGAAATGCATTTCGAAGTATTTTTGAACACAATTCTTATATAAGGAATGAGTAATTGTAATATTAGTTACTGATATTTTTATTTTATTTTTTAATAGAGATTTTTCTTAATACAAAGGTTTCTCTTCACCCAGACTAATTTGCTACTTTAAATTGTCTCTCCAAGCATTTCTATATTGTGCAGCTTCTTCTGATAGATTAATAGTACATTATGCAACGAGCCTATAATGGTAGTAATTAAGACGCGAGTATGTTTATGAAACGAGCGCAAGCTCGTTTCATAATTTTCATACGAGCATCTTAATTACCATTATAGGCAAGTTTCATACGACTTTTTATGCTCGACCATATTTCTAACTTGAAATTATTCATAACTATTCATGTTATTCTTATCTGACTGGGGAGCGGAACTGACCTTGTCCAATATCTCGTAAATTGTGAGATGTGCGTAGACGCGAAAGTATTGATTTTTTCCGAGAAACAAATGTCATTGACCTTGATATAATCTAGAGAGTAAAATAAACATTAATCTTGATATGACCTTGAAATTGATTTAGACATTGAAAAACGAGATGACAAATTGAATTTATTTGAATATTATTTACAGTTAACGCTAATTATTATAGTAACAGAACATAACTTTCTGCGACAGTATTGGATTTCCAGCCTCCGTGACATTTCGCTAGTTGTCTTTTGATTGCATATCCGAGAATAATCGATACTTGCGCTTTCATATTGCTACAATGGTGTTTTCTGATTGGTGGAACACCTGAACTTTAATGAATAGGTGTACTTTGATGAGGTCCATTAAAGGGCTGCTACCAGGTGTATAATTACTACATTTCGGCATGGTCGAGCATAAAATTTTGTAGAGAATATTTAATGTTGTCTCTCCGAGTAGTCATTGGTCTTCCACGTCATCTTCTTCCTTCTTCTTAATAAAAGTGAGCCCGCGTCTAAAAAATGACTGTTCTGAGCCCAATTGTCTTCAACATAACTTAAACTAAGATAAATATTAGATATGCCGATGAATTGTATATGCTTTAAATTGAATAGTAATCTATATAGCTCTACTGATAAATTGTTTGTGTTTGTAATTTGAAGTAGTTTGCATGATATGTATTATCAATTTCTGTATATCACAACTGGTTGAATTGTTTATACCTTAAATTTAATTAAATTGTTTTGTATTATAATATAGCTCAACTTATGAATGATCGTTTGCGTTTGTAAATTTAATAATCTGATTGGCTATGTATTGTATACTTTTAGTAGAGCCATCGATGTAGCTCAGTCGGCAGACTCGCTGGGCTGCTGTTCCGGAGCTGCGTTCGGGCTTGGGTTGGATCCCCCTTTGGACTTTGGTTTCTTCCGAGGTTTTCCACAGCCGTGGGACTGAAGCCGGATGGTCTATGGCGAGTCCTTGGCATCAACACCTTTGATTGATAACCCCCTTTGATTTGATTACCTGGTTGGGTTTTTCCGAGGTTTCCCCCACCGAAAAGGCAAATGCCGGGTAATATTTTGGCGAATCCTCGGACCTCATTTCATCTCACTACATCTCGCCAAAATGTAAAAAAAAAAAAAAATTGTACAACATTGTAAAAATTTTAGAAAATTACTAAATTGTAAAACTATAAAACTTTGTAAAAACTGTAATTGTAATATTGTAAAATGTTGACATGTTCCACATCTTAAAGCTTCATTGCTCATGTAAGATCTATGGAATAAAATAAATGAATGAATGAATGAACTGCTTCTGTTTTGAAGGTAGACTGTATTGTGACAACAGCAGGAGGTGTGGAAGAAGATTTGATCAAATGTCTTGCTCCAACTTACATTGGCGATTTCCACTTAGAAGGACGTAAACTAAGGGAAAAGGGAATCAATCGAATAGGGAACCTACTGGTGCCCAATGATAATTACTGCCTTTTTGAAGATTGGGTGATGCCACATTTAGATGCCATGTTAAATGAACAGAAGGAAAAGGTAATTATTTGTGTGCGTTTTAAGTATTTTATTGTCTCTTGTTTAAGGTGTTTTATAGAAGATACAACATTTGTAACAATAAGAGATCAGATTCTCTTTGACTCTCGATAGTAGACATTGATGCAGACGTAAACATGTGATGTTGTGGAAATAACAGATGTTTATTATTTTGAATGCCAGCATGCACAGTGACTTCTTTTTTTATATTTATCTCTGAAAGTATATTATGTTCTTTGCTTCTTGGATGTTAATGATATTCGTTCTTTATGAAGTTAAAAGCATTAAGGCTGGTTCACAATAAACCGGGAACGAGAACCAGAATGAAAACGAGAAGCAGAGGACGTGAATATGAATATTTTTGATTCACAATAAACCGAGAACGTAAACGACTATGCATATCGATATGTATGTCAATAACGATATATAAAGTCGACATTACGCATTCTGATGTTATTTGTGTATAATTGACCAATGACGTTCTCTCATGAGTACAAGGCAGCCAACATAAACACAGGGTAACCAACTTCGAAATTTCAACTGAAACATTTCATTAGGTACGGTACTATAAATATGCCCATGCATCTTTATTATCACAACCTATTTTAAGTCTACCATAACGTAAAATAATTAGAGGAGAAACAGTAGTTATTGAATTGAAGCGTGAATATGTAGTGTGTAATACAACCAATACAATAATAAAATATGATTCGCTTCTGATCGGTGTTCAAAAATGCAGGTATTGAAAGCCACGTATTCTCCTTCATTTTCTCATCTTTATACGAGGCGCGCCGCTTATCGTAAATGTGAGGATTTCAATATTAGAATCTCATCAAATAAAATTTGCTCCGTGATTCACAGCACAGAACAAAATAATGCATAGGTTATGTCACGGTCTTCTTGCTACAAAATATACGACGACAAAATAGCTTTTAGTTGGCAATAGAATGAATCTAGTGGGCTGTGATCGGAAACGTGAACTCCAAAGTTGAAACTTGGCCAACTCTCCGTTCCCGATCTCGGGCTCCGCCAAGCTTTTCGTTGATTGTGAATGCTCACATTTAAATGTATACATTTTTACAATTTTACCGTTTTCGTTTTCGTTCCGATTCTCGTTTCCGGTTTATTGTGAACCAGCCTTTACCTCCTTCAGGGCACACTCTGGACTCCATCAAAAGTGATTGCTAAATTGGGAGAAGAAATTGGTGATCCAAGTTCCATCTATTATTGGGCTTCGAAAAATAAAATTCCAGTATTCAGTCCAGCGCTTACTGATGGCAGTTTAGGGGATATGATGTACTTCCACTCTTACCGCAACCCAGGGCTTGTGCTAGATATAATTCAAGGTAAGTAAACGACATAAAATAATGTGCTCTTCTTAATTTCCTAGGACCCTAAGATTCACTTTGCCCCCTAAGAAGCTTGGTGGTTTACTCCAGCGAGTCAATGATAAGACTTCTGTAAATTATTCGCATGATTCTCAGAAGCAAACAAATTATGTTCTTATGATCGAGTAGACAGAACTAAATTACACTAAATTTCACTGAAGATATGAAAGTAGACTATTCATGTAAATTCACATTTTGTTCATAGATTTGCGTCGTCTAAACACAATGGCAGTGAAAGCTGCAAATACTGGAATGGTCATAATTGGTGGCGGAGTAATTAAACATCACATTTGTAATGCAAATCTAATGGTAAGAAATTGATTTTTGTACCCATTTTGATTACATCCTTTTTTGATGAAGTAGATTTCATTGTAAAATTAAGAAGTTAAAAATGATTTATTTTCAAATTAAAAGTTTATATTTTTCTTATTATTATTATTAAATGGAATATTTAGTGTTCTTGTATTCTCGTCACAGAGAAATGGAGCTGATTATGCAGTCTTCCTCAATACAGCATCAGAATTTGATGGAAGTGACAGTGGAGCCCGTCCAGATGAAGCTATTTCCTGGGGAAAAATCAAGAAAGATGCAACTCCAGTTAAGGTGTGTGATAGTGTGGCTACTATAATGTTGTTGTTGTTGTTTTTTAATGCCAGGCGTTTAACAATAAAGTCATTTGACCTCTTGCACTCCAATATTTTTCAAAGATATTATCATGACCAGCCACTGAAGCACAGATTTTGAGGTGTTCCGAATCCATTTCTTGGTTTGAGTTGCACAATGGACAATTAGGGGACTGCTATATTCCAATTCTATGCAGGTGTTTGGCCAAACAATCATGGCCTGTTGCAGCTACAGACGATTTTCGTGGTAAATCGGGAATTAATTGTGGATTTTGATGCAGAGAGTTCCATTTTTTCCCTTGGGATTGTGTTATCAAATTTTGTTTGTTGAAGTCTAAGTATGTAGATTTAATAAATCTTTTCATAGAGTAATACGTAGATTTAGTAACAGGTCTGTAAGTAGCAGTGCTGCCCTTCTTTGCTAAAGCATCCGCATTCTCGATCCCAGGATTCCACAATGGAATGGTATCCATTGGAATACAATTCTTTTATTGAGTGATATTAATTGAGAGAGCATTTTAGTTATTTCTGCTGTTTGAGATGAAGGTGTGTGTTTAGAGACTATTGATAGAATAGCTGCTTTGGAGTCTGACAATATAACTGCATTCCTAAATTTACTGATGTGGCATAGAAGATTCCTGAGACTTTCACTTATTGCAATGATTTCTCCATCAAAACTTGTTGTTCCATACCCAAGAGATCTATAAAGTGAGAAGAGACAGCACATAACACCTGCACCGGCACCTTGTTCTCTGGAGATCAAGGATCCGTCAGTGTATAAATGAAGCCAGTTTTGTGGAGGGTATCTAATATTAATTGTCTCTAAAGACAATTGTTTTAGTATTTCAGTGTTTACTTCTGATTTCAGTATTTCTTCTGTTAAATTTAGATTATATTCCATATTTAATAGAGTTAAAGGGTTTGGTTTAATTTGTAGGTTTTCTTTTAAATTCTGGATATTGATTTTCTGTTTTAATTCTTGAACAATGGATATGAAACTTTTTTGAGTTTTCAATCTACAGAGAGGACTGTATGAATGCCAATTGTTTCCTGGTAATCTAATAAGTTTTTCATATTGAATCAGTGCTTTTTCTTCTATTGTCATTTTGATGCTGTTAATATTAGTGAGGAATCTCATAGAATCTATTGGAGTTGTTTTGATTCCACCAGTAATAAGTCTGAGAGCATGGTTTTGAACATATTCTATTTCGTTTATGAAAGGTGAAGTAATTAAAATTTCTCCGCAGTATGTCAGCACTGGCTGTATAAACATTTTGTATGTAGTGTTCAAAGTATTCCTAGAGCAAGGTTACTATAATGTAGGATACATGGATCTAAAGATTATTTATCGACATTGTATTTGTTGTATCTGCTAGTAGAACTTACCTACAATACATCACTCTTCAATATAGTCGCCTTGCTTTTGAACGCACTTGTTCCACTTTTACATAATATTATGTATGCCCACAAAAAAAAAATAGCATCGATCCATGCATGCACTGCTATCTTCAGTTCTTGGCCCAAGGTGGATTAATGGGCCTCTTAGTATCTCTTTCAGTGGACCTAGCCGGTGATAGTCTGAAGGTGCAAAATTATATTATAATTATAGCTTAATAATAAAGTAATGTCAATTTCTAAATGCTAGTTAGGATAGAAAAATAAATAAGAAACCTAATTGAACCGAGAGAGCGCTTATGGAATTTTCAAATGCCAATTCCCAACAAAAAGTTGTTGTTTTCTAATCCCAGGCATTTGACAATAAAGTCATTTGACCTCTTGCACTCCAATATTTTTCAAAGATATTATCATGACCAGCCACTGAAGCACAGATTCCCATTATGGAATCCTGGGAAACGAGAATGCGGATGCTTTAGCAAAGAAGGGCAGCATTGCTACTTACAGACCTGTTACTAAATCTACGTATTACTCTGTGAAAAGATTTATTAAATCTTCATACTTAGACTCCAACAATAAAAAATTTGATAACACAATCTCATGGGAAAAAATGGAACTCTCTGCATCATAATCCACAGTTGATTCCCGATTTACCACGCAAATCGTCTGTAGCTGCATTTAGATTGGCAACATGACTGTTTGACCAAGCATCTGCATAGAATTGGAATATATCAGTCTCCTAACTGTCCATTGTGCAACTCAAATCAAAAAAATGGATTCAGAACATCTCAAAATCTGTGCGTCAGTGCTAACCATGACAATATCTTTGAAAAATATTGGAGTGCAAGAGGTCAAATGACTTTATTGTCAAACGCCTGGCATTAGAAAACAACAACAACATTCCCAGGTGATTTTGTTCCTAATTTTGAGCCATCAGTTTCATTTTTTTTTAGCAGACTTTTATTTCTCTGTAGCATAGAAGAATCTTAATGTGTTAATTTGTCTGCTTTTGAAAGAGATTATCGTCAGAACAAAGGAGGGCCTCTTTTATCAGTGATTATTCAGTTGCACATGTGCGTTTCCATTCATCATCACAAGAAGGTGTGGTTAGATATATTCTTCCATTGACAAATAAAACACCGTAGGTATTTCATATTCTCTCCATTACCCTGTGAACTTCACTCTAAGAAATAAAAAAATTATCATTTCATGATATATAGTTAAGTGAAAGAATTTCTATTTTCTTCTTTCAGATTTATGCTGAAGCAAGTTTGGTGTTCCCCCTGTTGGTGGGAGAAACATTTGCAAAACGTTATCATGCAACGAAGGCAAAAGCAGAGTCGGATGTATGAACTTCCTGGCATATGTGCACATATGAAAATAAAGTGTTGTCATATTTTAAGTACACATGGAATTTGGTCAGTGATTCCTTCCATAATATGAATACTGGTACTTTGAAATTCAATTGTTAACATTCTCCATAGCCCATAAACTACACTTTACATACTTACATCCTCTTTCATCTTCCTTTAATAGCAGAGAAGCATAAGTACTTTGCTCGTGGTCATACAAAGCAGGGGCGAATGCTAGTCACAAAAGTTACGCTTGCTCTTTCATTCATAGGGGAAGATGGGAGGATGTAATAATTCATAATTAATAAAAATAATCAGACCCACATAGCCTAAATAATTGATTTTATAATTATGAAATCATTATGAGTCATGGATCATATTCTCTTATCAGATGTAGAAGTTCGATATAATATAACAAACATGGCCAACAAAACAGTTTATTTAGTTTTTTTTTCGACCCTGCCAACCAATGCAAATTGCTGTGTTGAGATGCACTGAACGAGTGCACATATTCTCTATAATGTCTGTCTTCTCTTGAATAGTCCTTCGGGAAAATGGATTTAATAATAAGGTTTCAATAACACACAATTCCGAACTCATTGCAATACTTCAAATTAATGTTTAAGAATTAATAATACGTGCAGCAGCTAAAACATGCAGTCCGCTCATACAATTACATTGCACTCGCAAATCACAGCACATTCCCGCTGTCAATACTGCTCTGTGTAACGTTAAATAGTCGTTGGTGTAGCTCTCGGACCAGAGCTTCAAACAACACATAGCGCACTTAGGACAGAGGAGGAAGGCACTTGCGCGCACATCATATTCTCGCTATTTCTACATCTTTCCTGTAGCTCCGAGAAACGAGCAAGCGTTGCGGTACTTGCGGTGTGCAATCTGCGGATGGTATTACGCCTATACAGTATTCCAAAAATCAAAATAAATTTTAATGTACATAATCCCATTTTGAGAAATACACATTCTACGAAAATATTGGGCTTGCACAGCAAGCATAGCATGCCCTAAGAAATCACCCCTGATACAAAGCGTCTCTTTACTTAGTAGTCAGGATACTTAACAAAATCTGTTGACAGACTGCTGACACTTTGACTTACGGAGGTAATGTAGTGAAAATGGTTTGCTTCAGAACTACTTTAATAAAGACTTCCATTATACAGAATATGCTGAGGATGTAGTTCCCTGTTTTTGAAGATAAACCTTGAATCTTTTCAGCAGTGCCCTGAATATTGTTTTCCAGCTCTTCTAGTATGTGAGGATTGTTCGTATACACTTTCCTCTCAGTAAGTACTTTTTACCTTGTAGTATTTTATCTAAAACAATCTCGTTTCGCCCACTTTCTATAATTACTTTACAGGGAACTGTAACACTATAAAGTTTTTCCTGAATTTACTGCAGCTCTTCTCTATTAACGTTCATTAATATAAGTATTGTACAGGAACAATCTTTGTTTTAAACTCTACTAAACCTGTCACTCTAATTTTCTTTTGTAGATTGATTGACATCACTGTAAGATGAAAAAAAAAAGCATTAAATTACTGTATTTGCTTATGTTTTAAGAATGTCACAAACACCACTGAAACAGATTATAATATATTGTCGTCTATTCCTCCACGTCTGTTTTGTCAAATGACTGCACGAACGTAGAATTAAAGGCTGAGAAAACACTGTATTTGTTGTTGCTCTCTAACAGTTACTTTCATTGGCATTGCCTTACTGTTGTTGGAAAGTGATTGGTTGGTTTCCACGTGAGAAACCAATCACAAATGAATGAAGGAGGCACTTAGGACAGTATTCATAAACGAGACTTTGAATGAAGACTTCCCAAAGTCGAGTTTCGTAGTAAAGTTTAACTTTGTTAAAAGTCCTATTCATAGACAATACTTCTGAGACTTTGACTTTGGTAAGTCGAGATCTGACGATCGTGTTCTAATGTTGGCAATCAAAATCACTGCTGTCTAAACGATTTAAATTTATAGATAGTGTTTGGATCATGGTGTAGTGAAGCCAAAGCTATCATCTCCACAATAGGCAGAAGTTTAGTGCAGCTTTCTGGGGACCCTCGAAGCAGTCAATATCTACGTCAGCACATTGGTATCGCCATTCAGCACAGTAATGCTACAAGTATTCTTGCATCCTTCCCCGAGTCCTCTTATTTAGATGAGATTTTCTTCCTTTAATTATTCAATTTATTTGTATTTTATTATAGTATACATATCAATGTGAATACAATTTCACTAGAATAATAAATTTGGTAGTTATTTTAGATAGTTGAAATAGAGTAGGTATTGCCACAATCAAAGCCTCTTTTGAGTCACAAATGAGTGAAACAATTGAACATTGGTACGTGTTAAGCGATTGTTAACTGTTCTTGCAGCTTTACATGAGAATAATAAATTATTCGAGGGCTTATTGTGAAACTAACATAAGTACAGAAATTGACATTTTTAGATCTTTACACCAATTTATAATAATTTGTTCTTCTACTTGGCCACAAAAAATCGTAACTCAGTTCGAACAGTCTTGTATATAACACAATTCGTAACTACAAAACATGATGGTATAGTTCATCTGAAATAGTATTGCCTGTTAAGAATTTTGTTGTGATTAAAACATCGATTGTAGTTGCATTAGTTTCACATTAAGCCCTCAAATTATTTCACTGTAAAATAATTTTATTCTGAAGATATAGAAGATAAGAAGATGCCACCAATGACAGACTATGAAAGAGACATTTTATCCTGCTGACAGATGGCATAGTTATTCCCTGCTTGTCTGCAGAAACTACTTGAAAATTAATTGAAATCAATATGCAGAAAACATTATTATGACGACAGCAGGATTATAAATTAACTGCATATCCAACTGTATAACCTATTCTTTATAGAATTAAACAGTCAAAATCAATATTAAGCTATCAATTCTTACCAGTACCTGTAGCGTAAAATCGCGATGAAATGAATTGTATTATTTATTGGTGGAACAGACAATCGTTTTTGATTATTCATCAATGAAAGTAGTTGTTGTTGTGTTCTAATGCCAGGCGTTTGACAATAAAGTCATTTGACCTCTTGCACTCCACTATTTTTCAAAGATATTATCATGACTGAAGCACAGATTTTGAGGTGTTCCGAATCCATTTCTTGGTTTGAGTTGCACAATGGGCAGTTAGGGGACTGATATATTGCAGTTATACCGCCAGCATTCCATTGTAAGATGTTTAGTTGATTCTGTACCATTAAAGTAGTCCCTGCCCGGAGATCCGATTGGGGGACTATTTTACCTCTGGATAATTTTACCTTAATGGTACTCATTTCATATTGGATCATCAGTGAAAGTTGAAACATGACTAGGTATTTATTACTGTCTGTTTATCAAATCTGTACCTTGATTTTAATTTATAATCTATAATAAAACGCTAAGGAACATGAGCAGCTTCAATAATTTCCTGGATGTCCTCAATATTCTCGGAAAATTCAACAATTTTCTAAATGTCAGCCATTTTCCTTATGTTCACGAACGAAAGTCAAAGTCTAGATTTTCGGCGACTTCGAAGTAAAGTCACGATTGAAGTTTACTTTCGTCAAAGTGTCGACTGTGAATAGGAAAATGGTGACTTTGTACTTTCCAAAGTCAACTTTGGTTCAAAGTCTCATCTATGAATATGACCCTTAGCCCTGGAACACAGTGTGTTGTCGCTTAGATAATGGTGATAAAGGTAATAACTAAAGCTGCACCTAATCATTTCACTGCCTATGCACATTCTATCATGAATGTTAATCAGTAGAGTACTGTAAGTCTGTAGATAGTGTTGTTGTTGTTGTCTAGTGCCTTGCATTTTGCAATGAAGCCATTAGCAGTCGTGCTTTCCAATACTTTTGAACTGTAGTTTCTTCTGATCTTAATGCTTCACAGGTCTTCATTCATTTCTGCTGGATCGTTACACAGGACACATATGGGTGAAGCTGAGATACCTATTCTGTAGAGATGACTTGCTAGACAGTCATGATTTGTCAATAGTCTGAAGGCTGCAACTGCTGTTTTCCTTGGTCTCTGTGGGATTATATCTGGGTTGGAAAGTAGTGTAATCCATTTTTTGTCTTTAGCATTTGATTCTATTTCTTGTAGGTATGAATGAGAAAATTTTGTAGTGATCAAGCGTTTTATTGAGGAATATGAGAAATTAAATTTAGACTTTTGTTTTATTGTTGTGCCTTTCTTTGCAAGTGTGTCTGCGGTTTCATTCCCCATGACTCCACAGTGTGCTGGAATCCATTGGAGATGGACAATCTTATTAACTTTTTGGAGTTGTGTTCGCATTTTCTAGCATTCTCTTATTTTTGTTGACTTCTTTGTAGAATTGGAACATATTCCCTGAATTGCAGCTTTAGAATCTGAAAGAATTACTGTCTTGTTATATTTATTTAAGGGAAGATTTAATAATTGTCGGAGAGCAATGTGTATAGCCTCTATTTCACCATCATAATTTGTTGTATCTCTGCCAACAGAATGATAATGTTCTTGTTAAAATAATTTTTGTCTTTATTATCACTTACATTAAAGTAACGCACAGTATCATTTTAAAGTTCTATAAAATAGAACAGTGTGAGTAGTAACACCAGAATACTTTCAATTCCTCAATTTAATTTTACTTTCTTAAAAGCGTGAATAGAAAAGCGAGTTTGGTACGTGAAGAATTCGGTAGATTATTAGAGAAGTGCACTCCTTTTTTATAATGGCAGTTGACTTAATATGTCTAACTTGGAGTCAGGCCACAAAGGAAAAAACACTAGAGGAGGGGGATTCGATCCGGTCCTGTGGATTGAACTTCGGCATAGCTCAGTGGTTAGAGCGCTTGGTACATAGAACCAAGGACCCGGGTTCGATTTCCGGTGCTGGAGCGAGTTTTTCTCCTCATAAATCATTGGTACCATAACAGATATATTCTGTAGGACCAAAAATTAATCTTTACGTAGATTCTTTTACTATGTTGTGCACAGCAAGTTTTTAGCAGAAGATACAGACTGATTATTTAGTCCTGACAGCTCAGCGACGCGAAAGAGGGGAAGTAATAGGAGTAGTGGGTAGAGCTCCTGAGTAGAGATAAGGGCGAGAGGTCGGTAAAGGAATGCAGTACAGCTTAACTGTACTGGAAACACAACGCTATACTGCATGTGTGACATCCAATCGCTCTGCCCGCAGGCGACAGACTGACCTGAACATCCCTTGGCATAACTTAATGGACTCGCCTGACCCAGGTGCACATTATTGGCGACTGTCAGGAGTAGATAATCGTACTGTATTATGCGCCACTAACAATTGCAAGAGTAAAATGGCTAGAAAACAGAACCTGATCTCGTTCCATATTGACTTCTTTGAATTGAAGTGGTTACGTATGTACTGACGAGATGCTATGAATTTGCAAGCACACATCTGTAGAAGGTAGTTACTGAAAATTTCTATGATACACAAAATATTAATTTTATTAGTTATAATGTAAAATTTATAATTAAAAAGTACTGGACGATTAACGTAATAATTTTATTTCTAGGATTAACAGTGAAAGAATTTTCATAATCCAAGTCTTCTGTAAAAGTAATGTTACCTTATTAAGTTCCTTCCAGTTAAACATTTATAATGTTTAAATGTTTTAGTTACTGTACAATTTATGAAGATATATTCTAAATGTATAGTTATGTATGTAAAATAACTTTTCTTTGTGTGTTATAAATAAATTATTGATTTTATACCTCAAATTCTGCATTACAGTTTTTTATAACACGGAGAGCTAGTCTTCATATTTTGCTGAATGTGTTAAAAATCTGAACACTTTTGCTGGTGTCTTGTATCCAAGAAGAATATTCCAAATATTTCAAAATTTCAATTTAACCCCTAGTTACCTAGTTTGGTTTGTGATTCAACTTTGTTTAACTGTACCTTAATTTTATTTTGTACTCCTGCTCCCCAGCTTGGGGTCATCTTAACAGCTTTAGACCCCCGAGAAAACCAGTGGAGTGGGCCCTGCCTACACTATAACTTTTGTTTTTCCGTTGTTGGTAACTCTATAGCATCTATTAGTGCTTTATGGTTGTGCTAACTGATGGAATTACTTATCAACAATGTGACGCTGAAACTTGTGTCCAGGTTACTGCCCAGCAACAATGCTGATGTATTGTATTTTATAGTTTTGAAGAAGAGAATAATTTACAGGAGTAAAAATGAAATATTTTTAATAGTGGTGGCTACGTGCTTTTCGTCATTCACCCTTATGAAGCCAGTCATCTAAAGCAATTTACCAACAGAGTCGTTGCTTAAAATAAACTTACTGTTATGGTACCTCCAACAAGTCATGATGTATAGCAAAGATTAGTCAATACAAATGTTAAGGAAACACCATGTCTCGTCACCTGTGATCACTCTGTGCAAGAGAGTTTGATCCTGGTCCACCCTGTCAATCAGGTCTGCACTAACCAGTTGCCGCTCTTACCGCTGCTCATCTGTTAGGCTTTTTGGAACAACGTGCTCATACACGTCGCATTTTCTAATCATTGTGGGGAATGGACTGCATAGAACCCTAGATCATATATGTAACAGATAGCTCATCCCTATGTTAAAATTGACAGCACTTTGAACAGAACCGCCAGGATCGCCACCCGTCCGCCGTAAACGAACATCAGATGGCAGTACAGTCGCGAATGCAATTCAAATGGGAATGCGTATGCTTTTGACACAGTTTGGCACTCGGGTCTTTTATTCAAATTAATTAAACTGTCAATAGATGATAGCCTTATTCACCTAATACATAGTTTCTTAACAGATAGAACTTCTCAAGTCAAAATGGATGGCACTTTATCAATAATCAAGAATATCAAAGCCGGAGTTCCACAGGGTTCCGTCTTAGCACCGCATTTATATTCAGTTTATGTACACGATATTCCATTGATTGCTAAATGCAATATGGGATTATACGCAGATGACACCACCTACTTCACCAGTGACATTTCAATCAACATCGCACAACGTACTATGCAAAAACAACTCAAAATATTGGAAATGTGGCTAAGAAACTGGAGAATAAAAGTCAATATAAGTAAAACTCAAGCCATCATTTTTACCAGAAGAAAGCCAAAAATACCAGATCACCTCAATCTCTTCTCCGAAGATATCTACTATAAACAATCTGTAAAATACCTCGGCGTCACACTTGATAAACAACTTCGATTTCATCACCATGTTGAAGCAGCTCGTAACAAAGCATTAGCCAGATTCATTCATCTATATCCATTGTTGAAGTCACCTTACATCGGACTTCCCTTGAAAAAAATCCTTTACACTTCTGTTATAAGATCTCAAATGACCTATGGCTGCGAAATCTGGAGCAATGCAAAATTCCAAATTATCAGACGTCTTCATGCTATACAGAGAAAAGTATCCCTAACTATCACTGGTAAAAGCCTTTTAAGGCTGACACTTATGTACCATACATGTTCCTGTTAATAAAAGAAAAAAAAAAACATGGGAATTATGACGTGACTCCTTATGTAACAACTAGATGGCAGCATAGTAAACCTGACAAAACTTGTTACCGTCAAAGCCTATAAGGCTGAGATATCTGGGTATATATGTCTAAGACAGAACCATGCGAAATCCCTAACGAAGTAGCCACATCATCTATTGATCGTCTGTGGTCTCGTCTGATTTCTTGTGCAACTCGAGCTGTCATTATTTTCTTCCTCTCTTGCCGATATGGGCCTTTCTGAACGTGGATCATCGTCCGTTAAAAGATGGCCACTTGTGAAGTGCTTGTGCCACTCATACACTCGGGTCCGAGACATTTCTTCTCCATATGCTTGGCGCATGAGTGCCAAAGTCTCAATTTAAGACAAAATTTAATGTTACACCTCTGCTCTTTCAAGCTCATATTAGGCCTACCACTTATACCTACACGTCTTCACCAAAGAAGCGGAGAGCTGCATTGTATTTCGATTGGTTTCCGACTACGTTAGTCTCCCCCATTCTCATGCGCAGCAGCACTGAGTCTATATGCCTGGAGAGTAAGTCACATACCACATGGAGAAGGCAGAGAAGTTGCCTATAGAACATGGCGTTGCCACCTGAAGTTCCGGTACTTTGTGACTCCCGGCTCACCACGGCAAAAGAGATTCCTTGCCGACCGATCAAAGGGGAAAGTAATGCTTGAAGTGTTCTTCGATATCCAGGGTCTCGTACATTTCGAGTTTGTTCCTGAGGATCGAACTGTCAGTAAGGTCGCGTATGTTGCTCTTTGGCGTCTTCATGATGCAGTTCGACGAAGAAGACCCAACTTGTGGCAAGAACAGAATTGGGTTTTCCATCATGACAATGCCCCAGCACATTGGTCGCTCTTGGTAAGCGACTTCCTCTCATAACACAAAATACTGCAACCTATGTATATTTTTGTGTGGCTTTACTTTGTTTATAGTGTTTTCTCTCTCTCTTTCTTGTGTAGCTTTACTTTGTATATAGTGCATTTTTTTCTGTTTATTTCTATTATTGTATTTGTATTTCTGGTGTTGTGGAAGAGAAGGCCTGATGGCCTTAACTACACCAGAATAAATAAATATCTGTCCTTCCACAGCCACCATATTCTCCAGATCTTGCTCCAGCAAATTTCTACTAATTTCTAAAGATCAAATCCCTACTCAAGGGACGGCGGTTTGCGTCAGCCGAAGAGGTGAAAATTCATGTGATAAGCGTTCTTCAGTGGTAAGTGACCAAACATAAGGTACAGGAATGTTTCGAGAAGTGGTATGGACGCTGGCAGAGTGTCACTTCCCAGGGACCGTACTTTGAAGGCGGTGTTGTGTAAATGGTTATATGCCATCTGCAAAAAAGATATGTTCGCACTGAGTCTATGCGCCTGGACAGTAGGTCACATACTACACGAACAAGGCAGAGAAGTTGCCTATAGAGCATGGCGTTGCCATCCGAAGTTCCGGTACTTTCTGACTACTATAATTAACACTAACTTTATGGCCTGGCGCCTCAATAAATCTGCTACACTGATTCGCTAATGTCAGAACTTGCGTAGATCCTTTCCCGTAACACAAAATTTATAATGTGCCTCAAGAATTCTGCTGCACTGATTCGCTAATTTTAAAACTCGCTCAGGCGTAATGCTAGCAGTTTGCTAGAGGAGGGAATTTTCGTCCGTTCATGAATCTTGAGTCCAGTTACATATTATACTGGGTATTCATTTCAAAGTATGTCATGACGTCACTGTTGATGAGTCAGCGATTTGAAGCGAGTTTCAGCTTTTGTGTCAGAGAAGTTGCCTATTAATCAAGGCGTTCAATCTGAACTTGAGAACGTGTACAGTATAACTTGAACGTCGAAGCAACAGATAGCGGTCTGTACGGTCTGTTTGCTACCATAACCTCTTTCGAACTGTGTTTTGCGCGGCCAAGTCGTACGCAGGGTACCGGTATTTGTTGCGTACGGCAACATTTCACAACACAAATCAAATGCTCCGTGTCCATGTTGATCGTCGAAGTTAATGTCAACAAATACGTAAGTAATCGTCTTAACCCTCTTCCCATATCCCGACAGTAAAAAAAAACTCACCTCAGTACGTGTTTCCAAACAGTTCACATTCCTGTCACTACCGGCGTTACCGTACGTATCGGTAAGTACTCTTCAGAATGAACGCCGTACTTGCTAGGCAACTTCTCTGGCAGATAAGTAATACACCTCTGCGGAAGTGTAGGAAGATTGAATTCTCTAGGCTCATCGACTAGCCACGTGACGGCATACAGCGAGCCATGACACACTTTGAACTGAACATCCAGTAGATTCTGTTCCAATTTCAACTAAAGAATGTGAATTAGCATTACTGTGATGAACGATATCTGCTCTAAGAAAAGGAATAGCCTGCTCTTCCAGTAAAAGAGTTCCTGGACTTTTGTTCCTAAAAAGTGTTGGGCCATCAGTGTCAGCGTTTACTTTCTTACCTTGTATGCAATTGTGGCTCCGATCTGGAAGGAGGTTTGCGGAGGCGGATGCATGACGAAGAAGTAACTTTGGAAAAGAACTGGAATACAGAGTCTAGTCTGACCAAGGACATTTCAACAGTAAAAAAAAGTAAATCCGTGGCGCTACAGCCCTGAAGGGCCCGTCCGACCAGCCGGCTGCTGGCCTCACGCCCACATGCCGAAGCAGAGGTGGACGATCATCCAACCAGAACGAAGGTATCGTGTGGTTAGCACGATGATCCCCCCAGCCGTTATAGCTGCACCTAAAATTTGTTTCCAACTACAGCATTGACTGGAGGTAATGAAGTCGTGATGACTTAAGACTTAATTAAAGAACAGTTAGTAATCTTACAGCAGAAATACAAGAATTATTTTGAAGAAAGTGTGTTAAGATTTCGACCGGGTTCGTGATCCATTCATTGTGGATTCAAAACATCTTCCGAATTATATACTCGTACCAGAGGAACTGGCGGTTTTGAAAGCAGACAGAACATAGAAATTAAAACTTCTCGAAGTTTGGAAAATTTTCGGTTGTCCCTAAGGAGTGACTACCCGGATATCTCCGAGATGGCAGTTAATATGATATTGCCATTTTTAAGTACATATACAGGGACATCATTTTATTTTTACTAACATTTTTAATATTAACTTGCCTATACATCTGAATCAACACCGTTTGCTACCCCCTTCCACGAGTGGAGTTCGATGATACTGACGTAATATACAAACAAATCACTTTACTAGGTATAGGAGGGAAGAAAAGTAGTTCATCCATTTACGTAAACTAGGAAATATGGCGCTTTTGAGTTTGATCATATTCATTAGGTTTTTGTTTAATCAAAATACAGTACAGTATTAACAATGAGTGTTTTTACTCACGAACTGAACTGTCCATGTGGACGTATTCATTATGCAGTGTATATTATACTGTCTACAGCACATTAGCGTACAATATAGAGAATGAAGTTAAATGAAAAAATAATCATAATATATATATATATATATATATATATATATATATATATATTTAAACACATTTTTTAAAATGGTGGCCGTTCATTTCGATACAGGCTTCAGTTCTAATGTGCATATTATCGCACTATAGACTATTGTACCTAATCCCAAATACCACTTTCGTCCTTCGTACTAGTAACTCATGTTGAAATAATTCTGTACCTACTCTATAAAAGAGTACCTTACGTACTGTAAATTCAGTCTTCACTTCTGCCCGATCCGAAAAGATAAAATTACTCAGACATCCTATCTACTGTCCGTCCAAATGGTTATGTCATAGGGTCGTAGAAAGGGAGGAAATCACGTGACAGTTACTTACTTAACGAGGCCCTTTCATTTAAGTTAATTTAAACAGTTGTATAATATTACCTAGACGTCCAATTCCTAACAGAAATTAATGTTCTCAGAAAAGAGCTAAGAGAGCCCAGCCACTAGCTGGCGAATAAAAGTGGTGGGGGAAACCGGGATACGACGTAGGCAAATGGACGACAGTACCTGTGCGAAAAAGATTCAATATTGAAAGCTCTTTCGTCACTGGAAAACGCGAACATATTTTTGGAACGTACTCTTTACTATGACCGTAAGGCTACCATGACTGTATATGCGGTCTTGGATCTGTGTGGAGGACGGTTGAACTTCATTAGTAGAGGGGGTGGGAGTGAAGTACATTCAAAACCTCAGGTACAATAAAAATTGAAGTAAAAATAAAATGATGTCCCTGTATATGTGTGAACTGGGCTTCTCGGCGTTAACTGAAATTAAAACATTAAAGAGAGAGAGAGTTAATGCAGAATTGAGGCTTGCACTGTCAACGATTCTGATAAGGATCAACCACCTGTGTGCAGTTAAGCAGGCCCAAGTATCACATTGAAGATAAGAGTAAAGTTGTGTACTTTAATATTAGTAATAGAAATGTGTATTTTCCAGATAATTAAAGTTCATAAATTCTTAATACGTGCAACTATGCAAGAGTCGATTTCTGTTTTAGAACAAAGATAGGCCTAATGATGATTATGATGATGATAATAATAATAATACTTACCGGTACTTACTTACTGGCTTTTAAGGAACCCGGAGGTTCATTGCCGCCCTCATATAAGCCCGCCATTGGTCCCTATCCTGAGCAAGATTAATCCAGTCTCTATCATCATATCCCACCTCCCTCAAATCCATTTTAATATTATCTTCCCATCTACGTCTCGGCCTCCCCAAAGGTCTTTTCCCCTCTGGCCTCCCAACTAACACTCTATATGCATTTCTGGATTCGCCCATACGTGCTACATGCATTGCCCATCTCAAACGTCTGGATTTAATGTTCCTAATTATGTCAGGTGAAGGATACAATTCGTGCAGCTCTGCGTTGTGTAACTTTCTCCAATCTTCTGTAACTTCAACCCTTTTAGCCCCAAATATTTTCCTAAGAACCTTATTCTCAAAAACCCTCAATCTCTGTTCCTCTCTCAAAGTGAGAGTCCAAGTTTCACAGCCATACAGAACAACCGGTAATATAACTGTTTTATAAATTCTAACTTTCAGATTTTTTGACAGCAGGCTAGATGACAAAAGCTTCTCATCCGAATAATAACACGCATTTCCCATATTTATTCTGCGTTTAATTTCCTCCTGAGTGTCATTTATATTTGTTACTGTTGCTCCAAGATATTTTAATTTTTCCACCTCTTCGAAGTATAAATCTCCAATTTTTATATTTCCATTTCGTACAATATTCTGATCACGAGACATAATAATAATAATAATAATAATAATAATAATAATAATAATAATAATAATAATAATAATAATAATAAATTTGATTACATTACGTAATTATATTAAGAGAGACATCATGTGTTTTTGAGGAGATTAACATTTTGGTGTGTCGTATCCCCTTCTAGGGTGTGCCGTGAGTAGAAAAAGGTTGCGGAACACTGGATTATATCACTGGCCAAGAAGTAAAAATCTACCACATTCTCTGGAGAAAGTAAGAAAGTCATTTCTTCATGTCGTACCTGCAGTGAAATCAAACCACGCTTTTTCAAGCGCCAAGGTCACTGGGCTCATGTAGCTCGCGTGAATAGAACCCTCCTACCGCAGCGAGGTGATAGCCCCCAATATCTCCAAGATAGTAAAACAATACTACACATGTTCTATTACCGATATAGGTACTCGTATTGTATTGTATTGTATTTATTAAATTCCATGGTATTCATACATTGCTTACAGCTAGAATATGGAACAAGTCAAAAAACTTAATACTATTATAAAATCTTAATTCATAGTCTCAGTCTAGTTGGAATATATACAGAAGAGATTTACAATATAGTCTACTAGTACAACACAAAGTTTTAGTATCAATTTCATGAAGTGTTATTGAATGTCATGAATTCACCTACAGAATAGAAGGCGTGAGAAATTAGGTACTTCTTTAATTTGGCCCTAAATAATTTTATGTTTTGAGTTTCATTTTTATATCGATAGGGAGGCTATTAAAAATTTTTACTGCCTTATAACGCACTCCTTTTTTATAGCACGATAGACTTGCCGATGGAGTATGAAAGTCATTTTTTGACGTGTATTTATGCTATGAACTGTTGTATTAGTTACAAAGTTTTCATGATTACATACGAGGAAGATTATTAATGAAAAGTTATACTGACAAGCCATGGACATTATTTGTAGTTTTTTGAAAATACCCCTACACGATTCCCTAGATTTGGCACCTACTATTATTCTAATTACTCTTTTTTGTAATAGAAATATATTGTTACTATCTATGGAATTTCCCCAGAATATTATTCCGAAACTCATTGCCGAGTGGAAGTATGCAAAGTATATTGTTTTTAAGGTATTGATATTTATTATCTTTTGCATAGATCTAATAGCAAAACAAGCTGAATTTAGTTTGGGGGTAATTTCTTTAATATGATTTTTCCAATTTAACACATTATCGATTTTTAAGCCAAGAAATTTGGTTGTTGTTGTTTCTAATAGGGATATATTATTAATTATTGCGTTAGAAATTTGCGACGTTGAATTTGGACAGGATTTAAATTGAATTATGTTAGTTTTGTTACAATTTAATACTAATTTATTGACTGAGAACCAGTCACATATTTTGAAGAGAATTTCCTCTGTTGAAGATTGGAATGTGTTGGAGTTATTGGCTGTAATTATTATACTTGTGTCATCTGCAAATAATATGGGATGGCCTACATCTTTTATTAGGGGGCAAGATCATTTATAAACCCTAGAAAAAGTGGGGGACCTAATATTGATCCTTGAGGAATTCCATTATTAATAGTTCCCCATGTCGATGCAGATTTAATAATTGGATTGATTTCAACTTTCTGTTTCCTATCTATGAGATATGAGTGAAACCATTGGTGTACTCGTATTTAACGTGTAAAAACCTTTAGTTCAACTTGTAAAGACTCTAGAAATTTAGTTTTCCTCTAGTTTTCATGTCGTATTATTTAATTTGTTTATTTGCTGAGTGCGTTTTAAGCTGTAGCTTAATGTACCTTATCGCATTTTATTCCTTACGTGGAAAATTTATCTTTCTTTCAAAATTCGAAAGAGATATCCAAAACTTTTCATTCAGTTTTCTTTAATACCATTCGTTTCCTATGAACTGAATAACATGTAGCCTAAGATGCGAAAATATTTATAAGTTACATTGCACTGCTTATTGTTTTTGGTGGAAATCAAGGTGACGACAAACCAGACTGATCGCATTGTTTAAGGCACAAATGGGACACAAAGCGCGGACCGACATCAAAGTTAGATTAGTGACAACATCATACTTAGGCAGGGCTGATCATATTAGGAAGTTTAAATGCAGGAAACAAAGAACGGACGTAGCAAAATTTTCCTTTGTTAACCACACAATAGTAGAATGAAACAGCTTACCTGCAGCAATCTTTCAGGGTGGTCCTCCCAAAATCAATACATTTAGGAAAGGTTGAGAAAATTAGACTGAAAATTTAATTGTAGGTGCAGTGTAATTATCTAAATTGTCATGTAATTAATTAAGTTGATATGTAATTAATTAAGGCGATATGTAATTAATGAAGGTGATATGTAATTAATTAAGGCGATATGTAACTAATTAAGGTGATATTTAATTAATTAAGGTGATATGTAATTAATTAAGATGATATGTAATTAATTAAGGTGATATGTAATTAATTAAGGTGATATGTAATTACTTAAGTTGGTAATTGGGTTTAATAGAAGTACAAGGGCGGCCGGGTAGCTCAGTTGGTAGAGCAGCTGGCTACGGACTGGAAGGTCCGGGTTCGATCCCAGGTGATGACAGGATTTTTTCTCGTTGCCAAACTTTCAGAACGGCCCCGAGGTTCACTCAGCCTCCTATAAAATTGAGTACCGGGTCTTTCCCGGGGGTAAAAGGCGGTCAGAGCGTGGAGCCGACCACACCACCTCATTCTAGTGCCGAGGTCATGGAAAGCATGGGGCTCTACCTCCATGCCCCCCAAATGCCTTCATGACATGTTACGGGGATACCTTTACCTTTTTTTACTTATAAGTTAGGTTTACTTTTGCTTATAGTAGGTGTTATTATAGCATAGTTTTTATTTGTTTAGTCCTAGGTTTATTGCATCTATTTATTTATAGTTAGAATTAAATTTACGTTTATTTTATTTTTTATTGTTGTAATTATTGTAAATTTTATTAATATAATTATTGTAATGTTATTATTGTACATTATACATCACTGCCACCGGGTGTATACCCAATTGTAGTGTTAATAAATACAAACATGCATACATAATTTATTCGACTCTATAAAAGAAGCTGCTGCATGTACCGGTATCTTACTTTACTTTACTTTACATTTATACGCAATTGCAATCGTACAGTTTTCTGTGGAAATTGATAAGTAGTTTTTATAAACTTTAACACCGACCATAAATAATGGAGATTATCTAACAACCCCATTGAAAGAAGTGTTGGCATTGAAGTGCTGAAATTAGTATGGAGGTCTATTCCTGGAATGTATGAATACATAAAGATAAGTTTTTATGTTTAAATGCGAATTCTTTTACAAATTTAAACTTACGTTTATCGTTTTGACAACACTAAAGTTTTTACAACTGAAACAGAAGGTGTTAGTAACACGTCTTATCGGGGACTCAAATGGAAATTCTGTCGTAACTTACTTTTGTGAGGTAGCGCGTTCAAATGAACAGCAGACGGATGCCCAAAATCGTCTTTTGTGCTGAGTTTTAATCTTATTACTAGGGTTAGGATTTTGATGAAATTGCATTTTTTTTCTAGTAAGCCAGAATCATAGCTGCTTTAGTATTTATATGTTATGTGATAAACTGAGTGTTTTAAGACATATTTGTTAGGGCATTTTTTGCCTGTTTCGACTCATAAGAGCATCTTTTGTTTTATTCGGTCATTTTTTTTAGGCATTTTCATTCAATTTTTACCATAAATCCCCATTATTAATGTAAAATAATGTCTATTTCCTTTTAGATTTTCTTTACATTTTTGTCCATTAATACTCATTAGTTTGTATAATATTTTAATCGTTTTTCTACACAAATATTGCCATTTTAACCTAGTACACCCCACTTAATGGATCAGTCCAACCACCCCTTCAATATAGAGTCCTCTATACATGCTAATTCCAGATAAGAGTGGCCTTGTGGTAGACTACACGGAAACTAAAAATAAAGTAAATCCATGGTGCTACAGCCCATGAAGGGCCAAGACCGACCAGCCGTCTGCTGACCTCACGTCCACATGCCGACGCAGAGATGAACGATCATACATGGAAACTAGATCAGATAAAATAATTAAAGTGTACTACTTACAAAAAATTATGTAAAATTTAATTTATTTACTAGTCTAAATAATAAGTAGTACAAAACCTCTTTTCCTACTAAGGTAATTATGTAAGATCAATTTTAGGGCATTTTTAAGGGTATTTTTTTTAAAGATTTTTAGGTCATAAATGTATTATTTTTAGGACATTTTTTCATGATTTATGGGTCATGAAAATCCTAGCCCTACTTATTACATAATAACCATGTAACTCCTGCGGTGACTGAGTGGTAAGCCCTTCGGTCTGTCACGCAGGCGGCCCGGGTTCGAGTCTGGGTAAGGTCTGAAATTTTTCATACAAAAATCCATAGTAACACTTGTGGCAAACAAGGTCGCTGTTGGGGTTTCACTCGGGGTTCTCCCGTTTTCCCCCATTTGAGGCATCTACATCATTCCGCTACCATTTCTCCATTTCGTCATCATTCCATAGCATTTCCCGATCGCAATCTGGCGACGCACGGAAGGGCAGGCCTAGGGACGAGTGGGGTTGCCTGCTCAAAACCTGGTTATGCAGCGAACCTAGTGCAGTCAGCCGGTGTGGGTTTGGGAATGCGCCTAGCTTGAGGGTTAGCACGATAGATCGTAACAGATCGCAGTGCTGGGCCATAGTGCCTCTTCCCGGAAATGCCATTCCATTCCATTCTAATAACCATGTACAGTTATTCAAAACGTAATAGAGCGTAGGCCAGGCATGTCAATTGATGCCCACAGGAGCAAGCGCGCGCTTTAGAGCCCAGGAGAGCCTGAGCGCTTTACAGCGGAAAGGAAAGAGACAGACGAAAGAGGTGGTATATGCCGCTTGGTCGAGCTATATTCAGGGATGGCCAGCACTGATTCGATAGATAAAGGGAAGAGAACTTATTAAAACTGTATCCATGTTAATTTTTAGATTTACCTGAGAAGTATAAGTGCATTATAAGAATGTAAGTTTTAAATTTAATGCTCATTTTTCACAAGTTTGATTTTTTTATTCAAAAGAAATATTTTCTCAACTTTTCGTATAGAAAAGTGAAATTTTCAGGTATAGGCCTATTTATTTAGTAGCCTTTCAGAATGTTTTCGTAAATCTAATATACCGTATATACGTATTACTGAAGATAGCGTATTGAAAATTTTGAAAATATTCGCATGGAAATTGTTTGTAAGGAAATGAATTAACAAAGCAACTACTGTTACATCATAAGCAAAAGATACGTGCCCATGTGTTATAAAAATTTCAACTCTATAGCTTCAGCAGATTTCGAGAAAATAATTTAATATTCTGATGATAGGAAGTTGCTCACAAATATAACCTTAAAAGCACAATGCGATAAGAGTTTTGTTATGTAATATTAGTTACACTTAAAACAGTTGCAGTGCCTAGGTAACTTTGCTTTGTACTGTAATATTGTTTTGATTAGTTTATTGATTACTTTTGTAAGGCTAAAGATACCATCAATATAAACTCCAACTTATCATGTCATACTCAATCTCTTTTTTTAGAATATCACTTTCTTTATGAATGACGTGTTTCATCCACTTAATACTTACTTACTTACTTACTTACAAATGGCTTTTAAGGAACCCGAAGGTTCATTGCCGCCCTCACATAAGCCCGCCAGCGGTCCCTATCCTGTGCAAGATTAATCCAGTCTCTATCATCATACCCCACCTCCCTCAAATCCATTTTAATATTATCCTCTCATCTACGTCTCGGCCTCCCTAAAGGTCTTTTTCCCTCCGGTCTCCCAACTAACACTCTATATGCATTTCTGGATTCGCCCATACGTGCTACATGCCCTTCCCATCTCAAACGTCTGGATTTAATGTTCCTAATTATGTCAGGTGAAGAATACAATGCGTGCAGTTCTGTGTTGAGTAACTTTCTCCATTCTCCTGTAACTTCATCCCGCTTAGCCCCAAATATTTTCCTTAGCACCTTATTCTCAAACACCCTGAACCTATGTTCCTCTCTCAGAGTGAGAGTCCAAGTTTCACAACCATACAGAAGAACCGGTAATATAACTGTTTTATAAATTCTAACTTTCAGATTTTTAATACAGTATAATATTATACCACTATGGAATTGAAGTGAATATTCCTTCTTAACTCTCTATTATGTTATTAAGATTTAAAACACAAGTGCTATATTAAGAAATCAGTGTTAGTACTTTTGTTTTACAGACAATATAGATAATATTAAACAGAAAGAAGCCATATAAAAATAACGACATAAAATTTCACGTTCCGTTTGAAGTTTGTGCACCACTGTTTTCCTAATCCAACAAGTTGCTTATTCATATGCACAACCCTTCCTCTTTCCATACTTAGCGCTTGCTGCCCGCACACGACGTCAAGGTCAGAAAAATGCGCTTGCTTTGACGTCACTAACGTAGTGCTTGAGCAATGTCTCTTCTTACTTTGTGATGTCTGGTATTCTTTCTTCATAGACCATGATATCAAACTATAACCCATAATTACAAATTATAACGTCATTTTCATTATTAATCTTCAGTGAATGCAAATTGCCCTAAACGGTAGGACACATACCGTTTTATTTATATTTCAGGTCAACCACCACGGTGGTCTAGTGGGTAGAGTGTTGAACTTATAATCCTGTGGACCGGCGTAACTTGTGTTGGGTAAGTCCGTGGTCCAGTAACACAGGGGTTTTCTCTGGGAACTCCGGTTTCTCTGTGGCATTCCAACAAATCTCCATCTATTATCATTTCATTGCAGGCGTAGCGCAGACCAGCCTTCAAAGGCGCATCCTGGGCAAAGACTCTGCCGGTAAATTGGCCTACACATGTGGCTTCATATGTATGTATGTATTTATTCACACTGCAATGGACATATACCCGGTGGCAGTGGTGACTAATTACACTCAATATTGACAATAATAAACTTATTAATTAAAAATACAATTAATAATAATACTAATAATTAATACTAATAATAATGAATAATAATAATAATAATAATAATAATAATAACAACAGGGAATATACTAAATTAAATGAAACGAGCACTTAAAATAACATTTGAAATAAATCTAATTTGTATCTTAAAACTAAGATCGAACTAAAACCCACGAGTATGATATGTTCATATCTGCACAAGTACCTTTCAACATTACACTCATTTCGCTGTCAACTCACTCACTGCACTGGAACTACGACACATTTCACTGATTCTATCCTGATTTCACTAACACTTCAAAAACATTTCGCTGTTCAAATACTTTGCACTGCCACTATAAACTATAAAGCTTCAACGACATACTTCTTCACTGATACAACACACTTCACTGACACAACATAATTCTTCACTGATACAACACTTCAATAACAACATATCATTTACACCCTTTAAATATTGTGTATAATTACCGTCTATTAGTAAGGTCCTTAAGCCTATTTTTAAATACATTTTTGGTTGTTGGTAAAGCCTTTAGTAAGTCTACAGGCAAAGCATTCCAGTCCCTGATAGTAGGCCTACGATTGAGAAAAGAAAACTTTCCAGTGTCCGCCCTCTGTCTTCTTTCCCTCAATTTATAAGGGTGGTCGTTCCTTGAAGAGTAATTTGGCGGCTGCAACCTATTTTTTATTTCTCTCCAGGCAGGCTCACATGGGTGAATAACAAAAGTCAAGTACCCGCCATAAGAAGAAAAATATTTCAGGTCAAATCTGCGGCCCTTGTTGCGGTACCTGGTTTATTACGTCATACTTTGTATCATATTTAATTTCACCAAACAGCTGCTTCCACAAACTTTCCACAGGACACAGTCCTAGAAGTTAGGAATGTTTGAAGACCTCGCTATTTCCTTCATATTGGCCCAGCAATTCAGCAGCAATACAGTAGAACTCTGTTATCCGTGGTAATGAAGGAGGCGAACTGAAAACTTAATCGAAAAAATCGGATAATCCGTATCATAAAATGTTTTCGTAAATTAAGTGAATAATACTTGTACTTTCGTAATTTTCTCCGTGATACTGTGTTTAACTTGCAAGGCAGTGGATCAGAAGTTCACTCATTCAAGTTAGGTTGTCAACGATTTGTTTTTAAGGGCCAAGGAAACTCCTTGTAATGGCTGTCAGAGGTAAGGTAGGAATAGTAGAGGTCTCATGTTGTAGATTACATACTTTATACACTTCATCTTTGATTTTTTATTAAATCGCGCATAATTGTAACATCAATCTCGTAATCTGATGCGAGATGAGTCACATTTTCTCCGTCCCCAAAATACTTAATTGTTTGTACTTTTTTCAATACATAGCACAACACGTTTTCTTTTGACATTTTGGAGTGCATTTTATACAGAAGTTACGTGTAAGTGAAAAGGCATGTAAAAACACTCTCTAGAAAAAATACGTACTAATATAACGTAAAGTAGTAGTTAGTGTTTCTGTAGCAAAAAAAAAAAAAAAAAAAAAAAAAAAAAAAAAAAAAAAAAAAAAAAAAAAAAAGGCGAGAGACAGTCGGATAATACGTCAATCGGTTAATAGAGTGACGGATAATCGAGGCTCTACTGTACAACGCTAATTCATATTCACACCAATGAACTTGTTCAAAGTTTAGGATTCCAATATTAACAAATATTACAACAATATTCACATCTATACTAATACTGTAACCGAAATTTTTCTGGTAATTTTCGATTTTCCAAAAATAATTGGTCCTAACATATATAATTAACCACCCTGAAACCGAAAATCGCTTTTTTGAAATTTTTGTTTGTATGTCTGTCTGTCTGTCTGTCTGTCTGTCTGTCTGTATGTTTGTTACCTTTTCACGCGATAATGGCTGAACGGATTTCGATGAAAATTGGAATATAAATTAAGTTCGTTGTAACTTAGATTTTAGGCTCTATGGCATTCAAAATACATTATTTAAAAGGGGGTTATAAGGGGGCCTGAATTAAATAAATCGAAATATCTCGCTTATTATTGATTTTTGTGAAAAATGTTACATAACAAAAGTTTCTTTAAAAATAATTTTCGATAAGTTTTATTCCTTGAAAAATTTCGATAGGTCTCATATTTAATGAGATAAATGAGTTTTAAAATTAAAATAACTGCCATCTAAGGCCGTGTAATGAATTAAAAAAAAAATGACTTCGTCTATAAGGGGCCTTGGACAGCAACAATCGAAAGCTATGAAAGATAGCCTACAGATAATGTTTCTGTGTTTGTATGAAGTAATATCGGAAGCTAAACTAACCGATTTGTATAATTAATTATTAATTCACCATTGGAAAGTGTAGTTTCTCTAGATGGACATTATGCTATAATGTTATTACAGTAACTTCTGAGTGAATCGAGGACAGGTAAGATTAAAATAGCTTCTTATGCACAGAAAACTTGATAGGCTATTCTGTACATTCGTTTTCTGTATTTCCTAAAATAATTTTTATGACCAAATGAGTGGTCTCTGGATCAAAATGATAGCATTTTAATTATGCAAATACAATTTAAATTAAGTAACATAATAAACGATTTATCCTTATATCAAACACGAATGTTCCCTGGATCAAATGTCCTATTTTAATTATGTAATTACTTTATATTTATTTCTAACGGGTGCAGCGGAGCGCACGGGTACGGCTAGTAAAATTAATAAAATAATAATCACTATGTATAAAATATAGCTTTCAACAATGTAAACCAGCCATCGATGTAGCTCAGTCAGCTAAAAGGCGCTTGCCTGTCGATCAGGTATTGGGCTCGGGCGCGGGTTCGATTCTTGCTTGGGTTGATTTTCTGGTTGGGTTTTCTCCGATGTTTTCCCCAACCGTAAGGCAAACGTCTGGTAATCTATGGCGAATTCTCGGCGTAATCTCGCCAAATATATCGCTATCACCAATCCCATCGACGCTAAATAACCTGGTAGTTGATGCAGCGTCGTTAAATAACCAAGTAAAAGAAAACAGTGTAAACCGTATATCAAGTTCAGAATTCAGCTAGAGTAATCGCAGACGACATACGCTTGCTGTAGTTAGCTGAACACGCGTCTGCCCTAACCTTGGCTTCCCGCTCCCGCCGGACGGTTGCAGAGCAGCATGGGAAGCAAAACTGGCTCGGAAGCAAATAGAGAATACTAAGGATGCGCGCGCACTCGTAATCGATAACACACACGTTGCTACGTCTACACGACGAGAGTTTAGAGAAGAGAGCTAGAGATTATAGATGAATATCACAGTGTAAACGGTTTTGAGAGTAGATATTTTGTGACTAATATCTAAATAGAGAGATTAAATAGGGCGGCCTTGAAAACTGCTCTCGCCGTGTAAACACCCTGGACAGAGAACTCGCATGTTCTGTGAACCCTCATTATAGCTACTCAACGAGTTGAACTCGTTAACTCTCGCGACACAAGCTGTAGAAATGGCGGCCAAGAAACAATGGAGTGTGGAAGAGACGAAGAGACTGATTGAAGCATATAAATTAGAAAGTTGTTTGTGGAATGTGTTTGACAGTAATTACAAGAGTAAGGACCTGAGAAATCGGGCTATGTCAAAAATTGCGGAGACTGCTCAGGCGTCTTTAGAAGAGGTACAGCGAAAGCTCCATAACCTGCGGTAAGTACGAATTATTATTATTATTATTATTATTATTATTATTATCAACATTAATATTATTATTATTATTATTACTGTATTATTATTATTATTATTATCATCATCATCATCATCATCAAAATTATTATTATTATTATTATTATCATCAAAATTATTACTATTATTATTATTATTATTATTATTATTATTATTAGTAGTAGTAGTAGTATTATTGTGCAATTATCACCATTCATTTGATTTAGAATATTATCTATATTCTTTTAATATTGTTGATAATGAACCATATTATGATTATTTCTTTGTTTATGAACTCTTGATGTGTTTGTCGCAGATGCCAGTACACTGGGGAACTTCGAAAAACAAAAACAAGAAAATCTGGAAATGGGGCGGGAGATACTTATGTATCAACATGGCCATACTTTCAGCATTTGAAATTTCTGACTAATAGTATTTCCCTTCGGGGTTCTCTGGGGAACGAGCTTCCGCAAGCTGTTGTACAAGGACAAGATGAGGAGGCGGAAAAGCTTGAAAATCCCGAGGTAAGTAAATATCACTTCATTCAGTAATTTAGTGTTCTGCCCAAGGGCAGGTCTTTCACTGCAAACCCAGCTTTCTCCAATCTTTCCTATTTTTTTGCCTTCTTCTTCGTTTCCTTATATGATCCATATATCTTAATATCATCTATGATCTGACATCTTCTACCTCGAACTCTTCTCCCGTTCACCATTCCTTCCAGTGTATCCTTTAATATGCAGTTTCTTCTGATCCAGGGACCCACCCAATTCCTTTTCCTCTTCCTGATCAGTTTCAGTATCATTCTTTCTTCACCTACTCTTTCCAACACAGCTTCATTTCTTATTCTGTCTGTCCACTTCTCACGTTCCATTCTATTGTTGAAAATTTCATACGTATTTTGTTATTCATTATTTAATATAACAGCAACAACTGCAAAATAATAATGATAATTTAATACATGAAATAAAACAATGAAAAAGTGTAGGCCTAATTATTGTTATAATTTATAATACACTAGCTTGGTTGACCACTGAGTTTTATTTCTACATGTACAGTACATTACGAAAATTTTTTTTCAAATCCAGATTGCCTCCGTGGTCTGTTGGTCAGCATGCTGGCTTGCAGATCCGGAGGGCCCGGGTTCGGCTCTCAATGAATGTTTCTTGAAGAAGAAAAATTACTTAGGTGTCTACAGTCTGGAAATTTGTGCGATTGTGAGTGTGCCGGTTAATATTAATTAACCAATCATCAAAATATAAAATACATCAGGACTGTCGCTGGGCAGTAACCTGAACACACGTTTCAGCGACACATTGTTGACAAGTAACTCAATCTGTTAGCACAACCATAAAGCATCTAATAGATGCTATAGAGTAACCAACATCGAAAAAAAAAATCCAGATGCAGGTAATAGAAACTTGACCAAACATAAATAGAAGTAATGAGGAAAAGATTTAAATATTTATTTGTTCACAGAAACGTGGCACATTATACTTGAGCAGGACATTTCTATTTCAAGTTCACAAGTCTCATCTTTCGTTATTTCAAGGTGTGTGGCAAGCAGTGGCTTATAAATAATATCAGTGTCGGACTTGCATGCAGTGTCGCACTGTCAAATTTATAGGGGAGGGGAGCAGGACGTTTCTATTTCAAGTTCACAAGTCTCATCTTTCGTTATTTCAAGTTGTGTGGCAAGCAGTGGCTTATAAATAATATCAGTGTCGGACTTGCATGCAGTGTCGCACTGTCAAATTTATAGGGGAGGGGAGCAGGACGTTTCTATTTCAAGTTCACAAGTCTCATCTTTCGTTATTTCAAGTTGTGTGGCAAGCAGTGGCTTATAAATAATATCAGTGTCGGACTTGCATGCAGTGTCGCACTGTCAAATTTATAGGGGAGGGGAGCAGGACATTTCTATTTCAAGTTCACAAGTCTCATCTTTCGTTATTTCAAGTTGTGTGGCAAGCAGTGGCTTATAAATAATATCAGTGTCGGACTTGCATGCAGTGTCGCACTGTCAAATTTATAGGGGAGGGGAGCAGGACATTTCTATTTCAAGTTCACAAGTCTCATCTTTCGTTATTTCAAGTTGTGTGGCAAGCAGTGGCTTATAAATAATATCAGTGTCGGACTTGCATGCAGTGTCGCACTGTCAAATTTATAGGGGAGGGGAGCAGGACATTTCTACTTCAAGTTCACAAGTCTCATCTTTCGTTATTTCAAGTTGTGTGGCAAGCAGTGGCTTATAAATAATATCAGTGTCGGACTTGCATGCAGTGTCGCACTGTCAAATTTATAGGGGAGGGGAGCAGGACGTTTCTATTTCAAGTTCACAAGTCTCATCTTTCGTTATTTCAAGTTGTGTGGCAAGCAGTGGCTTATAAATAATATCAGTGTCGGACTTGCATGCAGTGTCGCACTGTCAAATTTATAGGGGAGGGGAGCAGGACATTTCTATTTCAAGTTCACAAGTCTCATCTTTCGTTATTTCAAGTTGTGTGGCAAGCAGTGGCTTATAAATAATATCAGTGTCGGACTTGCATGCAGTGTCGCACTGTCAAATTTATAGGGGAGGGGAGCAGGACATTTCTACTTCAAGTTCACAAGTCTCATCTTTCGTTATTTCAAGTTGTGTGGCAAGCAGTGGCTTATAAATAATATCAGTGTCGGACTTGCATGCAGTGTCGCACTGTCAAATTTATAGGGGAGGGGAGCAGGACGTTTCTATTTCAAGTTCACAAGTCTCATCTTTCGTTATTTCAAGTTGTGTGGCAAGCAGTGGCTTATAAATAATATCAGTGTCGGACTTGCATGCAGTGTCGCACTGTCAAATTTATAGGGGAGGGGAGCAGGACATTTCTATTTCAAGTTCACAAGTCTCATCTTTCGTTATTTCAAGTTGTGTGGCAAGCAGTGGCTTATAAATAATATCAGTGTCGGACTTGCATGCAGTGTCGCACTGTCAAATTTATAGGGGAGGGGAGGGGGAGAAACAAACTTTTAGAAAGTGAAATATTCCTACAGTTGCCTTCACTTTTCTTTTTAATGTAGTGAAAGAGTAGGCTGTATAAAATGAGATGATTGTTTGAGTTGATTGTTTTCTGTTTCAAGAATTTCCAGCAGAAATCGTAAAGTAATTTAATTTAATGAAAACAATGTAAATGTAATTTTGACAAATTTAAATGTTCCACTGCAGTAGCACTAGCGGAAGAGGAGAATAATACTTGACTTGTCAATTTGTCTATGGAAATTCTGTGCGCTAATTAACAATATTGTCCCGCGCCGTGGCCTAAGGCATCCTGCCTAGGACTCGTGTTACGGAATGCGCGCTGGTTCGAGTCCCCATGGGGGAAGAAATTTTCTCATGAAATTTCGGCCATTGTATGGGACCGGTGCCCACCCAGCATCGTGATTCACTTGGGGAGCTACGACAGGTAGCAAAATCCGGTTCCGAATGCCAGCTGTAACGGCTGGGGGGATCATCGTGCTAACCACACAATACCTCCATTCTGGTTGGATGATCGTCCACCTCTGTTTCGGCATGTGGGCGTGAGACCAGCAGCCGGCTGTTCGGTCTAGGCCCTTTATGGGCTGTAGCGCCACGGATTATTTATTATAATTAACAATATTGGTCAAAACAACTCAACAGAAAGGATTCTTGTAGCACTAAAGCACCAAACTGTTTCATTTCATTCAGTTCGTGAATATTGCATGGTAGTTCTCCAGCAGGCGAAGCAAAGTAATTCTGAACTCATCACGTATCTCTTTTGCAGTGTGAGAACAATATTGTGTTCATATATTACCAAGAGGTAGCGTGTTGTGACCAGGCATTCCTTCTGCTCTCCAAATACCAGGTTCAATTTCCCCTGTCTGTTCATCAAATTGTTCAAACATTATCTGGTAGTCTAGTGGGTTTTTTTTTACATAAAAAGTTGTGCAGACAACATAGCCATTGCAACAGAATTAGGTGGGTACCGACTGCGCGCGGAAGGTCAATTTTTGCCCAACTGTGCGCGAGCGGGTGTATATCACAAATACGTCAAATGCTTGCGAGTATTTCTCATGTACTTACTTACTCACTTACTGGCATTTAAGGAATCCGGAGGTTCATTTCCGCCCTCACATAAGCCTGCCATTGGTCCCTATCCTGAGATAGATTAATCCATTCTCTATCATCATATCCCACCTCCCTCAAATCCATTTTAATATTATCCTCCCATCTACGTCTCGGCCTTCCTAAAGGTCTTTTTCCCTCCGGCCTCCCAACTAACACTCTATATGCATTTCTGGATTCGCCCATAGTGCTACATGCCCTGCCCATCTTAAACGTCTGGATTTAATGTTCCTAATTATGTCAGGTGAGGAATACAATGCGTGCAGTTCTGTGTTGTGCAACTTTCTCCATTCTCCTGTAATTTCATCCCTCTTAGCCCCAAATATTTTCCTAAGCACCTTATTCTCAAACACCCTTAACCTATGTTCCTCTCTCAAAGTGAGAGTCCAAGTTTCACAACCATAAAGAACAACCGGTAATATAACTGTTTTATAAATTCTAACTTTCAGATTTTTTGACACCAGACTGGATGATAAAAGCTTCTCAACCGAATAATAATAGGCATTTCCCTTATTTATTCTGTGTTTAATTTCCTCCCGAGTATCATTTATATTTTTTACTGTTGCTCTAAGATATTTGAACTTCTCCACCTCTTCAAAAGATAAATTTCCAATTTTTATATTTCCATTTCGTAGAATATTCTGGTCACGAGACATAATCATATACTTAGTCTTTTCGGGATTTACTTCCAACCTTATCGCTTTACTTGCTTCAACTAGAGTTTCTGCGTTTTCCCTAATCGTTTGTGTATTTTCTCCTAACATATTCACGTCATCCGCATAGACAAGAAGCTGATGTAACCCGTTCAATTCCAAACCCTCTCAGTTATCTTGGACTTTCCTAATGGCATACTCTAGAGCAAAGTTAAAAAGTAAAGGTGATAGTGCATCTCCTTGCTTTAGCCCACAGTGAATTGGAAAAGCATCTTACAGAAACTGGCCTATACGAACTCTGCTGTGCGTTTCACTGAGACACAGTAACTTATTTGTCATGTAAGTAACAGAAATATGGCAGCACTAGTAGTAAATATATTCTGATTCTTGCGTTTTCTCCAGAAATTTGGGCTTCTGACACTATCACATCAGAAGGAACAACTTAACAGTGCACATCCACATATATACAACTTTCCTGACGCTATCATTCAAAGGCAGACAAGCACTTACATCAAAATTAGTGATACAGGTACTTACAAATCTAAATATCCTTGCGGAAAGTGTAGGCAGTACATAGAGGAATGAATTTTAAAATACAGGCAAGGAATTATCTCACGATTGCATTTCCTAAAGAGTGTTTGTTATTATTACAAGAAAACCACATAATTTAAATTAATTTAATAATATTTTAACTTTTTGACAAATGCTGAGCTTTATACATCTTGATTACACAACTTTTAACACTGTATCACTTCGGAATATGTATGATAAGAACTTTCTTGTGTTAAATTTTAACGTACCTTGTTAACATGTTTCGACCTATTTTGGGTCATCTTCAGAACTGGTCGTTGTTGGTCTTGACGCCTCTTGTTTCCTGTGAGGGTGCCTTCATGGTGTGGAGTCAAAGAGTGTATGTGTTTTGAAATTGAGTTGTTTGTTGAGAATATCGTTGGGGTGTGTTTTCGTGTGTCTGTATATTTCATATTGTTCTAGTGTGTTGAGTTTCTGACTTTTTGGTTGGATGTGCAGTATTTCCATGTCTGTGTTGATGTCTCTGTAGGTGTGGTTGGCATTTGTGATATACAACACAAACACAAGAACACAAAAAATACATCACACTAACATACGAAAACAAAAACACACATAAAATTGCAACCTCATTCAAGAAATTAAATTACAACATCGCATACAGAACAAATAACACACTACAAAAAGATCTCAACACACAAACAACACAAACAAACAAATACAACCACACAGGCATACACAAACTCAAATGTAACACCTGCAACAACTTCTACATAGGACAGACAGGCAGATCATTTCAAACACGTTACAAAGAACACATCACAACCATAACAAAATTACAAAACACCTCCACATATGCAGAACACATCACAAATGTCAACCACACCTACAGAGACATCAACACAGACATGGAAATACTGCACATCCAACCAAAAAGCCAGAAACTCAACACACTAGAACAATATGAAATGTACAGACACACGAAAACACACCCCAACGATATTCTCAACACACAACTCAGTTTCAAAATACATACACTCTTTGACTCCACACTACGAACGCACCCTCACAGGAAACAAGAGGCGCCAAGACCAACAATGACCAATTCTGAAGATGGCCCAAAATAGGTCGAAACATATTAACAAGGTACGTTAAAATTTAACACAAGAAAGTTCTTATCATACATATTCCGCTGTGCTTTAATACGGGTATGCATATTTTAACTTTTTGGCCAATGCCCTATACTAATTTCTACATGTATATGACAATGCATTTTCAACCATACCTATGAATGGCAAATAGGCTAGCATTCATAGAGTCCTAAGTCTCCAAAAAATGGGGAGAAAAATGCAGGAATAATCACCGCGCGCAGTTGACCTATACCCAAAACTGACCGCCGCGCGCAGTCGGGCGCTTTAAACAGGTGGAAATTTATATTGCGCTCAGTCGGGTTCCTACGACAAAATTCTGAATACACCATTGCTTCCGAGTGTTAAGGAAACCTCTTTTGCTGAAACCAGATCTCGTAAATTCTGTCGGAGGATCCCGACACATTTCTCGCTAGCGAAAACTCTTCAAGTGTGTAACGGGCCTTAGCGAGGTCTCGCTATGATCATCTATGCACTGTCTTCATGCAGAGAGTGCTTTCTGATAGTAGTAAGGACTCGTTGGGGGAAATAGTACAGGTTATGTGTATTGTCGTACTTTACAAATTATGTACGAACGCCACTATGTTGAATCTGAATCTTCAGATGAAGAAGAAATGAAGTTAGGCCTATATGATCATATTGTGTTTATTAAAAGAAAATGTAGGCCTAAACTTAAAGCCAGAAAAATCTGGATAACAAATCTCATTGTATCTCACGAAGCTAAAGTCGAGTTTCGGTCACTGATTTCGGTCTTTCGGATTTTGGATGATGATACGTCTATGTTTTACTTCAGGTTGAATAGACCTCAGTTTTTTTGTTTTTGTTTTTTTCTTTTTTTTTTTGCAATTCATGATATGTTAGAGGATTCTATGCTATGTTCTGATTAAAATTATACAATTCAAATGTTATAATTAATACTATTAAAGTTCATCAAAATAAAATATAGCTCTAGTTATTTTCAGATCATCTAATATTTGTCTCCAGATTTCTTCTTTAAGTTTTTTTTTTTTTTGTATAGTTTTCACCCCGTGTACCATATAAATAGGCCTACGGGTGATATCGTACAAGTTCGATAAGTTTTTCGCTGCAATTATTATCAGCCATCTTTCCTCATTGTCAATGTCAATAGAAGCAATACAATACATTCAATGCCACCTGTATTACTTCATTTTTTTTCTACATCCAATCGTCAATGAGTATAAATAACAAACATCTTTGATACATTTTACCACGGCTGCAATAAATCTTACATTATTAATATAAAGTTAAGGAATGACTTTCTTCCCCCAAAATATGGTAGAATAGCGTTTAGCATAAATGACATGCATCTAACACTCAGTGGCGGCTCCTGCATATTTCTTAAGAGGAGGAAAGAAGTTAACAACTCGAAATGACACCTTCTTGAATGAAACATGCTACAAATTAGCCTACATGCATACATGTAAGACCAGGTAGTGTTGGGGTTGGCCTTCCCTTCTGTATAGCAATAATCTGTTCTTGTAAACTGAGTTTCCTAAATTGTCCAAAATATATTATGTTTTCACTTCCATTCATTGTTGATTAATTGCGCAAATTAGCAATTACAAGGAAATTCACAACCTCGTAGCATTTTTCGAGCACGCTACAGCATCACATGTGTTGGAAGAGACTAGCTACTAACTCGTAACCGGAACCGTTTTACGGAAATGGAAATGGGAATGGGAAATAATCTGAGGAAAGCGAGAACACTGCACGCACCAACGTGGTCTGTGTTGTCACATGTACATTTTACAAGTTCAGTATCACATGCTTTTGAAGAATGTCAGTTCTTGTAAAGTCATACTATCATTATTGTTCAAAGCTGCCGGTGGCCGATTAATTTTTTATGTTAAAAATGATGTAGTTTGGAGTACCTACTTTCAGTTTCAAATATATTTGTACAAAACTGACAACTTGGCTGTTGCCCTATCTAGTAAACAATGAATAGAAGTGAATTTCAGGGGCCAACTACGTAGAACTACTTCCTCTTTGTTTTACATAAACCCGACTTTAGCTTTCAAATATCCACGAAAGTTTCAAACCATGAATAGTAGCCTATATAAAGTGCAATGAATAATATTTTTGATTTATGATTAAAAAGAAGTTTACACATGGTGTCTTTCATAGCGTTGCTTTAAAACTGTTTTTGTTGTGTCTCCTCCTAGATGTGTTATAGTCCGGTTGAATGCAACATCGTTAGATGGCAGCGGTAGCGAGCTTGCTGCACGACCAGTCGGTTTCTATTTCCTGCCCATGACTGATTCAGAGGAGGATCTCCTCCCTTTCCGTTCATTTACTTGCTTTAAAACTCTGCTTCTTTCTCTGGCCGCTAGTGCGCTGTTGTATATGTGTGTTAACTGCAGTAAAGGAGGAATGGAGTGCCTTTCCTCTACACAGACTATCTCGCATCTTTCTCACTGTTTTCTAGTAGCACATGAGCGCGCGTCGTTTAAAACTCGATCAACTGAGTTCTTCTTATAGCTGTGAACTTAAAAATTATCGAATCTTCCTCGAATTTCAAGGCACATATTTAATTTGGTATTTACTTTCAAAAGAAGAAAATGTGAGGAGGACGTTCCTCCCTTCCCTCCCCCGAGGAACTGCCACTGCTAGCACTTCTATTCAAACTCTTGTGTGACGCATGGACGCAAGATTTTTTACTAGCTCTGTAATGTATGCCTTTAATTTTTTTTTTTTTTTTTAATTTTAGGTTTCTGAAGTAAGCGACAGTGAAGGAAACACAAGCGAATCTACAGTTCCTGTTTCACAACTGGTTCCTCATCTCCTAGCCGCAACATCATCACGCAGTAACAAAAGAAAAAAAAGTTCTGATGAGGATCGCCTCTTGGGTACAACTATAGAAGTAATGCAGAAGTCTCAAGATGACATACAGAAATTTGGAGATTTTGTAGCAGCAGAACTGCGTGGATTACGCAATCCCAGAGCACTGCGGCAGGCAAAGAACACCATCATGCAAGCATTGATGGATGCGGCAGCAGTTGACTACGAGTCATCTGTTCGTGTACCGCCAACAAGTTCGTTCCGTCATATTTCAAAGTCATCATTGCATATTTCTTCGGAATCAAGAAGTTCGTCTGCCTCCCCTTCGATGTCACAACACTCAACAGCCTCAGCTCAGAATACACAAATTATACAGCATGATTCTCAACAATCTACACCGCTGCATAAAATAGAAAATCCCCTATGTTATGAAGAATCGGAACTAGTTTACAATACAATCTAAATAACCTATATATGGGCTATTCCATATTAAATCGATCAGTAAAATACCTCGCATTTTTTTATACTCTAATTTTTTCCCTCCTTATACAAGGTGCTGAGGGGAGTGCATTTTATACTATTGAAAGTCAAACGGTTTTCGTATTATTGAGCGACAAATTTAGCGTATTTTATAAAAACAAGCCTCTTTCAGCGCTCAGAACTCTGGAACCATTTACTGCAGAACATCGAACGAGAGCTTATTTTGAAGCTAAACATTTGGTAGGTTATGTTAAGAGGTAATCCTTATTTTTATTGTACACAGAGAGACAGATAATCTGATTTTACTTGCTTTTAGGCCATTTGTAAAAATGTAAAAAAATATTGAGAAAAAACCTTGCATTATTAAGAGGGATTCGGAATTGTTTGCTTAGCGGCTCGGCAATAAGTTTCGAGGGTATTAAATAGATTATTTTCACACGCCTAGACTTGAACGGCGCAGTACCACACGCACTGGCCGAGAGCTGAAGATAAGCGAGCGTTGGGCGTCATTTTACTCCTGTGTTTATGAAAACCTGTGATAAAGCTAGCACAGGCATGACTGCTAGACACATCTGCCTTGCTTGACTCGGCTAAGCTCCCGTCTCACAGTCAGCTGGTTAGTTCACGCGCGTACTATTTATTTTCTTTATTTGATATTTTCAATACTTTCTTATCAACATACCATCAGTAAAAAATATGTGTTTATTTCTACTTTCAATGCGGAATCTAACTATATGTTTTTAAAATATTTTTTCGTGGCCAAAGGCGTCTTAATGAGGAAAAATCTAAATTTCTCCATTTCCATAAAAAGTAAGAAAATCTGTTTATATGTCAATATAAACTTTAATTTATCAGCATCAAAATAAACCATGATTTCGATCATTGGGTGAAAGGGTTTTGGAGCTACGACAGTTCAAAGTTGCTAATTTTATGAAAATACGATAAATTTAAATATTTTTAATTTAAACACTATGAAGTTCTGATGCCTCAAACTTTGCACAAAGCATTATATCACAGTTCTCTACATACAAAAAAGTGTAATTGTATTTAGAAATTGTAAGGTCAATTTTCTCTATATTTCGGTCGATTTGGGATGGAATAGCTCATATTCTTACATTTTGTACATAATTTAATTAATAAGAATCTAATTTAAATTTGATATGTTGAACTTACCTTTAGTATTCCAGTTTCCAGCATTGCATTAGTTATAGCTAGACTTCGAAGTTCGGGTCCCAGTCGGAGAGATACAGGTTAACTGATAGCGGAGTATTGGACGAAGATGGGGGGAACGAGCTAGGGCTTGTTTACTTTTTCCATCTATCGGATCTAGCCTTAGGCTCTCTAACAAGATCTGGTTGGAGGTTTCATACGTAGTAGCATTGAAGCTAAAAACGTTGGGAGAACGTGAAGTCATTGTGATATCGAAAAAGAAATTCAATTGAACAAATTTGTAAAATTATGTACGTTATTAACTTTATTCCACGAAATAAAAAATAACACTTACAAGAAGAAATATATATTTTGAAGAGACAATGCGTCACAATTGCTGGCTTAAAAGTACACTCTTAACTTAATTACGGATTAAAATGTATAATGGCACGATTTCGAAGCATCTATATTTAAAAACTCTAACATTTAAATTCAGATTTAAAATAAAAGAAATACGTAAAATACGCTCTTTAAATTATTATCATATGTTTTACTTATATATTTTAATTATCTTATGATTTGATGATATTTCACTTTAATTCATTTTATTCTCAGTTTACTCTTTTATAATAAAGTTTACCTAGAAAAATTTCATTCAGGCTTCTTACTAATATTAAATTCGAACTAAATACAACTAGAGTTATTTTCATTTTAAGTAGACCTATAATATTACCTTTTACTTGTAAGGGGTTAGATTTATGTTAAACAGAACATATTGTTATCTGAAAGTTATTTCTTTAATATTAATCGCATTATTTTAAGCCAAGTTTTCACTCTACACATTAAGAGCAAATGCTGGGTAACTTTCGGCGCTGAACCCTGGACTCATTGCGCTGGCATTATCACCTTCATCCCATTCACATGCTAGATAACCATAGGAGTTGATAAAGCGTGGTAAAATAACCCAATTAAAAAAAAAGACAAATTTATTTCTATGACTGGCACTATAATTACTGTGTTTATGTCGTTTCTTTTCGTTATATGATATTTCATGTACATTTACAAATGCATGTTCTGATATTCTGATAATCAATTATTATTATTATTATTATTATTATTATTATTATTATTATTATTATTATTATTATTATTATTATTATTACAAAATACTTTTGTAAATAGTATTGCTCTAAATAGCTATTTATAGACCTAAACATACAGTGATAGATAGCTTTATTGATATTGTTCACAAAAGTACAAAACTTAATAATTTAACAAAAGATCTATATACAAATGTAGTTCTACATAATAAATATACAATTTCCTAAACTAATTAATCTATCGCAAATCTCAATAATTTATTGGTTCAAACTTGCACTTACGTCTTGTTTTAGTGCATGTTTAAACCAATCGTGATAACCCTTAAGACTTTAAACCTTAATTATTTGCTCCTTTTCAAAAATCTAATTGTAATATTTAGGTCTTATTTTACATAACAATTTATTATTCCAATTAGATGATCAGATGTCGACATACTGTAAGTCATGAACCTGAAATAGCTGAATCGGTACATTCCATATGTAGGTTAATCTTTCTTTCTTACAATATTTTCATGTCAGCAGAAACGTTTGCGTAACTTCTACGAAGACTACCGCATGCCTGCTAAAAACAAGCTTGACAAATTGCTTACATAATCAACCTCAATTTAGTTTCATCATTATGTCGCATGTACTCATTATCGATTCATTTCTATTATGATTTCTATTATGATCTAATAAATTTATTATAATTGCATTCTTATTGAAATTAAAATATATTAGTTAACCAATTTATAAAGTCAAATTTTCTTCTGAACTTTTACTAATTAATATAACTATCGGAATACCTTAATAACTACCTTAGTTCTCTATTTTCAATTTTTTTTATTATTATTAAAAAAAAAACCTTGACGTAATTCTATCTTATTTCCAAAACCTGTCTTCTTACCTTATTTAATTAATAATAAGTTTTTCTGATTTTAGGAAAATTTAATCTTTGCTGATGCCTATCTCTTAGTAGGTAGTTTCGTTCAGTATCTATAGTTTTGATTGAATCTACTTTATTTCTGTTAGAGTTCCTATTTGCCATTTTACCTCTTATTAACTGTTCGTCACCTGCTTCTACTTCATCGGTCGGTATCGCACAGCTCCTCCAAATTGCAGCACTTCCTCTCGCGCACCCCGGACTACCAACGGCATGTGGCATTCTTATTAATTGGTCTTCACTTGCGCTGACTTTGCCGGTTGATCCACAATCGCTTCTCCTTGATGTATTTTCACTTGCGCGCCTCGGACTACCCTCACTGGTCGTTCTCTCAGTCTGTGCCCCAGCTCCCCAAACAGCATCTTCACTGGTTCCAGCTTCTTCTTCTTATTTATAGACCTAAGAAAAATGTTATTTTTCTACACCTGAGAAACGATAATACATTGTATTCTATTCAATATAATATTTATATTTGTCCTTCAAGAGAAGATTTTTTTCCCCTTGCTGGGCCTGTATTACGTATTACAACAGCTCTATTCGACTAATATGGTATGTGTATGAGGGCAGAGGATTATCTTACCAGTTGCGTTGTAAATACTGTTCTATCTTGTGCACATAACAGAGATTTTGTGCCTCAACTTCGAACTCTAGTTTATATATTATTATTATTATTATTATTATTATTATTATTATTATTATTATTATTATTATTATTATTATTCATAATTTATTATATTAAGAACAATAAAATAATGTGTTTATGGTACAAACCTGTTGCTTACTTACTTACGGCTTTTAAGGAACCCGGAGGTTCATTGCCGCCCTCACATAAGCCCGCCATCGGTCCCTATCCTGAGCAAGATTAATCCAGTCTCTATCATCATATCCCACCTCCCTCAAATCCATTTTAATATTATCCTCCCATCTACGTCTCGGCCTCCCCAAAGGTCTTATTCCCTTCGGCTTCCCAACTAACGCTCTATATGCATTTCTGGAGTCGCCCATACGTGCTACATGTCCTGTCCATCTCAAACGTCTGGATTTAATGTTCCTAATTATGTCAGGTGAAGAATACAATGCGTGCAGTTCTGTGTTGTGTAACTTTCTCCATTCTCCTGTAACTTCATCTCTTTTAGCCCCAAATATTATCCTAAGAACCTTACTCTCATACACCCTTAATCTCTTTTCCTCTCTCAAAGTGAGAGTCCAAGTTTCACAGCCATACATAACAACCGGTAGTATAATTGTTCTATAAGTTCTAACATTCAGATTTTTTGACAGCAGACTAGATGACAAAAGCTCCTCAACCGAACGATAACAGGCATTTCCCATATTTATTCTGCGTTTAATTTCCTCCCGAGTATCATTTGTATTTGTTACTGTTCCTCCAAGATATTTGAATCGCTAGGAAGCGTAATTTCTTCACTGAATAGGATCTTCCATCCATAACTAATTGGTAAGGTACGTGTAAGCCGGAACACACGTGCCTTGTCATAGGCTATTGTCCCATTATAGTCTTCCCTCCCTCCTTTGTTGTGATAGTGAGTGCGCTGTGCATCTTCCTGAGATATCTATTTGCTAGGTGATCATTATTTCTGTTACTGCATTTTCAGGGACTGGGTTGATTATCTTTTTCAGGTCTTTCACGTTCCAGAGAAACATTGCCCAGTTCCGGGTTGCTTCATCGTTGCACTGAATCATTTTGCCTCCTCCTTCCGTTCTTTGGAACCTGAAGGGACGCACCAATACATTATTTGTTGGTTGGAAAGTTAGGTCATTAGTTTTTTCTAGCTTGTCAGTTTATATATTGTTTTCGAAACTCGTATACTTACATAGATTTATGTAGTTTAGTTCACTAGCATGTAATTTGCTACAATGTCTTAAACTTAAACCCTAATGTACCTTCGGGTGAAATAGGGTTCCCCATGCTGGATACACAATAATAAAATAATACGTCCTTTTCTTTCAATCTTCTCTCATGAAAAAAATTGTCTGCTGTCACACCGCCTTTCTGCAGGTATGCGGTGACATCTTCTTTTGTGCCTTCGTGAAGCCTTCCTACTAAGTCAGGCCATTCTGGGCGCTGCCCTTGTTGGACCACAGTCTAGTATAGACAGTCACGAAGCTCAATAGATAAATATGCATTCATAGATGCTAACCACTAGGATCGTAATATCGCCCATTACAGACAATTCGAAGTAGTACCGGCACAGTCTATTGTTCCTAGCACCCTCACAACTCAAGCTTCGTGACTGTATATACTGTCATCCTCTGAGGTGTTTAGGGCTGAGAGGAATGCGGTTCCGACTAGTCTAGCGCGGTACTGGAGTGGGAGGGAACAGTGACATCGCCAGTCTGGAAGGAAGTATAATCATACTGAAAACATTCGCTCAATTTACGAGAGCAGTATGCCTATTAGTTTTCTAACGTATTTTTGGCGAGATAGAGATACAACCATTCGTACTTACGTGTTCATAGAAGGAAAGTATTGTAGAACATTTTATTTATTTATTTATTTATTTATTTATTTAGTCTATTATTAATTTATTCTGGTGAAGTTAAGGATATCACACCATCAGAAATACAAATACAATAAAATAAATAAACATAAACATCATAATAAAACTACAATAATATAAATGAAAAGAAGAATCATACTATAATATTGAGTGATTAGTAGAATTGAATTAAATTTGTAAAGTAATCAATTTAAAAATAATAATAATAATAATAATAATAATAATAATAATAATAATAATAATATTAAACTGCCCCCCATTGAGGATAGCCCTCACGGACTCAGTATATCCTCAAAAAAAATTATTATACATATGTAAACATAGATATTAAGTTTTAAAAAAGGGAAACAAAGAAAAGGGGGTGAAAAATTACAATTGCTATTACTGTGGCACCATGTGATTAATTAGGATTTGGCAGGATTTTTTTAACACAATTATCACAATGTCATCCCTCAGAGATGTTGGCAGAGCAAACTGCCGTCGAAATTCTTCGAAAGAAGCTGGTATAGTCCCTCGAGCACCTATGAGCAAACCGAATACCTCAACGTGAATGAAGGCATATTTCAGCTTGAAATAGTTGACTGTAGGCTCATAGATCGACTTCTTCTCAAGGTGGACCTCGGCTGACTGATGACATTCTACTTCAAAACGTATCGTGGGGTCCACAATGATGCCCTGTTTAGTGTCAGCATTGTACGCTAAAATATCTACTCGTCTCGTTGACCCATTTTCCACAGGATGTTTCCTTAAAAATGACTTGTAACGGTGAAGTATTTAATATGAGTAATTCATATAATATTAACATAGCTAACAACAGGGAGATGTTTGAGCAAAAATTGCAACAATATATTTAATATATTTATAATAAACTCACATAGGCCTAGGTAAACAATATGTATATGAAATATTCACACACTACTACAAACTGAAGACTGCATATTTTTGGACGATTAATACTTCCCACTCCGCTTGGCTCGGCTTGGCTGTAGCAACAAAAGAATCTACCTGCAACCCCCCACACCGATGGCAAGAATATCTCAGGTCCCAGCACTAAACTCGTCGGAGGAAGACAGTACTATATAGACTGTGATTGGACTGTAGTTTTCGTTTGCTCCTGTTATCCTGAACTTTCTCCTATTGTCAACCTCTGTCCCTGTAGTTCCTTGTGTTCCGTGGTCATGGAAGGTGTGCTGTGGGTTATTGTCTATTTCATTCTCACTGGATTTTGTTCCATTCGGCACCCCAATTTGGTCGGCTATCTTGGGGACAGTTACATGGGTCTTCTCGTTTTGAACTCATGGAGGGACAGATGTTCTGTTTGGTTAAGGGAGCTGCTGTTTTAATTCTAGGCTTGTCATAATTTTCAATTACTGCTTTATTAAATAATTTGATATTTGCGATCATAGATTTCGTTATGGATTGCATTCGTGATGACAATTTTTCTGTCACTATTCTTTCCCCTTCTAGTTCTGTCATCAACTTATTATTAAGGTAGGCGTACACTTACCGGAAAAAATTTGTTCGTTGCGTTCGGATTTTTAGGCACAGATGCATTATAGGGGCCAATCTCCTTATTGGTTGAATGGTATGAATACTACTATCGATATGTATTGTTGTTATAATCGACATAAAATATATTGCCAACTTCTAAATTAACAGTCGGTTTCATTTTGTTGACTTGTAGCCTACTTTGCTGGGAGACATCGTTAGATATAGGCCACTCTTACACTAAACCTGGAGAAATTTAAACTTATTAATCAAATATGATTCTACTTACTGTTTTTTTATATGCTCACCTGTATGTAATTTATATTTTATACACATTTCATTGTTATTTTCCATCCGAAGATCATTAAGAATGCTGAATTTTACTTAATATCTCCTATCTTTCTTCAAATAGGTTTATATGCCATGTTAATTTTAATTTGTTTTCATAAGTTAACAATGACGCACATTGGGAGCAACATAATATAAGAAATTATTTTCCTACACAATCGTCGCTACATTCACGTTGTTTTGAAATGATTAATTGAAGATGGTTTGCTTATTGTTTATTACACGCACATTTGTATGTAATTTCTATTCCATACTTTTTTTTTCTATCCCAAGATAATTAAGAATGGTGAATATTATTGATGCTTGTTTCCTGTATTTCTTAAAATAATGTTATGTGGCATGTTAGTTTCTATTTATCGTTATTTACGTAAAAATGATGCGCCAAAATAAAAAAAAAAAAGAATAATTTCGTACTCACTCCACATCCTATATATTCACATTTGTTTTTCAGTGATTTATTAAAGAATGTACCGATGTTTAAAAGACTAATAATTTAGAAACATGTTACATAAATCATCCTTGTGCCAAAAGAGAATGCTTCCTGGACCAAATTATCGTATTTTGCAGTGGTCGTCAGTACTCGCTGAAATGGGTAATAATATATCGGGGCTACAAGCCCCGATGATGATCCGACGTGTAGCACATGATGTAAAAAGCGGGGTATCGGGGCTACAAGCCCCGATGATGAGCCGACGTGTAGCACATGATGTAAAAAGCGGGGTATCGGGGCTACAAGCCCCGATGATGATCCGACGTGTAGCACATGATGCAAAAAGCGGGGTATCGGGGCTACAAGCCCCGATGATGATCCGACGTGTAGCACATGATGTAAAAAGCGGGGTATCGGGGCTACAAGCCCCGATGATGATCCGACGTGTAGCACATGATGTAAAAAGCGGGGTATCGGGGCTACAAGCCCCGATGATGATCCGACGTGTAGCACATGATATAAAAAGCGGGGTATCGGGGCTACAAGCCCCGATGATGATCCGACGTGTAGCACATGATGCAAAAAGCGGGGTATCGGGGCTACAAGCCCCGATGATGATCCGACGTGTAGCACATGATGTAAAAAGCGGGGTATCGGGGCTACAAGCCCCGATGATGATCCGACGTGTAGCACATGGTGTAAAAAGCGGGGTATCGGGGCTACAAGCCCCGATGATGGTCCGACGTGTAGCACATGATGTAAAAAGCGGGGTATCGGGGCTACAAGCCCCGATGATGATCCGACGTGTAGCACATGATGCAAAAAGCGGGGTATCGGGGCTACAAGCCCCAATGATGATCCGACGTGTAGCACAAGATGGAAAAAAATCGGGGTGTAGGGCACTGAAAAGTGCCTTTTCGAAAACATAGTGATGCGCATTTGACAAACGTAGTGTACGTACTTGCTAATAATCCCTTTTTATTTGTCGTTATTTACGTAAAAATGATACGCCAAAAAATAATAATAATTTCGTACTCACTCCACTTCCTATATTCACATTTGTTTTTCAGTGATTTTTTAAAGAATATACCGATATTTAAAAGACTAATTTAGAAACATGTTACATAAATCATCCTTGTGCCAAAAGAGAATGCTCCCTGGACCAAATTATCGTTGAGATATCTATTGTCAATTGCTTTTATTTGTCAGTAGGCATTGACTGACGGGTATATAAGGACTGGCGCTCTTAGGGGTGGAGGTCGGGGTTGGGGATGGCCCACAAGCAACAAGTTATACTAAATATGTTTAGGATTAGTGTAAAACTGGCCTATGTCTCCTATACTGGGCGGGACATAAGTAACATTCACCCAAAAATATAATACAAAGTGACTAAAATCACATCAGTAGTAACAAATTGTTTAATTTTTTTATTTAATTTTTTAATTTGGTAGCATTTAATGTTTATCGAATATCGAATGCTAAAAACGCTAATCGAACCATTACTTCCGCTGACCTTTTTTTGCGTATAATATGTGATGGGTGGCCCCTATAATGCATCTGTTCCGATTTTTATTTTATTATCGCTCACTTCTCCGTATTTCCGAATTAATCATCAAATAGCATTGTAATTTACGACTAGAACACATTATTTCATTGTAGTGTTCTGAACTGAACCTGGAAATAAAGTGAATAGCTCTGTAACTTAAATAAACTATGAAGGGCATACCTGGTTAATTTATTATTTTCATAATCTCATCCCATACGTTCTTTCTCCATATTACATTGCCATAATTGTAATTTAATAAGTTATAAAGCTCTTCATACTAATAAAATAAGCATCGCGTCATCCATTTCATTGTACCTTCAATTCGCGTATGGAGGCCTTGCAATCGAAATATTTGACATGACATTCTTTATTTCGACCTTGGACCGTACGGAAATCCGTTTAGAATTATCTGGCCAGAATTCTGAACGGAATCCGGTCATGCGGACAGAGGCGATACGGCCAAGTGGGTGATGCTGCATCTATATATATAATTTGAACTGGTAATGGAAATTACGGGAAAATGGCTCAACGGATTTTAATAAATGGCCCCTCATTTTGAAGCTTGGAACACAAAGTTTTTCAGAAAAATAGTAGTTTTCAGTGAAATGTCAATTTTCCTACATCATTTTCCTATTTTCCAAAATCCATCTGTCGTCAGTTTTGAAAAATATGGCTTTTCAGAATAAAACAAAACACACACTACAATAAACAATATTACACGAAGTCCATGATCTGCAGGATTGCTGACATATTTTAGAGTTCAGACGGCGTATAAAAATAATTTACAGGTCTGATTCTCTGGTCTGTAGTTTTCCGAGTACAGCTGTGTATTGGATATTGAGAACTACAAAACTTAAGAATTTTTGATGAGATTATTACCATTAAAAATGAAATATTATTATAGTTAATGCAATATTATGTGAGTAGACCTATTTGCTACTAATTACACACATTAATGCTATATTGATGATATGAAAGTGAAACCTTTTGGGGTCTTATATAAGTAGACGCAGAGAAAGAATATTTTAAATTAGATCTTTATTTCTATAATTTACTGAGTAACAGCTATATATATTGTTACTGAAAATTATAAAACTTACGTAAGTTAACAATATTGTTATTAAAAATGAAATATTTTTACAGTTATTAGTCAAGTTATGTGGGTCTTTTTCATATATTTAATAGCAGTGTGATGTAGATATTTATAGGTGTGATTCTCTAATTTTCCTAGCTAGTAATGAGTCATGCTTCCTATTTTAGCTGCGTCTTAAAACTAAATCAAAATTAATTTCATATTTCTTTGGTTTAATCGAACCTGAAATTTTCTTAACTCTCACCTATAATCCGCAATGACCTGAAATAGCTACTGCATTACTCCCACATGAAAAATTCCCTGATCGTCCTAACATTGTTACTTGCGTTTTCGCATTGAAACTCAAGAACTGAAGATGTATAGGTTCAAGGAAATGTATTTGGCATAAAAACATTCAGAGGAAGTATGTTTCACTATTACGAAGCAAATAACTTTAAAAATGTCTGCTATTCTTCATTGGAAATATGTTTGAAAAATTTTAATTTGAACTTCTAATGAACTTAGTTTGCAGCATTTGCTGCACAAGCCACTAGTTTAATATAATGCAAAGAATAAAAATTCGAAGGCGGCGAAAGAATTTTTTCCGGAAGTGAGCGCCTAGCTTTAAGGGTCTCTAACTGAAGTTGGGTAGAAACGAATCAAGTGGCAATTTTAGCAACTTACAAAACCAAGTTTTGTTGACGAGATCCTTGTTGTTTCTGTGTCACATAATAATGATTATAATCTCGTAGACTACGGTTTAAACAAACGAGAAGAGAAGATAGCAAATTAAAAGAATTCACTTCATGAGATATATAGATAAAACTATGACCTCTAAGTTAAGCGGCGGTTTTGATAAAAATGGTTTTGCAAAAGTTGCGTTTCCTGCGAGATCGAATAAATGCAGTATAGAAATTTTTGAGAGGATTAAAACGAACAAAATAAGAAAGTATTATGACGAAGAATACTCGTGGATTTTCATAGCAATTCAGGTATATTTATGGAGCTCTTATAAAATTATTTACATATATAGTTAGGTCCATAAATATTATATTACATAACTTACATTGAGTTGGCCAAAAAAACAGCACAAAATTAGAAGTATTCTATTTTTGGAAATACATAACATTAATTTATAATGAATACACTGTTGGAAAGAGTAGAGCAGGACTTTTTATTGGTCTTTTTGAGGCTCAATTAAAATCTTATGGAGGTCAATACACAATGATGCGAAAAATGTGGTTTTTGAAGACAATTTATTAGTTCAAAATGTAGAAACTGAATGTTGGTAAAATTAATAATAATAATAATAATAATAATAATAATAAATAATAATAATTTTTCAAATAATCAAAATTAAAAATGATGCTCTATGTGACCGCCATTTGCCCACACAACCATTTGTAGGCGTCTTCTCCATTGTCCAATAGCACTGGATATATCTTTGATCAAGCCGGTCCCAACATTCAGTCTTAAATGTCCAATATTACGAATTCTTGTTTTATAGTAAACTGCTTTTTGTAGTCCATAGGATTAAGATCTCGTTTAAAACTCCAGCGGAAACCATTAGAGAATCTGAGAAATGCGATCTTCCACGTAATAATCTCTCAGGAGGGATATCATGTCCGTATCTTGCCAATCAATCGTTGTACACTTGAAACAGACCATTCTCGCTGAGCGTATAGTTCCTTACAATTTGACGGGCAGATAAATTATAATATTGGTGCAAATGTTTAATGAAAATCTTGTCTTCGTTCGTTAAGCGACCCATTATTCACAAAATGAGAACTCAAAACGGAAGAAAACAAATGATGATATCACAACAAACGGCTTGGTCTGCTGAACTCGTAAGACCATAATGCTTAGTTCGGCATAAACGATCGATTTTGCACTGCCTTATAGAAAATAAAAATATATTTATTAAATGGTAACAAATTTAATATTACAGTACTTTCCCGGTCTACAAGGACTGTGAAATTTACCTGTGATATAAACTTTCAAGTCAAATCATTAGCTACTGGAATATAACCACTTAATTTTTTTTTGGCCCGCTGTATATACTGGGTGTTCATTTCAAAGTGTGTCATGACGTCACTGTTGTGAGTCAGCGATTTGAAGCGAGTTTCAGCTTTTATGTCAGAGAAGTTGCCTATTAATCAAGGCATTCAATCTGAACTTGAGAACGTGTACGGTATAACTTGAACGTCGTAGCAACAGATGGCGGTCTGTACGGTCTGTGTGCTACTATAACCTCTTTCGAACTGTGTTTTGCGCCGGCAAGTCGTCGCAGGATATTTGTTATCATCGATTGCGTATGGCAACATTCCACAGTACAAATCAAATGCTCCGTGTCCATGTTGACCGTCGAAGTTAATGTCAACAAATACGTAAGTAATCGTCTTAACCTTCTCCCCATATCCCGACAGTAAAAAAAAACTCACCTCAGTACCGGTACACGTTTACAAACAGTTCACATTCCTGCCAGTACCGGCGTTACCTTACGTATCGGTAAGTACTCTTCAGAATGAACAACGTACTTGCTAGGCAACTTCTCTGGCATATAGGTAATATGTCTCTGCGGAAGTGTAGGAAGATTGAATTTTCTAGACTCATCGGCTAGCCACATGACGGCATACAGCGAGCCATGACACACTTTGAACTGAACAACCAGTATATATAAATGAATAAACGGAGCGCAGGCTGTTTGTCCCATTGGGTGACAGGCTGATAACAGCTTTTCATGCGATGTTTCAAAGTAATATATTGGCTAATTATGCAATTTCCCGAATTTTTATTTTTCAGATTAGGAAGACTAACGTAACGTAAGAGTGATGTGAGGCTGTTGTTATCTTGTAACTTGATGCTGTTGCAGATCTGTCTGACAATGGCCTCGCTGCTACTGTTGTACGCGGCATTCTATCATTGTGACGTTGTGGGCTTGCACCTGACCCGCGCATACGCACATGTCGGCCACCAAGCTGCTCAGCATGCGCTTGCGCAGAGGTATTTACAAGGTAGAAGGAAAATAAATGTTTATCTTCGAATAGAAATAATGTATTGTACACAAGATGAAGTATAAATTTATAACTGTGGACATTAGTCTACAAAACACGTATGGTTGCTTAGTCAATTATCCGAAGACAGGTAAGAAACTCATAAGTGATACCAATAAGGCATCACTCATGAGACAACTAAGCCAGGAGATGATGGGTTACGGTGGCCAGTTCTTTTCTCCCACCGTTGCATACATCGCTGACTTGTAACATATTACGCTAATCAGATTAAGATGTATACTAACAGTTTGTTCTTCCTCTAGCACAGTATCAGTAGGCCTACTGCCTGATAATAGATGTAGAGGAAGTGTTACAAATATGAAGTAGGGTTACGAATATGAAATAGTGTGATGTACAGGCTTCGAGACTTTGGACCCAGATACAATAAGTTTACTGTGCATGCACTATAGGTTGTTGACTCGCTGCAGGTAGCTAGAGATGTGTTGAGGTAACAACGGAAATCAATGCAAAAATAATAATAAATATTCACGAGAATAACCTAAGGAACAAGAATAAATACCAGAATAATATATTCCATGTTGACTATATGAATAAAGGTATAAAGTATAAGCAGCACTAAAAAAAAGATAAAAACTTTAGAGTAGAGTACTGTAGTATGGGGAAACACACACATATGTACATTCTGAAAGTAAATATACATTACACAATGACAATGTCAAAAGAATGTGAAAAGCATTTATTCTCCTGTCTTTTATAAGCATTTGTGTTTAATTATACACAGTGTTAATGGTGGAAATAAGCATGTAGCAATTTTAATTTTTTCATTTATCCTATTGGTCGTCTTTAGGAAGTGCAGTTACAGTACAGAAATGCAATGTACTACAAGATACATTCTCAGTGTCTCAAACGTAAATCTTTTTCGGTTATCTGCCAAAGTTTGTACTGTAGAAAGCTGCGCTCCACGTCGCATGACGTGATAGGAGCAAAACGAAAAAACCTAACATCATTGCAGTCTCTAAGAGATAGTCCTTTATTCTCGGGTGACTCTATGTCCACTAATTTGTTGTTTATGTTACACAATGTTCCATATCCGTTATTTTTACATAAAATTGATTTCCACTTCTGTTTTACACGTTCAGTAACCGGTGTACTTGAGGTCTCATTAATTCTCTGCATCATTTTCTAAATTAATTTGAAGGCTTCCGGCATCTCTTGCTCTGACTTTTCTAACCGTGTAATAGTTTCAGACACAGTTTGTATGAAAACCAAATTATTCGTCAGAACCTTCAAATCCAGAGCGTTTTCCTTTGCGCATTTGTTGGCATTCATTCTACAGTACCCCCACCCACTGTACGCTTTACCACTATACCCAGTACGCCGTTATGCGGATTTCCCACTGAACTGCTCTATTGGGTCCGAAGTCTCGAAGCCTGGTGATGTACGACCTGAGACATGTTGTATTCTAGCTGAAGTCTTCCAAATTACTACGCACTGAAACCCTCTTTCGCGGGAATGTGTTAGTTTGCAGTTAGAAGCGGTTGAAACGCAGTGCCGGATTTAGGTCTAGGAACCTAGGCAGTTGCCTAGGACGGCAATTTCCAGGCGGGGGGGTGGGCGGCATTTTCTCTCTCGTCCTTTCCTCCCCCCCCCCATTTTCATTTTTCAGTGAAATTTGTTTTTCAAAACACTTTGTAAATTTTTTCTGAAGTTTGTTCTTGAACAGCTTGTGGAAGTCATATACTGTTTTGTTATCTCATTGTCGCGGTCGCGGCGAGAGTAAAAGGAAAGTGTGCAGCTGCATAATTGTATTGTAATACCGGTATCACGTTATTATACTATGAAACTGCTTAAATTTAATTGCTTGTACGAGTATAAACAAGAATGCATTGTTGAAAATCGAATTGGATGTGTGTTTATTTTATCGTTATGAATATTTTGAATATACCCATGGGTAAGTAGCCACGTTCAATTAGTAGGCTAGCGGTGTCAAAGAGGACGGAAGCTTTATAGTTTCAATAATTTTAATTATGTCGCGCTGTCCATTGTCGTCAAGTCTTTTGAAGGCCGCTCCAATACTCCACGCGGAGTGTATATATAAACCAGAGTTGCAAATTTTAGCAGTTTGTCTTGTTCCATGTTATATTAATATATAGCAGCAACAAACAAGACGTTACAACGTCGCAACTGGCTTCCTTAACATGTGTTCTCATAATGTTGTGAGTACTGGTTGCAACAAGTCGCCATTGTGCATTTTATGTTACTTCAAAATGAACGACGTGATTGATAATCCCGCCGACTGTGAGGTGAGGAATGTGATTCGATTTTTGAATGCCCGACATTTGAAACCTGCAGAAATTTACCGGCAATTGAAAGAAGCGTATGGTGATATTGTAATGAATGAAAGAAATGTGAGAAAATGGTGCGAAATGTTCAACAATGGGCGAACAAATGTCCACGATGAAACTCGACCCGGACGCCCATCACTCATCACAGAAGACCTGAAGACTAAAGTGAACGACAGAGTCTTGCAAGACAGGCGCACATCACTCGACGAATTGCATATTGCCTTTCCTGATATTTCTCGTTCTTTGCTTGGTGAAATTGTGTCGCAACATCTTGGCTACCACAAAATCTGTGCACGATGGGTTCCACGGCAACTGAGTGACCAACACAAAACTCAGAGAATGGCCTCAGCATTGACATTGTTGATGCGATATCACACAGATGGAAGCGCCTTTCTTGATCAAATTGTGACTGGTGATGAGACCTGGGTGTCTCACAACACCCCAGAGACCAAGCGCCAATCACGTCAGTGGCATCATCCCTCATCACCCAAGAAACCGAGAAAATTCAAACAGGCTCTCTCAACACAAAAAGTCATGGCTACTGTCTTTTGGGATCGCAAAGGTGTTCTTTTGCTGGATTTCATGCCAAAAGGCACTACGATCAATGCAAATCGTTATTGTGAAACGTTACGAAAACTACAGCGAGCCATCCAAAACAAGAGGCGAGGAATGCTTTCGAGAGGAGTTGTGCTTCTTCACGACAACGCCCGACCGCACACTGCTGCTTCAACTCGAGAATTGCTGGATCAATTCGGTTGGGAAATCCCTCGAAATTATTCGAAATCTTTGATCATCCGCCCTATAGTCCAGACCTTGCTCCTAGGGATTTTCACCTTTTCACTAAGCTGAAAGACTTTCTGGGTGGTACGCGTTTTGGAAGTGATAAAGAGTTGAAGAAGACAGTGAACACATGGCTTAATGAACTGGCGGCAGAGGAGTATAACACGGGAATTCTAAAGCTTGTGAACAGATACGACAAATGTTTAAATGTAGGTGGTGATTATGTAGAGAAGTAAAGGAAGCTTCAGTTATGTAACAGACTTTGTTTTTTCAAATAAATGTTTTTTTTTTTTTTATTATTACAACAAAACGGTCGTTATTTCCTGGATCCCCCTCGTACTACCACGGTGGATAAATTTTTAAGTGCTAGTTAGATATGGGTATTTGTAACATTAATCCCATTTTGCATTTGCGTCATTGCGATATCGTTGTTATCCGAGACTGTTATAATCCATGCGTATTCTTAATCTCACATAGGGATGCGAACAAAGTACGACCTTCATGAATAATGATTTTACTACTATCACGAATTTACGGCCAAGTGACACATTTGTGTTCGCAGGCGTGGGTGTGCAGAGGAACAAGACGGTAGCGTTTCACTGGTTCCGAAAGGCGGCCTACCAAGGACACCCTCACTCCTCCTACAACCTCGCTCTCGGCCACTTCATGGGCTATCGCTCTGGCCTGCAGCGTGGGTGAGTAGCCTAACGGGTTTGCGTTGTCAGTTATCTTCAGATAATGTACAGCTCATCTTCCTCTGCAAACATAGGCTTCGACTCTGGGGCCAAAGAGGCCAGGACCCTCCCAAAAATTTCACACATGGGATCATTCCCTCCCAATATTCCTAAGTAATAACAGCAATTATATAATACAGGGTTGAAAGTTTTATTTATTTTTTATTTTATTGGGTTATTTTACGACGCTGTATCAACATCTAGGTTATTTAGCGTCTGAATGATATGAAGGTGATAATGGCGGTGAAATGAGTCCGGGGTCCAACACCGAAAGTTACCCAGCATTTGCTCGTATTGGGTTGAGGGAAAACCCCGGAAAAAACCTCAACCAGGTAACTTGCCCCGACCGGGATTCGAACCCGGGCCACCTGGTTTCGCGGCCAGACGCGCTGACCGTTACTCCACAGGTGTGGACGGGTTGAAGGTAAGGTAGTACATTAATTGTAGGGTGTGGTTCCTTAAAATATAACGAACAAAAAAGTCTAATACCATTTTGCTCGTTTTTGCGAGGTTTTTGAAAAATAATACTTTTATGCTGACATATCGATCGCGAATTTTACGAATACTGTTTAAAATACGGTTTAATTTCTTGTATAACAACGAAGAGAACGTTTGTTATGTTCACGTTGCAGCAGTATTTTAATTAGAAAATTCACAGATTTCAAATCAATCGATTGAAGAAACATAGAAAACATTGATTGTCGAGTCACGTACTTACTTACTGGCTTTTAAGGAACCCGGAGGTTCATTGCCGCCCTCGCATAAGCCCGCCATTGGTCCCTATCCTGAGCAAGATTAATCCATTCTCTATCATCATATCCCACCTCCCTCAAATCCATTTTAATATTATCTTCCCATCTACGTCTCGGCCTCCCCAAAAGTCTTTTTCCCTCCGGCCTCCCAACTAACACTCTATATGCATTTCTGGATTCGCCCATACGTGCTACATGCCCTGCCCATCTCAAACGTCTGCATTTAATGTTCCTAATTATGTCAGGTGAAGAATACAATGCGTGCAGTTCTGTGTTGTGTAACTTTCTCCATTCTCCTGTAACTTCATCCCTCTTAGCCCCAAATATTTTCCTAAGCACCTTATTCTCAAACACCCTTAATGTCTGTTCCTCTCTCAAAGTGAGAGTCCAAGTTTCACAACCATAAAGAACAACCGGTAATATAACTGTTTTATAAATTCTAACTTTCAGATTTTTCGACAGCAGACTGGATGACAAAAGCTTCTCAGCCGAATAATAACAGGCATTTCCCATATTTATTCTGCGTTTAATTTCCTCCCGAGTGTCATTTATATAAATAAATAAATAAATTTAGCTTCCCTTATGAAAAGGTTGGCAGATTTGACAAAACGTATTACATATAATTTGGAAACACGCCTAAAAGGTAAAATGATACTGTTGCTCCCAGATATTTGAACTTCTCCACCTCTTCAAAAGATAAATACAGAAAGTCTAAAAATCTGGCATCGCTGTCGGGACGGCAGTCTCGTAGTACTCGCAACTGATCAGCTGTTGTGATGTTTACATTGCATTAGTGTGCAGTTGGACGTACAGCGATACAGTTTAGTTTATTTCAAAACTACGAGATGCCAGAATTCACAAATCGTGAGCACTTAGATATAATCCAGCCGCGGAAGAAATTCGGAACAGTGAAGAACTACTGGCCAGAGTTCGTCATAATTGGACAAGAAGATGTGAAAGCTACACGCACGCTGATGGTGGACATTTTGAGCAGTACCTGTAAAATGTGAGTGGAATGTGATTTACAGAGTTTATTACTCTTTATTTCATTATTAACGCCCAGAATTAGTGATTCGTAAAACAAACTGTAATGTTAACTAGCCTACATCTTGTTCACAAAGTTACATCAGTTTTTTTTTTTTTCATTAATTGTAACTGAAACTTCAATCCGAAGTGTTTTCACTAATTTGGACATAATTTTCTGATTTTCACGTCATTTCTTGTTATTACTGTACGTAATTCTTGCTTACATTAAAATTATTACGCCATACTTAGTATTGAATTGTTAGTGTGCATTCATTGTTGAACTACGCCCGAACACGAGTTATTTTGTTCATTAGGGTTATTAATTTACATTTTCTGACATTAAATTACACAAACTAAACAAGTAAAGGCTGATTCACAATAAACCGGGAACGGAAACGACAAAGAGAACGGAAATATTGTTAAAATATGTATATTTAAATGTGAGTATTCACAATTAACTATTGTGAATGCTCACATTTAAATACATTTATTTTAACATTATTTCCGTTCTCGTTCTCGTTGTCGTTTCGGTTCCCGGTTTATTGTGAACCAGCCTTAACTCTTACGTCCCTATCCGGAGTTTACGTAGGTCATTCTTGTGCGAAGATTTATCCCCAGATTAGCTCGTGAAGTATTGCACCGAAGCTCAGTACATTTGTTTGCTGCCGCCCTCCACCTCACCTGCTGCAAGGTATAAGGTGAAAGGTATTTGAACTTAACCCATCCCCTTCAAGTCACTGACGGCATGGGGTGTGGGGTACTACTTATGCGGCGTTGAGACATCTTGTAATTGCCGTCAGCTCTTTCGAAACACTTGTAATTATCTCACTATCCGTAAGTCCTATAATTTATTTTATTTGACAAAACTTACTCTAAATAATGACATCTACGGCTCCTGTCAATTAATGTACTACCTTACCTTCCACCCGGTATATAAGCGTCGCCGGTGTGCCAGAATTTTGTTCCGCAGGAGTGCTTTTACATGCCAGTAAATCTACTGACATGAGCCTGTAGTATTTAAGCACACTTAAATCCCATCGACCTGGCCCGGGATCGAACCCGCAACCTCGGGCATAGAAGGCCAGGCTATACCAATTGCGCCAATCAGACCGACCTCCACTCTCAATTGTTTGAAGTAGCCATGTGCAGTAATTCACACTTTTGCCTTGTCTTTCTCCTTCAGTTCTTGGACACATGTCATTTTGTAGGGCTTCATCCCTATATACGCGAAACGTTCACTTGTTGCGACAATTTACGTGTAGACTTCTTAGGACTCTGGATCATTCGTGCTCGAATATCCGCGATCACAGCAGGTGTGCGAACGGAGAGGGCTCGATTTTTTTTTTTTTTTTTTTTTTTTTTTTTTTTTTTTTTTTTTTTTTTTTTTGAAACTGACCCTGTAGTACGCCACTTTTTCACCAAATCCTGTATACTGCTCTTTGCTGGTAAGGAAACTTATTTGCAAAAATGTCCCGCGTTTTCTTAAATCAACCGGTAGACACGTACCGTACGCCTCCACTATTGGGATTCTTTCTTGAAGAGAATACATGTCGCTGAGATATTTACTTCACACGTCTGAACCAAGTTTTCATCACGGATTTCGTACTGGCAATACAATACAAAACATGGTCGCAACAATAGGTGACAAATAGGCGGGCGACAATGAGCAGTCTGTACTCGGGCCGGTTTTTCGTGCGTCTCTCTGTATTATACACTGCTCAAAAAAATTCTAAGGGACAATTATAATTTGTACCACATTTCTGGTGTATCTTATGCTACGTGACCTTTTTCAGTAGTTGATTAGCAAGTATCTTTCTTCCTTTGCCGGCAATGTTTGCATTGTCTGTAATGAGGCGATAATAGAGATCCTAGTGATTACCAACTCTCTATGGATGCATATTTACCACGAATTGAGCTTCATGACTGTATATACTAGACCAGGGCTGGGCACATTACGTGATTCTGAGAAATGAGCGCTGTGTGCTTTAGAGCGGTTATTCCGAGCGCTGTGACGTATGCATACTGTACGTCATTCAGTGTCGGTGCAGTGGTGACTCTGCAGTATGATGGCGAACTTTGAAGACGGAGCTTCCGCTCATACACTAAAGCGGCCCGCTACTCCCAATTCTTGTAATGTATCATGGGAGGAGGAGTTCTTTTTTCGTAGAGAGCAGTGGATTAGCAAAGTGTTTAATTTGTCATTAAAACACTCCAACTGATTAAGAAGTTCAATATCCAAAGATTGACAGAAATACGATTTTGTTACAATAGTTTATTCATATAAAAGAAAAGTGTAAAAGAGTGTTAATTATTAATTTCCTTCTTTCGTTTCTGATTGCAATCCTTTGTTACGTACGTTTATATTATTAATAGCCTACTATTATGTAATTGTTAAAGCATTGTGCGTACGGGTTATGTAAATAAGACTAATGATTTGTGTGTGCATAGAGCGAAGTTTATTCCATTAAATTAATAAGAGTGTTATACATAGATTGATGTAATATCTTTATAAACTGTTATGTACTGACAGACTGAATGACTAGAACAACCGTGGCTCTTGTTATACAGGGACATCATTTTATTTTTACTTGCATTTTTATTGTACCTGCATTTCTGAATGTACTTCACTCCCACCCCTTCACTAATGTCCTTGCTCCCGTCAGACACACAAACTTACGGCCGCTGTTGCATTCGAAGTCTTCAAGCAGTGAAGTAAACACTGCAGTGTATAGTGTGTTTCATAAATATGATTGCGTTTTCTATAGAAGAAAGAACCTATATTAATAATATCGTACTAAAAAGTTATATTCAAGAAACGATAAATTCAATTTCATAGAATATGCTTCAAAATGTTTTTAATAATATGCGTATTGAATTGAAGCCTGCATTGTAATGAACGGCAACCATTTTCAGCAACTTGTTTAAAAATTCAGATTAGCTTTTTTTGAATTGAGGTGGCTAGAAGCAAAGGAATGCTAGTGACATTTGTAATAACATGAGTTAAGTGCATCCAGTGTAAGAAAAAGTATCTAAAATTTTAGTGGCAAAGGGATATTTTAATCGCATCACACATTAAAATTTAAATAAAAATTTCACCGATTTTACGAAAGCTTAAATATTTAAACCCCATTTTCTCAAAAGTAACTTAAGTGCACTTACAGCCCTTTACTTATGACCCCCTCAATTTAAGTGCACTCTCTATATTGTATGTTAACACCAATAATTAATATGCTAAATAAAGTAGACATTACATAACGAACATAGCCGCCTGAAAAGTTGAGTTTTTGAAAAAAAAATGTTACTACTCTACTGTATTTTGATAAATTCCGTAAAAGTGATGATCAAACTGAAAATCGTAATATCGTATTTCCCTACAACATAAATGGATACACTACTTTTCGCTCCTCCTATAGCTAGTAAAATGATTTGTTTACATATTGCACTAGTAACATCAAACTCCTGTAATGGAAGGGGGCAACAGTGTTTCCGAGTATAGCCAGGTTAATGTTAAAAATGTTGGTAAAAATAAAGTGATGTCCCTGTATTAATGCAGGGAAGGTAGCTGTAATGCGAGTCCGCCACTGCGTGAGCGTTCTGCTCTGGCTTGGCTTACGGAGCGAGAGCAGCTCTGGCCGGCTAAGCGGAGCCGCTCTCATGCCCGGCCCTGCACTAGACTGTGGTAATGCTGGAATGGTTCCTCGTAAATGCTACCTGTGGCACAAGCGCTAGTCGCTAGTCTTCTTTCCAGGGGACCCACGTTTGATCCACTGCTAGGTAGTAATGGAATTTTTGGTGGACATAGCAAACGTTGCAGAGGGTTTTCTCGGGGTACGTCCGTTTCCCTCTATTATTCCACCAATACTCTTCATCTTCCCCTCAGTTCACATATTATCTGCACTAGTTAAAAATAGGCTGAAGTGAATATTCGTGGGTGAGTGCATGCGTCCGCGAAACTACAGCATCACTTCCTGATAACTGCGTCTCTGGGAACCAATACTCTCTAACCAAAACATTGTTTTTGTGGAGCTCCTAGCTAAACATCTGCAATGCAAAGTAATGCTTCGTTTACTTTGTCCTTCCGTCGCACTTGGTGCCATCTGGTTCACAGCCACGGGAACGCGCTCACAGCTCCGTTTATGTGGGATAGCTCCGGAATGTCTCCAGCGTGCGGGTCTTAAGCACTTCTTACCACAGAAAAATAATTGAAAGCTTATTAATTGTGCAATTGGCCAAAATTCTTCTTTTCATTTTATTTATTTATTTGAGGCTACTATTACATAGTTTCCGATGCTGACATAAGATTTAAAGGCTTCGCCTCTGGATCCTGTACTCGTCTGGGTCCTGACTGTGACAGGGCTGAGACAGGATGGTTCGCCTGTTAGCATCGAATTCACGAATTCTTCTATCTGTCGGACTGGAACAATAATCGTATTCATCGCATATCGGACCCATAGTAGGCCAGTGGTCAGTGTAAGCCTAAGTGTATGGCTCGTCTGGAGACCGTTAATAGTTTGGTAGCGATATACAGCAGCGTGTACTCACGACGGCAACGTCGTAAATTCTCCGTGAAACTGTAGCGTACGAGGGGAGTCTGCATCGGCAGCGATTCTCGTCAACGTGCACAGACTATCCCATTGCCTCAGCCTGCCTTCCTGATTACGTCAAACGTCCTTCACCTCCTTCCCTTGTTTGAGCTTGCGAACAGTATACTAATTAATATATTATATGGACGTACTACTAAAAAGAAACTTCATTTAAGATAGACATGGGTATGTTTCATTGACATTGCCAGTTCCTGATGCGGAATGAGTTATATAGGAATAAAATGAGATTTTAAGCTAGAAAATAAATAATTGTCGCAAAAATGCACAAACGCAAAATTATATTTGTGCAAATTGCACAAATCTAGATCAGCCGTGGTGAAAATGTGACCCGCGAGCACATTGTGGCTCGCAATGATAGCTATGCATTTCTCTTTCTTCCTACCTCCCACAACCCCCACCCTCTCACTCACTGGAGTCAAACTCCGTTCCATTTGTATTTGTCTCTGACCTGCGAGTGGCGTATCATCGCAATGTCTCTCTCGAAACTATGTACGTCTACAAAAATGAAAGTTTCAAGTAGGATGGGAGGACGCATTTTTTTCCTGCCAATATGATGAGAATATTAAATTTAGGCCTATGATTTGTTCACAAGCATTATGAAGAAAACGGTTGTACAACATAAAACGACATTATACTACATTGTTACTGATGAAACATTAAAAGGTTAAGTATTATTATTATTATTATTATTATTATTATTATTATTATTATTATCATCATCATCATCATTATCATTATCATCTCTGTACGTCGATCCTTTTTCAGCATATGTACGAATAATGCGGTTAGATCTTCAATTTAAACTCACAGATTTACAATGTGATGTTAAAAATGAAAGCTAGATTAACGACTTGACTAATGTTGAACTTTTCAAATCTTTGCCAAAAAATAAATATCCGAAGCTTCGTTCTTTCACTTGCTCTGTTGAAGCCATGTTCGCTACAACTTACGTTTGTGAAAAATTATTTTCGACAATGAAAATAATAAAAACCAAATTTAGATCACGACTGACAGACAAATACCTTCGTCATCAACTACGACTGGCAGTAAATGACATAATTCCTGATTTTGAAACTCTGTCGCAAAGATATTCTGAATACGGTTAATTTTAGGTTGTGATAATGTGTCCTATGTTTTATTGTTCATTTTTTTCTTCGTTACACGTATACTAAACATTAGTTTGTAGCCTTGTACTGTATAAAACTATATTTACTCATAAGTGCTTGACATAAGGAAGATGAAAATCCGTTAATAAGTCAGACAGTTGCTTCACTTCCCTCCAAAGGTACTATGCACGTTGCAGGTTACACAGTGGCTCGGCGCATGATCACATTTTCGCCACGGCTGCTCTAGATATACTGTACTTATGTAAGTAAATCATTACACGTAGGTACGCGTATGTTTAGAATCAATTACTACTGAATTTACATCACATTATTTTATGGGCACTCTAAACATTGAGATTCTTTACGAGTAGGGCCTTCAAGATAATTGTTAGCAGAGTGCTAACTCTTTTTTCTGAAAAGCGGTTTCTAATTCCAGTTTTCACAAGATTCATGCAATTGAATTCTCGCTCACAATTTACAGTATGCAATGGAATTAAATAAATCAATTAGAAGAAATTGTTCACTTAACTTACATGAATTGCACCAACTTTTCGAAATCCATTCCTAAACATCTATTGCTCAATATGCCCATGCCATTAGCATTTCATTTAAATTCAGATTAGTTCAAACATCTCTGATTTCATTTTCTACATTACCATTTTCATTTCTGCAGTACAATGTGGTTGTCGTATTTTTACAAATTTACATTGAAAGTTACATTTTTAAAAGTCGAGTAGCAAAATGCGACTAATGCGACTGTGGCTTAAACTCTGGATAAATTAATATTTATTTATTTATTTATTTATTTATTTATTTATTTATTTATTTATTTATTTATTTATTTATTTATTTATTTATGTATTTCATCAATCATTGTTCACGTCATGGCGGATTAGATGTGGATAAATTAATATATTAAATTGCCCTTTGCTGATCGACTGAGAGATGTATGCGAGATTCTTGGCAACAAATTACTATTGTACAATCAATGACGAGAACTACGATAACGTCATGCAATGACCTCACTGTGTTGCAGCGTCATCTGACACTCGAACGTGACCAAACTTCTACTTTCGCTCATTATCTACCTCATCACCTGGAGATACAACCACATCGAGGAAGTCCCTCAACTTACAGTTGGCTATACAGACGTCGATTTCATAGTATGTTTAAAGAAGCTTCATCGACCTTGAAGTTTCTTTATGTTCAGTAAATATGATTTCACCATTATGATAGCGAACATTAATTTGAAATGTAGCAATCATTGTGCCAACAGTGCTTTTGACATTTGGCTTGAAGTAAGCCTATTCATAAAATTCATCATCATAACATCACCATCATCATCATCATCCTTGTCATCGTCGTCAATGTACTGATATATCACTGAAGATTTTTTTGATTTCAAACATTTTAGTTGTTTCACATGCCGTTGTACCTTGGTTTTTATTACAGCAGCTTTTTTCATCGACAAAGAGACGTTTCGGTACGTTATCAGTCAGCAGTGCTAATATACGCCAGTTAAGCAAACTCTTGTAAAACCACACAAAACTGCTTTGAAAACTGTATGCAAGCTTTTCAAAATGTGTCCTTATAAAACTGCAAATGATGTTTTAATTGAAGGAAGCTAATTACGGAAAGATACAACTTTTCATTATAGCTAAGATGGAAATTGAATCAAAACGGTTATATTGACTACTGTGGACAGATGACACTCATTTTACTGTCAATGGTGGAGTCTATCTATATTCAGAATTATTATTGACTATAGATATAACAGACTATGCTCGTGCACGGATTAAACCCCATTCTCAGCACATTCCACAGTTGCTCAGTTCATCTTGACTGGCCAGTTTGTTCGGCAGTCACATTCATTTCAACTACTGTCCGTTACTCAGGAGAAGACGAGCGGAAAGAATGTGACCTTCGTGACTATCGCTGTTGGTTATTATAAACATCGCTCAGATAAGCATCCCAGTAGCCAGGTTATTACTCGTGCAGGAAACATGAGTACAATGCGTATGGAAATTAAAGCTAAGTTGAACAGAAGGAGACCTAATGTTTCCGCTTACTGCAGTACAAATATTGCACGTGTTGTCGTAAGTTATCTATTCACATTCCTTTCTCCTCAGTCCGCTCTCGTCTTCTCCTGAGTCGCCGACAGTATGTTGGTTCCTTTATATTAACCCTCCATTTTCATTAAATCCCTAATTGAAGGATTGCTAGCAAAAATCGGACAAGTTCAAAATATTAATTTTTCAGAAAACGAAAAAAAACTGTCCCTCACGTTTCTCATACAATAAAGTAATCTGACATATTTTATACAGGTATCTCATATATCTACCAACTTTCGTAAAAAGTTCCACTGTTCTCTTTTATATGGTTTCTTGGAAAAAAAAAATTACATATTTGGACATACCCACTTTTTGCAGGAAATATTATATGCACACACATTAATTGGGAAAAAATATATGAAATCATGTTTCATTCATATTGTCAACTGTATCAACATACAAATAAATACTTTATAAGTGTTTTATTAAACTAAAAACTTAAAGTTCGGATGATTTCCCGAACAAGAAAAACAATATTGTTATGTTTATATTTTTCTCTTTCTAAATTTGTGTCCTTCAGTCTTTGAATTCTAGGCACATCAGGTAGGGTAAAGTTGCCTAATTCCGTGATACTTCTAATTCCGTGATACGTTTTTTTCATTAAGTGTCACGGGGTTGGATATCTTGCTAGGAAGTTCACCAATGTCTCAAACGTAGGCGAAAGATACTATTTTTCCAGAAAGATGTCTGGAGCTGTGGTTGGACGGCAAAGCTTTGTATTGTTGTATTGTATTTATTAACATTCCATGGTATTCATACATTGCTTTACAGCTAGAATATGGAACAAGTCAAAAAACGTAATGCTATTATAAAGTCTTAATTTATAGTCACAGTCTAGATGAAATATACGAGTATACAGATAAGATTTACAATATAGTCTACTAGTACAACACATAGTTTTAGTATCAATTTCATGAAGTGTTATTGAATGTCATGAATTCACTTACAGAATAGAAGGCGTGAGAAATTAGGTACTTCTTTAATTTGGCCCTAAATAATCTTATGTTTTAAGTTTCATTTTTTATATCGATAGGGAGGCTATTAAAAATTTTTACTGCCATATAACGCACTCCTTTTTGATAGCACGATAGACTTGCCGATGGAGTATGAAAGTCATTTCTTTGACGTGTATTTATGCTATGAACTGTATTTAATCTTTTTATCTTTCTAAATTATTTCTGTAGTGCTTTTATTCTCGATCTTTATGGTCACCCTCATTGACGGCAGATTATTTTGTTACAAAATAGTTGTTGTTACAAAGTTTTCACGATTACATACGAGGGAGACTATTAATGAAAAGATATACTGACAAGCCATGGGCATTATTTGTAGTTTTTTGAAAATAGTCTTACAAGCTTCCCTAGATTTGGCACCTACTATTATTCTAATTACTCTTTTTTTAATAGAAATATACTGTTACTAACTGTGGAATTTCCCCAGAATATTATTCCAAAACTCATTACCGAGTGGAAGTATGCAAAGTATATTGTTTTTAAGGTATTGATATTAACTATCTTTTGCATAGATCTAATAGCAAAACAACCTGACTGACATTCAATTTTTAAAAAGTATCACGGGATTAGGGGTATCACGGAAATAGGCAAATTTACTCTATATCAAGTACCGAAAAATAATTACCGGTATTTTAATAACAACAAAATAAAGTATGCTCAATCGAAAAAAAATACTATTATTATAGTTGTTTCATCACACCCGCTGCTATGTCATCTTCTACCACCTCAACATTCTTCTCATTCTGATGACTTTTTTTTTTTGGATCTGGTTAATTTTGATGATCATTCATTTACAAAATGAAATATTTAACCAGTAACATCGACAATAACAGCTAATATGGAGATGAAACAAAAGAAGACAACACTAATGCCATCTTCGTGATATTTTCTAACAAGAACCGGATAAGTTTGTGGTTTGTCCATCTTTTGCTAGAAAGGCGTTGGACTAATTCGCTTTTTGCAGAAACGCTACATTTTCAAACACTCATTTCAGTGCCACAAACCCGGTTTTTGTAGAAACTTGCTATGTCAATAGATGCCGCTTGAAATGAAGTGAACAGAACTGTACTATGCTCAAAATTGGAATTTTTGGACTTGTCCGGTTTTTGCTATCGACCCTTCAATTTGTATTAAGAATAGAACAAATCTGTCAAATGTCAGTGAAATCCTTTCATATACAGGGTGTCTGACTCAAGCCGTTCATGAATTGTATTAGGCATCACGCACAACATGACTAAGGATAGACAATTTTCGTCTTTGAATTCTCTAACGCGCAGCGGTTGTATTTTAGCTTTAATAGTGATTGAAAACAGCTAAAATAATAAAACAAACGGGTTGACTAATTAATATTTTGATTCATACGTTGCGTTTGAGTAAAGAAACATTAATTTCCAATACACGGATCTCTCAAAGTAGTTAATCTCTCTCAGCTAGAGTAATGGGTTCTATGAATATTTCGACTGCCTGTGAGCGTTCGATCCCCGGTTCTTCTTTTCGTACTCTTTAATGTCTAACTCCGATAACAGGCGATTCTAGAAGGTTCTCGCTAATACTACTTTAAAACGGAAATATGTAATCGATGAAACATCTTATGAACCAAAATGTTCCATAGTAGTAGCTATAAAAGTTTGAATCTTGTCTTTCGTAATCATTCACGGTTCGAATCTCTGAAACTGGTGAGAGCAAAAGTGAATGATAGCGACAAAAGAATTAAATATAAGATATTCCAGCAAGCAGTATAAAGGTAAGCGTTCACTACATCGTATCGCACGCATCGAACGAATCGCACGGATCGGACAAAGACTATCTTTGTGTAATTGTTATATAACCGCGTTCACTACATCGTATCGCACTCATCGGACGAATCGCACGGATCGGAAAAAGACTATCTTTGCTGTAATTCTTATGTAACCGCGTTCACTACATCGTATCGGACGCATCGTCTCTCGGCAAATCCGTCCACGTTTCTCGGATGGGCAACTTTTCCGATGCGTGCGATCATGGCCTTCTTTAATAAATCAATTTTAATTGGTCAACTGTTACTATTATGTTGTGCCATGTTCAGTGTCGCGCCAAAATGGCAGACGGAAAACTTATTTCGCGTGTAGAAAATTGCGAAGAATTATATAATTTGAGGCGTTCCCATTACAGTAATCAAGTCGTTTCTTGCAAATATATTATGTAACCAATATTTCTTTCGTTTCTTCCTTTTCAATTAAGACGCATGAAGCAATTACAAATTCTTATTCGCTAACACTCATGATTAATAGACCTAACCTCAACTCCTCTGCTTTCAGCAATGTCAATATCGTACGACGCCATGTTTTAAACAGCTGATAGGGGAATCCGATGAGGCGATGAGGTGAAGCCGTTACAGTGAACGCACTGCACTTAAAATATCCGTTGCGTGCGATTCGTACGAGGAGTGCGATACGATGTAGTGAACGCTTACCTTTAGTCGACATCGTTCATCTCCATGCGGATTGTCATTGATCTCGTATTTCGTAGACCATTTGGTATTTCATAGTCTGAATCAAAAGTTGTTCATGGTTTACCCAGGTTGTAACGTTCTCATGGCAGTGTAGTTAGAAGTGACATATTCAAAATATCTTTAAATAAATTAATAAATTGTGTTAAAACTTTACGCTGTCTGTTCTTTACAGGTACCTTCTTTTTATGCCCCTTAGTTATTCCAAATGAAACAAAATTAATTTGAGGGATTGGAAATAAATTACGTATTAAGAAATAATATGAGAAGGGAAAATGACTCGATAAAACACTATCCAAAGAAAACCGCGACTATAAGAAGAGTTGGAAAGCCGAAAGAAAATAAATAATTAACATTAAATATTGACTGCACATGTTTAACATAAAATTATCATACGAAAACTAAAAATCGTAATATTCACGTCACGATGTCAGCGGACGTTATACACACCCTGATTCCGCCTGTGAAACCATTAAATACCGCCCACATGTCTAGACTGATATTTTGAGTTGCCTAAACAAAAATACTTACTTACTTACTTATTTACTGGCTTTTAAGGAACCCGGAGGTTCATTGCCGTCCTCACATAAGCCCGCCATTGGTCCCTATTCTGAGCAAGATTAATCCAGTCTCTATCATCATATCCCACCTCCCTCAAATCCATTTTAATATTGTCTTCCCATCTACGTCTCGGCCTCCCCAAAGGTCTTTTCCCCTCCAACCTCCCAACTAACACTCTATATGCATTTCTGGATTCGCCCATACGTACTACATGCCCTGCCCATCTCAAACGTCTGGATTTAATGTTCCTAATTATGTCAGGTGAAGGATACAATCCGTGCAGCTCTGCGTTGTGTAACTTTCTCCAATCTCCTGTAACTTCATCCCTTTTAGCCCCAAATATTTTCCTAAGAACGTTATTCTCAAAAACCCTTAATCTCTGTTCCTCTCTCAAAGTGAGAGTCCAAGTTTCACAGTTATAGCTACAGAACAACCGGTAATATAACTGTTTTATAAATTCTAACTTTCAGATTTTTTGACAGCAGACTGGATGATAAAAGCTTCTCAACTGAATAATAAGAGGCATTTCCCATATTTATTCTGTGTTTAATTTCCTCCCGAGTATCATTTATATTTGTTACTGTTGCTCCCAGATATTTTAACTTCTCCACCTCTTCAAAAGATAAATTTCCAATTTTTATATTTCCATTTCGACAATATTCTCGTCACGAGACATAATCATATACTTTGTCTTTTCGGGATTTACTTCCAAACCTATCTCTTTACTTTCTTGAAGTAGAATTTCCGCGTTTTCCCTAATCGTTTGTGGATTTTCTCCTAACATATTCACGTCATCCGCATAGACAAGAAGCTGATGTAACCCGTTCAATTCCAAACCCTCTGTGTTATCCTGAACTTTCCTAATGGCATATTCTAGAGCGAAGTTAAAAACTAAACGTGATAGTGCACTCCCTGCTTTAGCCCGCAGTGAATTGGAAAAGCATCAGATAGAAACTGGCCTATACGGACTCTGCTGTAAGTTTCACTGAGACACATTTTAATTAATCGAACTAGTTTCTTGGGTATACCAAATTCAATAAGAATATTATATAAAACTTCTTTCTTAACCGAGTCATACGCCTTTTTGAAATCTATGAATAACTGATGTACTGTACCCTTATACTCCCATTTTTTCTCCAATATCTGTCGAATACAAAAAATCGGATCAATAGTCGACCTATTACGCCTAAAACCACACTGATGATCCCCAATAATTTCATCTACCGGTACATATGGAGTTAATCTTCTCAAAAGGATATTCGACAAAATTTGTACGACGTCAACAAAAGTGATATTCCTCGAAAGTTACTACAGTTAGTCTTGTCCCCCTTCTTAAACAAAAATGAACTGCTTAAATCAGATACCTTGCATATACAGTACATGACGACATTATTAATGTAGTTATATTTACTCCTGTATAATATAATAGGTATGCTTAATGACATCACAGGAGTTCGTGCTTCTGCATGTATGTTCATGTACTTGGCTCGATGATGCAGATGGCGGTGGCCTTTGTGAGGTCATATGTTATTTTCTTGTTTATTTTGCGTTCCAGGGAAGCCTATCGCTACATGAAGCTTGCAGCCAGTAAAGGAATGCCCCAGGCTCAACACATCATGGACACCATTTGTTCTCAAGGCCACTGCGAAACATAGGATTCCCATCTAAAGTTAATTATTATTTATTTTGTTTGTTTTGTTACCCGGTTTCATCAGATGATGAGCCATGTTGGCGCACGCCTAATGAAATGTCAATGCCGAAAATCATATAAATTCTAAGCGATGAATGTTTCTTATTTTATTTAACAAAACTTTTGACTAATACATGATGATCCATTTAATGTTGCGACCATCAATATTTTCCATATGAGTGAAATTAAAATACTGTTTTTTATATTATTGTCGGTCCACACCTGTGGAGTAACGGTCAGCGCGTCTGGCTGCAAAACCAGGTGGCCCGGGTTCGAATCCCGGTCGGGGCAAGTTACCTGGTTGAGGTTTTTTCCGGGGTTTTCCCTCAACCCAATACGAGCAAATGCTGGGTAACTTTCGGTGCTGGACCCCGGACTCATTTCACCGGCATTATCACCTTCATCTCATTCAGACGCTAAATAGCCTAGATGTTGATACAGCGTCGTAAAATAACCGAATAAAATAAAAATAAATATATTATTGTCAGCGCATTTCGAACTGGCGGATCAAGGTAATGATGAAAGAGTATGATGAAAGAGTAATGGAACGGAGAAAAATTCTCTCCGGCGCCGGGATTTGAACCCGGGTTTTCAGCTCTACGTGCTGATGCTTTATCCACTAAGCCACACCAGATACCCACCCCGGCGTCGGACAGAATCGTCTCAGATTAAGTTCCAACTCTTGGGTTCCCTCTAGTGGCCGCCCTCTGCACTACGTCATAGATGTAGTAGGACGTAGGACTGAAGTCCACACATGTCAGCACATGTGTACGTAGTGCACTCGTTATGAGTTACTAATTTAATTGGCCGGGATCCGACGGAATAAGCGCCGTCTTAAATCACGAAGTGATTTAAGCATATCATATATATTATTTTAATGTACCGAAGTACATATGATATTTCCATGCAGATATTCTGCGTCATCATATGATGAAAGAGTAATGGAACGGAGAAAAATTCTCTCCGGCGCCGGGATTTGAACCCGGGTTTTCAGCTCTACGTGCTGATGCTTTATCCACTAAGCCACACCGGATACCCACTCCGGCGTCGGACAGAATCGTCTCAGATTAAGTTCCAACTCTTGGGTTCCCTCTAGTGGCCGCCATCTGCACTACGTCATAGATGTAGTAGGACGTAGGACTGAAGTCCACACATGTGCTGAGGTGCACTCGTTATGAGTGACTAATTGGCCGGGATCCGACGGAATAAGCGCCGTCTTAAATCACGAAGTGATTTAAGCATATCATATATATTATTTTAATGTACCGAAGTACATATGATATTTCCATGCAGATATTCTGCGTCATCATATGATGAAAGAGTAATGGAACGGAGAAAAATTCTCTCCGGCGCCGGGATTTGAACCCGGGTTTTCAGCTCTACGTGCTGATGCTTTATCCACTAAGCCACACCAGATACCCACCCCGGCGTCGGACAGAATCGTCTCAGATTAAGTTCCAACTCTTGGGTTCCCTCTATGGCCGCCATCTGCACTACGTCATAGATGTAGTAGGACGTAGTAGGACGTAGGACTGAAGTCCACACATGTGCTGAGGTGCACTCGTTATGAGTGACTAGTTGGCCGGGATCAAGGTAAGGCAATGAACTGCATTTGCCACGCGTGCTTACCCCATTCCTGGACCATTCTCCTCAACTAAAGTCAGCTGGGACTGCCGAGATTACCAGTGCTTCAGTTCACAGTTTTCAGTTCAGTGACTCGTGCGTGGATTGTATGTTTGTATGTTTGTACGTGACCTTGACCCGTCAATCCGAAATGCGCTGAGTATAGATCAGACTATTTCCTTCTTATCAGTTTATGTGTAATAATTTTCATGTTGAGAGGTTAATAGTTTTCCGCATAACCACCAACTTGGAGGATCATGAGATTTTAATACAAGTATCAGAATAACGTTTTCAACAGTAAAAAAAATGGACAAGATTTTTAACAACCTCACGCAGAAAGTTATTCCAAATAAACGAAACATATTATATTCGCATAATGTTAAAGTAGAATAATACATTATGCAACGAGCCTATAATGATAGTAATTAAGACGCAAGTATGCTTGTTTATGAAACGAGCGCAAGCGAGTTTCATAATTTTCATACGAGAGTCTTAATTACTATTGTAGGCAAGTTTCATACGACTTTTTATGCTCGACCATATTTCTAACTTTAAATTATTCAGAAGTATACATTTCATTTGTATCTGACAGAAGATCGGAAGTGATCTTGTTCATAGCTTTTGAATTGTGAGATGTGCGCAGACGCGAAAGTATTGATTTTTTCCGAGGAACAGTAATGTCATTGACCTTGATGTAATGCAGAGAATGTATAACCTGGAAATTGATTTAGAATTGAAAAACGAGATGACAAATTGAATTAATTTGAATATTATTTACAATTAACGCTAATTATTATAGTAACAGAACATAGCCTTCTGCGACAGTATTGGATTTCTAGCCTCCGTGACGTTTCCTTCGTCTTTCGATTGCATACCCGAGAATAATCGAAAACCTGAACTTTAATGAATAGGCGTACTTTAATGACATGCATTAAAGGACTGCTACCAGGTGTATAATTACTACATTTCGGCATGGTCGAGCATAAAGTAATTACCAGTATATAACGGAAATTGGAATGCATACACACAGAGATAATGCAAATGGAACACTGCTAATAAAATAGAAGCGTATAAGTGAAATTGGAATGCACACAGAGAGAATACAAATAACAAGCTTCGTTCTGATCGCCCTGACTTTCTACCAGCGACCAGCTAGGCTACGGGCGACGAGCTTGGTAACCAGCCAGGCTTCGTCTTGTACAGTACGATTATTTAGTCCTGACAGTCACCGGAGATGTGCGCCTGGGTCAGGCGAGTCCATTTGGTTATGCCAAGGGGTGTTTGGGTTAGTCACTCGCTTGCCGTCGGAGCGATCGGATGTCAAGCGTGCGGTAGAGCGGTATGTTTCCAGTACAATTAAGCTCTTCTGCATTTCTTTACCGACCGCTCGCCCTTATCTCTACTCCGGAGCTCTCCCCACTACTCCTATTACTTCCCCCTTTCGCATCGCTGAGCTGTCAGGACTAAATAATCGGTCTGTACGTACCCTTCTCAGAGTCTGTACCTGGTAATGTTTATCTTGTCTCAATAGCAATAAAACCAAGTCCCTTCAAATGAGGATGGAGATTATAGGAGGGTTGTAAATTATCAGGATTCCTTTCAAAACCTTGTTATTGTACAGGCTGCCGGAACTTAGTTTCTTGTAAGACAAGCTCAGTGACGGAACTACACAGTAGGAAGAGAGATATTTTGTTATTTTATTTTGTAATAATAATGTAAGTATGTATTTATTCACACTGCAATGGGTATATACCCGGTGGCAGTGGTAACTAATTACACTCAATAATGACAATAATAAACTTATTAATTAAAAATACAATTAATAATAATACTAATAATTAATACTAATACTAATACTAATAATAATAATAATAATAATAATAATAATAATAATAATAATAATAATAATTACAACAACAACAAGGAATATACTAAATTAAATGAAACGATCACTTAAAATAACATTTGAAATATTCTAATTTGTATCTTAAAACTAAGATCGAACTAAAACGCACGAGTATATGTTCATATCTGCACAAGTACCTTTCAACATTACACTCATTTCGCTGTCAACTCACTCACTGCACTGGAACTACGACACATTTCACTGATTCTATCCTGATTTCACTAACACTTCAAAAACATTTCACTGTTCAAATACTTTGCACTGCCACTATAAACTATAAAGCTTCACTGACAGGAACACGTTTCACTTACACAGCACACTTCACTGACACGACATACTTCTTCACTGATACAACACACTTCACTGACACAACATAATTCTTCACTGATACAATACTTCAATAACAACATATCATTTACACCCTTTAACTACTGTGTATAATTACCGTCTATTAGTAAGGTCCTTAAGCCTATTTTTAAATGCATTTTTGGTTGTTGGTAAAGCCTTTAGTAAGTCTGCAGGTAAAGCATTCCAGTCCCTGATAGTACGATTGAGAAAAGAAATCTTTCCAGTGTCCGTCCTCTGCCTTCTTTCCCTCAGAATGCTACAGAATGTATCAACTAGTCCCTTCCGCCACTGGATGGATGGACGGCATCGCTCCACTCCTCCATCGCCATAACAATACAGACGAAGTAAGACATATCTCCTTTCTCTCTCTTTTCACAGTGAGACAAGATACATCACACAGTCTTTTTAGTATCCTACTTCGGACTCGTGTTACGAAATGCGCGTTAGATAGTGCTCATGCGGAAGGAATTTTCTTATGAAATTTTGACGAGTATATGGAACGGGTGCCCACTCAGCATCATGATGCATTTGGGGAGCTGCGATAGGTAGTGAAATCCGGTTTCCAAAACCAGATATAACGGCTGGGAGACCATCGTGCTGACCACACGATACCTGCGTTCTGGTTGGATGATCGTTCACCTCTGTTCAGGCATGTGGACGTAAGGCTAGCAGCCGACTGGTCGACCCTTGCTCTTAAAGGCTGTCGTGCGGCGGTTTTATTTATTTTTTCGTAGACATTGTGATGTGGGCTGTTTTAAAACTTCAAAATGTCAAAATAATCTCAAACATTTTTATCCGCGACTGTCATGTGCAAGATTGTTATAATTACTGAACACCATACAATTTTCCAAGGTAACTGATATTTTTATCGTGGCAAATACTATTCTAACACAATAGGCTGGTGATATGATAACGAAAATGAAGCGCCAGAAAATAATGTCACTTCTATACAGTCTTCGGCTTTGCACTGAGGTGAATTTAACATAGCACGACAGAATATTGAAATTACTTTTCAATACAACTCATCTAAAAGTGAGTCTCTCAATCCTATTTCCACTATAATTGAATGAATGTTAATGAGATGATGTAACTGGCTTCTTGTGTCAATGTATAATTATTTGGTTATGGTTCTAAAATGTCAATGGATATCTTTTTCTGCCGTCATTCTAACAGTCATTAAACAGAATATAGTTATCAGTTTAAATATTCGGTATTTTGTCACTTTTGAACTGGAAGCAAAAAAAGAGAATTTGTTTTTATTTCGTTAATTGTAATTCGGAATACGTACATAATGTGAGCGTGAAAGGTAACATGATGATATGGAAAAATATTTTTTTGGCGTTGGTGTGAGTGTACAAATTTGTTCTAATAGTTTTTTTCTATTAAATAAATATAGTAAAATTCAAGCGTAAAAAATAAGGTATGATCAATCGATGTGCACAGTCTTTGATACTGAAAGTGTAGTTAAAAATACCTAACATAGGCCTACTTCTTACAGTTAAATAAAAAAAAGTCCAATTAAAAGTAACAGATGCAGGCAAAAGAAATCTTGTGTGATACACTAGAAGAGAGACGTCAGGAAACGAACCGGTGTCTTCATTGAAGGTCTCCAGAAGGCAGCGTAATCAAGCAATTCAAATACACATAACAAATCGTTCAACAAGGACAAAGTTCCAAAGGAATTTACAGTTCGTGTGTATGTATGTATGTATGTATGTATGTATGTATGTATGTATGTATGTATGTATGTATGTATGTATGTATGTATGTATGTTTTTTTTTTCAATTTTATTGAGAATACATCTGCATGCCCCGTTACAGTAGTAACATTACATGCAACCATTACAAAATGTACAATTTGATATTTACAATAATTGGGATCATATAATAAATACATACGTTTGTGATGCTATTTATAGAATACAATTGTTTTTGGAATACTTATTATTTTATTGTTCTGGTCTTTTTTTTTTTTTGGGAGAGTTATTACGTGCTGAGTTATTTAGTGGTGGTGTGATGGTTTGTTCTAATTAGATGTTCATGGATTGAATATATTTACGAAATGCTCGTAGGTGCCTGGATGTCAATTGCTGATTAGTGACTGGCCAGATTCCTCCATTTTGTGATATCTCTTTTATGAGGATGGTTCTTTGATTTGTCATATTGGGACATTCGTAGATTAGGTGGTTCACCGTTTGTTGTCCTCTGTGGCATGTACAGGCTGGATCATCTTCGAGATGGAAGCGGTGTAAATATGAATTGGTTTTCCCGTGCCCTGTCACAATGGCTGTGAATTCCGGCGTTAGCGGGAGTTTTGTTTTTAATCTGTCCATGACGGAAGGGAAAAATGCTTTGCTCAGCACTCCTTTTGTGGTATTATTCCAACATTCTTGCCATTTCTGAAGTCCTAATCGTGATATTTCTGATTTGATTGTCGATTTTGGGATTTTCTTGTATATTACTTCACCTCCCGTGGATGCTGCTTTTGCCAGTCTGTCAGCGAGTTCGTTTCCATACAAGCCAGCATGGGCCTTGACCCAGCCAAAATGGATTGTCCAGTTTCTCTGTTGTAGTGCAGAAAGAGTATTATGAATGTGAGCTATTAGTGTGTTGTGCTTTGTGTTTCTCTTCAGCAAGGATATTGTGATGTTGCTGTCAGTGTAAACAGCTGCCACTCGCTCTTCATCCGGTATCTTCTCCATTCTCTGTAGTTCCTGTAGTGCTTTCCAGATCGCAACTTGCTCGGCCTGATTGTTAGAGCATCTTGCATGTAATCTGTACTTCAACTGGCAGATGAGTTCCTCTTTTTGGAATACTGCTGCAGCTGCTCCCACTTTGTCTTTATATGTATGTATGTATGTATGTATGTATGCATGCATGCATGCATGCATGTATGTATGTATGTATGTATGTATGTATGTATGTATGTATGTATGTATGCATGCATGCATGCATGCATGCATGTATGTATGTATGTATGTATGTATGTATGTATGTATGTATGTATGTACGTGTGTACGTACGTACGTATGTATGTATGTATGTATGCATGTATGTATGTATGTATGTAGGTGTGTACGTGTGTACGTACGTACGTATGTATGTATGTATGCATGCATGCATGTATGTATGTATGTATGTATGTATGTAGGTGTGTACGTGTGTACGTATGTATGTATGTATGTATGTATGTAGGTGTGTACGTGTGTACGTACGTATGTATGTATATATGTATGTATGTATGTATGTATGTATGTGTACGTGTGTACGTACGTATGTATGTATGTATGTATGTATGCATGTATGTATGTATGTAGGTGTGTACGTGTGTACGTACGTACGTATGTAGGTATGTATGTATGTATGTATGTATGTAGGTGTGTACGTGTGTACGTACGTATGCATGTACGTATGTGTAATTCATTCGCTATCGTAAGCAACATCGCACCTCGCGCAGACTCGAGCAGCAATACCTCCACTCAAGCAGAACAAACCCCTGATCTCCACTCATATCCCAATTACTGCACAGTGTAAGGGTTGTCCAAACCTTTAAACTTGTAGCTATTCGTTCGTTTTATCAACAGCCACTGGAAAAATTGATACATACTGTAACTTCCATTCTCATAATCTAATATCTCATATAAATGAAGTTCATAATGTGCAGTAGTGGCAAAAAAAAACCGGACCGACCCTTGTAGCTGATTTCAGAGCCTTGTTCACTCCAGAGCACGATAGACTGGTAACTAAAACTTTCGTGGTTCGAATCCTGCTTGGAAAGGAAACCTTTTTTTTGTTCCTTATTCAAATTTATTCCCAATACTTTTCGAATGCAGGGATATTTTACTACTTAATTAACTTAGTATTCCCAGAACATGAATTTTACCAGCGATTCAATTCAAATTCAAAATTCACTGTGCAGTGATGATGCTTTTCCCTCATAACTCATAAACTTGTCAACCTTTTCATGTTCTCTCTCTTTTATTTTATTGCTGAAACTCATGTTTACAATATCATGCTCTTTCAACAACATTCCTTAATAAGCAATATATTTTTTTTTCTGTTAGATATATGACCATTTTTTAAATGAATTTATTTTTTATCAGACAATCTACCAAAGGTAGAGAAGTGATCTTGCATCATATTGTAGATATGACATGAATAAATACACACAAAAAATTTCATCACAGAATGTTGGATAGTTTTTGAGTTATGTGGCAAACACTTCATCACTGCACAGTGAACTTTGAATTTTGAAAAAAATATTTAAATATTTTTTTTTTAATTGTAAAAATATGTTTATCATATAGCAGAAGGACAGTGTTTTACACATACTAATTTTCATTATTACACAAAATAGAGTAATGGAAGAAAAAAAGTTGAATATTTCCAAAATTTTACTCCTTTAACCTGTACATAACCCCTTAATTATATTCTTATGGAATGTGCTGGTCATTGCAATATGTTTTTCTTTGGTTAAACTACCGGTACTGTTTGAAAAAAGTAATCGTAGTGGTCAAACATAAATTTTCTGTGTAGGCCTACGATTAAATTTGTCGTAGAGGTCGATAGCTTCAATTAAGCTGAGAATTGGTTAGCTTTAATATAAACGAAACGCGCTAAACGGAACAGCTCTGCTATCAAGATACGCTCATACTTCAATATACAGGGACATCATTCTATTTTTACTTCAATTTTTATTGTACCTGAGTTTTTTAATGTACTTCACTCCCATCCCTTCTACAAATGAAGTTCAACCGTCCTCCACACAGATCCAAGGCCGCATACACAGTCATAGTAGCCTTACGGTCATAGTAAACAGTACGTTCCAAAAATATGTTCGCGTTTTCCCGTGACGAAAGACCTTTCAATATTACATCATTTTCGCACGGGTACTGTCGTCCATTTGCCTACCCCCCCACCTGCTTCTATTCGCCTTTCTGTAAACGCTAGTGGCTGGGCTGTCTTAGCTCTTTTCTGAGAACATTAATTTCTGTTAGGAATTTGACGTTTAGGTAATATTATAACCATACAACTGTTTAAAATAACTTAAATAAAAGGGCCTCGTTAAGTAATTAACTGTCACGTGATTTCCCTCCTTTCTACGACCCTGCGACATAACCACTTGGACGGACAGTAGATAGCATGTCTGAGTAATTTTATCTTTTCGGATCGGGCAGAAGTGAAGATTGAATTTACAGTACGTAATGTACTCTTTTACAGAGTAGGTACAGAATTATCTCAACATGAGTTACTGATACGAAGTACGAACCTGGTAATTGGAATTACGTACAATAGTCGATAGTGCGATAATATGCACATTAGAACTGAAGACTGTATCGAAATGAACAGCCACCATTTTAAAAAATGTGTTTAAATATCCATATTATGATTATTTTTCAATTTAACTTCATTCTCTATATTGTATGCTAATGTGTTGTAGACAATATAACATACACTGCATAACGAATACGTCCGCATGGAAAGCTCAGTTAGTGAGTAAAAACACTCATTGTTAATACTGTACTGTATTTTGATTAAACAAAAACCTAATGAAAATTATCAAACTCAAAAGCGTGTTATTTCCTAGTTTACGTAAATGGATGAACTACTTTTCTTCCCTCCTATACCTAGTAAAGAGATTTGTTTGTATATTATGCCAGTATCATCGAACTCCAGTCGTGGAAAGGGGTAGCAAACTGTTATCAACCGTTGATCCAAAGGTATAGCCAGGTTAATATTAGGAATATTAGTAAAAATAAAATGATGTACCTGTACTAATCAAAACTGAATGTACTAATTCTACAGTCTGGTGTTGAGCTATACTCCGTGCGTAGCTAATCTGATTTCAGTGGGTCGGTGACCAAACGCTGGGAACTAATCATCGCCATGACCATTAGGGATTGAACCCATATGCCTTAGGATACGCTTGCGAGTGGTGGGGTTCTTCAGTAATCTAATCAACAAAGTGTAAGGTCGCTACTTTATGGAGCACAGGAAAACAAATAAGTGGAACGGATACACATCCACACCCTGTGGAGGGAGGCATCCTCGCTTGCAGGAAATCAAACTGGACTTAACTTATATCTAGGGCCAGGAAGTTCATGCCCTAAAAACCTACTAAATATAATTATATGCAAGTATGTCTTTAAAAACATTAAAATATGCTAATAAATATGCACTATTAAAATCATATATTTCTCTATTATCACTGATAAATAAATACCTAATAATAATATGCTAAAAATGACTGCGATGGTGGCTGTAGGCACTGCAGTGAGTATGTAACTTTACCACATGTGCTTGGGAGTTGCCCACAGGGAGAAATACTTAGAATAAAACTTCACAACATCATACGTTCTATGATCGCAGATCGCAGATCGATCCAAAAATCTAGACATTCACGAGGAAGTTCATTGTATTGCTGATGGTGGAAGCAATCGTAGGGTAGATACCATAGCTATAAATAATTGATCCTACAATCAGATTTGAAATCTCAGCTACTCAACCATCTGAAATGAACGAAGAGAAAAAGAAAATCTACGAGCCCACGATTCAGTCCCTATAGGGGATATACAACATAGAAAAAATCACAGTTACCGGTCTCTTCTTCGGAGCGAGAGGCACCATCCCGAAAGCCTTTGTAAAGTGGAGGGAAAAATACAAGCTGACGAGAGATCTTCAAGATGCCATCGTCACCACCATAATAAAATTTTCTGTAGCGATATTTCGTCAGCATCTTTATGGTGTACATTCAATTTAAATTATATTTGGTTCTGTTTTCTTTCTTATGTCTTATTCAATTTTGTCGGAAACCTGTTTATATAATTTTTCATTTTAAATTTTATTGTGAGCTATTCTGTGTCGCAGAGCAAACCCAAAATACTGGGTCAGACCAATAAATTAATCCATAAATGAAATAACATTATAGGGCAAACTACATGAGATTAAACTTACAGTCCACACCTGTGGAGTAACGGTCAGCGCGTCTGGCTGCGAAACCCGGTGGCCCGGGTTCGAATCCCGGTCGGGGCAAGTTACCTGGTTGAGGTTTTTTCCGGGGTTTTCCCTCAACCCAATACGAGCAAATGCTGGGTAACTTTAGGTGCTGGACCCCGGACTCATTTCACCGGCATTATCACCTTCATTTCATTCAGACGCTAAATAACCTAGATGTTGATACAGCGTCGTAAAATAACCAATAAAATAAAAAATAAATTAAACTTACATTTTAAGGGTTCAGAACGATGTGGGCCAAACGCCATTTACTAAAATCGTAGAAAACAAGAGTTAAAATGAAGTTATTACCATAATTCAATGGAAACATACAGCAAGTAATATAAAGTATTCACATTTAAACTAAATGATATGCCAATCTTCATTCAACTATGGTATTCACTTAACTTTAACCCTTGCTTTCTCCGTTTTTAATAAATGGCGCTTAGCCCACTATGGCTCTGAATCCTTCATTTATTGTTGAGAGTGACACTACTGTGCCGTGAGATTCGCTAGGTGTGCCGCGAAACTTTCAATACTGTTCTGGTAAAAATAATTATAATAATTTCACTCAGTATCTTACTTACTTACTTACAAATGGCTTTTAAGGAACCCGAAGGTTCATTGCCGCCCTCACATAAGCCCGCCAGTGGTCCCTATCCTGTGCAAGATTAATCCAGTCTCTATCATCATACCCCACCTCCCTCAAATCCATTTTAATATTATCCTCCCATCTACGTCTCGGCCTCCCTAAAGGTCTTTTTTCCCTCCGGTCTCCCAACTAACACTCTATATGCATTTCTGGATTCACCCATACGTGCTACATGCCCTGCCCATCTCAAACGTCTGGATTTAATGTTCCTAAATTATGTCAGGTGAAGAATATAATGCGTGCAGGTCTGTGTTGTGTAACTTTCTCCATTCTCCTGTAACTTCATCCCGCTTAGCCCCAAATATTTTCCTAAGCACCTTATTCTCAAACACCCTTAACCTATGTTCCTCTCTCAGAGTGAGAGTCCAAGTTTCACAACCATACAGAAGAACCGGTAATATAACTGTTTTATAAATTCTAACTTTCAGATTTTTTGACAGCAGACTGGATGATAAGAGCTTCTCAACCGAATAATAGCAGGCATTTCCCATATTTATTCTGCGTTTAATTTCCTGTATTTGTTACTGTTGCTCCAAGATATTTGATTTTTTCCACCTCTTCGAAGGATAAATCTCCAATTTTTATATTTCCATTTCGTACAATATTCTGGTCACGAGACATAATCATATACTTTGTCTTTTCGGTATTTACTTCCAAACCGATCACTTTACTTGCTTCAAGGAAAATTTTCGTGTTTTCACTAATCGTTTATGTATTTTCTCCTAACATATTCACGTCATCCGCATAGACAAGAAGCTGATGTAACCCGTTCAATTCCAAACCCTGCCTGTTATCCTGAACTTACCTAATGGCATATTCTAGAGCGAAGTTAAAAAGTAAAGGTGATAGTGCTTTCACTCAATATCAGTTTTCAAAAATAGAATATGAGGCTTTTATTTTAAAAATCCAAACTATGCATTTTTATGCAACATAAAATCAACTTTAATGAGCTTAAACACGAAAGTATGCCACAATGATATGAATATCATGAAATATTATAAAAAGACGCTAAAATATGAAAATATATGTCATATAAAATTTGGTTTGATAAGCTTAAATGTTGATGATTTGAGAAGATAATTAATCAGCAATTAATTAGAGCCGATGGAAAAATATAGCCTACGCAAATGCATGAACGTCATGGCCCTACTTACAGCTGTCGCCCGAGCAAGAATGGATGATTGAAATAAGCAATAAATTGAGGACCATAGTATCAAAGTCAGGCAACTCCATTTTTTGTGATTTCGAAATATTGATTGCTTCTCATAGAATTTTGTGTGCTGAATGCGATTCTGGAACTGTTTAGGTTCAAAAACGGACAGAACAGAGCGAAAATAGCACTTAATCGTGCGCTTTAGAATCAAAATGTAGACAACTCCATTGTGGCTTGGTTTAAAATTGGGACAATTCTTTCAGTAGCCAATGAGAAGCCCACATTCGTATCACATTTTCCCATCACGCATCGCGAATCCAACATGGCTGATTGTTTATATAATCGGTTTGTGAATGAGTAAGTACTGTTTTACCAGTGGCGTAGCATGAAATTTTGACCAGGTGAAGCTAATTCAAGTTGTCTTTCACGCAATATGAGAAAACGTATTACAAAAATATACTCTTAAAATAAATAGTAGTCAATGTCAAGTCAGCAGTCGAAGATTGGTTGGAATCTCGTAACACCAATAAGACATGACCTCAAATGATACGTAGTAAAATATGATTTCACGGTTTACACATCAAATAGACACGTATAGTATAACACTAGCTCACTCCCTGTCATATTCAGAGAAATCACAATATTAACGGTCAATAGATACAGTATTAGTATCATTACGTAAGTATGCGTCTGTCTTTTGGTTGTGTCCTTCATTGACAGCAAGGGAGTCGGTCATTTTTTTTAGATCACACTTTTGTTCGTAAGTCAGTCTTGATAATAGAATTGTCCTAAAAAATTCAAGTAAATTGGTGTCAGGAACTGTTATTTCACTCATTATTTATTATATCAGCCACAATGCACACTAACACTTCAACTGAACACAACTGTCGAAGAGGGATAACTCGGAAACTACTGGGTGTTCATTTCAAAGTGTGTCATGACGTCACTGTTGTGAGTCAGCGATTTGAAGCGAGTTTCAGCTTTTATGTCAGAGAAGTTGCCTATTATTCAAGGCGTTCAATCTGAACTTGAGAACGTGTACGGTATAACTTGAATGTCGTAGCAACAGATGGCGGTCTGTAAAGTCTGTGTGCTACCATAACCTCTTTCGAACTGTGTTTTGCGCGGGCAAGTCGTACGCAGGGTATTTGTTATCATCGGTTGCGTACGGCAACATTCCACAACACAAATCAAATGCTCCGTGTCCATGTTGACCGTCGAAGTTAATGTTAACAAATACGTAAGTAATCGTCTTAACCCTCTCCCCATATCCCTACAGTAAGAAAAAAACTCACTTCAGTACGTGTTTTCAAACAGTTCACATTCTTGCCACTATTGGCGTTACCGTACGTATCGGTAAGTAATCTTCAGAATGAACGCCGTACTTGCTAGGCAACTTCTCTCGCATTTAGGTAATAAGTCTCTGCGGAAGTGTAGGAAGATTGAATTCTCTAGGCTCATCGAATAGCCACATGACGACATACAGCGAGCCATGACACATTTTGAACTGAACACCCAGTACTTATTTTCAATGTCAAAGCAAGCTTCTTGCGAGCCTTGCGACCAGGATAGTTTAGTTAGAAAGGGATGGAAAATCTGCGGGGTGGGTTACACAGAAGAATGAGTGTAAGAAACCAGTCTGCTTGGAAGCTAGTGTGTGCAGGCTTCTTGTTTACTGCTGCATCACAAATCATCCTGAGCTGCCGCATCAAAATATTTAACGCGTAAATATAAATTATATTAAAATTAATAAATAATTTTGTCAATAGACTGCAGGTTTATTATGAAATTATTATTAACTGGGGAAGCTAAGCTTTTTAGCTTACATTGACGCTACGCCACTGTGTTTTACGTAAGTTTGCTTTGAAACCGAGCTAGTAGTGACTTAGAATCAAAAATAGACAATTTCACTTTAAATATGGCTTCGTTTCGTTTCAAAAACAGACGATTCCATTTTAAATATGGCTTCATTTGGTTTCTATAACAGACAACTCCATGACTTAAGCCCGATTCAGACGATGCTAGTTTCCGTGATGGATTCCAAGGAAGCTGCGCTGATGGCTACCCTGCGTGCTCACTTGCTGGAAGTAATGCGCTCTGGTAGCTGCTTTGGTGGGTAGCTTGCCGGATTTCGAGGGTAGGTTCCTTGCTATTTTTCGTGATGGTTTGCAGGCTGGAACCAAAGATGATGATATAGTATCACCACTGAAACCATGTCGCCATGTTCGTTGTTTTCCAACTAAACCTGTTTTTTTTTTCTATATTCTCTAGTTTCTAAGAAACAACAATTAAATATCGGACTTTAGCTGTTTTGCACTTATGGCTTAATTACCTTATTACGACATTTACTATTGTTAATGTAGGACTTTAGTTGTTTTCCACTCACGGTTTAGTTTCTTTCTGACCATGAGTGTTGGCAACAGATGAAACAGCAGATGATTTTCCAATTTGAACTGTGGAAAGAGAGAACAACTACCATCACCGTAGCCAACACGGGAGCCAGCAAGCGAGCACGCAGGGCAGCCATCAGCGCAACCACCTTGGAATCCATCACAGAAACTAGCACCGTCTGAACCAGGGTTAAGTTTCGGAAATGGAAATTCCACAAACGTAAATTTCGACCTGAATATTAATTTATGCTCGACCATGCCGAAATGTAGTAATTATACACCTGGTAGTAGCCCTTTAATGCACCTCATTAAAGTGCACCTATTCATTATAATTCAGTTGTTCAGCCAATGAGAAATCACCATTGTACCATTATAAAACCGCAAGTATCGATTATTCTCGGATATGCAATCGAAAGACAATTAGCGAAAAGTCACGGAGGCTGGAAATCCAATACTGTCGCAGAAGGTTATGTTCTGTTACTATAATAATTAGCATTAATTGTAAATAATATTCAAATAAATTCAATTTGTCATCTCGTTTTTCAATTCTAAATCAATTTCCAGGTTATATCAAGACTAATGTTCATGTTATTCTCTAGATTATATCAAGGTCAATGACATTCGTGCCTCGGAAAAAAAATCAATGCTTTCGCGTCTGCGCACATCTCACAATTCAGGTCAGTTCCGCTCCTCAGTTACATAACCATAACATGAATACTTATGAATAATTTCAAGTTAGAAATATGATCGAGCATAAAAAGTCGTATGAAACTTGCCTATAATGGTAATTAAGATGCTCGTATGGAAATTATGAAACTCGCTTGCGCTCGTTTCATAAACAAACATACTCGCGTCTTAACTACTACTATTATAGGCTCGTTGCATAATGTACTATTAAACACATTTTGAGACTGAAAAAATATTTCTATGACCCATGAGAATGTTTTTAAAAAAATGTACGTATAGCGGTGACATTGATTTCCAAAGATCTAGTTTTTCGCCTCTCCTGTAATAAAAAATGCAAAAGTGGATTGTCCAGCTTTGATACCAAGCTCCTCAAATGGAAGATTAATGTCATCGCGAGATAAAATGAGTAAGGAAATTATAATGTAATGAGAATTTTCTGTCTCATCGACATTTGGAGTTTTCATTGAAGCATATAAATGTGTGAACTGAATGATTTAAACGAGTTATGCAGTTTGGCTACGTACCACATTCATTCGTAAATACTGGCAGTCCTCCAGGATTTGCAGCATGCCAATGTAGTCCATTCCCACGGAACAAAGGATCATGCATAAGCTGGTAGCGGATCCTTGCCGTTCCATGATATGTGCGACATACCTACACTGGTGAAAACGAGGATCCGTTATCTCAAAGTGAATAAAACTTCGTTCTAAATACAGGGACATCACTTTATTTTTACCAACATTTTTAACATTAACTTTGGCTATACTCGGAAACATTGTTGCCCCCTTCCATTACAGGGGTTTGATGTTACTAGTGCAATATGTAAACAAATCATTTTACTAGGTATAGGAGGAGAGAAAAGTAGTGTATCCATTTATGTTGTAGGGAAATACGATATTACGATTTTCAGTTTGATCATCACTTTTACGGAATTTATCAAAATACAGTAGAGTAGTAACATTTTTTTTTCAAAAACTCAACTTTTCAGGCGGCTATGTTCGTTATGTAATGTCTACTTTATTTAGCATATTAATTATTGATGTTGTCATACAATATAGAGAGTGCATTTAAATTGAGGGGGTCATAAGTATAGAGCTGTAAGTGCACTTAAGTTACTTTTGAGAAAATGGGGTTTAAATGTTTAAGCTTTCGTAAAATCGGTGAAATTTTTTATTTAAATTTTAATTTGTGATGCGATTAAAACATCCCTTTGCCACTAAAATACTTTAGCTTACACTGGATACACTTAACTCATGTTATTACAAATGTCACTAGAATTCCTTTGCTTCTAGCCACCTCAATTCAAAAAAAGCTAATCTGAATTTTTAAACAAGTTGCTGAAAATGGTTGCCGTTCATTACAATGCAGGCTTCAATTCAGTGCGCATATTATTAAAAACATTTTGAAGCATATTCTCTGAAATTGAATTTATTGTTTCTTGAATACAGTTTTTTAGTACGATATTATTAATATAGGTTCTTTCTTCTATAGAAAACGCAATCATATTTGTGAAACACACTATACACTGCAGTGTTTACTTCACTGCTTGAAGACTTCGAATGCAACAGCGGCCGTAAGTTTGTGTGTCTGACGGGAGCAAGGACATTAGTGAAGGGGTGAGGGTGAAGTACATTCAGAAATGCAGGTACAATAAAAATGCAAGTAAAAATAAAATGATGTCCCTGTATATTCCCTTACGACAACCAAAAGTTTTCTGATGGCTTTATAATGTCAACTTTGAATACTAAAAATAAATAATAATTATAACTTGGAGTGTTTTTGAAAATACGCATTTGAATACAAATGTGGGAAAATGTTGTTAAAAATAAATTATAGTTCCGTCGCTCTAATTTCCGGCAGCCAATCACGTTGCAGGTCGGCTACATTTAAACGTGTGCGTCTTGTGATTCGCTGATGAAGATGTTAAGCATTTCCTAAGGCTGGATAAATACTTAATATATAATCGCCCGCCATTTTGGCTCTTTCGTTGGCGTTCGCAGAAAGCACACGAGGACGTTATTTACCGCTTAATTATTCGCTGAATTACAGTGCGTTTGATTTATTATCATAGGAGCTACGACATGATAATGTTTAACGGTGTGGCAAATAGATCCCTCGTCCGGTAGCTCGGCAACGAAAGAACAAAAATGGCGAACGATACTACCTACCTAGACTTTATAGAGCCTTGACTTCTTAAGACGTAAGCAAAGAGGAGGAGTCACGCCGGGAATAACAGCGTCGCGACTATACACATTCTACGGACCCAATACTGTAAACAGAAGTGAAAAAATTGAAATGAAATCATGCTGACGCTCGCAAAAAGTTCTCTTTTTCATTCACTCTTTGACCCATCACCTTTCTTTCTTTGTATTTTGACGTTTTGTTTTCCGTTTCGTAATCAAAGCAGCTGATAAGCTGTTTTTTGCCTTCTGTCTGAACAGGCTCGCAACTCCTGTTGCAACTTTTGCAGCTCTCGGTTTGCGCAGCACGAAAAGTAACACACTGCACTCTGCATCCTGCTTTTGTGCAGGGATTTAGTTGGAAAATAAAAGCAACTGGTATTGATTGTAACCTACCTACTTGCTCATGTAACGCTTTGAGTATATCCTCACAAGTTAAATATTTAGGCATTATTATTGACCAACATTTAAAATGAGACAAGCATATCTCCTTCCTGTGTAACAGATTGCGTAAAACAATCCACAAATTTTCCATTCTACGCTATTATTTACCTGTTTATGTTCTGCGTACTATGTACTTAGCTCTGTTTCAATCAATAATTCAGTATGGTATCTTAGGTTGGGGAGGAATGGCAAAATCGACTCTCCGTCCTTTAAATCTGCTCCAAAAAAGAATTATCAAAATTTGTCTATGTAAACCTTTTGATTACCCAACAAAATTAATTTTTCAGGAATTTGGCGTATCGAATCTAGAACAAATTTATAAACAAACATTGCTGATTTACTTCCATAAAAACCACAATAAATTTAAATTTGATCCTCATGAATACCAGACGAGACAAAACTACAATTTCTTTCTAAATACTCCCAAATGCCACACAACTGCTGGATTAAAACACAGCAGAAATTTTGGACCCAAAATATATAATACATTAATTAGAGCTTACCCTGAGCTAAGTACACTTAACACACATAGATTTAAGAAACAAATCAGATTAATTATTTAATTGTTTAAGCAAATTGAGTTAAAAATTGATACTCTAATATTCATGTATCGTACTTTTGTATTTTCTGTTTGTATATAGACCCTGTTATTACATGCTGTATGTATTTTACCATTTATTAATGTGATTGTGCTCAATGAACTCTCTTAATTTTGTGATATATTTTGTATAACTGATCTGAACTGCGCCCGAGCACGAGCTTCTGCTTTTTCGGGCTGCAATGCCTAATGTAGCTCAAGTGTATAGTATTAAATAAATATTATTATTATTATTATTATTATTATTATTATTATTATTATTATTATTATTATTATTATTATTACCTAACCCTTCAATATTCTCCACATGGGTTTGTGAGAGTTAATTTATTTTCACAGCATTTCAGATCTTATGCTGACCGCGTACCAGAGCATGTATATCAGTGAATCATAGGCCTATTGAAGAACCGGTGGGTCCACTTATATCAATCAACATTATGTCTACAGTATGTTTCACGGAAAAAAAAAAGCACTTCTTCATTGGATTTCGTCCATTGCGCTGAAGGCTTCTTCACGCTTCGCTCTGATATTGCTAACGTGTTATCAGAAAACAAAAGAAGACCATCCATCCAGTTTATATTTCCAGCATTTCAAGTTCATTATGCTAGTTATCACGTTTCCGGAGTTCTGCCCACTTGGCCACGGCATAAACAGCAAAGAAAGTGAAAAGTCCCTTCTACACATAGGCCTAACTGTAGTGAACTCTTGCCATACTTACTTACTTACTTACTTACTTACTTACTTACTTACTTACTTACTTACTTACTGGCTTTTAAGGAACCCGGAGGTTCATTGCAGATCTCACATAAGCCCGCCATCGGTCCGTATCTTGAGCAAGATTAATCCATTCTCTATCATCATATCCCACCTCCCTCAAATCCATTTTAATATTATCTTCCCATCTACGTCTCGGCCTCCCTAAAGGTATTTTTCCCTCCGGCCTCCCAACTAACACTCTATATGCATTTCTGGATTCGCCCATACGTGCTACATGCCCTGCCCATCTCAAACGTCTGCATTTAATGTTCCTAATTATGTCAGGTGAAGAATGCAATGCGTGCAGTTCTGTGTTGTGTAACTTTCTCCATTCTCCTGTAACTTCATCCCTCTTAGCCCCAAATATTTTCCTAAGCATCTTATTCTCAAACATCCTTAATCCCTGTTCCTCTCTCAAAGTGAGAGTCCAAGTTTCACAACCATACAGAACAACCGGTAATATAACTGTTTTATAAATTCTAACTTTCAGATTTTTCGACAGCAGATTGGACAATAAAAGTTTCTCAACCGAATAATAGCAGGCATTTCCCATATTTATTCTGTGTTTAATTTCCTCCCGAGTATCATTTCTATTTGTTACTGTTGCTCCCAGATATGTGAACTTCTCCACCTCTTCAAAAGATAAATTTCCAATTTTTATATTTCCATTTCGTACAATATTCTCGTCACGAGACATAATCATATACTTAGTTCTTTTCGGGATTTACTTCCAAACCTATCTCTTTACTTGCTTCCAGTAAAATTCCCGTGTTTTCCCTAATCGTTTGTGGATTTTCTCCTAACATATTCACGTCATCCGCATAGACAAGCAGCTGATATAACCCGTTCAATTCCAAACCCTGTTTGTTATCCTGGAGTTTCCTAATGGCATTCTCTAGAGCAATTGCATTTGCTAAACACTGATTGTCTATTCTACGTCTCTTGTCTTCTGGATCTTCACGGCAGATAGCAGTGGTGTCAGAGAGATATTCAGGGCAGTTTGGGAATTGTGATGGAACTGCATCAAAATTTTTTAAAAGTTAAAAAGTAAAGGTGATAGTGCATCTCCTTGCTTTAGCCCACAGTGAATTGGAAACGCATCTGACAGAAACTGACCTATACGAACTCTGCTGTACGTTTCACTGAGAACTCTTGCCTAAACCATTAAAATTAATATTGAATATTGAAATGTTTTTGTAGCTTAAAGAAAATAATAAAGGCTCAAACCGTGACACTTCAGTAAAGCTGCCAACTTCTGGTACTCTCTCAACATATTTTACATTCTACAGGAACTGAGTGTCCCGCGCCGTGGCGTCGCGGTCTAAGGCATCCCGCCTAGGACTCGCGTTACGGAATGCGCGCTGGTTCGAGTCCTCATGGGGGAAGAAATTTTCTCATGAAATTTCGGCCAGTGTATGGGGATGCACTTGGGAAGCTACGATAGATAGCGAAATCTGGTTGCGAATACCAGCTATAACGGCTGGGGAGATCATCGTGATAACTACACGATACCTCCATTGTGGTTGGATGATCGTCCACCTCTGCTTCGGCATGTGGGCGTGAGGCCAGCAGCCGGCTGGTCGGTCTAGGCCCTTCACGGGCTGTAGCGCCAAGGATTATTATTACAGGTACTGAGTGACGCTGGATACCGGCTACAATGCTGCAGAACAGCGGTTAGAACCGGTTTATATTCGACCGGTCGGAGAACAAGCGGCGAGGTTGAACATCCGATTGCATATCCGATTTTCAAGCTGTTGCGCCTAATGTTTTGCAGGGTAGACAGAACACCAGGCGCACTTCACTATACAAGAACTCTGATGATATTTTCTGACTACACAAATGGAGTAACAATTGAAGGAAGTTTACTTTTCCTAATTAAAAAAAGTGTTAGCTTGAATTGATTGGACACTTTGGTACATTTACCTTCTTAACTATAGTCCCGTCGCTCTTATTTCCGGCAGCTAATCACGTTGCAGGTTGGCTACATTTAAACGTGCGCGTCTTGTTATTCGCTGATGATGACGTTATGCATTTCCTAAGGCTCGATAAATTCTTAATATAATTGCCCGCCAATTTGGCTCTTTCGTTGGCGTTCGCAGAAAGCATACGAGAACGTTATTTGCCTCTCAATAATTTGCTGAATTACAGTGCGTTTGATTTATTATCATAGGAGTTACGACATGATAATGTTTAAAGATGTGACAAATAGATTCCTCGTCTGGTAGCCCAGCAACGAAAGAACAAAAATGGCGAACGATGCTACCTACCTAGACTTTATAGAGCCTTCACTTCCTAAGACGTAAGCAAAGAGGAGGAGTCACGCCGGAAATAACAGCGTCGCAACTATAATATATAAATCAACTAATGGACACCGGTAACAATAAAGGAAATAAGCTTAATGCATAGATGAAATCTGATGTGTAAACAAATACAAGAATAAAATAAATTACAATTACTTACAAAATAGAAGAGCAAATAAGTACAAACTTACTATTGTAACGTTCATACTTTAAACTCGAAATGCATAGGTTACCCGTAAAAGAGTAGTTAATATAGCCTATGCCTTTTAATTATTCTAGGTGGATGTATTATTATTTCATTAATAAATCATTTTTAAGGAGATAAAAAGTTATTAACAAAAATAAAAACACTCTCAAGCTATAATGATTGTAGTTTCGTGATCTGTTACTTCTGACGATACCTAACTGCAATACCTGAATGAATGAATGGGGAGAGAGGAGGAAATATCAATTGAAAGGTACACGATATATGCGTCCTTGCAACAATTCCTAAAACTTCTGGATCGCTCAATGTCGTCTGTCTTTCATGATCCAGAACTCTTCACCCAAGAAAGACTCTGACATTCGTTAAAGCGAACATTGGATCACTCCGCGAAACGGAAGAGCTTTGTATACTGTCTATAGCGCCAGGCGTTCTGTAGCAATATATAATTTCTATTTTTCGTAACCGGGTGTGCACGACTCTAGTACCGGCCCAGCTAAACGGTGCTTATGTGTAAACACAGCGCGCAACTTTTGCAACTGAAGTTGAAAAAATTAGTAACATATGATTTATTTTCAGTGGCTCGAGTGCATATTATTCAACAGGATGAACAGGAAGTGATTTTAAGGGCTATGAAATCTTTAGTGTTTCCTGCGTGAGGGAAATAAATAGATTTACAGAACGAATTTCCTAATTGATAATTTTATACAACTTTTTCTTCAAAATTCTACAGCCGTGGCTATTATCCTTCTTCCTATCTCTATGTACATCTTTTCAAGAATTCTTGAATCCTTAAATTTCTGGAAACCATTAGGCCTTAGTAATTCATGTAGGCTAGTTAGTCCAGATGATCTCTGATCTTCCGCTCTTGCTCCTCCCTGGCTACCCCATAAAACTGAACGTAAACAGCCTGTAACCTTCCTCTGTTTTTTAAATCTAAATTAATAGTAATTTCTTCATCAGTATTTCGACTATTAATTAACAAGCACTTCCAGGTATTTAGGCCTAACTTGATTGTTTTTTCTTAATATTACGTAATATTCAGTTGTGTTACAATTGAAGGGCTCAGAGCCAAAGGCGACTAACCCACAATTACAAAATGAGTACCGTAAATAAGGGTTGAAATTAAGAGGATCCTGACAAAAAAAATGATAGGTTTCACAAGTTATTTTAATTGGTCTACATTGAATAAATACAAAAATATAGCATGAATCTATAACAACAATGTATAGTTTTGAAAAAAGGCTTAATAATGAACAATTCAAAATTGTGGGTTGGTCGCCTTTGGCTCTGAACCCTTCAATTAGTAGTTAATCCCTATGTATTATACGCGACATTTAGTTTTCTTACTATGTATTCCAGATCAAGTGAATCCTATGCCCCTACAATCTGACTATCTGACTACCTGAGTAATTTAAAATATTAAATAGGAACTATCGATTAGCATACCCTTGCCCCTACATTTTTGTTTCCAGTTTCTGAGTACTCTTTCTCAATATCGATTTAAAAATTGAGAGATAAGATATAATCTTATCTCAAACCACTGGTGAAGTGGTGATGATAATTTTATGAGAGATTGAGGTTCTAGCTGATATGTATATCTACAGTATTATCAGGCAGTACATCTCACTTGGCGATATGTGTCGGAGGAAAAACAATTTTATTTTAGAAAACATTGTAGTGGTATTCAGATAAATCAAATATAATATAAGAATATTTACTAAATGAGTTTCAGTCAAATATTGATAAGTCATTTTGACGGAAACTCATTCAGTAAATATTCTTATATTATAACAATTTTATTGTTTATATGCATCTGACGTCCGAATTGTGCAATATGCTACTAGTCAGCGATGTAGGCAATGGAGTGGGAAATGAACTAGCCACTCTACCCTATTATATCCTGCCTTAGTTGTCTCATGAGTGATGTCTTATTGGTGTCACGAGATTCCAACCTGTCTTCTGACTGTTGACTAAACAACAATCTGCCATATACTATTTCTATTTTTTTTTTATTTTAGTAGGTTATTTTACGACGCTTTATCAACATCTTAAGTTATTTGGCGTCTGAATAAGATGAAGGTGATAATGTCGGTGAAATGAGTCCGGGGTCCAACACTGAAAGTTACCCAGCATTTGCTCATATTGCGATGAGGAAAACCCCGGAAAAGCCCTCAACCAGGTAACTTTCCCCGACCGGGAATCGAACCCGGGCCATCTGGTTTCGCTGCCAGACGCGCTAACCGCTACTCCACAGGTGTGGCCTACTATTTCTAGGAGCATAATCACATTATCATATGTATTTTCTAAATCTATTATGACGATATGATTTTCTTGACCAACTTTATATTTTTTGTCTAGTAATTGTTTATAACACATAATTATATTATCAAAGTGTAATCAATTTTCTCTAAAGTCATACTGGTTTAATTTTATGTCTTGTTCATAAATTGAATTTGTACTTAAAGAAACTTATGGCGATTTGTTAATAAGGAATAGAGAATGGTCAGTGGCGGCTCGTGATAAAATATTATGTGTGTTCACAATTTTGTGTTCCAAAATCGAAGAGAATTTGAAATCGTACGTTTTTAGCCTAATATGAAATGTCATGATTCCAATGTTTCACTGTCGAAAAAACCGTATATAAATTCAAAACAACATATAATAATAATAATAATAATAATAATAATAATAATAATAATAATAATAATAATAATAATGAAACCTAGTCTTTTTATTTCCAATTTTTCCTGGAAAGCGAGTTTACCCAGTTCTTTCTCTTCAAAATTACTTTAACAGAGTTCATTGTTTACGTCTGTTAAAAATTAATACATAAAACAATTCAAAAAAGCGTGTGTTCAGTAATATACTGTATTTTGATTCACAACACACTGATACATTATAACCTATACCAGTACTGTAATCCCATTCGCATAGATTGATTACTATAAATACATGCCAGTAAATATTATTCTTAAATAATATACACCACCATACAGATATTTAAATTCATATCACCATCACATTCAGCCAGCACGTCTTTGAAAGCCAAACTATGCTATTATGCTAACACTGAAGTATAGTAATTCACAAACTACACTCTCGTAGCAGCACTGTACACACATCCACATAAAGTAAACGTTCCGACAGTGAGATGCTGACACCTGTAGGCTAAAATACAGACTTATTAAATTTCCTCCTCGAGATATAGCACGTGAACGATAGGCATCGATGCACCTGACATCTGTAGGATAGATTCACTGTTCACTTAATGCTTTGTGCTCTTGACGAGTCATAAGCGGCCAGCGAAAGACAATTTTCTCCCGCTCATGCGTGAAATTTCTGTAACCTTCTTGAAAAGAGCACGGCTTGTACGTGAACGGATGTTGCCAAGTTTACATAAGAAGTTTATGCAAGATGCGGGAAGTTTAAAATACTCGATTCTGATATTATACATCCCCACTACGCCAATACGGTATTAAATAATAAAACTAGTCGTGCATTAATGGAAACAAGGTGTTCACGTGCCCTTGTGCTCTTAGTGACACACCGCCACTGAGAATGGTCGTAGCTGAAACAGTTTATCAGGTGAAATCCGTGAGTCGGATTGTAATAATAATAATAATAATAATAATAATAATAATAATAATAATAATAATAATAATAATAATAATAATAGATGAACCTCTGATTGAGATTCTAGCTGATATGCACATCTATTATCAAGCAGTACATCTCACTTGACGATATGTATCGGAGGAAGAACAATTGTTTTTATGCATCTCAAGTCTGATTAGTGTAACATGTAGCTAGTCGGCGATATATGCAATGGAGGGGGAAAGGAACTGGCCACCCTACCCCATTATCTCCTGACCTAGTTGCCTCATAAGTGGTGCTGTTTGGTATCACTTGTGAGGTTCAGACCTGTCTCCGGACAGTTGACTAAACAACAACAACAATAATGGATGGAATAGAAATTCAATAATCAATGGTTTTGAACTTTCCCTTCGAAAACTAAATCGCCATGATTTTATTCAAAATCGTGTCGTTTGCACATCTAAAATTATTCAAGGTGGAAAGTTTTGAAATGAACACACGGTATACAGAATAAAAGAACGCCCACTTTTCGAGTGCCAACGAAGTATCAAAATTATAGTGGCGACGCTGTTATCCCCGGCGTGACTTCTCCTCTTGTTTACGTCTTAGGAACTCAAGGCTCTATAAAGTCTAGGTAGCTAGTATCGTTCGCCATTTTTGTTCTTTCATTGCTGAGCTACCAGACGAGGGATCTATTTGCCACACCGTTAAACATTATCATGTCGTAACTCCTATGATAATAAGTCAAACACACTGTAATTCAGCAAATAATTAAACGGCAAATAACGTCCTCGTGTGCTTTCTGCGAACGCCAACGAAAGAGCCAAAATGGCGGGCGATTATATTAAGTATTTATCGAGCCTTAGCAAATGCATGACTTCTTCTTCATCGAATTACAAGACGCACACGTTTAAATGTAGTCGATCTGCAACGTGATTGGCTGCCTGAAATTAGAGCGACGGGACTATAGTATCTGTTTTATTCTCTGTTTGGCATGTTGCATCAAACTCTGTGCGTCCTCGTTTTACTGATGGAGATTTGTGTATTATTATTATTATTATTATTATTATTATTATTATTATTATTATTATTATTGTTGTTGTTGTTATTTTCCATTGGCCCTGTTTCATTAATGTCAAGTTTCTTAGAGAAAAGTGACAAAATGATTTTCACAAAGCGTTTCATAAACACACACGTGCTTGCAAGAACTGAATATGGGAATCGACATTGCTTTACTGATATGAGTGTCAGGAAATTAGGGAGGCAATTAGTAGAAACAGTCGTAAAAGTTTCGCTGAATATAGAACACCGGAAGTGTAGTAGATAATCTCCCACCCACTTATTGGACGTTGTTCTTACTTCCTGTGAGTGCTGCTTGCACCGCCTCAAACATAGTCTTTCGGTTTGTGTGTAATGTAGGATGCGCGAGAAGGCTCGATGCATGCAAGTTCAAAACTGCATTTTGGGAGCAAGTAATAATTTCGTATTGATTCTGAATATCATAAAGACACTTATCACTAGAGACTCCAAGCAGTAGCGGCTCGCCGTCAAAAAAATAGGTGAAGTGCTGTTCGCATACACAAATGCATGAACAGTTTTACCAATATAATGAGTAGGCCTGCTATTCGTAAACTACGTACAATTTTAATAGTTCTAGAAAACATGCACACAGGAAAACTAATTTATTTCAGAACTCGCTCAATTTCTTGCATACCAAGTCAATCCTCTATCTTTTAAAACAGCAAACTTGTCGATGATGTCTTCATAAAATGTCTGATTTAACTGAAGGGTCCACACTTGTGGAGTAACGGCTAGCGCGTCTGGCTGCGAAACCAGGTGGCCCGGGTTCAATTCCCGGTCGGGGAAAGTTACCTGGTTGAGGTTTTTCCGGGGTTTTCCCTCAACCCAATATGAGCAAATGCTGGGTAACTTTCGGTGCTGGACCCCGGACTCATTTCACCGGCATTGTCATCTTCATCTCATTCAGACGCTAAATAACCTAAGATGTTGATAAAGCGTCGTAAAATAACCTACTAAAATAAAAAAAAATTAACTGAGGGTGGACAGTATATTCTATGCAAAGCTATGAGGCTAATGATGAAAGTCTCTCCTGTGATGTAACATTCCGAATGAAATTTTCAATCTCTTCAAACAGAAAAGCTTCTTTCATCGGAAGAATTTTTAAAGTTATTTTATACAACTTCTCTATTTTCTTAGCACTTCTTAAAACAAAGAACAAATGGAATTGTAGATCGTCAAGAATTTAAAACATATTTTTTATCCTCATATTTAAGTCTACAACACGACATTTTTAATAAATTACAATTGTGTCATTTTCGGGATACATATTTCGCACTCTTTTATCAAAGTTTCTATGTACTGGTACCTAAGTACTCGTATTTGTATAACACTATAGTGATTAAACATACAATATACACTTAGATGTAGGATTAATACACTATATACACTTATCATTAGTACACTCTAAATACATTAAATAATAAGTTTATATATACGTACACAGTATTAAACTACATGTGTACATTTACGCGTGCATTAAACTTTCAAATACAAGAGCTGGAACAAAACTGGCAAGCTCATGAGAAGAAATAATACACGCCGAAGAAAAGAACTTTTAAACTTTGCTAATGTATGTGTGGTGTATTCCTGATAAAATAACATAGAACCAGCTAAATTACCACTGCAGGGGTGGCTGCTAAGACACAGGGAATGAGAATAATATTCTCGAGTCAGGTAGTATATACTGTAAAATTTCACAGCCCTTAAATAATAGCCCCCGGCCTTGGAGACCAGCTTCAACCCTTTTCTATTATTAGTACCGTTAGATCTACAAACTGGTTACTCCTCCTACAAGTCTCACAATTCTTCGTAACTGAAAAACTCGGAAACGCACTTCACTCATACAATCTTTCTTTAGTGCGTGACGTCACGTTACCATGGAAATCAAGTGCTGTATGAGAATGGGAACCCAAATAATTTCACCTCTACAGTATTGTAAGTTCTAATAGACACCGCTCGGCGCTCGTAACAGTTGACATTATTCTGTTCAGCGGACGGTTACAGGTACTATTTATACAGCTAAACACTACTGATAACGACTGAAAATAATACTTTTTTTTAGTTTAGAAATACGGTACCGGTAATAACTAGAATTAATTATTAATACGAGATAAAATTGTGTTTTACACATAAATAGGTGAAGTAGCACTTCACGTACTTCACCTGAATAACCGCCCCTGACTCCAAGCAACCCACAACAGTGTAGGTATGTATGAAGTAGGCCTATACCTTGACGTCATCCAATGCTAGAGCCCGATCGCAAACTCGTGGCACCTGCGCGAAAGACGAATTGGCATCCACTTACATGGACAAGTCCAAGAGTCTTGCTGGGGAGTGTTTGAACAGTGCGCTCTATGAGTAAGCAGTCGTCCGGATACACAGAACCCCCCACTCCGAAGCCCCAGAAAGAAGCTCGCGCATGTTGGTGCCACGAGTTTGTGATCGGGCTCTACTTACTTTTAGTTCAAGTCTGCTGTTCAGAAAACAAAGCTAGGCGGTTGAAAAGAGTGTCCTAATAGAAGAATTTGGTAGCGAGCACGTCATTAGGAAAGAAGAAAATGTATTTTATGCTCGACCATGCCGAAATGTAGTAATTATACACCTGGTAGCAGTCCTTTAATGCATGTCATTAAAGTACACCTACTCATTAAAGTACAGGTTTTCGATTATTCTCGGATATGCAATCGGAAGACGAGGGAAACGTCACAGAGGCTGGAAATCCAATACTGTCACAGAAGGTTATGTTCTGTTACTATAATAATTAGCGTTAATTGTAAATAATATTCAAATACATTCAATTTGTCATTTCGTTTTTCAATTCTAAATCAATTTCCAGGTTATACATTCTCTGCATTACATTAAGGTCAATGACATTACTGTTCCTCGGAAAAAATCAATACTTTCTCGTCTGCGCACATCTCACAATTTCGAGCTATGAACAAGGTCACTTCCGATCTTCTGTCAGATACAAATAAAATGAATATTTCTGAATAATTTCAAGTTAGAAATATGGTCGAGCATAAAAAGTCGTATGAAACTTGCCTATAATGGTAATTAAGACGCTCGTATGAAAATTATGAAACTCGCTTGCGCTCGTTTCACAAACAAACATACTTGCGTCTTAATTACTATCATTATAGGCTCGTTGCATAATGTACTATTATCAGAAAGAAGGAAAAATTGTTCATTTGAGACACTTAAAATGCTTACAGTCAATGATTAGGCCTATAATGTGTAGAGACTCTTAAAATATGCACTCATAATATGTTTTATTTTAAGTTTGTGCTGAAATTTAAAATTTTTCATTTGTTAATTCCAAACTTTAATTAGATCTAAAGCAGGCCCTATCTAGATGCGTTTTGATTATTGTAAAAATAAATGGTAGACAACTTTAGGGCGCCAGGTAGCCTGCCCACTAAAAATTATAAGTGATGCCTGAATTGTTTATTGAATTCAAATTTTTTTAAGACTTCGATTTCTTTTATGTCACTAGCAGAAGTGGTGTAAGTCAAAATTGGGTAATGAGGTTTAAAGTAAAAATTCTGTAAAATACAGCGCAAAGTAGCAATTAATATGTCCTTTGTGCTATCCACTGATTATTAATAGTTTAAATAAATTGAATATTAATTGCTATTTTGCGCTGTATTTTACAGAATGTTTACTTCAACCCTCATTAGTTCATTATCCATTTTTGACGTACACCACTTTTGCTCTGAACGGCTCACATAATGTTAACAAATGCGGTTGTAGGAAGAAATTCGAATGTGCTTTTTAGTTACATTTGTTACGCATCTCAAGATATTGTTCTACATAGCTTGCATTGCAAAGATATTTAATATTGTTTAATATATTTTAGTAAATATATCTTTAACTTAGCTAGAGTGGTTTTCTCATTGCATGTCTAGACGAAATGTAGTGGCTCCTGAAAAGAAAGGGGCTGACTCCTGATCTTTTTTCTAGTTTCGTCTATTTCTAGTAAGAATTATATTTTACTGCATATAAGCTGCCTTTAAATATACCTATACTTCTTTATTGTTATTAAATCCAAGTGGTATTCCTGTTGTTCACCGACTTACACACACAGGTACACTATTAAACAGATGTGGACACACAGTAGCGATGCTTGAGGGAAGACTGCTTGGTTCACTGAAGCGTGAAATGTTGACTTGCAACTTGTTCTCCGTACGAAGCTAATATGATCGGTGTACACCCAACTTGTATTCAACGCAGGACTCTACTTACCACACACTACATTCACTAAAAAATTGCAAGATGTTGAGCAAATAGTTAACCACAACGATTACAACTACCCTACGGTGTTTATCGTTGAGGTGGTACATAACTAATGTCATTTTCAAAATAACGTTGTTGTTGTTGTTTAGTCAACTGTCCGAAGACAGGTCTGAACCTCACAAGTGATACCAAGAAGCCACCACTTATGAGGCAACTAGGCCAGGAGATAATGGACTTATTTCACCGGCATTTCATTTAATAAAGCGTCGTAAAATAACCTACTAAAATAAAAATAAATAAATAAAATGTATGTATGTTATTTCATCATAAGAATCATACAAGAAAGAAAAAGAAATTAATACTATAATTAATTCTAAAGGTAATACACATTAGCAAAATAATAAATAAATAAAAATTATATATATATATATATATATTAACTTTCCGAAAAATATTGCAAAGAAAGAAAACTAATGTATTTTATGGTGGGATTCGTATGAAGCGCAATAATCAACAATTCAAAGAAAGAAAACTTATTTTCGAAAAAAATAATTTAGAAAAAAAGTTAATTTTAATATCCGTACAGATAAATTCCTCTCTCTTAATTGCTCATTTACTATCTCATTCTCATGTTTAATTTACTCTTAAGTCACAAACAAAACGTAATCTTATAAGAACTGTATGTTATTAAAATTATATTAGAGTCTAAACAAATATCTTTTTAAATTCCGTGCGTAATGTATCACTCCAACACGTGACGACATACTGCTGCGCGATCTATGGGAAGACGAAGTTGCATCTCTCATGTCAAGGACTCCTAGGCATTTAATTATACACTGCCGATCTGGCTGATCTGTAGAGGATCGACGGGACCGAGAGAAGTACGGAAGAGCAGGACTGTTCTGGTCAGATACAGTCGGTAGCAGTGTTAGCCACGTATTGGTGGGTGTGTAGTGTTTGAGTGTTATTTCAAGTGTTTTGTTAAAAGTAAGTGTCTTGTAGACTTTTACGAGAACAGTTAAATCAATTTTTGTATGTAAAGTTGAATATTGTCAAATGTTTCTTTCATAGACGCCAAGTTGAGTGTACAGGAAGGACCTGTCAAACTCTTCATAGATAATAGATTAATGTGACAGTGACAAGATTTAATTAGATTTATTTGACGTAACGATATAGGCCTATTCCTTTTGACAATAGTATAGATGGAATGCCGGCTACACTTCTAATAATCGGCACAGTAATACGAGGGTGCTTTAATATTTTATTTGCAATTTAAGATTAACTTAATTCATTCAAATGCCATATAATTCCTATTGGAGCTACAGTCCAAACTCATCAATTCCAAAAGTCCAATCTAGACCTATTATATTTTTTTTTTAAACAATGCACCAATGCTAAACTTCCTTTCAGATCAAGCTACAATCTCGGTTGTAGGCCTAATAATCAGCTATTTAACTTGGAAGAAAAATCGTCATAAAACCAGGCCATCAAAATGTTAACATTAGACTACTGTTTAATTCATTCTTAAACCATTCATTTATTATAATAGCAGCATTAATCACATTATCACTTTACACGCCTGATATTAACATTTGAACCTTATTAACCTGCAAACTTATCCCAGATAAGACTAAAACATTTCGAAAATTGGTTCTAGGCCTTTCTTCTTCTTCAGTCGAGCAGTTTTACATGATTGTAAGGACCCCAACGAGTAGGGCATAAGGGGGAACAAGAGAATTTCATTAGGAAGTGACCCTCATGCCTCAACTTTTTAGTCTGGAACTACAGCTGGGCTAGAATGACAAAAAATTCCTGTATTCTTACATATTGCAGGTGTTCATTTTTATGTCCAGCACAGTCGCAGTAATCATGATACTATACAATAGCATTAGCAGCATCCACATTCAAAGAAAATACACTTAAACATACGCTGCTAGCATCTAGGTCTGTTATTGTCTAGGTTACTTGAAACATGGCATCGTTAGTGTGTTTTATTTAGGAAACCGTATTGATTACTGCATAAAATATTATGTTGTAGTTAACTCAGTTGACTAGTCTATGTTTACAGTGATGTATTTTTCCGAAATTTTAGCGAGGTTTGATATAAGTGAAATGGGTTCTATAATTATTCATGTTATTTTATCTCATTTATAAATTGGAATGACTATTGTATTCTTTAAATTATTTGGATAGATACTTTGAGATAAACATGATTAAAAATTAAGATAAAGGGAAATAAAATATACAAGACAATAACAGCAGACTGTATCTAAGAGTCATTACTATGTAATATCAAAAGACGCTTCTAAAGGAAACTATGTTCTTAAATTCATCAATGACTTAATCTGCATTTTCCTCTTTTAGATAAACATTATCTTAATTATCTTATAGCTGGTCTGGACTCTGCCTCTTACCTCAATTCTGTAAGCAGGAAACATTGCATACCGGTATTTCACTGGCAAAAACATATTGCCACATCACCTTTCTAATTCTTTGCAAATCAAACGATATCATTCATAAGGATTTACCAACTTTGTCTTCCTATCAGTTTTACTACTTCTTAATAGGAAAATGTTGGAAATAGGTTAAATGCAGAGTAATTTTGTTATATCCTCGAAAGAGGGTATTTTATCCTTTTGTTAATTACAATTTGCAGCGTAACATCTGACTATCTGATAAGCTATGCCAAAAAAATGGAATTAATTCGAACAAAGTTTCTATTGAGATGACAAATATAAATACCGTACGTAGCTTACTTACCGGTATCAATATATAACAAATTTTCAGACATTCATAGCTAAAGTCTTGACAGGAGGTTTTCGTCACAATATACTTAGACTTTTATGTTTACACTATATAAAATCCCTAGAAGCAGGTTTAAATTCTTTAACACAATATACTGCTACATTTTGAAATTGTGCAACACAGTGGTACAGTAGTCATTTGTAATTATTATTATTATTATTATTATTATTATTATTATTATTATTATTATTATTATTATTGAAATGGAAATATAAAAATTGGAGATTTATCCTTCGAAGACGTGGAAAAATTCAAATACCTTGGAGCAACAGTAACAAATATAAATGACACTCGGGAGGAAATTAAACGCAGAATAAATATGGGAAATGCGTGTTATTATTCGGTTGAGAAGCTCTTATCATCCAGTCTGCTGTCCAAAAATCTGAAAGTTAGAATTTATAAAACAGTTATATTATCGGTTCTTCTGTATGGTTGTGAAACTTGGACTCTCACTCTGAGAGAGGAACATAGGTTAAGGGTGTTTGAGAATAAGGTGCTTAGGAAAATATTTGGGGCTAAGCGGGATGAATCTACAGGAGAATGGAGAAAGTTACACGATACAGAACTGCACGCATTGTATTCTTCACCTGACATAATTAGGAACTTAAAATCCAGACGTTTGAGATGGGCAGGGCATGTAGCACGTATGGGCGAATCCAGAAATGCATATAGAGTGTTAGTTGGGAGACCGGAGGGAAGAAGACCTTTAGGGAGGCCGAGACGTAGATGGGAGGATAATATTACAATGGATTTGAGGGAGGTGGGGTGTGATGATAGAGACTGGATTAATCTTGCACAGGATAGGGACCGATGGCGGGCTTATGTGAGGGCGGCAGTGAACCTTCGGGTTCCTTAAAAGTCATTTGTAAGTAAGTATTATTATTATTATTATTATTATTATTATTATTATTATTATTATTATTATTATTATTATTATTATTATTATGATAACTTCAAAATGTACAATTCTAGATCATTTTCAATACTGGTAGTTCTGTTTAAGAAATTGCTTCGAAATTCCACAATTTAATAATTATGCCTAATAGTGTACCATGTGCTTTCTGATGGTACACATTATTACAAATGGGCAAATTTTTGTTACTTGAATAGGCTATCAATTACTGGTATTCAGTTTGTACACTGTGGCAAAACATTTAATTAAATTGAGAAGCTCGTTTCCAAAGTACAGACTCCAGAAACTATAATTTTACAGGAAACAAAAAAATTATTTTGAGACTGTAAATTCTTTCAGACCTGAATTTAAGTTGGATTAACATGTTAAGGTCGTTGATTGGGTTGTTTCTACGAAGTATTTCTGTTATTGATTGTGCTGTTCAGATTTTATTGCATATATTTAAAAATGGAAGTTGTATTTTTGGTATGAAAGTGATGGATATTAGGATTTGGCTGAGTGAAAATAGTAATTAATGTTATGAATTATGTAGACAAACATTATTATTAACTAAATTATATTTAGGGCCTAAAATATTCCCAATTACATCTGTATACCTGTTGTAACATCATCAACTATGTCATTATCACTTACATCATTGTTCCTTTCAAGTGATCTTTCTTTTACAAGTTCACTATAGTAAGTCAACTGATATAATGTAACTTATATCCCATTTCTCTTATAAGGTGGTTTACTGAACATCCTTTTTCTTAGATTTATGAATATAATTTTGACATGGAACTTGTTTACATAGGTCTAAAATAATCTCAAACTTCTTCTTCCTTTTAGAAATTGCTTATGTTCACAAGCTTCTGTATAAAAATATGTAATACACAGTTATCCTTTAAACCACTCTTATTTTCAATATTTTCTTTTTCAAGATGTTACAGAAACTTGCGTTATTTCCTGCCAATTTATCCACTGAAAATTAACAGTTAAGACATGAAATTTCCCAGCCTAAATTTACCAGAATATTGATAGATAGAGGTTTATATTATGTTTTATACAGAAGAAATTGTCCCACAAAGAGTTTTAAACCAGTCAGATTAGCGGGCCAATGACATTTGAAGTTGCTTGTGTCCCTCTTCCTACTACCTGTAACTTCTAAATGCCATGGACTACTAATCTGGCTGGATTAAAACTCTTGATGGGATGATTGTTTCTGTATAGAAACATACCAGCCACCAGTGTAGCTCAGTCAGCTAAGGCGCTTGCATGTCTATCTGGAGTTGTGCTCAGGCATGGGTTTGATTCCCGCTTGGCTGATTACCTTGGCTGGCTTTTTTTCGAGGTTTTCTTTAACCATAAGACAAATTTCAGGTAAACTATGGCGAATCCTCTGCCTCATCTTACCAAATATCATCTCGCTATCACCAATTCCATCAACACTAAATAGCCTTGTTGTTGATACAGCCTCGTTAAATAACTAAACAAAAAAATATATCATACTATAATAATAATCCATGGTGCTACAGCCCGTGAAGGGCCTAGACCGACCAGGTGGCTGCTGACCTCACACCCACATGCCGAAGCAGAGGTGGACGATCATCCAACCAGAATGGAGGTGTCGTGTGGTTAGCACGATGATCTCCCCAGCCGTTATAGCTGGCATTCACAACCAGATTTCGCTACCTATCGTAGTTCCACTATCAGGATGCTAGGTGGACACCGGTCCCATACACTGGCCGAAATTTCATGAGAAAATTTCTTCCCCCACGAGGACTCGAACCAGCGCGCATTCCATAACTCGAGTCCTAGGCAAGATGCCTTAGACCACGATGCCACGGCACGGGATTCATATCATACTATAGGTTATGGTTTTCTGAAATTTTTACCCTTAGTTTAACGGTTTCTCATAAACCGTGTAAAACAGAAACATGAATTGCATATAGATTGCTATTTAGTAATTATTGACGTTAAATCTAGTCTTTTTTCTTCTTTTATATCTTCTCTTAGTAGATGACAGGATTGTGATATGATATATTTTGTTTGCAGCAATAAGATGGTGATCAAGAAGATTTGTTGCATTGGGGCCGGTTATGTTGGCGGCCCTACGTGCAGTGTGATGGCTCTCAAATGCCCTGACATCACTGTTACTGTGGTTGACAAGAGCAAAGAACGCATTGCACAATGGAATTCTGATAAGCTTCCAATTTATGAGGTGAGAAGGAGCATAATAAATATTTAGCTTCTATGACATTGAACATATTGATTTTTATTCATTTTGAAATGGTATTAAATATATGATTATGTCTCGTGACCAGAATATTGTACGAAATGGAAATATAAAAATTGGAAATTTATCTTTTGAAGAGGTGGAGAAGTTCAAATATCTTGGAGCAACAGTAACAAATATAAATGATACTCGGGAGGAAATTAAACACAGAATAAATATGGGAAATGCGTGTTATTATTCGGTTGAGAAGCTTTTATCATCCAGTCTGCTGTCAAAAAATCTGAAAGTTAGAAATTATAAAACAGTTATATTACCGATTGTTCTTTATGGTTGTGAAACTTGGACTCTCACTTTGAGAGAGGAACATAGGTTAAGGGTGTTTGAGAATAAGGTGCATAGGAAAATATTTGGGGCTAAGAGGGATGAAGTTACAGGAGAATGGAGAAAGTTACACAATGCAGAACTGCACTCATTGTGTTCTTCACCTGATATAATTAGGAACATTAAATCCAGACGTTTGAGATGGGCAGGGCATGTAGCACGTATGGGCGAATCCAGAAATGCATATAGAGTGTTAGTTGGGAGGCCAGAGGGAAAAAGACCTTTAGGAAGGCCGAGACGTAGATGGGAAGATAATATTAAAATGGATTTGAGGGAGATGGGATATGATGATAGAGACTGGATTAATCTTGCACATGATAGGGACCAATGGTGGGCTTATGTGAGGGCGGAAATGAACCTCCGGGTTCCTTAAAAGCCAGTAAGTAAGTAATAAGTTTGTTAAATTTTTAGGTTCCACAGAAATAAAAATACCAATTTGTTCGTAAAGAAATGGGATTTTATTAAAACAAAACAAAAAAAATTAAAAATGACCACCTAGTTAAGTTTAAACACTCCTCTAACCAGCTATCTTATTGACTGAACAGCTGTTGTCATAGTTACCAGGAAGGAAAGTCATATAGTTGCCACCATTGTCCCGCTCTCTTATATTAGTTGGGATCAGCTTACTTAATACTCTAAGGGTGAAACATAACCATTTTTCCACTATTGCTAAATAGTGGATTATAGTGATTTTCTAGGTCTCAGGTTGAATTTTCTTTTACCAACTTCGTTTCGAATTTGGGGTACTGACAAATATTACAACTGGCAGTTATTTTATAACTGTTATGTTGGCAACAATGATTTCCGTTTACAGTAAAGCAAACTGATGAAAATGCAAGTAAGTAAATACATTTTTAGGTTAGGTCTCGTGAATCATAAACTCTTTAGTCAAAGGAATAAATTTCATGTTGCCAGACAAAATAAATTGTAATACTAGATCATACAAATCCTAATTACCAACGTAATATGCGAGAAGTCCAGAAAGAAAATATACTATTTCATAAATAAATTATTGAACCATTTAGGAAAAACCTCGCAACATGAAGATGAGATGTGGTAAATAAGCAAGACATTATTATTATTAACACTATATTATTATTATTATTATTATTATTATTATTATTATTATTATTATTATTATTATTATTATTTCTGTACGTAGCATTGTGATTTTACCCTCTTTGGTGATATCTGGTATTAGTTGCAACACTGAAGAGACGGCCAAATTGGCCTTTTAGGAACTACTCTTACGTGATCCTCACTATAGACAAATAGTGTTACACAATATGAAAAAAAAAACTTTATAAAAAGAACCATGACTATCTCTGCATTCAATATAATTAAATGGATAATAATTTACACATTCAAATCCAAGTTGTGTGCATTAGTTTTGAATTGGCAACATTACATTAAGATTTGGCGCGGAACTTCAACTTGTGTTTCCGTGCAAGTCTGCGCTTGATGGTTCCCTGAAAACGTCTCCAACAACCCTGCCATCTAGCAAAATTTCTGCATTACTGTGCTCTAGCGGGCGGAATGTTAACTACTGAGTCAAATTGAATTCGGCTCAAAATCTGCCATAAGAAACGCATATAAACTAGAATCAGTAGCCTTTTGTACAGTGTTATATGGAGGAAGATAGTGCCACACTGAACTGGCTCCAATGTTCGGAGAAACGCTGCAAGAGTGCGTCCCGATCTGTGCGTGCGCTCGTTCAGATGAAATACGAATAAAATGTATAGACATAAATGATTACAACTCCTTTTCAGGATATTATTTTTCGTTTCTTTTATTGGTGGTGCCATGGCACACTGGCACTGCCCCAAAAGCTGCCCCTGCTAAAATTACTCTTTCAGTATTAAGGTTGCCACATATGTTCGTAAATATGATCATATTACCCCATCCCTGGAAGCAATAGGTTGGCTTAAACTAGATAAGAAAAGAAATTTACATTCACTTCTCTTTCTCTTCGAAATCTTGAACTCTTCTATTCCTTCGTACCTGTCGTCTCGCTTCACTTACCTTTCTTCCCACCACAATCTGAACACACGCTCTCGCCATGAAACAATACTAACAATACCATCCCATCGCACCTCCTCATACTCATCCTCTTTCACAATAGCCCTGCCAAGACTCTGGAATTCGTTACCTGCTAGCATCAGGGACTGTCGAAATAAAATTCAATTCAAACGCAAACTTACTAGGCACTTGGTCAGTAATTGAGACTCGTTCAGACATGGTTTCTTGTAAATAGTTCTTTTAATCTACCACAAAATATCTCAATATCCGGTAATTTCATCACTATAGAATTTTGTTATTGTAGGTTTAATTTGTAATTTAGTAAATACAAAAATATTCTTTGTTCTTAACTTCTATGATAAAATGTCTAGCTTTCATTAATCAGGTATTCTTGTCGTACTTTAATTTTTATTGTAATTGTAATTGTAAATTTAATATTAATTGTAATCTTATTGTTCATATTATAGTTGTAATCCCCTGGTAGAGGGGCAGAGAAGGCCTGACGGCCTTATCTCTACCAGGTTAAATAAATAAATCTATTCTAATCTAATCTATGTTCATTTCGATGAACACAGAATCTTTTATTTTATGTTAAGCTCATATTTTAATAACACATCATAAAATGTTTCACTCGTTTAATAAAGTAAAAGTACAATTTAATATACAAGTCTAATTACCTCTTGTTAGTTGTGTGTCACACTTCAGGCTGGAAGAACTCAGGTTCAGTCATGAGTGGAATCAGAATTAGTACTGAGGTCGAGAAAGCATGGGGCTCTACCTTCTCCACTTCTACATAAGTACCTCAGTGTCCTGTACAGTGTCTTTTAACTTTACTTCATACTTGAGATAAAGTCATGAATGTAAAATATGATAATGACGGCCAATTGTGATTTTCAGTTGAAGCTAATTTCTCTACTACAGTAGAATCCCTCTTATCCGGCACCAAAGGGACCAGGCTAGTTCCGGATACGAGATTTTTCTGGATAATTGAATAAGTACCGATATATACAAAAAAGTTTGTATTTCAGGGTGCCAAATGTTGAAACTGCAGCCATGTGAAGCTTATTTCTCTATCACTTGCTCATAACTGAATAAACAGAAAAACTGTGTGGATTTTTCTTATTAAAACACATCACACAACACAAATAATGCACTAATTTTAGGTTAGAATATTCACTGAAAATGAAAGTTCGTGCGAACTTCCTAATGTGGCAACATTGATGGCCGGAACATAACTAAATAAATATAGAAACTGTGTGGATTTTCCTTATTAAAACACATCATACAACACAAATAATACACTAATTTTAGGTTAGAATATTCACTGAAAATTAAAGTTCGTGCGAACTTCCTAATGTGGCAACATTGATGGCCGGAACATAACTAAATAAATATAGAAACTGTGTGGATTTTTCTTATTAAAACACATCATACAACACAAATAATACACTAATTTTAGGTTAGAATATTCACTGAAAATTAAAGTTCGTGCAAACTTCCTAATGTGGCAACATTGATGGCCGGAACATAACTAAATAAATATAGAAACTGTGTGGATTTTCCTTATTAAAACACATCACACAACACAAATAATACACTAATTTTAGGTTAGAATATTCACTGAAAATTAAAGTTTGTGCGAACTTCCTAATGTGGCAAAACTGACGGCTCAGCCTGTGGCAGATTTAAATTTTTTTTTTGATCCAGCCAGAAGTGCCATTGTTCTGGTATTGTCAGTTATTTGGTGCCAGTTACGAGAGATTTTACTGTAGTATGCTGACAGTTGCTTGTAAGCGAAAGTTGTGTTAGAGCAATAGGAGGAAGTCTGTTGGCAAAATCAGAGGAGAATACAATAAGGACAGTACAAAGACCCACATTCATTCATATCTGGGTGGCTGTATGTAAATAACTTTGATAGTGATATTGCATGTCAAGTGCAGGTATTTTGTTGCTAGATTTTTATTACAGTTGATATACAGTAGAACTTGGTTATAGCGACCTCGCTTTGTGCGACACCTCGCCTATAACGTCAAATATTCTGTGGTTCCAACAAATTCCCCATAAGACATATGCTTTCCTACCTTGCTTAATACGACAAACGCATATGCGTCTACCTCGCATATAACGTCATTTTCAACTTCAGTTTGGAATAAGATTTTCTAAGAACCAAAGTATTTTAAGAAATATTTTGTTGAAATCTGACCCTGACAAATTCTTTACAGTCTCCTTCTGTCACAGACCTCTGGAATGCAGGCGGATTCCCCACCCTATTGTAACCTGCCCGAATTCATGCGGTATTAGATCAGTTTCAATAGGAAGTTTTCACTAAGTGCACGCATTTTAACGCAGTATGGTCACTAAAAGAAGTGAGTGATGCTTTAGAAGTCATTAGAATTATGAACATGTTCTATGAAGCTATGGAAGGGAGCAGTGAAATTGCAACTGAAATTATAAACATAGAACGTAATTTAGCCCTAGAAAGTGTGTATTGGGCAAGTAGAAGACAACAGAGTAAAATGACTGATTACTTCACTTCTAAGTAAAGTAGTTTGGTGAGTACTACACAAACTGTTTTAATACAGAATACTGTATTTATAATTGTAGGCCTACGTGTATTTTATTATTTTCATTGTAGGCTTAAACGTCAATACATAAATCTAAAAGAAGTCTAATTAAGTTTGTTATTTTTCATTTTCCACCAAACTAGATTGATAATGTGAATCTCGGTTACTACGACACTCGTTTATAACAACATAATTCTTAAGGTCGCTTGGATGTCGTTATAACCAAGTTCTACTGTATTATGAATCTTTTTGACTACATGAGACATTTATTTTTCAGCCTGGTCTTGATGAGGTGGTTAGAGAATGTCGTGGCCGAAACCTCTTCTTTTCTACTGACATTGAGACTGCCATAAAGGAAGCAGACCTCATATTCATATCTGTTAACACACCCACAAAAACATTCGGAAATGGAAAGGTAAATCCGAAACAAAGTAATCTTCAGTTTTTATTAACGTATTAATGTATTCTGAATTATGGTACCATAGGATTTTTAAGTGTGATCTCATTCTTTTTCAGAAATAAGTAGTGTAAATTAATTTAGTCTTAAATGGATTACCATGATTTGGTAAATGATAATAAAATGTTGTTTGTTATAATATTAGGATACTGTTACGTTAGAAGATCATTTAATGAAGCTAATAGAACACAGTTTGACAGTAGGACTTGAGACTTTTGCGGCATTGGATATAAAATAACTCTTCTCGGGTTCTCCTGTGAAGTGTTATTCCATATTTTAACAGCTTTGTGAGAAATTTTTACCTGAAATGATTATTTTAAATTTTGTTTCTGGCTGCGAAAGGGTATCTGTCGGATACAGGGGGGAGAGCCATTAATCCTTCCCATTTAAGGATTTAAGGAACCACCCTGGACAAATACCTAATGTCCCACCCCTTCCTTCCCGTGGTGCAGCTGTTAGTAAGCATAATTTTACAAGCTGAACTAAAGGGAGGGGCTACTCATCAATTAGCACTGGTCAGCTTGATGAGTTAATGACTGAATTTGGTATAATTTTCCTCTATTCAATACCTAATTCCCTCTTGACCCTTTCCTATCCAGTCCTCTGACTGAACTCTTACTTTCTTCGATCCCGACGACATTATAGCATTCGAGGCCTAGGGGTTCATTTCACTTTCCTTCCTCCTCTTTCTACTTTTCTGTTCCTAGTGCTGACCTGCTATGGCACTAAAATCGTCCTCCAGTGGCTTAAGGAGGGAAAGCTGGTGATCAACAAGATCTCCCAGTTAGGGCCAATGGACCCGTTGACCAACAGCAGATGTGGTCCTCCAGTCATTCTGGGGGTTGTGTGTGGATGAAGTAGCCACCAAAACGTTAAAATATGGTGTTCACTTAAATCGGCTACAACTTGCCATTTTCCCCAAAATCTGTGCTTCAGTGGCTGACCATGATAATATCTTTGAAAAATATTGGAATGCAAGAGGTCAAATGACTTTATTGTCAAACGCCTGGAATTAGAAAACAACAACAACAACAAATTTTGTTTCTCTTTTTTGTTTAATCAAATATTGAATAATGTTACCGTCAACCAGTCTGGAGTCGAACAGGGGTGATGAAGTTGGACACTATGCATACATTATGAAAAGATGATTTTACGTCATAACAGTTGTTGTTAGCAATTATAATAAAAAATCATTAAATAGTATGAGTGTTATATGATTTACAAACGATTGAATTTGTAAACAGTTGCTGTTGGAATTGATAGAAAATGTTAAAACAATACCCGCCCCGGAACAATTTTTCCCTTGAAATTATTCAAATCTGCTTTACAGGGAGCGTTACCTGAAAGACTAGATTTGCATAATATATACGTCACTGTGTACGTTAACAGAAAACCACAATTTCAAGTCACACAGAGATTATGTGCACTCGATGTGGGTCTCTCGCATTATGTCAGCCCACGCGAGTTGTGTGGATATAAAGGGAAAAGTTGAGACGGTGTCAGGTGGAGTTCCCGGGTAGTTCAGTTGGTAGAGCGCTGGTACGTTCATCCAGAGGTCCCCGGATCGATACCCGGCCCTGGAACAATTTTTCCCTTGAAATTATTCAAATCTGCTTTACAGGGAGCGTTACCTGAAAGACTAGATTTGCATAATATATACGTCACTGTGTACGTTAACAGAAAACCACAATTTCAAGTCACACAGAGATTATGTGCACTCGATGTGGGTCTCTCGCATTATGTCAGCCCACGCGAGTTGTGTGGATATAAAGGGAAAAGTTGAGACGGTGTCGGGTGGAGTTCCCGGGTAGTTCAGTTGGTAGAGCGCTGGTACGTTCATCCAGAGGTCCCCGGATCGATACCCGGCCCTGGAACAATTTTTCCCTTGAAATTATTCAAATCTGCTTTACAGGGAGCTTTACCTGAAAGACTAGATTTGCATAATATATACGTCACTGTGTACGTTAACAGAAAACCACAATTTCAAGTTACACAGAGATTGTGTGCACTAGATGTGGGTCTCTGGCGTTTCGTCAGCCCACGCGAGTTGTGTGGATATAAAGGGAAAAGTTGAGATGGTGTCGGGTGGAGTTCCCGGGTAGCTCAGTTGGTAGAGCGCTGGTACGTTGAACCAGAGGTCCCAGGATCGATACCCGGCCCCGGAATAATTTTTCCCTTGAAATTATTCAAAAAAATGTTTGTCTAACTTTTGTAAAAATAATCTCTCATAATAAGTAACTGTATTGAAAAATATATTAAAATGTTTAGAATTTTATCGTGAACATGGAGAAATAGTTACAAATGTAAATTATGCAACCGTATTTGAAATAATTAGATTTTTTTAAATACTTGTGGAGTAGGACGCACAGTTGAGATACTCCATTTGGAGTCGAACACATTGCTTCAGCTATTAGAAGTTGGTAGTTATAGGGCATTGTTACCATTACTGTAAGAGCAGCATATCTTCTGCGTACTGTGAGCTCTTGAGCAAGAAACAAAACATGCTCCTATTCAATGGAAACGAAATTAACTTACTTGACTAGTACAGTAATACTACTGCAGTAGGATGATTACGTGCTCTAACATACCATCGTCTGTTTAAGTGCCCTCTTGATACAAACACAAACAAAGGTATGCTTTGTAATACGTAGTGACAAACAGCTGCATTCTGTTCCCTCATTTGTTTCTTGCCGAAGAGCTCACAGTGCAAGATATACTACTGTTACAATGATGATAAATATTTGCTCATTTCTCAGAAGATATTTGTTTTAGAACCCATGTTTGTAGGATTTTTAGTTCTTGTTTTGATACATACTACCTCCTCTCTAAATATGTTGTTGTTTTCTAATGCCAGGCGTTTGACAATAAAGTCATTTAACCTCTTGTGCTCCAATATTTTTCAAAGATATTATCATGACCAGCCACTGAAGCACAGATTTTGAGGTGTTCCGAATCCATTTCTTGGTTTGAGTTGCACAATGGGCAGTTAGGGGACTGATATATTCCAATTCTATGCAGGTGTTTGGCCAAACAATCATGGCCTGTTGCCAATATAAATGCAGCTACAGACGATTTTTGTGGTAAATCGGGAATTAACTGTGGATTATGGTGCAGAGAGTTCCATTTTTTTCCCTTGAGATTGTGTTATCAAATTTTGTTTGTTGAAGTCTAAGTATGTAGATTTAATAAATCTTTTCACAGAGTAATACGTAGATTTAGTAACAGGTCTGTAAGTAGCAGTGCTGTCCTTCTTTGCTAAAGCATCCGCATTCTCGTTTCCCAGGATTCCACAATGGGATGGTATCCATTGGAATACAATTTTTGTAGTGATTGGTATTAATTGAGAGAGCATTTTAGTTATTTCTGCTGTTTGAGATGAAGGTGTGTGTTTAGAGACTATTGATAGAATAGCTGCTTTGGAGTCTGACAATATAACTGCATTCTTAAATTTATTGATGTGGCATAGAAGATTCCTGATACTTTTGCTTATTGCAATGATTTCTCCATCAAAACTTGTTGTTCCATATCCAAGAGATCTATAAAGTGAGAAGAGACAGCACGTAACACCTGCACCGGCACCTTGTTCTCTGGAGATCAAGGATCCGTCAGTGTATAAATGAAGCCAGTTTTGTGGAGGGTACCTAATATTAATTGTCTCTAAAGACAATTGTTTCATTATTTCAGTGTTTACTTCTGATTTCAGTATTTCTTCTGTTAAATTTAGATTATATTCTATATTTAATAGAGTTAAAGGGTTTGGTTTAATTTGAAAGTTTTCTTTTAAATTCGGGATATTGATTTTCTGTTTTAATTCTTGAACAATGGATATGAAACTTTTCTGAGTTTTCAATGTACAGAGAGGACTGTATGAATGCCAATTGTTTCCTGGTAATCTGATAAGTTTTTCATATTGAATCAGTGCTTTTTCTTCTATTGTCATTTTGATGCTGTTAATATTAGTGAGGAATCTCATAGAATCTATTGCAGTTGTTTTGATTCCACCAGTATAAATTGTTATAAAGAGTGTGATTTCATGACTATCATTCGCTTTCAATGACTACTGAGGACTGGCCATATAAACAAAAGGGAAGATCAGTGCATCCCAATCAAAGTGATGCATAATATGATTGAAGGGAAAAGACGGGGGAATTACCCATCAAACGCAGGATTGATTTGGTGAAAAAGGATGTTGCAACTTCTGCAGCAAATGATGGAATTTGAGGCAGTTGATAATGGAGCCTAAGGCTCAATTTCGAGCTGTCATGCTATAAAAAGAAGAAATATTGAATTTTATATTTGGCTAACTTTGTGTGTTAACTTTTTGTTTAGGGAAGAGCTGCAGATTTGAAGTATGTAGATGGTGCTGCTCGGATGATAGCAGAGGTGGCAACTGGAGACAAGATTGTGGTAGAAAAGAGCACAGTACCAGTACGTGCTGCAGAGAGCATACTCAACATCCTACGTGCGAACAATAAACCTGGTGTCAGTTATCAGGTATTAAAACAAGTATTTTTTAAACATTTTGAAATTGAGATTAAATTGTGTATCTTGCTGCCCACATTCAGTATATTTCTCCTTCTTCGTCTCTCTTCTTTGTAAGAAGGAAATGCATGTTAGTATTTCTTGCATCAAGCATCAATATGTAACTGTTATTTTGCTATAAGATTCGACACACTTAATTCATTCATGAACATCAGCATTGACTGACAATATGAGATCTGCATAAATTAATAAATTGATCTACACTCTCCATTTACATATAAATGGTGATTTCCATATTTTGAAATTTAAAATTCTACAGTTTTAATGCACAAATTATTTACTTTTTTTTTTTTTTACCATTGGCACCAGGTTGTCATTTGACATTTCTGGTCTTTCCTGGCAATGGCTAATTTGTAACCCACTTCTGAGGTTGGGGTGCCTGGAAGGTGGAGTTACACTGCCCCGATGATTTTATGATAGGATGATTATGAAGTGCCAGGAGAGGTCTTAAACTTAAGTCTAACCTAATTTCCAGACCATGGAAGAACACAGGAACATTCCCCTTTTAAGGAAAAATTTCCGTGTTCTAACCAGGAATCGAATCTGGGACCTCATGAACTGTAGTCAGAAGCTCTGACCACTAGCCCATGAGGCTGATCCAAATTTATCATTTTGTAACATGTAAATTTCACATTTAGCAATGCGAACTACCATCTTTATCATCATCATCATCTTCTTCTACTTCTTCTTCTTCTTCTTCTTCTTCTTCTTCTTCTTCTTCTTCTTCTTCTTCTTCTTCTTCTTCTTCGAAGTACTTAGCCTTCTGTCCTGTTACGATTACAGGAGATAATTTTTTTTTCATCTCTCCTTTGGATTACCTAATGATCTTCTGTCTAGTAAACATAATCCTTAAAAATTAATAAATTATAACCTAGATATGTAAGGGTGTTCACTGTCTTCAACAGTTTATTATTTAAACATATTTTGCTTTGAACTGGATATTTTCCACGAAAACAAACACAGATCCATTTTCACTTATGCTCTTTACAGATTCTGTCAAACCCTGAATTCTTGGCAGAAGGAACAGCGATAGATGATCTCTTAAAAGCAGACAGAGTATTGATTGGTGGGGAAGACACTCCAGAAGGCCAGGCCGCCATAGAAAAACTTTGTTGGGTATATGAACATTGGATCTCCCGCAGCAATATAATCACTACAAATACTTGGTCCTCTGAATTATCCAAACTGGTAAGTATATTTTAATATTGATACGATAACAATGAATATTCTTAAAATATATTTAATTCTTCTTATTCTGCTAGTAGCTCCTAGAAATTGTATTATCGTTACTGTATTAAATTGGATTAAACTCCTACTGTAGAAGAGGGTAAAGTCGATCAAAATTTTACAATTTTTTAATGATATTGAGGTTATGCAGTGGAGTGAAGTTCCTCAGAAAATAGCATTTTGTCATCATATCCTTCACTTATGAAGACACGTTACAAGAATTGAATTACAATCTATAAAAATCTGTTTTTTTTTATTTGACTTGTGATCGAAGTTACCTGCTTAAATAGGGTAAAGTCGATCACCATTGAATTTTTAGTTTAAGATCGATTTTAAAATATTGCGGAGTAAAGTCGATCACTGTTTATGTTTTTAAAAAACAATTAAGTGTATTACATATATTTTATTTGTTGTAAGGGGTGTAAAACAATAATAATCTTCAATATATGCCTATAGCATTATATAGTGTATCTTTTGTTACTGTGATCGTACTATTCGATACTATTAGGCCTATAGGTCTCCACTGTACAATCGTGACTATGATTGCCAACTTATAAAACATAAAAACACATTTTAATACTTCACATACCAACAAACAAAGATTTAAGAATTAAAAATTTACATTGAAATACCACCCTTCAATTATAATCTAAAATGCAATTCAACATTGCTTAGGTTTATATCAGATGTTATTTGAAATCTTCCCCTCCTCATGTCACTTTAGAAACTACGTTGTTCCCATAGTCAGGTACAGGGGGGTGTACAAAATATGTTCCTTTGGCAGTGCTTCTCTTACGCAAGAAATTCACCATAATTTCGTCTTCCTCTTTCCCCACTATCTCATCAATATAAGCTATACTATGACACTTTTCTGTTTATAAGTGTTAGTTGGAGGTATTTCGGTGAACAATTTATTCTTCCTGCTGGTCCTATCTGTTTCGAGTAGGTCGATGGCATGATCGACTTAACCCTACAAAGGTACAAGTTTTCTTAAAATAATAAGTTTCAATACTAACATTTACGAACTGCAAAACTATTATTTCAGGATACAATCTCAACGAAAAGTACTTACGTATACTTCCTGTCTCCTTTCACTTCTGACTATAATTTAGAGTTTGTAAGACTTTGTTTTTATGTAAGAGAAAAAGTTGAAAATAACAATTTTCACTTCAACGGTAATTACACAGTGTTCCCATTGTTGGCATGCGTAGGCTTTTTGTTGTCCCTCTCGCTTACATTTACAATGTAAGGCAATGAAGTCAGCATAACAAAATTTTAACAAGTAACTGAGAAAATAAATAATTTTCAATAAAAATCGCAAATGATCGATTTTACACCCACTGATTGACTTTACCCACTTCTACATTACTCTTTTCACTTTATGGGAACTGCTATGAAGTGTAGGATATCAAAATATACCATTAAACTATAAGGCATAAATGCATAACAAAATGAAGGATGGGAAGAGGAACAAACGAAAACATACTGCTGTATGTTACTCACTCACTACATCTGTTATGGTTTCGTTCCCACTTTTGCAAACTTATAACAAGCAATACTCATTTTTAAAAGGTCTATTAGATTCAGTGTATTTGGAAATGGTCCTGTCAGTTTACAAAGGCTCTCTAGGAAGAAGTTATGGTCACACGTCGCGACTCTTGCAGCGCTGCAGTACAAAATAATGCGCAACTCTTGTAATACGCGTGTGAACAATGGTGCAACCCGAAATGTAGCGGCTGCCAAACTAGCTGTCCGCTACTTTTTCATGCTGCGCGCAGCTTAAACATAGCGACACGTCAACAGGGTTTTCAGGGTTGCATTCGCAGCATTTTTTATATCGATTTTGTTGAAACTTTTGCAGCAGTTGCAAACAGTATTACCACCCAAATGTGGATATATTTTAATACCTGATGTGATGAAAATAAAATGATGTTTAACAGTTACTAAATGTACTGTGCAGTCAGAATATATTTGCTGATTATATAATTCATTTGGACAATGAAGAACAACACTTCGAAACTAGTCAGCCAGGTAATTACCTAAAAATTAATACAGTAAAGAAGTTGAAAAGTTAGTCGGTGATATTATGTGTATATAGAACAATGAAGACTTTCAATATTAGTTTAAAAGTAACAATTCAAAATAACGTCTTCCCCTTCCTTGGAAAGAGTTAGTAAGTGTGATTATGCGTCTCTTTTTCAAGGATATAAAATCTGGCAACTCTACCTTCTTCTCTACTGAGCTATTAGTGGAAGTACTTAAAGAAATGAATAAGTTGACTTCCCATATCGAAGATTGGGTTGAGAATCTCGCCCACTCCAAGCTGAAATTTGTATTGAAACAAGAATGAGAGAATTAATTTTCTTTTCTCGATGTATTCATATATCCCTTATCATTATTAATTCTGTATTATATTCTCTCTAAACCGTATCTTCCAACACGCAGTAAGTGCATCATAATGATCAGCTTCTTGAGTCAAATATAGAGTAAGGCTATGGATCTGTGAAATTTCTGACTAATACATTTTTACACCAATTAATCTGAAACTATTACCACATATTTCTTACAAAGTGGACATGCAATACATAAATTTTCACTTTGATATTTCAATTAGTTTACTTATAATTAACTTTTTTTTAATACTGAATTATAATTGTCCCAATTTTCAAAATTTACGTAATTTTTCTTTAAATTTATATTTAATTTATTCCTGATGTATGTAAAATGTGAAACATGATTTTCATATTTCTCCGATTACTTTTCGAGAAAAAAAAAAATTAACCTCTACCCTTTTAGTTGTAATTTTTCAATTTTTGTAAAAAACTTATCACATTCTCAACGTATGGCGATTTGAATACTTTCAATAGCAGAAGAAAACACGTGCCAGTTTACTTCACATGTTTTTGTGGACTTCAGTGCAAAATTTCACTGAGATTGCAGGAAAACTATTAGAGCATTTTGATTATTACAAAATGTTGAAAATTGAAAAATCGAGAAAACGAGTATCAAAGTACAGCAAGTATATGATATATATTATCGATATCCTTCCTTTCTATTACAGGTCTACCACACACTTTTTCTTCTACATAACAGCGGGAAATATGAACTGAATGAAAAGTAAAATTAGTTAGAATGAAGAACAAAGTCTGTCAGAATGACAGCTGAGTGTTAGTTTAAAGGGCTGCAACCCCACACACGCGCTGCCCTTTAAATTCGTCCTAAGGGGCTTTAAATGGTCATTGGTCAACATAAGCACAGAGTTAGAAAACTGAAACATTATTTTATTCTCTTAGAGTTAAAATAAAAATTTCCATTTTTAATGGTTTTTTTCGTTATTTTCGCTGATCCATAGCCTTAAGAAAGTGTAAGTTGTTGACAAGTAACTATTTCTCGAATTAACATGCAGTTTGCAGCGTTATTTTTTAAATTGTTATCCAGTAAAAGAAATAAACATATGGTTTTAGTTTTGTGTTTTGGATTGATACCGTTCCTGTTACATTAGACTGGTTTGTAAAGGTCCACATTTTACTTATGTTTTAGGCAGCTAATGCATTCCTTGCTCAGAGGATATCCAGTATTAATTCATTATCTGCAGTGTGTGAGGCAACAGGAGCAGACATATCAGAGGTAGCCCGAGCTGTTGGCCTGGATTCCAGAATAGGATCAAAATTTTTGCAGGCATCTGTTGGTATGATTTTAATAGTAATATTATATTTATATTTGTGGTATAAGAAATTGATTTTATACTTCATTGTACTTTGAAACATTGCTAATTACAAAATCAAATTTGTCTACAAAAAATGTAGTGATGTCTGAAATTTTTAATGATGAAAGAGTAATGGAACAGAGAAAAATTCTCTCCGGCACCGGGATTTGAACCCGGGTTTTCAGCTCTACGTGCTGATGCTTTATCCACTAAGCCACACCGGGTACCTATCCCGGTGTCAGACAGAATCGTCTCAGTTTAAATTCCAACTCTTGGGTTCCCTCTAGTGGCCGCTCTCTGCACTACGTCATAGATGTCTATGAACGTAAGACTTAATTCCACACACATGTGCTGAGGTGCACTCGTTATGAGTGACTAGTTGGCCGGGATCTGATGGAATAAGCTCTGTCTTAAATCACTTCATCATATATATTTTAATGTACCGAAGTACATATGATATTTCCATGCAGATATTCTGCGTCATCATACGATGAAAGAGTAATGGAACAGAGAAAAATTCTCTCCGGCACCGGGTTTTCAGCTCTACATGTTGATGCTTTATCCACTAAGCCACACCGGATACCCGTTCCGTTCCATTACTCTTTCATCGTATGATGGCGCAGAATATCTGCATGGAAATATCATATGTACTTTGGTACATTAAAATATATATGATATGTGTAAATCACTTAGTGATTTAAGATGGCGCTTATTCCGTCGGATCCCGGCCAACTAGTTACTCATAACTAGTGCACCTCAGCACATGTGTGGACTTCAGTCCTACATTCATAGACATCTATGACGTAGTGCAGAGGGCGGCCACTAGAGGGAACCCAAGAGTTGGAACTTAAACTGAGATGATTCTGTCCGACACCGGGATGGGTATCCAGTGTGGCTTAGTGGATAAAGCATCAGCATGTAGAGCTGAAAACCCGGGTTCAAATCCTGGTGCCAGAGAGAATTTTTCTCCATTCCATTACTCTTTCATCGTATGATGACGCAGAATATCTGCATGGAAATATCATATGTACTTCGGTACATTAAAATATATATATGAAATTTTTAACATAATATTGCATTAGTCAATACTAGACTGTTATTTTGCATTCACTCATTCCTGCCTGTTATGCAGGAATAATGCATAATCTGCTCGAAATTTCTCATCAAACTCGTATGCATGCATAACAGATTCATATAGCTTATATTTCTTTGCATGGTAGCAAAAATAGTAGTTTCTCTCTCTCTCTCAAAAAGTTTTTGAGAATTTCATATTGTTTTATTTGCTAATAAATAGCTGATATGAAAAATGTTAATCAATTTAGAATGGTTATACTAATATATGAATTTGTAATTTCAGGCTTTGGAGGCAGTTGTTTCCAGAAAGACATACTAAACTTGGTGTACATCTGCGAATGTTTAAATCTTCCTGAAGTAGCTGCATACTGGCAGCAGGTATGTCATATCTGTCCTGTGTAACAGGAGTTAAATGCGTTAAAATTCACTTTATTTCATTATTGGTTACAGCTTGTATTCTTCACCTGACATAATTAGGAACATTAAATCCTAACGTTTGAGATGGTCAGGGCATGTATAGGTGAATCCAGAAATGCATATAGAGTGTTAGTTGGGTGACCGGAGGGAAAAAAACCTTTGGGGAGGCCGAGACGTAAATGAGAAGATAATATTAAAATGGATTTGAGGGAGGTGGGATATGATGATAGAGACTGGATTGATCTTGCACAGGATAGGGACCGATGTCGGGCTTATGTGAGAGCGTCAATGAACATGCAGGTTTCTTAAAAGCCAGTAAGTAAGAATTGGTTACAGCTTCTGCTTGAATTAGTTTCGATATTTTAGAGTTTATATGATTTTAACTTACATGGAAATCATTAATATTTAATGTCATGCTGAGAGATATGAGTATGTATAAAATTTAGTCTATTAATATATTTATTGCTGAACTGTGAACAAAATAGAGCACAATGCACTACACTGGAAACTGGATGTGGAATGCAGGCATACGATTCGATATGAATAGTGACAGTGCTGTCACTCCTGGGAGACATAAAATGTGATTAGACAAGGTGATGTCGAGCCTCCACACATGCATTGTACATTATGTGGGGATTTTGTTTTAACTGAGAAAATTTGGCTCCTTAAATCATTCAGTGGCATCAATGAAACACAGATGTTAGGTCCTTTTTATAATGTCCACAATTTTAATGTCCATTTTATTATGTCCATTACATAGAAGCCATTGCACCATGTCCATAAATATATGTCCACTTTATTTTAGTCCAATTGCACAAATTTTATGTCCACATTTTTATGTCCATTACATGATTGTACAATACATTATGTCCATCTACAACTTCATACAGCTTCAGATGATAACTAATAGCTTTGAGGTAAGTTCTGATGTGTCCTTCTTTGTTGTAGTGGTTGTAATTCCGAATAATATCTTCTACTCGACTTAAATTTTGTAGGTATGATCTTTTAATAGGGTGTCGCACATTCAAATATCCGCCAATTGTATTATTATAATTTCATTATTCTTCTGATCTTTCTTGATAAATTCCATGAATTTCCAGACCGACGCGTGATGTGTGATGTTGTATTTCTGAAAGCGATTGTGCCAGCCCTCAACTACGTTAGTTGTTCGATGTTGTCCTGCCAGAACCTGATTATAAGTGTTCCATATTTCAGGTGCGAATGTAGGAGGCATTGCTCTTCTTCTTCCTCGAGCAGGTGTTCCTCGGATGTAAGTTCTTTCCATGTACAATGCTAAATCCATTACGTCAGGCTCAATGTTATCTATAAGGCTATCAAAATAGCCTGAACATCTTCCAGAGGTACAAAAGGAATTGACATTAGTTGAGCCATTCAGAGCAGAAGTGGTGTAAGTCAAAAATGGGTAATAACAGTTAAAGTAAACATTCTGTAAAATACAGCACAAAGTAGCAATTAATATTCAATTTATTTAAACTATTAGTAGTCAGTGTATAGCAAGAAGGACATATTAATTGCTACTTTACGCTGCATGTTACAGAATTTTTACTTTAAACTTCATCACCCAATTTTGGCTTACACCACTTTTGCTCTGAACGGGCTCAAATAAAAGTGGACATAAATGAAAGGGACTTAAATAAAAGTGGACATAACAGTCATGGACCCAAAAAAATGAACGCACATAAAATGTGGACATAAATGAAAGTGGACAAAAATATTAGAGGACATAAGTCATATGGACATGCTTTCAATGGACTTAACGTCTTCTCAAGCTCTTAAAATTTTCACAACCAGGTATCTTAATTATTACTAATTCTGTATTCTTTCACTTTCATTCATTATTGTTTCCGTCATCTCAGCATCTGTCAACAGTCTGTAATTACCTGAGGTACAAGAGTATTAAGACTTTTAGCAGTGAAGATATTTTTCTGTCATTTTAAGTGAAAAGAAACGAGACCAAGACATGAAAAAAAAAAGTATGGATATTTAATCATGTGTAATATTTATGCTTTCAGGTCATAGATATGAACGAATACCAAAAATCCCGCTTTTCTGCCAAAGTGATAGAGTCCTTATTCAACACAGTTTCTGATAAACAAATAACAATTCTTGGATTTGCCTTCAAGAAGGATACTGGGGACACCAGAGAGTCTCCCGCCATTCATGTGGCCACAACATTACTCGATGAAGGAGCTAAACTCCATATATATGATCCAAAGGTACTTTCTAACTTCTGTGTCCTAGGGACAGTCGTTGATAGGTTTTAATTACTAAATAGCAATCTTCAAGATCATGTCTTATCATTTTAAATGGAATGTACTGTACATACAGTTACAGGCATACAGAAATTTAAATTCATGTTGGACTGTCACTTTGAGAGAGGAACATAGGTTAAGGGTGTTTGAGAATAAGGTGCTTAGGAAAATATTTGGGGCTAAGAGGGATGAAGTTACAGGAGAATGGAGAAAGTTACACAACACTGAATTGCACGCATTGTATTCTTCACCTGACATAATTAGGAACATAAAATCCAGACGTTTGAGATGGGCAGGGCATGTAGCACTTATGGGCGAATCCAGACATGCATACAGAGTGTTAGTTGGGAGGCCGGAGGGAAAAAGACCTGTAAGGAGGCCGAGTCATAGATGGGAAGATAATATTAAAATGGATTTGAGGGAGGTGGGATATGATGATAGAGAATGGATTAATCTTGCTCAGGATAGGGACCAATGGCAGGCTTTTATGAGTGCGGCAATGAACCTCCGGGTTCCTTAAAAGCCAGCAAATAAGTAAGTAATGGAATTTGACTGCTCCTATAATTAAGTTTATAACCTTTATGAGTGAAATGAATTACAAGGAAGTTACTCTGAATAATTTTTAAACTGTTTTACATTGTTCATTGACTCTAATATTCAACTCCAATCATATGTAATTTGCCTCGTTAACATTGAAATGAATTCACATATAGTAAATTAAGGGAAGAAAACCAAATTTCTTACTGGTCAGGTACCATAAGAAACAGTGAAGAATCAACTCACTGAACTTAATTTAGCTATTAGAGAAAATTAACCTCTCTGAATATTGTATTCACAAATGCTTGGATCTCTCCTTTGTAGACCAATCTTTCAGATCAGGATAGTAAAATACAGTCTGGCACATTGCTTTGGCTTGTAAACATTTGAACCTTTTACAGTCAACACGAAAGAGAGAAACTTCGCAATGAGATGTTATGGAATGGAGCATGTGCAGATATGCTGTTTGCATCTACCCGTAAGTCCAAAATATGCTTTAAGAGGGCCCAAATTTTAACCACTAGCATAGCTTAGGGACAAGGAATTGGTTCCACAATCTGAGGCTGCATTCAGGCATGGGTTCGAATCCCACATGGGTTGGTAGGTTCCCCCCCCCCCCGAAGTTTTCCCCAGCTACAGGGCGAATGTTGGGTACTCCATGCCGAATTCTTGGTCTCATCTCGCTATCGTCAATTCCAATTTCCTTAATGTTCGATCAACCCACAGTTGATAGAGTTTTAAATAACTGATTAAAGAAGAAAGCCCAACAGAACACTATTGTCTTCCTTAACTATTTCAGGCTGTAATGGGTTTGTGTGCTTACCCCAGTTTGTAGAAAATATAAACATTCTTTTGCCCTTTTAGAAGAATTAAGTACACAATAAAACAATTTTTATAAATGTTTTCATATATCATACCATGCATTCCATCTGAAGGCAATGGGAGGGGGAGAAGACTACTTTCTTTCAAATAAATATGTTGCTCTCTGCTACTACAGATTTTAAGCCATTCAGAATTCAGCACTTAAGCACATTTCTTTTGTTTGATAGCCTTTAATCAGAAAACTGTCATGAGAGATTTAGAAACCCATTTATTATGTTACTGCGTGCATCATTAATGACCTATTGATGTAAAGGAAATTCTGACACGTGAAAATAGTAACATATTTACCTGTTAACCAGGAAAGTAAAATTTTGGAAAGTAATATTCACGTAGAATTTGAGGGAAAATGTTGTTGTTTTCTAATGCCAGGCATTTGACAATAAAGTCATTTGACCTCTTGCACTCCAATATTTTTCAAAGATATTATCATGGCCAGCCACTGAAGCACAGATTAAAAATGGCAAGTTGTAGCCGATTTAAGTGAACACCATATTTTAACGTTTTGGTGGCTACTTCATTCACACACAACCCCCAGAATGTCTGGAGGACCACACCTGCTGTTGGTTGACGGGTCCATCAGACCTAGCTGGGAGATCTTGTTGATCACCAGCTTTCCTCCCTCAAGCCACTAGAGGACGATTTTAGTGCCATACCAGGTCAGCACTAGGAACAGAAAGTAGAAAGGGGAGGAAGGAAAGTGAAATGAACCCCTAGGCCTCGAATGCTCTAATGCCATCAGGGTCGAAGAAAGTAAGAGTTCAGTCAGAGGACTGGATAGGAAAGGGTCAAGAGGGAATTAGGTATTGGATAGAGGAAAATTATACCAAATTCAGTCATTAACTCATCAAGCTGACCAGTGCTAATTGATGAGTAGCCCCTCCCTTTAGTTCAGCTCGTAAAATCATGCTTACCAACAGCTGCACCACAGGACGGTAGGGATGGGACATTGGTATTTGTCCAGGTTGGTTCCTTAAGGCCTTCAATGGGAAGAATTAATGGCTCTCCCCCCTGTATCCTACAGATACCCTTTTGCAGCCATTTGAGGGAAAATAAAATTACACATTATATTCACATTATAGGTGGAACCAAGTCAAATTGTAGATGACTTGACACATCCCAATGTGACAGAGGAGCCGGAGAAAGTGAAGAGTTCTATCACAATCCACAGTGACCCATACACTGCAACTATGGGCACCCATGCTATAGTTCTGTGTACCGAGTGGGATGAGTTTATGGTAAGCTAACTTAACTTTTTCTTCTTCACTCTTCAGGTAATGTCATTGTGGTAGGCACAAATATCCATAATATTAGCGTAATAGATGGTTGGTTGAAGTTCAAGAAAATACCTAGAATTCGTAACTTATATGAAAGAAGAAGTAAACCTATTTGAAACTTAATTTAAAGAGAATAAATAAAGGTAGATGTAATTTTAGTGATGGAGTCGTGTAAACAGTTACTTGCAGTTAAAAGAAACCATGGTGATGAATGTTTTTTTGAAATAAAAATTGTTTTACCAAATTTAAAAACGTAGGAATAACATTTATTTTTGTTTCATACATCCACATCGGTATTACCCTTAATGCAGTAATAACAATAAATTATTGTTTACTTGTTATTTCCGTTATTATGCCGGTAAAATTAGTGTGCTGACTCCCCTTAAACATTAGGCAAATGATTGGTAAAATGTGGAGTGCATTGCAATGACAAACCAACTTTGATTATATGTTTAGTTTTTCTATATGACAGTGAATGGGAGAATGCTATGTTTGTATCACTTGAAGTGCGTCTGATTTTGAATTCAGATCTTCATTGTATAAAATTAATGAATTATGTTTGAAGTTATTATTCCTGATTCGTAATCATACGTCCCTCCTCTGGCAAACTAGCGAAAGTGACAGATTAGCGACCCTGTACTTAAGGTCTATATTGTGCTATTTAATAATACAATATAGACCTTAAGTACAGGGTCGCTAATTTGTCACTTTCGCTAGTTTGCCAGAGGAGGGACGAATTATCCCAGATCATATATGTAACAGATATGTCGGGCTTATAGGCTTTGAGGTTAACAACTTTTGTCAGGTTTACTACGCTGCCATCTAGTTGTTACATAAGGAATCACGTCATAATTTCCATTTGAATTGCATTAGCGACTGTGCTGCCATCTCGTGTTCGTTTACGGCAGACGGGTGGCGATCCTGGTAGTTGTTCTCTTCAAAGTGCTGCCGATTTTAACGTAACGAGGAGTTATCTCCATTATCTGTGCTAATCACCAGACAAAAAGCACGAATAAACAAAAAACACGAATAATCGGAAATGTTTATTGGTTTGCCACAATAATTGTTTAGCATAAGAAAATAATGAACATATATGTATATTAAGCTAACTTGCTGTATTTAAAATGATTATTTTTACTTTTTACCGCAGAATAAAAATATTAGGCTGCAATTTAATCATTGAACTTACCACACTGGTAATCCCCTGGAATTGTCACCACTGCCACAGAACTTTCACTATTTGTTTTCTGGATGAAAGTAATCAATAATGTTTCTCTGTCTTTTAGATGCATTGAAATGTTTTCTTATAATGGACGAATATTCCAAACAGCAATGACATCTGTGTAATCATAATCCCATAATAAACCTTTCTATCAATTCTAACTTTTCTTTCAGTGTTAGATCCACTTTTTTACATTTCTCAGCAACTCTATTAATAGCTGCCACAAATATCACAATACTGATCACCTCACCACCTAATCACAGCTAATCAAATCAGTTGAAATCTCAGTACTACTCGTGTGCGTTTGTTTAGGAAGGGAGAAGGGGAAACTCGGTGCTGGCACGTAGCCTACTCCTGTCGAATAGCACCAAGGGGGCTGCCAGGCTTAATATCCCCAATATGACGCATGAATCACTATCAACGATGAGATATACCTTCTCTTCATATGACTGCAGAGAGACTTGGGATTTAACCCAGGCATATTGGTGCACAGTCTAGTGATTAGAAGTTGTGCAGCGCCATCTCTCCTAGTCCCGAGGTAGAAATTTTACATTAAAATTTCTGACCTGGGCCGGCTAGTCTGAAGATAGACGGATTACCACAGACCTAACTCGATGGACACTTCACAATTATTGTAAGACAGTAATGTGTTGTTGTTTTCTAATGCCAGGCGTTTGACAATAAAGTCATTTGACCTCTTGCACTCCAATATTTTTCAAAGATATTATCATGGTCAGCCACTGAAGCACAGATTTTGAGGTGTTCCGAATCCATTTCTGGGTTTGAGTTGCACAATGGGCAGTTAGGGGACTGATATATTCCAATTCTATGCAGGTGTTTGGCCAAACAATCATGGCCTGTTGCCAATCTAAATGCAGCTACAGATGATTTTCGTGGTAAATCGGGAATTAACTGCGGATTATGATGCAGAGAGTTCCATTTTTTCCCTTGAGATTGTTTTCAAATTTTGTTTGTTGAAGTCTAAGTATGTAGATTTAATAAATCTTTTCACAGAGTAATACGTAGATTTAGTAACGGGTCTGTAAGTAGCAGTGCTGCCCTTCTTTGCTAAAGCATCTGCATTCTCGTTTCCCAGGATTCCACAATGGGATGGTATCCACTGGAATACAATTCTTTTATTGAGTGATATTAATTGAGAGAGCATTTTAGTTATTTCTGCTGTTTGAGATAAGACAGTAATGTATAATAGCATAAAGAATACTAAACATTTTCCTAACGTTATGACAATTTTAAATGGCGGCCATGTGACATGAACATTGTAGCCAATGTCGCAACTATGAAGACGATGATGTAGCACTGAATGATTTGAACCTCTTTGGCATATCTCTAATATTTGCTTTTATATATACTATCTATTACTCGAATTAAACTTTTATGCGCTGTAGGAACAGAGAATTTCACACTTTCTTATTTAGACTCATTCAACACTTTTCGAAACGGACGAGTTCAAATGGTAAATTTAAAGATATCGTCTCTGCGCATTGTTTGCAAGGCACAAGTGACAGCTTACCAATGCTACCCGATCTACTCCATAACGGAATTTTCAGTCTATGTTTTCACAATGTGAACAGTGTAAAGAGTAAACACAATATGCAGCATATGCGATCCACGAAAACGACTCACATCTTCGTCCGACTCTTTCCTTTCGTGAGAACGACTATTTTTTTTTTTTTGGCCTAGCCAAAAGTGCCGTTGTTTTGGTATTGCCAGTTATTTGGGTGCCGGATACGAGGGATCTTACTGTACTTAGGTTGATTGCATTCACATTTCTTTTAAATTTGAAATAAAATAAAATATTGTAACAATAATATCTTCCAAAATGTTACAGAAATTGGACTACGAACGCATTTACAAAGACATGATGAAGCCGGCATATATATTCGATGGAAGGAAGATACTGGATCATGACAGACTAATCAAGATTGGTTTCCAAGTGCAGACAATTGGAAAGCGATTAGCAAGACCTCTTCTCACAAGGGCGTGGGGAAGCCCTCACCAGGCTTAATCGAAGAACTCTATATACTGTATATCAAGTGCATTTATAAACAAGATCATATTATTCCATTAGTATTGAAATTCATGAAGTGCTTTCCAGGGTTGAGGTACTTGCTTCCTTCATAATTGCCAGGGAATCAAATTAGAGTTAAGCCACTAAGCAGCATTTCTCACTTGGCACGAAGTGGTTAATTGACTTACAGGTGGACCAGGAAGGTATCTTATTGCATGTTTAATTTATAAAAATATATTATTGACGTCATCGTACTGGTTCGTATTTAATGTTACAGACCTAGTGCCTTTACTGTTAAAAGAATGCATTATCTCTCGTATATGACATTCGAAATCTGGGAATCTAAACCCAACTTCGTTTCTCAGCCTTTTCAGTGCACTAATTTTGTAGTGTTTTTCTATTTTATTTCTTATTTCTTACAAAACTAGGTGTCGTAGTATATGTGTTAGTAAACTCAAGTTCTGTGTGATGTTATGTTTATTTTGTACCGATACTATGTCTTTGTATTTCTGTGTTTATATTTCTTCATGCCTGAATTATCATAATCTATTCCGGGGCTTTTTAAATGTAAGTTATAATAAGTCAATTTCCTACAGACTGAATTATTCTAGGAGTTTATTAGACCTCAATTAATATTGGCATTACCACTTCACCGTATTCATTCAAAAGTATTCCGATATTTGATCTTATTTAATTATCATTGTTAATTGTTCGCCATTTTCCTATAGACCGAATTATTCTAGGAGTTTATTAGACTCAGTTAATATGGACATTACCACTTCTCTGTATTCATTCAAAAGTATTCTGATATTTGATCTTATTTAATTCTCATTGTTAATTGTTCGTCATTTTCTACAGACCGAATTATTGTAGGAGTTTATTAGACCTTTATTAATATGGACATTACCACTTCCCTGTATTCATTCAAAAGTATTCTTATTTAATTCTCATTGTTCACAGAGTATGACATGCTGCTTGTATGATATATAGTGGTTACCATGCCACTTGATTTGTCTATAGAGACAACCTGGCAACCTGTATTTTTGTTATTACCAGTTGATTGTAGGATACATACGTACATAGTGTTCTGCCAAATGGCAGGTCTTTCACTGCAAACCCAGCATTCTACAATCTTTCCTATTTTCTTCCTTCCTCTTAGTCTCTGCATATGATCCATGTATCTTAATGTCGTCTATCATCTGATATCTTCTTTTGCCCCAAACTCTTTTTCTGTTCACCATTCCTTCCAGTGCATCATTCAGTAGGCAGTTTTTTTCCGAGCCAGTGACCCAACCAATTCCTTTTTCTCTTTCTGATCAGTTTCAGCGTTCCGCGCCGTGGTCTAAGGCATCCTGCCTAGGACTCGCGTTACGGAATGCGCGCTGGTTCGAGTCCTCGTGGGGGAAGAAATTTTCTCATGAAATTTCGTCTAGTGTATGGGACCAGTGCCCACCCAGCATTGTGATGCACTTGGGGAGCTACGATAAGTAGCGAAATCCGGTTGTGTATGCCAGCTATAACGGCTGGGGGGATCATCGTGCTAACCACACAATACCTGCATTCTGGTTGGATGATCGTCCACCTCTGCTTCGGCATGTGGGCGTGAGGCCAGCAGTCGGTCTAGGCCCTTCATGGGCTGTAGCACCACGGATTATTATTATTATTATCAGTTTCAGCATCATTGTTTCTGCACCCACTCTTTCCAATACAGCTTCATTTTTTATTCTGTCTATCCATTTCACATGCTCCATACTTCTCCATATCCATATTTCAAATGTTTCTAGTCGCTTCTCTAGAGCCCATCATAATGATATTGGCGCTTATTTAAAACTTTGCTTTGGATCTACTGAGAACTTGCAGTTTTGACTTACAGAATTATCCTTGGTGTTATATTTCGAACACACAAGAAGGGCTGGATGACAGGAGTTGGTGGCTGACTGGTTTAATGTAGTGTGGGGTGACAACCAGGTGCTTTCTTAATGAAAAGAGCAAATTTAGTTTTTGGGTTTTTTTTTGTGGCCACAGAACTAAAAAAATCAAGAAGCAAGTACGGTGAAGAAATTGAACACTGATTTAATCGTTATCCCAGGATGTTTGACATATCGGTTTCAATTGCTAGACGTTGTTAATGAACCATTTAAAGATAACCTGTTTAGAGGGTAGTATAATGACTGGTTACTTACAGGGATCTGTGCTCTGACTCCAACAGACAAATTTAAAAAATCAAGTGTGCAATTACTGTCCTAATAGATAATGTACGGCATGGAATAGGCTTAGCAGTGAGTCAGTTATGAAGGGTTTCAAAAAGTGCTGCGTTTCTAATAACTTGAATGGTAGTGAGGATGACATTTTATGAATGAAAAGATTACCAGTCTGAAGAATAATTCAGTTCCACTTCATAACATGAGGCAATAAATGAAGGAGGAAGAAGATAATGACGATAATTCTGTGTTGTTTGGGTAAAGGGAGATAAGTCATAAAAATGAGTTCAGAGATAAATGAAAATTAAACATCGAACCTTTATTGCAAATAATTTTCTACACAAATAAAAGACATCAAATGCTAGTATTCTTTTAATTTTTACACATCCACTTGTATAATTTAACTTGTGTGTTCATCTGTGAGAACAAAATTCCATCTGCACAAAAAAAAATGACTTATACCCCTTTACCCAAACACCACAGAATTATGTTGATAAAAAAATAACTTTATATTTGGAAGCTTTTTTCAGTCTATAACATTCTCGAAGTGTAGATCGTGTTATATTGAGATATTTTATTTTTCCATATGCAACATCTGAAAATTTGGGGTCGTATTTTATTCGCGTCGTACTAGATTTGAGCGAATGTGAAATAGAAACAATTTAAAATAGCAATTTTATGATTACACGCAAAAAAATTATAAGCAACAACTTATAGCACAACGTAAGTTTTTTTTTTTTTTTTACCATTTAACTATCTTTGTCATATTCAATTAAGACGGCTTATGTAAAAGCATAAAAGTCTACTTTAACGTCACTAATGTGATCTTTGATCAGTCTTCCCTCTCGCAATATCCAAATTTTGTTAATGTACGGAATGCTGGTTTGACACTCTTCGAAGTAGAACGTTAAACTAGAGGTTGTTTAGTCAACTGTAAGAACGCAGATCTGGACCCCATAGGTGACACCAGTAAGGCATCACCTAATCGCTAATACCCTGACGACCAGTTCTGCCATTCCTCCAAGTTCATATACCATTCCACCCCAACAGTCCCCCCACATTCCCCCTCAAATGGTCTGAGGTATAAAGCACCCCTCCCTTCTTCTCGATGGTCTGAGGTGTAGATCCCCTCTCCTGTCGGGAGGGAAGTGTGTTCCGCTGCTGGCCAACTTAACTCCTACTATAAAATGAGAAGTTAAAAGGATTTGAAGAAATTATAATGTTAGATTGAAATAATAGCTATTTTGTTTTAATATCTTCAGTAACTTGTATTAAATTCCGAACTTACATTCAGATTAGGAGAAATAGTTAAAAACCGTTATTTTATTATTTGGATGACTGAAGAAAAGTGAAGACTTTGCAATATGACTCTACATTGAATCGAAATGTTTCCTGTGAAATACTTGATTTGTATAATTTGAGATTTAAGGCAGCTGTATTCCATGAAAAGCTTCTATTCATATTGCGTACGTCATTATATTGTTTTGTTGCTTTATTGCAAATTTAATGCAAATGGTAGCTTGAAATTAATTTAATTTTTCTGTACTGTGCAACTTTTTTTTCATTGCAGCATAAGTATAATAAGAATTAAGCTCATTTACATTAATTCATACACTGATTAAATTGCAAACTTCTTTACCATGTTAATATTTGGTATTTTCCTTGTTTGACTAATTTAGAAGTCGACGAAACTAAATATTAACATGGTAAAGAAGTTTGCAATTTAATCAGTGATATATATGTGTTAAAAGTGTATATAGAAAAATGAAGAACCATAATTCATACAGTTAAATTCAATTAGAATCTACTCCACTAGAAGTGTTTCAAGATTCTTGTCTAAGTGGTGTGTTTATTTATATTGCTACATATCCTGCCCATCTCAAACATATGGATTTAATGTTCCCAATTATGTTAGGTGAAGAATACTACAATGCGCGAAGTTCTGTGTTGTGGAACTTTTTTCATTCTCCTTCATCCCTCTTAAGGTACGGTCACACATCGCTACTTTTGCAGCGCAACTTTTGTACTGCAGCTGCAAAAGTTGCGTGTCATGTTCACACGTAAGCCAAAAGTAGCACGCTGCACGCTACTTTTCGTGCTGCGCAACCCGAGTGCTGCAAAAGTTGCAACTGGAGGTTGCGAGTCTGTTCATACACAAGGCGCTACTTTTGCTACCGCAGTCATGCTGCAGGTTTCCATCTCCGTGTTGACTCCTCAGTATACATTTTGTGGTTATGTTCGCATTATTAATAAACTCATGCGAAAGCTTACTTATCTATTATTTGCTTTTCTGTCCTAACTATTGTTCAGAAATTGGCATTATTTTTACTATAAAGCTTTTAAAAACGCCTATATACTTAAATAATAACCAACAGCATATTCACGTAATCAATGTTGGCAACCCTCCTGTTTGAAACTACGCTACAGAAAATTAAAAAAATGAATTATATCGTTAGTAATTATGCTCAGACTGCGTTGTGCATTTAATAACCGTTAACAAATAATTTATTTTCTTCACATCTAACATTAAAATACATCCAAACAATAAAAGTATCATTGGCACATTTGGGTGGCAACACTGGTCGGAACTGCAGCAAAAGTTTCAACAAAACCGATATCAAAAATGCTGCGGCTGCAACCCTGAGAACCCTGTTCACACGTTGCTACTTTTAAGCTGCGCGCAGCATGGAAAAGTAGCGAGCAGCAGGTTCGGCAGCCGCTACTTTTCGGGTTGCACTGTTGTTCACACGTCGCAGTAAGAGAGTTGCTTAGTTTTTTGTACTGCATCGCTGCAAAAGTAGCGACGTGTAACCGTACCTTTAGTCCCAAATATTTTCCTAAGCACCTTATTCTCGAACATTCTTAACCTCTGCCCCTCTCTCAAAGTGGGAGTTCAAGTTTCACAAACATATAGAACAACTGGTAATATAACTTTTTTATAAATAAAATTCTAACTTTCAGTTTTTTTTTAAGCAGACTTTAAAGATCCAAAGAAAATCAAGGCTGCAAATAGGCATAGTTGCTGATGCAACCTGCTAAACTACCACCACCACCACCACCACCACTACTACTATTACTGCTATTACTACCACCATTATGACCACCACCAATAAGAAATAATTCTTATTTTGTCTGTCATCTGCGTTTTGTATCTAAAATGTATCTATTAGATATACTTTAGTGTATGAAATGCCCAAAATGAATTTCTGAATTAGGATTTAAATATTACCTTTCTCTTTTCTGTTTGTCTCACATTTATTGTATTAATGGTCATGTCATCATATATTATTATTATTATTATTATTATTATTATTATTATTATTATTATTATTATTATTATTATTATTATTATTTAAACATAAGCATCTACAGGATGCGGCAAAACATCCTCCCTAATTTAAAGTTTAAATAAAAAACAGATGGATCAAAATAAGGAAACTTTATTAATATGAATGGTATCTTAACAGTGGGAATTTTTAATTTTTTGAATAACGTGTCTCTCAAGTGGTGTCCTTCACTATCAATGCATTGTTGAATGCGACTTCGGAAATTCTGCATCACTCTAAGTCAACATTCTTGAGGAATAAGACCAATTTCTTCCTGTATTGCATTTCTTAGGTCTGGCAAAGTCCTCGGCCAATGTTTAAACACCTCAGCCTTAAGATTCCCCCATAGAAAAAAAACCGCATGGTGTAAGGTCTGGTGATCGTGCTGGCCAGGGGACGTCGCCACGTGAAATTAAGCATCCGGGAAACATCTGAGCAGTGACAACAGAATTACCACTTCCCAGAAACGATACCACAGCGTAAGCACGTTCTTCACGTCCACGGCATAGTTGGAATTCGTTACAGATTACAGTTTGCACTAATTGAATGTCAGTTCCGTGTATTCAATGTCCTATTCAATTCTTTTGTTTTGCGCATGTCATTTGATATCGCTATGGCAACGCATGTCAACCTAAATTTCCCTCTGTTTAGATACAGTTCATATTAATACAGTTTCCTTATTTTGATCCATCTGTCCTTTATTTAAACTTTAAATTAGGGAAGATGTTTTGCCGCACCCTTTATTTAGTATGTTTTGTTGCCAGTGGTTAAGTAAATGTTGCTTTGTAGGCTTTCTAAGGTGGGGTGTGGTGTAGGTTCTCCTTTGGTGAAAAAGATCTTCATATGGGTAAATAAAAAGCTTTATTTCATTGTCACCTCTAGTTTGATTCCCTGTTTGAAGAGCAGCTCTCTCTGTGGTTATTGCTATTATGTATTCTGTTCTTTGATGAACTGCTATTCATTGAGCTATACACACCAACCATCAAGTGTTTCTCCTGCTAGTTGGGTGAACTTGTTATGAAAGTTTGCGTGAATGCGGAAGATTTGAAGTATTAATATGTTTTATATAGTGATGTCTAAAATAAATATAAAAAAAAAACATACGAAAATGTACTGAATGAAGTCATCATACCTGTTTTACTTTGAATTGTTTAAAATAATAGACACTGTTGTATTGTAAAATCTGTGATGTTGGCCTCGTGATTGTTGTATGTACTACTATTTAGCAAATGAATTACATGTACGGTATCTTTTTGTATATTTTTATTATCTGTATTGTTGACCATAAAATTATCTGGTGTAGCTTAAATCAATATACATTTGTTAGTGTAATTAGGTTCGTTGTAATGCAGCAGTGAAGTGGCTTGTTACATGCTTATTGGAATGAGCAAGTATAAAAGTTTAAATTTTGAACACATGTGTAATGTGACTCTGTTTTAATTGAATCACAAATGGCCAACATATACAGATCTTACTTAAAAAAAACTATATGTTGTTAGTAAAGACATCTACTGAAGTTTCATTTCTATAATGAACTTTGTTATTTTGGTTAACATATAATAGTACATTATGCAACGAGCCTATAATGGTAGTAATTAAGATGCGAGTATGTTTATGAAACTCGATTGTGCTCGTTTCATAATTTTCATACAAGCGTCTTAATTACTATTATAGTCAAGTTTCATACGACTTTTTATGCTCGACCATATTTCTAACTTGAAATTATTCAGAAGTAATCATTTTATTCTTATCTGACTGAGGAGCGGAACTGACTTGTGCAGTAAATTGTGAGATGTGCGCAGACACGAAAGTATTGATTTTTTCCGAGAAACGAATGTCATTGACCTTGATATAATCTAGAGAGCAAAATAAACATTAACCTTGATATAACCTTGAAATTGGTTTAGACATTGAAAAACGAGATGACAAATTGAATTTATTTGAATATTATTTACAATTAACGCTAATTATTATAGTAAAAGAACATAACCTTCTGCGACAGTATTGGATTTCCAGCCTCCTTGACGTTTCGTTAGTTGCCTTTCGATTACATATCCGAGAATAATCGATACTTGCGCTTTCATATTGCTACAATGGTGCTTTCTGATTGGTGGAAGACCTGAACTTTAATGAATAGGTGTACTTTAATGAGGTCCATTAAAGTGCTGCTATCAGGTGTATAATTACTACATTTCGGCATGGTCGAGCATAAAACATAATATTTGCAGGTACAATTAGTCTAAGGCGTGAAGAAAATTAATGCTAGCCCTTACATACTATATGATACACATTTTCGAAGTAATCCTTTGCACATCCTACTTGCGCATGTCAATGCCATGAACTGTTATAAAGCCAACAACTTGTCTAGACTTTCCAGAATGTTGCCGTTCAGTTTTGGACTTTGTATTAGACCAGTGGTACTCACTAGAAATTAGAGGGGAGCCGAAAGTGAGAAACAGTAATTTGCCGAGACCCTCAATGCATTTCTCAGTATTGAAGCTTAAAAAATGCGCGGATTTTTAATTAATAAATATTAAGTTGGTGCATAATTCTGTAGCGATTTTTCATAAGTTTATTAAACACATCAGATACACATTTAAGAGAGAAGTTAATCATCAAGAATATATTCTCCTTCACTGTTTACAACAGTCTGCCAATGCTGGAGAAGTTTTTCGATTCCATGCTTGTAAAAATCGCGTGGTTTTGAGTTAACGAAATCGTCAAGCCATGTTTGGAGCGCATTTTCATCCGTAAAGGAAGTTCCTTGAAGGTTGTTCAATAGAGAAAGGAAAGAATGAAAATCTGAGATCAGGTGAATAAGGTGGGTGCAAAATGACTTCCCAATCCAATTTCTGGATAGTGTTTTGTGTCAGGTTAGCAGATTGCGGGAAAGCGTTATTGTAGAGTAGCATCACTTCACGCATTCTTGTTGGTCGTTTTTCTTTGATTGCATGTGCAAGACATCTCAGTGGCAATAAATTTCGCACGATGGTGGAATGGTCACAGTTCATCACATTTGCCAGTTCTCAGGTACACTGACGTTGATCATTGTGGATTAATGTGTTTAAACAGTCTTCATCAAACCCCGAAGGTCTTCCTGAATGTGGAATGTCACTAATGTCAAAACAACTCTCCTTAAAACGAGAAAACCATTTTCTTGCCATGCTCTCTCCACATAGCATTGTCCCTATACACAGCGCAAATGTTTCTGGATACGTGTTTTGAGAAAGCCATTGAAATACACAGTCAATTTAAGAGATCAGTGTGTTATGATTAGAGTACGAATTTTTAGATCGTTAAAATAGACTTAAAAGTGTAGGAAATAGGCTCTAAGAAAAAGTAACGTTTTCTTTAAAAGCATGTTCCAAATCATCAGGAATTCACTTCTAGAATTTAATAATTTTAAATGTTTATATACCGTTATCACCACTACTACTAAAAGTACAAGAACAACATATATCTAACTAGTTATACATAAACTAAACAATTAAATGTGAAAAATAAGTTTTAGATATAAATTCAGTACACAAACAAGCCAAATATAATGAATTTTTACCGAGACTTGTCTGTTAATGTCCATAATTAGTTTCACAATAAATTACTAATATTTTTCTAAATTTTCAACTGAAAAGCAATGCCATCTGTCACTAAACACAATTTGTAAGCTGAAAATGAATGCTCCGCATCCACTGAAGTAACAGGAGCGTATTCAATTTTGACACTAGTTGGACAGGAATGTTACACTGTAAATCCATGTTCTTCTCATCTAGGATATCTGAAGCAGCACACAGGTCCTTCAGTCCTACATTTCTCTGCAGAACTTGCTCCAGATTATCCCGTTTTTCCAACAGAACCAGCAACATATTTGGAATTTAAAATACAAATTCTCGGAATAAGAATGGGTGTTTTGACCTATTAGAGATAAAACATACTTAATAGGTCAAAATAGGCTTTGTCGACAAAATAGGCATTTTTAGATGCTATTAAAATGCCAATTTTAGACACAGTTTTATATGACGCATGTACTTGCAAGTTTTTATGGACTTATCTTTTAAGGATTAAAATAGGTTTTTACCTAAAATCCGAAGTCTAATTATGATGATAAATGATCGAAAGAACTGTAGTTTTGTCCTTTAAATGTGTAGAAATTTGATCCGAACAAATACAACTTTTTGTTCTGAAAAGGAATTTTAAAATGTTACATACCGATAATAATGTTATTATTATTATTATTATTATTGTTATAATGTTTTTTATAAATTTGATAATTTTATTTAGCCTGACCAATTTTTATTATGGATGCAAGGCTTGGACCATAAAAAGACCTGACTCTTCAAGAATGCTGCCAAAACGAAATTCATGAGACGCACTGCATGAGTCACAAAATGGGACCACAAAAGAAATGATGTCCTGAAAGAACTCACAACCGGACCATTATTACAATAATATGTAAACAATCGAAGGAAAAACCGGGAAAATCATGTCAGAAAGATAGATAGAACACACATCCCAAAACAAACCCTGCAGTATGCTCTTCATGGAAGAAGATCTGTTGGTTGTCTGGCTAAGAGATGGACTGACGTGAGACCATAACAGACCACCTGGTCTAATACATGTTTTGGATGATGATTATTATTGTTATTATTATTTTTATCATTATTTATCAAATTAAATTAAATGAAAGAAGAATTGTCTTTTTGTTGCTTTTGGGCCCAATCTATGTTCATGAGGGATGAATGTATGATATGCAGATGTATTCGAAAGATACCAAATACAGAGGAAAGACTGAGTGATAAGCTCATTCTGTACCAGTAAAAAAAGAATTTCCTGCAAAATATCGAGATCAAGTGACAATGAAAACTTTCCTTCATATTTTCTCCACACTTAGGACTCTAAGCAACAATAAATGTATGCTGACGTAACACTCAGTTCGAGAGTTCATAGTAATAAAATAGAATAAATATTGAAAAATAACTAGGCCTATCATCTTGTCAGTGGTTCTATACCAGATAAATCACGGTCACTCCCATCTTTAGGACTTCATAAATAGGTAGACTAAATCAGAATTTAAATGTATGATACAACCCATCATCTATGTAAAAATTGTGCTTCTCTATGATAAATAATACGTATACATGATGGAATTCAGTTGCACTGATCAGAACTCATTCACTTCGATGGTCTCAAAATTTATCCTCTCGGAGATATTTAACATGCAAATCTGTTAATAGAGGATTCCACTGATTCCACTTGCTGCTGCTATTTTGTTTTAATTCCCTTTCACTGAGACTCAGATTTTTTGCTTTATATGCATTACAATAAGTAGGGTAACTTTCACCAATCAGAGTAATTTTGTACCATTAATAAGTTTTTCTTTCAGGTGCCTGGTATTCCATCTGTTTACAATATTTTTTGTAGCTCTCTACTTATTACCTTCGGGGAGGATAATATAAAAATGGATTTGTGAGAGGTGGGATATGATTATAGATACTGGATTAATCTTGCTCAGGATAGGGACCGATGGCAGGCTTATATGAGAGTGGCAATGAACCTCCAGGTTCCTCAAAAGCCATTTGTAAGTAAGTAAGCTAGCTCTCTACTTATTGCACAAAAATGCAGATGAAACATCAGTCACTTTGAGCGTAATTAGGCAGTGGCACAAACATTATCCCACTGAGTAAAACTTACGCACAATTTCATTTAATTTGTTCCTTATTAGTGTCATATCTAACAAGAGAAGAATCTTTATTTTTTTGCAAATAGTGATGTTCTTAAAAGTAACTTACAAGTAAACACCGCCCCATCAATAGGCAGACTGGAAACATCATTTGCTGATCCCATATTAACGATTCTGTCGAAGTAGGCTTTGTGTTCAAGTCTTAAATTTCGAATACATTAAAATACCGATACTATGCAAGAGTAATATTAATATCACTGAATTTTAAACATTCCAAATCAATTTATTTTATCAGAACCACAAAATTCGTTAACAAAATGTCCGTATTATTGCACAGTTTTACCCTTCACATTGCTCTTAGAAATATAGAATAACAGGGGAACACTCCAGAAATTAAAAATATCAGGAGAGATATTATATATTCACTTTATGAGCGCCTTTTTCGGCAAAGAAGCCACATGTTTGTTGTAGATAGCAGTGGGTGTCTGAGAAATAGGCTTACATATCCTTGACATTTTCGTAAAGCTTGTCATTGGATACTAGGTACTTCAGATACACAGTGATTCAAAAAGGATGGTGCAAAAAATAATACCGATTTATTCAAAAATAAACAAACTAAAAACAACTTTATTGGCTCGAAACAACACATTAACCATCCAAAATTTTTTACCTGCACTATAAGTGTTCATTGTGATTCAGTTGGCGACACAACAGACGTCAAGACTGTACTCTAGTTCTGTCCAGACTCGTGTAAACATGTCCTTGGTTAATGACGGTAATGCTGCTTCGTTTAATCTCAGGTCAGTTGGCAAGGGGGCAACATATGCAGAGTCTTTAATATACCCCCACAAAAAGAAGTCGCAGGGTGTTAGGTCCGGCGATCGCGGAGGCCATACCAACATTGGTGAATTGTTTGCTTCATGCACGATCCAACGTTGCAAAATGCAGTTCCTATGTGGGGCGCACTTACTGAATTTTCTCCTAAAGTTTAATTGAACAATCACAATGGCTTCTGTTTGTGCCAATTCAAACACACAATAAGCTTTTCCTACCTTTGTTGTTGCCATCGTATGTATCACTACACTACACCTCTACTAATGACAATATGAAGAGCAAAAGTAAACACACAAACTTGAGATACATCACTTCCATAATTAACAGCTGTTGACTGCGTCCCATTGTTGCAACTCTCGCAACAGCTTTTCAGTTTTGCATCATCCTTTTTTTAATCACCACTGTATATTTCATTTCATTTCCTACAATGTGTGGAAATTGTTTCCGTAAACCTTGTCTTTTAGATTTCTAAAAAATAATAATAATAAAATAATAAATAAGTATATTTCAAGGGATCAGAATGAGGAAGCGTGATTCCAAAACTAATGATTGTGTTTTAAAACATTGTTTTATTGCTGTAATATAGGGTTTACCATTTTAAGAAGGAAGTAGGTCTAAACACTTCAATCAAATTGACACATGCTTATTACACTATACTGGCCTCTAGAAATGGTTACAAACGCAGAATACAGACAGAACAGAAGTGCAGCTTAGCAACTTCTCAGCACATACAAAAAAACACATGTAAACAAAAGCTCATTTTTGTGACCTCTTAAGGGGAGAAGATGGTATTTTTTTTAACTTTTTTCCTATTTGGTGTAAAATATTAATTTTTTGTATGGAGAGAGCTCATACCTGTAGAAACTCAACAAAAAATAAATATTTTGAAAAAAAATTATTAGGGGGGGCCCAGATTTGAAAAAAAAAATATACCCAATGCAGGATTTTACTAAAATCGATATATCTAAACCATTTTTAAAGGTAGATTCATCCCATTTTTTGCAATGTACTTGCAAAAGCAAGCTGTACAAACTGTCTGTAACAGAATTTTGATATTAATCCCTACGTTTGTAAAATAAACAATTAAAATTTAATAACACTTTTCTGAATTCCTTTCTTGCAAACAAACGGACGTAGTTTTAAAATGAAATCAGTTAACAAAATTCTGTTACAGAGAAAAGTTTCCTAATAGTCTAAAGAATGTGTGTTCTAAATTTCATGCAGGTATCTTTAATAGTTCAGAAATTATATCCATTTTTGTCTGGCAATGTAGCAAAAAAATGAAGTTACCGTAAACCAATAAAAGGGGGCGAGTGATTTAAAAATCCATAGCGCAGGAAGCTTAAAAATGGCGTCTCAACATTCGATAAGGGCGCAAATACCCACGAAATGTTATGCAATGCATTTCACACATATATCAAAGAGTATTTTAAAGAAAAAAAATTTTGAAAATTCAATTTACCGGAAACAACAATAAAAGAGGTCGAGTGATTAATATTATGCTATGCATTTCACACATATCACAGAGCATTTTAAAGAATTTTTTTTTTTAATTTACTCATTTTTCACCAAAAAATACCATCCTCTCCCCTTAACTTGGGTTACAAACAACATTTGAATTCTCACCAGCCCTAAACATAAAACAGGAGTGTTGCCTAATGGTAGTTTTTGGCTGCAGCGTACCAGTATATATGGTATTATATGTAAGGACGATAATTCGCCGTCATTGTCAAGTTACATTTCATTATATCAGTGATTTACATTGATTGTAAGATAACATTGATTATTTTGGCTGGAAAAACTTTGGATGTTTCAGTAGATGTCTAGCCAATTGAGTGCCATGATGTATTAGACTGCTAAAATGAAAACTTGATGTACCAGTAATTAATTATAATTTCGAAAATTGTATATTAGTTCATTGTGTGTGTAATTGAAAACATTACGTCCGGGAAGGACCTGTCTCATAGACTGAAATAACAGAAGTAATTCTATTGTAATCATGCCAGAGTTCACAGTTTTTAAGTTCAGTTTTTATAAGAAACCGTTGATGAAGAAGTAGCACCACAGTCTAGTATATACAGTCGCGAAGCTCAATACTTATTAATTTTGCAAACATTAGATAGTTGCTCACCACTAGGATCGCTAATATCGCCTCATTACAGGCAATGCAAAATAGAACCGTCACAGTCTATTGTTTCTAGCACCTCGTGACTGTATATAGTACAGTAGACTGTGGTAGCACGTTATCATTGACACTAGCTTCTCTAGTAACGATTTATTAAATTTTGCTAATGTTGATCTAATTAATTATGGCACACACAGGGTTGTTTTTTTTTAAATATAATATTACTCATAGCCTATCATGAACACAAGAGTTGTACTCTTTCATCATAATTCTTACTTTAAATTTAGGTTTCATCTTTGTTTATAATGTGATGAATTATTGTTATTCTTAAATTTGTTAAATTAAAATGTAATATGAATAGAACTGTAATTAATTGCTAGTGAAACTAGAAGTATCTTTCTGTCAAAAATCAGTTCTACTGGGCTCAAATATTGCATTTATTATAGTGTCACAAATAATTTGTATGTACAACTCCCGACAATAATCTTAATTTGAAGTGAATGTTCGTTACTGGTATGTTTGTTGCAACATTTAAGGCGAAGATGGCTATTTTAGGATTACCAGTATAGTAAAGGAAATGAATGAGTTCGACAGTTTTCACTTCCTTTCCTTCTGTATAAATGAATGTAACTTGAATGCTAAGATAATTTTAAAAGGTTATAGCAGCTTAAAAAAATGAATTTGCAATACTTCTCACATACAGTTTTTAATTTGAATAAAAATGAAAGATTGTAACACTGAATGTGAAAATAAAACAAACTTTTCCTTTGAAATTAAATAAAAACTATTCCTTCTTCCCGAGAATACATAGTTGATTTGATGTGTACTGGTACCAAAAAAATAAGTAGGGCTGTGATTTTGTTACTGTATAGCGGTTTGCTCTTCGAAGTTTGAAAATATTCTTCCTCAATAAGTCTGACTATAATCTTGGTAAATGTGTGAAAAATAAAGCAATACCCTGTTACAAATTTAAAAGGCATGATGGGACCGATAAGCTAGTTTGTTATTAGTGACAATCAAAATTTATTTCATGTGCCGTCTGTGCTTTTCCTTATTTAACAACTATATTGGTTTTACAATATTTTGTTACATAATATATCAATTGCCTTCTGCCCTCAGTGACTACAAGAACACATCCGCTACACTCATCATATTGTCGCATCCAGCTACCACCAAATTATGGAAATCCACATAGACATCAAATTTGACAACTACTAACTCTGATTATAATAATTTTAAAGCATTTTATGTAATTTTAACATTAACAATTTTAACATTTGAATACGGCCTACATAACCGTTTTGTATTTATAATGTAATTATTGCCATATAATCATCGATTTTATACAGAAGCCTGTTATTTAATATTAATTGAGTTCACTTGTACTGCAATATATGTGTACTTATATCATAGATATGGGCTTACTTGTTTCTGATCATGGCTCTATAGAGCCGAAAACGTTCAATTGATATATTATGTCACAAAATATTGTAAAACCAATACTGGGTATTCATTTCAAAGTGTGTCATGACGTCACTGTTGTTGGGTCACCGATTTGAAGCGAGTTTCAGCTTATATGTCAGAGAAGTTGCCTATTATTTAAGGCGTTCTTCAATCTGAACTTGAGAAAGTGTACGGTATAACTTGAACATCGTAGCAACAGATGGCGGTCTATACGGTCTGCATGCTACCATAACCTCTTTCGAACTGTGTTTTGCGCCGGCAAGTCGTACGCAGGGTATTTGTTATCATCGGTTGCGTACGGTAACATTCCACAACACAAATCAAATGCTCCGTGTCCATGTTGACCGTCGAAGTTAATGTCAACAAATACGTAAGTAATCGTCTTAACCCTCTCCCCATATCCCGACAGTACGTATTTCCAAACAGTTCACATTCCTGCCACTTCCAGCGTTGCCGTACGTATTGGTACGTACTCTTCAGAATGAATGCCGTACTTGCTAGGCAACTTCTCTGCCTCACAGGTTATACACTTCTGCGGAAGTGTAGGAAGATTGAATTCTCTAGGCTCATCGGCTAGCCACATGACGGCATACAGCGAGCCATGACACATTTTGAACTGAACACCCAGTATAGTTGTTAAATAAGGAAAAGCACAGACGGCACATGAAATAAATTTTGATTGTCACTAATAATACCCTGTCATCTATTTTCCTCTTTATATTGTGGCGCCAAAAGTAATTTTTCATGCTATCCCCCCCCCCCCAACTCCACAGGTATGTCCACGTATTTTACAGTTGGCCCAAGTACCTCTCTTGTCTTCCAGCAGAGAGGAGTATCTTCTGCTATTTGTGCATTACCTATGAGAAAGATGGTTAGGCTGTTGCGGAGGATGGTTGATGAGTGTGATGATTAAGGGTTATGACATTGAGTAGGAGATGGGTTGTGGCCCATTATAAATTGGTACTATTTCAGTATTTGCCTAACCACGAAATACCCAAGTCAGAACAGCTGACCTTTGAGAATGAACCTGGAACTTCCCAAATTCAAGACAGGCATGCTAACTACCATGCTATCATGCTTGATATACAATGTCTATAGTATATCTTTATGTAAGAAGTTGGTAGATTCTACCACTTCTACTTGGACAGAATTAATATTATTGTTAGGAAAGTTCAGGATAACAGAGAGGATTTGCAATTGAACGGGTTACATCAGCTTCTTGTCTATGCGGATGACGTGAATATGTTAGGAGAAAATCCACAAACGATTAGGAAAAACACGGAAATTTTACTTGAAGCAAATAAAGCGATAGGTTTAGAAGTAAATCCTGAAAATACAAAGTATATTATTATGTCTCGTGACCAGAATATTGTATGAAATGGAAATATAATAATTGGAGGTTTATTCTTCTAAGAGGTGGAAAAATTCAAATATTTTGAAGCAAGAGTAACAAATGAGGACCGTTTTTGCAAAACTTGCTAACTGTGAATTTTGCAAAATTGAGATTTTGGTGGATTCGTTAACATAAAGCAGCCTCTACAGGATGTTAAAGTTATCTTAGTAAAGTTGGATTATTTCTCTTCATTATGGTGTGTCAAAGTTTGATGGTTGCACCTATGACATATGTGTCTTCACTCAGTTTTTTGTCTCTCCTGTAAAATTTAGTTTTTTCAGTTAGCAAGTTTTGCAAAAACGGTCCTCAAATATAAAAGGCACTCGGGAGGAAATAAATGCAGAATAAATATGGGAAATGCCTGTTATTATTCAGTTAAGAAGCTTTTGTTATCTAGTCTGCTGTCAAAAAATCTGAAAGTTAGAATTTATAAAACAGTTATATTACTGGTTGTTCTGTATGGATATGAAACTTAGACTCTTACTTTGAGAGAGGAACAGAGATTAAGGGTGTTTGAGAATAAGATTCTTAGGAAAATATTTGGGGCTAAGAGGGATGAAGTTACAGGAGAATGGAGAAAGTTACACAACGCAGAACTGCACGCATTGTATTCTTCACCTGACATAATTAGGAACATTAAATCCAGACGTTTGAGATGGGCAGGGCATGTAAGCACATATGGGCGAATCCAGAAATGCATGTAGAGTATTAGTTGGGAGACCGGAGGGAAAAAGACCTTTGGGGAGGCCGAAACATAGATGGGAGGATAATATTAAAGTGGATTTGAGGGAGGTGGGATATGATGATAGAGACTGGATTAATCTTGTGCAGAATAGAGACTGATGGCAGGCTTAAGTGAGGGCGGCAGTGAACCTGCAGGTTCCTTAAAAGGCATTTGTAAGTAAGTAAGTTATCCACATACGGTAGAGCATTCTTTAGAGCAGTGATCCCTAAACTTTTCGAAGCACAACCCACTGTGGGGTGAGACATTTGTTTGTGCCTTCCTGCTACTGTATCAAATACTTAACCCTATACGACAAATACAAATTCCTGTGAAATCAAAAACAACAATACCGAACACTACCCAACAAAATAATTTTTTTGTCATACCTCCGCGATAAAAAAAAAAGGTCATTCTTAACGAAAAAGTTGCTCTGATTTTGAAAATCGTCATAGAAATCTCTTATCACGTCATGTTAAAAAGATATAAACTAGAATCTCACATACGCAGTTTCAAATATAATTATTATAATATATTAATTCTTAAGGTATAATGACGTATTTATGCTAGGTTAAGATTAATTCACAAATGTACTTTTATATGCATGTAATAATATTTGGGGTCCACACCTGTGGAGTAACGGTCAGTGCGTCTGGCCGCGAAACCAGGTGGCCCGGGTTCGAATCCCGGTCAGGGCAAGTTACCTGGTTGAGGTTTTTTCCGGGGTTTTCCCTCAACCCAATACGAGCAAATGCTGGGTAACTTTCGGTGCTGGACTCCGGACTCATTTCACCGGCATTATCACCTTCATTTCATTCAGACGCTAAATAACCTAGATGATGATACAGCGTCATAAAATAACCCAATAAAAAAATAATATTTGGGCCATATTTTAAGGGAACATACCTGTAACTCTGCTTAAAAGTGTTTGGTAATATGTGATTTTCTCTTGTACTCCTGCCTGCTCTCCCTCACAAGAAACCAATAGTCATCTCCCATCATTACTGGGTCCTTACGACCTTGGTACCTTTCTCCATTATGAAAATGTCTTGATGAAACCGTTCCCCTTGTTCATCACTAACATCACCCAGATTTTCCGGAAAAAACTTTAGGTCTGAATGAAGCTTTCAACTCTGTAAATTTTGACATGCTCACCCATAAATTGAGAAATCTGCATTTGTCAGAGACTGCTGTGAGTTGGTTCGAATCCTACTTACGGGAAAGACAACAGTGTGTTGTATCCGGGAATCGAAGCTCTTCCTGGCTTAACATAACATCAGGTATACCACAGGGTTCGGTACTCGGACCATTGTTGTTCACAATATATGTCAATGATATTACATCTCATATAAGGCATTGTAACTATCACTTGTATGCTGACGACCTTCAATGCTACATCTCTTCCCGCTTAGATCGAATAAATGACGCTATAGATAAATTGAACGAAGACATTGACTCGATTGTGACATGGACAAAGAAATTCCATCTTAATATCAATCCTGGAAAGACACAAGCAATCATATTAGGACACAAACGGCAAACCGACGCTGTAAAGCACCTCGACATTTCCCCCGTTAAAGTAAGTACAGTGCATAACCCTTTCAGTTCTTCGGTAAAAAATCTCGGCATTCACATGGATAATAATCTCAAATGGGACATGCAAATCACAGAAACCTGCAGAAAAGTATATTCTATTATTCATGTGCTAAAAAGGATAAATGTTCATCTTCCCTCTTGCTTAAAAAAGTCCCTTGTGCAGACCCTTGTATTTCCCTATTTTGACTATGCTGACATTTTACTGACTGACCTTTCCAGCGACAACAAAATGAAACTTCATCGTGCTCATAATTTGTGTGTACGTTTTGTAAGCAATATTCGTAAATATGATCATATTACCCCATCCCTGGAAGCAATAGGTTGGCTTAAACTAGATAAGAAAAGAAATTTACATTCACTTCTCTTTCTCTTCGAAATCTTGAACTCTTCTATTCCTTCGTATCTGTCGTCTCGCTTCACTTACTTTTCTTCCCACCACAATCTGAACACACGCTCTCGCCATGAAACAATACTAACATTACCATCCCATCGCACCTCCTCATACTCATGCTCTTTCACAATAGCCCTGCCAAGACTCTGGAATTCGTTACCTGCTAGCATCAGGGACTGTCGAAATAAAATTCAATTCAAACGCAAACTTACTAGGCACTTGGTCAGTAATTGAGACTCGTTCAGACATGGTTTCTTGTAAATAGTTCTTTTAATCTACCACAAAATATCTCAATACCCGGTAATTTCATCACTATAGAATTTTGTTATTGTAGGTTTAATTTGTAATTTAGTAAATACAAAAATATTCTTTGTTCTTAACTTCTATGATAAAATGTCTAACTTTCATTAATCAGGTATTCTTGTCGTACTTTAATTTTTATTGTAATTGTAATTGTAAATTTAATATTAATTGTAATCTTATTGTTCATGTTATAGTTGTAATCCCCTGGTAGAGGGGCAGAGAAGGCCTGACGGCCTTATCTCTACCAGGTTAAATAAATAAATCTAAAAAAAAAAAAAAAGGAAATGGATTTTCAAGGACATTCGACAACTCATGTTTTTGTAGCATTTCAACAGATTTGACACCAAAGTTTTATAGTTTTCATCTTTTGTGTTTCTGAGAAAACCACGCACAACTCTTTAAATTATTGCCAAGCTGCTATTTCAACAGTTTGTAAATTTTTCTCAAACATTTCGTCCTCCATGAGTTTTCTGATTTGAGATCCAATAAAAATCCCTTCTTTCAATTTTGCGTATGTTAACTGTGAAACTTGCCTTGTAAATATGCAAATCCACTACCATCCTTGTTGAATGCCTTAACAAAATTCTTCATCAGACTAAGTTTTATGTGTAAGGGAGGAAGAAGAATCTTATCAGGCTGAACCAGTGGTGTTTCTTTTATATTATTTTTGCTCGGAACATATTTCTGCCACTTGTCCCACTGTTATGTCACATAATGTTTTTCTGTAGCACAGCTGTCCCAAAAACACAAAAAAACAACAATATTTTGAGAAGCCCCCTTGCAAACCAAGCAGCAAACGAATTACTTTAAGGTCACCACATATCTTTCAACAATGAGTATCATATTTTAGAACACGCACGATCTTAGCCATACCGGTACTTTCATAATTTTCTTTTAGACCAACAGAATGGAAAACCGGAACAGATGGAAATTCATTAAAATAATTATGAAGTAACACTGATTTTAAGCTAAACTTAGATGAATCTATAAATAATCGCCAGTCATCTGAATTATGGTCAACCCGCAGTTCACTCATTAAACCATTAACGTCTACACAGAAATATATATTCTCACATAAGTTACATCACGTTTTATGCAGGAAATATTACTTTACAACCCCATTATAAATGCCAGACCATTCTCTACCTGGGTTTATCTCTTTGCTTGTCTACTTCTAGAAGAAAAGACAGATTTATTACCGGTATCCTGATAACTGACAAAGGCTTAGTTAGATGTCATAATAAATAACACATTTTCATCTTTACATTTTGTAAGTATGTTGTTGTTTTCTAATGCCAGGCGTTTGACAATAAAGTCATTTGACCTCTTGCACTCCAATATTTTTCAAAGATATTATCATGACCAGCCACTGAAGCACAGATTCTGAGGTGTTCCGAATCCATTTCTTGGTTTGAGTTACACAATGGACAGTTAGGGGACTGATATATTCCAATTCTATGCAGGTGTTTGGCCAAACAATCATGGCCTGTTGCCAGTCTAAATGCAGCTACAGACGATTTTCGTGGTAAATCGGGAATTAACTGTGGATTTTGATGCAGAGAGTTCCATTTTTTCCCCATGGAATTGTGTTATCAAATTTTGTTTGTTGAAGTCTAAGTATGTAGATTTAATAAATCTTTTCACAGAGTAATACATAGATTTAGTAACAGGTCTGTAAGTAGCAGTGCTGCCCTTCTTTGCTAAAGCATCCACATTCTCGTTTCCCAGGATTCCACAGTGGGATGGTATCCATTGGAATACAATTCTTTTATTGAGTGATATTAATTGAGAGAGCATTTTAGTTATTTCTGCTGTTTGAGATGAAGGTGTGTGTTTAGAGACTATTGATAGAATAGCTGCTTTGGAGTCTGACAATATAACTGCATTCCTAAATTTACTGATGTGGCATAGAAGATTCCTGAGACTTTCTCTTATTGCAATGATTTCTCCATCAAAACTTGTTGTTCCATATCCAAGAGATCTATAAAGTGAGAAGAGACAGCATGTAACACCTGCACCGGCACCTTGTTCTCTGGAGATCAAGGATCCGTCAGTGTATAAATGAAGCCAGTTTTGTGGAGGGTATCTAATATGAATTGTCTCTAAAGACAATTGTTTTAGTATTTCAGTGTTTACTTCTGATTTCAGTATTTCTTCTGTTAAATTTAGATTATATTCTATATTTAATAGAGTTAAAGGGTTTGGTTTAATTTGTAGGTTTTCTTTTAAATTCGGGATACTGATTTTCTGTTTTAATTCTTGAACAATGGATATGAAACTTTTTTGAGTTTTCAATCTACAGAGAGGACTGTATGAATGCCAATTGTTTCCTGGTAATCTAATAAGTTTTTCATATTGAATCAGTGCATTTTCTTCTATTGTCATTTTGATGCTGTTAATATTAGTGAGGAATCTCATAGAATCTTTTTGTAAGTATGTAAGTAATCGTGTAGGACAGGGGTAGCCAACACCAGGTGGCACACGAATTCGTTTTCGATGTAGGATGTCTAAAATATCTAAAAAATTTTGATATGATGTGACATTTTAAACACTGTTTTCAGAATCTATGCATGAAAATGGATTAAAACATGTATTAACTTAATGAAGGTAATTTTCATGTTGGGTAGTGTAATTTTTGCTATATTACTATGATGTACCGAAGTACATATATTTCCGTGCAGGAATTCTGCATTACCATATGGTGAAGAATGGGAGTTAGAATCCGGTTTGGCTTAGTAGCTAAAGGGTCAGCACGTAGAGCTGAAAACCCGGGTTCGAATCCTGGTGCAGAGAGAATTTTCCTCCGTTCTACCCAATCTTCAACAATAATTTTACTCAAAGCGAGTAACGACATAAATACAAGTATATAGTGTAACAATGACACGAAATATTACATAAAAATCGTTTCTAATATTCAAACTATACTGCCATGATGCTGCAGTAATAGTTCAGTACAAATGGAAAATGGTGCTTGCGCTATGTTGCCCAACGGATTTATAAAAAAAAACTTGATTTATGATCGACATCACTTGACAAAAATAAATTTGGTTCGTTTGAGTGTATTAAAGAAGTGACGGAAAATTAGCTACGTACAAATACTGAGTTTGTTTTTGCGAACAAGCAATAAATTAAGTTAACACAATTTTAAACAGCATATGAGTGTTTCCGGAAGAAACTCAGAAAAAATATAATAGTCACAGATCTGTTCTTAGACAGTTGCGTTCAAATGACTAAAATAATATACACACACACACACACACACACACACACATATATATATATATATATATATATATATATATATATATATGAAGAAATTCATTGAAATATGTACCTACTAATGAAATGTTGAAACTAGATGTTTTCTTCGCAAAGTGTAGACCAGATTTCGATCAAAAGAATGCAAGAATATTTCGAGCTTGCAAAAGAAGCTCTTAAATTTTTTTATAATTTGTAACCTTGTATTTATACAAAATAAGTTTTTCGTCTATGATTGTCATATTTAAAACAAAAGCTAGTTTTTCTCTTGCCTTTAATGACACTATTAGCAGAAAAGTGTTACATACATTACAGTATATTATACTGTAAGGCATACATTTGAGAAATTCACGCTCATAATTATGTCAACTCTTTTAAAAATACCAACACACTTTTTCTTTTGGCTGATACTGTATCATTCGTATATATGTTAGTCAGAACGCGAAATCCGGCAAAACCCGACGTTTCTAGGAAATTCTAGTTCTGACAAAGCTCTTTAGGAAATTTTAGTTTTTACTGACGTAATTCAGTTACATCTAGAAATAACTATAGCTCTTCAGGAAATTCTATTTTTAACCAATATAATTAAGTTAGATCTAGAAATAACTAATTGTTATTAGTAAAATCCCGTTGTAACGATTTCAGAACGCAAAATCTGACAAAACCCGAAGAAATTCTAGTTTTCACTTGTGTAATTCAATTACATCTAGAAATAACGTATTACTAAAAAGACTTTACGAAATTGGTACTAGCACGTGAACATCATTATTATTGTTATTATTATTATTATTATTATTATTATTATTATTATTATTATTATTATTATTATTATTATTATTAGAGTCCGTATAGGTCAGTTTCTATCTGATCCTTTTCCAATTCACTGCGGGCTAAAGTAGGGAGATGCACTATCACCTTTACTTTTTAACTTCGCTCTAGAATATGCCATTAGGAAAGTTCAGGATAACAGGCAGGGTTTGGAATTGAACGGGTTATATCAGCTTCTTGTCTATGCAGATGACGTGAATATGTTAGGAGAAAATACACAAACGGTTAGGGAAAACACGGAAATTTTACTTGAAGCAAGTAAAGCGATCGGTTTGGAAGTAAATCCCGAAAAGACAAAGTATATGATTATGTCTCGTGACCAGAATATTGTACGAAATGGAAATATAAAAATTGGAGATTTATCCTTCGAAGAGGTGGAAAAATTCAAATATCTTGGAGCAACAGTAACAAATAAATGACACTCGGGAGGAAATTAAACGCAGAATAAATATGTGAAATGCATGTTATTATTCGGTTGAGAAGTTCTTATCATCCAGTCTGCTGTCTAAAAATCTGAAAGTTAGAATTATAAAACAGTTATATTACCGGTTCTTCTGTATGGTTGTGAAACTTGGACTCTCACTCTGAGAGAGGAACATAGGTTAAGGGTGTTTGAGAATAAGGTGCTTAGGAAAATATTTGGGGCTAAGCGGGATGAAGTTACAGGAGAATGGAGAAAGTTACACAATACATCAATACAGAACTGCACGCATCGTATCCTTCACCTGACATAATTAGGAACTTAAAATCCAGACGTTTGAGATGGGCAGGGCATGTAGCACATATGGACGAATCCAGAAATGCATATAGTGTGTTAGTTGGGAGACCGGAGGGAAAAAGACCTTTAGGGAGGCCGAGACGTAGATGGGAAGATAATATTAAAATGGATTTGAGGGAGGTGGGGTGTGATGATAGAGACTGGATTAATCTTGCACAGGATAGAGACCGATGGCGGGCTTATGTGAGGGCGGCAATGAACCTTCGGGTTCCTTAAAAGGCATTTGTAAGTAGTAAGTATTATTATTATTATTATTATTATTATTATTATTATTATTGCCGTTGTTATTGAAAGACAAAATAGTTGTATTACACAAATAATTACATTATGGGATACTTAAACATTACTATTTTTGTTGTTGAATTATGAATAATTATGTTACAAAACTTAATATTAATTTATTATTTTTTGTCTCACAAGTCACTTGTTGCGACAAGGTATGCTATTGTAACATTTAGAGATGCAGAGAATTTTTTCTTCACATACAAGCAGCACTTCAAACTTTTTTTTTTTTTTTTTTTTTTTTTTTTTTTTTTTTTTTTTTTTTTGCAAACACAACAACAAATCCTTGTCCGCTTCCGATTACTTCTTTCTTTGCTGCAGTCCTCAGCGACATTTCTGTAACTGGCACTTGTTCTCGTGTCAAGAAAATTTGAGAACATACATCAAATTCGGATCTGAAAGACAGTGTTACGTACCGGGTGTTGATTAAATTAACGACACTATCATTTCTTAAAATTCAGTGAACCTACCCACCTCCAATATAGTTTATTCAAATGTCCATCCTGTCCCAATTCTGTTCAAGTCGTCGTCATTTCTCTCAAGCACGACTCCTGTTAGGTTTCGGAAATGGGTCTTTACCCATTGATATTCAGAATCCGTATTGTGATGTTACCTCCTGTACCAACTACAGGATGCGTTGCATCTTACTTGAAATCATTACAACGTGTGTTTACTAATAACTATCAATTTATTTCTAGACCTAACTTAATTAGCCTATATTAGTCAAAACTAGAATTTCCTAAAGAGCCATGGTTATTTCTAGATGTAACTGAATTACGTAAGAGAAAACTAGAATTTCCTAAAGAGCCATAGTTATTTCTAGATGTAACTGAATTACGTAAGTGAAAACTAGAATTTCCTGAAGAGCTTTGTCAGAACTAGAATTTCCTAGGAACTTCGGGTTTTGACGGATTTCGCGTTCTGACTGTAACATATAAACGCATAAAAATATACAGGCAGCATTTTTCAAACAATGTTCCTTCAGGATAAGTTGAACACATCATCTTCAGAAGACTGAAAACTGTCATGGAAAGCTTCGGATGTGACTGTCAATTTGCTGTTTAATATTTTCAGGAATAGCGTTTGTCCTGTCATCAACCCACTAAGATAAGAATCTTGGCACTCTTGGGCTCGGTTGCAGAAACACCGATCAAAATATGATTGGCAATCAAGGAGGGTTTGATTCGCCATCAGTTCTATTTCTGTTGCAGAAAGAACAATCAGTGTTTGATCGGAAATCAGTCTTCCATCAGATTTGATCAACAGATTTTTGCTGGTTAAGTCACTGATCATCGATCAAGCAGGCAATTTATGTTGTTCTGTTTATAATGCAGTATTATACAGTAAATAGTTATAGCGTAACAATATTGTTTTCGACATAATGGATTCTTCTGATGAAGAAATTTTAGAATGAAAAAAATATTATTAAGAAGAAGGCGTTTCCGTGATAGACATTAATTGTTTTTATGTATAATGACAGAGAATTTGAGCAAAGATTTAGGTTAAGTAAGGATTCCTGTGTTTTGTTACTTTCAAAAATTGAAACAAATATATGCAGACAGATAAATCGAAACATTTCACTTTCTCGTATGAACCAAGTTCTAATAATGCTGAGATTTTATGCTGTTGGAATTTTTCAGGCGGTCTTGGGTTATCTTGTTAGGGTCCACAAATCAACTATTTGCCGAGTAGTTAGGAATGTTACGTATGAAATTGCTTTGTTATGGCAGGGTTTCATAAATCCCCAAACTTTAAACAGGGAACGATTTGAAATCCAGAGAGAATTTTCAGCCATGTCAGGATTTCCAAGAGTAGCCTAATATTGGTTGTATAGACTGCTCACATCCCCATCCAATCACCTGGTTGAAATGATGCCGATCTTTATCGAAATAGAAAAGGTTTCTTTCTGTGAATATACAGGCAATATGTAGTCTACACCATCATTGAAATTCTGGAATGTTGTAGCCCGTTGGAAGGGTTCTACACATGACAACACATTATTTTTAATGAGTAGGTTACGAGCTCCATTTGTAAACAGAGAGATGGGAATAGGCAATATGTAGTCTAAACCATCATTGAAATTCTGGAATGTTGTAGCCCGTTGGAAGGGTTCTACACACGACAACACATTATTTTTAATGAGTAGGTTACGAGCTCCATTTGTAAACAGAGAGATGGGAATAGGCAATATGTAGTCTACACCATCATTGAAATTCTGGAATGTTGTAGCCCGTTGGAAGGGTTCTACACATGACAACACATTATTTTTAATGAGTAGGTTACGAGCTCCATTTGTAAACAGAGAGATGGGAAATGGAATTATTTGGGGTTATGGAGGCTATGCATATTCCAATTTCTTGTCGATTCCCCTAGCAAATCCCACAACAGAAGCCCCCTCACGTTTTTTTTTTTTGTTTTCTTCATTTTCTTTCACTATATTGTAGTCTATATACAAATAGAAACCGCCTGTTTCCTTTCTACAAAAAGGAACAAAACAGCAAAACATTCACTTGTTTTCCTAGTCACCGCCCACCTGATATATTCGTTTCGCGACTTAAAGAGCATCAAATTGGCTGTGGTTGCTAAATAGCACTGTTGTCAAATGTATTTCTTTCTTAAATCAGCAATTAGTAAATTGAGACAAGTTGATTGGAGATTCACGTTTGTGCAACGCAATGAACAATCAAATAAATCAGACATCAACTGATTGGCGATCAGGGACTGATTTGATTTGCGTTTCTGCAACCGGGCCCTTGATCTAACAGTTTATTGAAAGATTTTAGAAATGAACTGTTCTTCTTACATACAGTTTCTAGCTGGTTTGCTTCCTAGCATTAAGGGAAAAGGATGGTATTTTTTTTAACTTTGTTCCTATTTGGTGTAAATATTAATTTTTTGTACGGAGAGAGATCATAGCTGTGGCAACTCAACCAAATAAAAATATTTTGAAAAAAAAAAATATTTGGGGGCCCAAATTTGAAAAAAATATACCCAATGCAGGATTGTACTAAAACCGATATATCTGAACCGTTTTTAAAGATAGATTCAAACAGTTTTTTGCAATGTATTTGCAAAAACATGTTCTACAAATTGTCTGTAACAGAATTTTGATATTAATCCCTACGTTTGTAAAATAAACAATTAAAATTTAATAACAATTTTCTGATTTCCTTTCTTGCAAACAAACGGACGTATTTTTAAAATGAAATCAATTAACAAAATTCTGTTACAGGGAAAAATTTCCTAATAGTCTAAAGAATGTGTGTGTTCTAAATTTCATGCATGTATCTTTAATAGTTCAGACATTATATCCATTTTTGTCTGGCAATGTAGCAAAAAAATGAAGTTACTGGAAACCGATAAAAGTGGGCGTGTGATTTAAAAATCCATAGTGCAGGACGTTTAAAAACGACGTCTCAACATCCGATAAGGGCACAAATACCCACAAAATGTTATGCAATGCATTCCACACATATCAAAGGGTATTTCAAAGAAATTTTTTTTTTTTTTGAAAATGTAATTTACCGGAAACAACATTAAAAGTGGGCGAGTGATTTAAAAATCCATAACGCAGGAAGTTTAAAAATGGCGACTCAACATACGATAAGGGCACAAATACCCACAAAATGTTATGCTATGCATTCCACACATATCACAGAGTATTTTAAAGATTTTTTTTTTTTTTTGAAAATTTACTTATTTTTCACCATAAAATACCATCCTCTCCCCTTAACTTTCCTTTGTATCCAGGGTGCAAATTAAGATTTCTGAAGAGGGGGGATAGAATCCTAGATAGAGAATACCTTACATATAATAATACTAATACTAATAATGATAATAACAATAATAATAATAATAATAATAATAATAATAATTATTATTATTATTATTATTATTATTATTATTATTATTATTATTATTATTATTATTATTATTGCTCAATGCTTGGTCGCACTGAGTTGTTTATCTTACGTCTTGATCACAGTGATAAGATGGGTAATTCCTAACTTAATGATTGTTGTTAGCTTTCCGGTGATGATAATACAGAAATATTATTTTCTTTGCTTACTTTATACATTATGAAGTATACTCGTTTTAAAACAATTATATTTTGTGAGGGAGATTATTCCGGAGATAGAAGTTATCCCTGACAGGAATGTTAATATGAATTTATGAGAGGGGATAACTTTCCAACAGGGGGGAATCCCCCCGTTAATCCGCACCCTGTTTGTATCCAATGTAGGCTTTACCACGTGCACGATTCAGTTTAGTAATTTTCTTTTCCTAGCATTTGGGTTTCTCTTCCTCTTCTAATCTTCCTCTTTCTCACCCTCTCCTGAATCATTATCCATTTCAGAACATACCGGTACATACCTACTTTCAGAAATCTCAAAGTCAGTAAATTCATTTGCGCCATCTTTCTATCAGCTGATTAAAAATGCGTTTTTTTTTTAGCTTGCATACTCCATCGGCAAGTCTATTGTGCTATCAAAAAGGATTGCATTATATGGCAGTAAAAATTTTTAATAGCCTCCCTATCGATATAAAGAATGAAACTCAAAACATAAGATTATTTAGGGCCAAATTAAAGAAGTAGGGCCTACCTAATTTCTCACGCCTTCTATTCTGTAAGTGAATTCATGACATTCAATAGACTAACGCTTCATGAAATTGATACTAAAACTTTGTGTTGTACTAGTAGACTATATTGTAAATCTCTTCTGTATATATTTCAACTAGACTGTGACTATAAATTAAGACTTTATAATAGTATTAAGTTTTTTAACTTGTTTCCATATTCTAGCTGTGAAGCAATGTATGAATACCATGGAATGTTAATAAATACAATACAATACAACCGCATGTGCGATGCCTTCTCGCGGAAGTGACTCAAACTATGTTCAATGTGAAATAGGGATATCTCTACTTATCCCTTGCTTCCACCCAACGATATATGGGATAAGATCCTAAAGCTTATAGGGGCTGGGAATAGAAGAGGAGAAATCTCTTCTACCAAAACATACGCAAAAATGTTTCCTATGTAAAGCATTAAATAAGTTTACGAAAAAAAATAATACTCTTTAGGAAGCTCTATCGATCTATTCTTGAAGACGACAAGATTCGAAATACTTTCACTGTAAACCTTATTTCTGACATAGGCCTAACCCAAAGTAAGAAGTCTAATGGGGTAAAATCAGGACTTCTTGCGGGCTACGGAATGGTAAAAGAAATTAGATGATAGACGACATTAAGATATATGGATCATATGAGGAGACAAGAGGAAGGCAGAAAACAGGAAAGATTGGAGAAAGCTGGGTTTGCAGTGAAAGACCTGCCCTTGGGCAGAACACTGGATGAATGAATCGAATTAATGATCAGATATCACACGTCATTGCTAGACTGCGAGTAGAATTTCATATTGTTTATATTGCGACCTCAGTAACCATTTCAAAGATTTTGCGAAATAATCACAATCACCATGGAAATCAACGATTCAACTCTTTTTGCACATGATTCGCAAAAAGGGACATTGCTCCAGCTTGTTGAAAGATGATCTAAAATCCAGTCTTTCTTTTGCTCGATTTCAGGAAACAGAAAGTTCATTTCCACATAACGCAGTTGGTTGATATTGGTTTCTGAAAATAAAAGGACACAAAATCTGGTTGTACATTAGGTCGCATTGACCTTAAGAGAATCTCATACATGTTCGCATGTGACGTGTGGATTTTCAGAGCCCCAAATGTGGTAATTGTGTCGTTTAACACAATCGCTGATATGGAATGTTGCCTCATCCTGAGAAGAGGGTCTTGAATAGAAATCCTGGCTCACCGTGATTCCTCGTATCATGTTAACAGCGAATTCAACTTTGTTTACCTTGTCGTTAGGCTTGATTGTATGCAACAGTTGAGTTTCACAGGCATGTACATAACTTCAATCTTTTCCGCACAACGTTTTACAGAGTCGATTAGGAAGACCTGATCGTTAATTAGGGCGTGTACTAGACTTTTGAGGACTCCGAATACAGGCAGGGCCGGATTTAGGTATAGTGCCACCCCTAGGCAGTGCTAAAATTTGCCGCCCACAACTCCTACAAGCAATTTATAAGCAGCTATTACACAGATCGTGTTTAGTTTATGAAATCTTACAGTTCAGAAAACAATAAATTACTAGAATCAAAATACATGCATCTTACTTGTGAATTATAAAGATTTCCTTCGCACTTTCTTCACAGAGAAAGCATTGATGATGTCATCAAAGTCGATCTGAAGAAACGCGTCAGATTCAATGAAAATAAACATATTCAGACTTACTTATTTGTTGAAACAAAATTGATTTGTGAAAGGCAGGCTGTGGTTTAGTTTTAAGCATTGGTTTTGTCGGTGGTATAATTATTACGAGTATTTTTTACTTCGATATGAGATATAAAGTAAATTGAAAAATAGATTCCAATTCTTTGCGAATTATATAGTGAACATGCTGGAAAGTGTTTAAATAGTACTGTTGCATATATTAGAATTGTGGTTACTATTCATAGCGATAACATAATAAACACACATCCAATTTCATTTTCAACGATGCATTCTTGTTATACAAGCAGTTAAATTTAAGCAGTTTCATAGTATAAGTAGCCTCGTTTAATTATTAGGCAGCGGCATTCCTTTTAAGATTTGTAGGTCTTTATTGCATGACGTTGTCACGTCTAGTTTGTTGCTGCTATATATTAATATAACATGGAACAAGACACACTGCTAAAATTTGCAACTCTGGTTTATATATACACTCCGCATGGAGTATTGAAGCGCCCTTCAAAAGACTTGACGACAATGGGTAGCGCGACATAATTAAAATTATTGAAACTACAAAGCTTCCGCCCATACACTCCGCGTGGAGTATTGGAGCGGCCTTCAAAAGACTTGACGACAATGGGCAGCGCGACATAATTAAAATTATTGAAACTACAAAGCTTCCGTCCATACACTCCGCGTGGAGTATTAGAGCGGTCTTCAAAAGACTTGACGACAATGGACAGCGCGACATAATTAAAATTATTGAAACTACAAAGCTTCCGTCCATACACTCCGCGTGGAGTATTAGAGCGGCCTTCAAAAGACTTGACGACAATGGGCAGCGCGACATAATTAAAATTATTGAAACTACAAAGCTTCCGTCCATACACTCCGCGTGGAGTATTAGAGCGGCCTTCAAAAGACTTGACGACAATGGGCAGCGCGACATAATTAAAATTATTGAAACTACAAAGCTTCCGTCCATACACTCCGCGTGAAGTATTAGAGCGGCCTTCAAAAGACTTGACGACAATGGACAGCGCGACATAATTAAAATTATTGAAACTACAAAGTTTCCGTCCATACACTCCGCGTGGAGTATTGGAGCGGCCTTCAAAAGACTTGACGACAATGGACAGCGCGACATAATTAAAATTATTGAAACTACAAAGCTTCCGTCCATACACTCCGCGTGGAGTATTGGAGCGGCCTTCAAAAGACTTGACGACAATGGACAGCGCGACATAATTAAAATTATTGAAACTACAAAGCTTCCGTCCATACACTCCGCGTGGAGTATTGGAGCGGCCTTCAAAAGACTTGACGACAATGGACAGCGCGACATAATTAAAATTATTGAAACTACAAAGCTTCCGTCCATACACTCCGCGTGGAGTATTGGAGCGGCCTTCAAAAGACTTGACGACAATGGACAGCGCGACATAATTAAAATTATTGAAACTACAAAGCTTCCGTCCATACACTCCGCGTGGAGTATTAGAGCGGCCTTCAAAAGACTTGACGACAATGGACAGCGCGACATAATTAAAATTATTGAAACTACAAAGCTTCCGTCCATACACTCCGCGTGGAGTATTAGAGCGGCCTTCAAAAGACTTGACGACAATGGGCAGCGCGACATAATTAAAATTATTGAAACTACAAAGCTTCCGTCCTCTTTAACACCGCTAGCCTACTAATTGAACGTGGCGACTTTATAATAACGTGATACAGGCTTTACAATATAACTATGCAGCTGCACACTTTCCTTTTACTCGCGCCGCGACCGGGACAATGCGATAACAAAACAATATCCCACTTCCAGAAGGTGTTCAAGAACAAACTTCAGAGAAGTTTCATGAACACGTCTTTTAAAAATAAATTTCACTGTAAAATGAAAATGAAAAAAACAGAGAAAAGGGTAGAAAATGTCACCATTCTCAACCTTGATTACGTTTACCCCTGCCTAATGTCCTTTCTTACATTATTTTATGCCCTTTTACAAATCTCTAATGTTTTTATTCTGTTTGTTTCTACCTCATTCAGTTTTTCCTTCAAATAATCTCTTTTTTATTCCTAAGTGTACAACTTGCTTCCCATCTTTCATTGAAATATTCGCCTCAACTGGAGTCTGTAAGAATTTTAATTTTGCCTGTTTCCTTCTTTCTACTACTGTGCAACGAACTTACTCAAATCACAATTTCTTTTTCTTAGTTTCATGATGTCCTATCTTCTGCTCAGCTGCAATTTTGATATAGCTCTGATATGATATTTTCTCACACGCTGTTAACATCTGACTCCTTCTCAGCTTCGTCGGAACTTCCCAAAGTGATAAACCTACTTGAAATTTCGACCTAATAATGTTGCTTAATTTCTAAGTATTTTAATTTCGGAATATGTATGTATGTATCCAATGCCTACTCACTTCACTTTACATGATTCGGTTTTCGCATATTGGGTATAGATGGCAGGACTGTGACCCAATTTCTAGTTGCACACCACTTCGGCGGGCCACGTTATGCATGATATGTATCTGTGGAGTGTTATGTCTTGTTCTAAGGTGAGTGTATGTGTAAGTGTTCGTATAAGTGTAGTGTATGGAGAGTAGTGATGAAGATGAGGAAGGGAGAAGGGGAAACCCGGTGCCGGCACGTAGCCCACTCCTGTCGAATAGCACCAAGGGGGCCGCCAAGCTTAACGTCCCCCTCCGACGGACGAATTACTATCACCAGTGACATATGCCTTCTCTTCATATACACTGCGGAGAGGTTTTGGATTTAACCCAGGCATATTGGTGCACAATCCAGTGATTAGAAGTTGTGCACCGCCATCTCTCCTAGTCTGGAGATAGTAATTTTACATGAAAATTTCTGACCCCGCCGGGGATCGAACCCGGGCTTGCAAGTCTGGAGGCAGACACGCTACCACAGAATTAACTCGGCATATTGAATCTCCTAATATTAACTTGTTGTTCTACTCGCTTGGCTACTGATAATCTTTCTCTTAATTTTCCAATTACCAAATAATGATCAGAATTACTGTCTGCCTTCTTGAAGATTCAAATATCTACTATACTAGTATGTCTTCGTTTATCTGTCAATATGTGATCTATATTTGGTTGTGTGTCAATCCATCTGGAGAAGTCCAAGTACGAGTGTGTTTAGTATATCCTATGTATATCCTTATGGGGGAAAGTTGTACTTTTGACAATTAATTTTTTTAATGTGGCAAAGTTGACTAACCTAATTCCTTATTATTATTATTATTATTATTATTATTATTATTATTATTATTATTATTATTATTATTATATTGATGGCGTGACTTCCTCGAACACAGTCTCGCAGAAAACTATCAAGATGTAATATATTTCTGGAGCTGTAGCTGTAGTAACAATGTCGTTACGAGAAGGTGAGAGGTTGCGATCGCAGATAAGAGAAGACGCTCTACTTGAAGATAACGGCCACGCGTTCATCCGGCGTTGATCCTTGTCAAGGTCAAGTTTTAATAATAGATAAATGTTTTGTGTCTCGTGCGATGCAGTGTATAATATTATCTTAACCCAATAAAACTATTAGCGTAAACAACCAAAACAAGCGAGTGATATGTCTTCGCTTGTCCAGCAATGAGAGTGATTGGGCTTGTGTTTTAGAACCACAGTACCTTAAGTATTGTTTGTCCCTGAATTCAGGATCCTATATAAATGAATGACACATGACAATCTCTTATTGAGAGTGATTGTGTTTGGTGCTTTAGAATTAAAGCTCATTCACAATGAAAATTAAACATAACGTAAGAGTTAACTTAAAAATGTAAACGTTACGGTAAAATCAAGAAAATTCACGATGGAAACATAAACATTAATCGCTAAGATACTTGGTAACCATGGAAACATAACAACGACGCCATTTCCTCATATTCTGTCGTATACTTCAGCGCTCCACAATTGTGTACTTTTGAAAATCACGTAAGCATAAGTGCTGTTCCATATGAAATCGATCAGTAAAAAACCTCGCATTTTTCAATACTCTAATTTTTTCCCTATTTGTACAAGATGCTGAGGAGAGTGCATTTGCAAAAATATACTATCGAAAGTCAAACGGTTTTCGTACTATTGAGCGACAAATTTAGCGTATTTTATAAAAACCAGCCTCTTTCAGCGCTCAGAACTCTGGAACCATTTACTGCAGAACATTGAGCGGGAGCTTATTTTGAAGCTGACATTTAGTAGGTTATGATAAGAAGTAATCCTTATTTTTATTGTATGCAGAGAGACAGATAATCTGATTTTACTTACTTTTAGGCTTTTTGCCCATTTGTAAAAATGTAAATAATATTGAGAAAAAACCTTGCATTATTAAGAGGGATTCGGCATTGTTTGCTTAGTGGCTCGGCAATAAGTTTCGAGGGTATTAAATAAATTATTTTCACACGCCTAGACTTGAACGGCGCAGTACCGCACACACTAGCCGAGCTGAAGATAAGCGAGCGTTGGGCGTCATTTTACTCCTGTGTTTATGAAAACTTGTGATAAAGCTAGCCCAGCCATGACTGCTAGACGACACATCACGTGTTTGTCTCCTGGCCTTGTTTGTCTCGACTACCTACAGTCAGCTGGTTAGTTCACGCGCGTACTATTTATTTTCTTTATTTGATATTTTCAATACTTTCTTATCAACGGTGCACCAGTAGAAAAAATGTGTTTATTTGTACTTTCAATGCGGAATCTAACCATATATTTTAAAAATATTTTTTCGTGGCCAAAGGCGTCTTAATGAAGAAAAATCTAAATTTCTCCATTTGCATAAAAAGTAAGAAAAACTGTTTACATGTCAATATAAACTATAATTTCTCAGCATCAAAATAAACCATGATTTTGATCATTGGGTGGAAGGGTTTAGGAGCCACAACAGTTTAAAGTTGCTAATTTTATGAAAATACGATAAATTTAAATATCTTTAATTTAAACACTATGAAGTTCTGATGCCTCAAACTTTGCACAAAGCATTGTATCACAGTTGTCAACGGACAGAAAAAGTTTCATTGTATTTAAAAATTGCAAGGTCAATTTTCTCTATATTTCGGTCGATTTGAGATGGAATAGCCCATAAGCATGAAAGTTTGGAGTTTGCAAACTTTCATTTAACGTCTAACGGGAATGTTTATGTCAATGTTTATGTGAATCATTGTGAATGATCCCATTTGGTAACCTGGCCGCAAACTTCTGTGTTTATGTTACGGTTATTTTTTATTTTCATTGTGAATGGGCCTTTACAGTACACACAGTACGAGAGTTTTTGAAAAGTTCATAGCCGGTCATAGAAATTAGGTATAAACCAGGATTATTCTGAAACAATATATTTTATTTCTCAACATATCTCCCCTGAAATTCACATACTTGGTCCATCGATGCTGTAATGCTGCTCTATCCTCCTTGTATACAGATTCCTCGAGCCTGCCAAAAAGTCTTCTGTTGCTGCGATAACCTTTTCATTTTCATAATAATAATAATATTAATAATAATAATAATAATAATAATAATAATAATAATAATAATAATAATAATAACAACAACAATATGGACACAAATACAAAGATGAACTTTTGTTTCCTGAATTACAGGAAACAAGCATCCCCTGGAGACCTGTATGTCTCCATTTATAAATCGCATCGCTTAAATATCCATATAATTAATTATATTTTAAACTAGCCGTACCCGTGCGCTCCGCTGCACCCGTTAGAAATAAATAGAAAGTAATTACTTACTTACAAATGGCTTTTAAGGAACCCGAAGGTTCATTGCCGCCCTCACATAAGCCCGTCTTCGGTCCCTATCCTGTGCAAGATTAATCCAGTCTCTATCATCATACCCCACCTCCCTCAAATCCATTTTAATATTATCCTCCCATCTACGTCTCTATTTAATTATATAATTAAAATAGGACATTTGATCCAGGGAACATTCGTGTTTGATAGAAGGATGAATCGTTTATTATGTTACTTAATTTAAATTGAATTAAAAAATTAAAATGCGATCATTTTGATCCAGAGACCACTCATTTGGTCATAAAAATTAGTTTAGGAAATACAGGAAACGAATATACAGAATAGCCTATAAAGTTTTCTGTGCATAAGAATCTATTTTAATCTTACCTGTCCTCGATTCACTCAGAAGTTACTGTGATAACATTATAGCATTATGTCCATCTAGAGAAACTACACTTTCCAATGGTGAATTAATAATTAATTATACAAATCGGTTAATTTAGCTTCCGATATTACTTCATAGAAACGCAGAAACATTATCTGTAGGCTATCTTTCATAGCTTTCGATTGTTGCTGTCCAAAGCCCCTTATAGACGAAGTCATTTGTTTTTTAATTCATTACACGGCCTTAAGATGGCAGTTATTTTAATCTTAAAACTCATTTACCTCATTAAATATCAGTCCTATCAAAAATTTTCAAGGAATAAACCTTATCGCAAATTATTTTTAAACAAACTTTTGTTATGTAACATTTTTCACAAAAATCAATAATAAGCGAGATATTTCGATTTATTTAACTCAGGCCCCCTTATAACCCCCCTTTTAAATAATTTATTTTGAATGCCATATAGCCTAAAATCTAAGTTACAACGAACTTAATTTATATTCCAATTTTCATCGAAATCCGTTCAGCCATTATCGCGTGAAAAGGTAACAAACATACAGACAGACAGACAGACATACAAACAAAAATTTCAAAAAAACGATTTTCGGTTTCAGGGTGGTTAATTAAATATGTTAGGACCAATTATTTTTGGAAAATCGAAAATTACCAGAAAAATTTCGGCTACAGATTTATTATTAGTATAGATAAGATAGACCTATATGACTTCATTTATAAATCACTTAAATTGTGTGTGTGTGTGTGTGTGTGTGTGTGTGTATATATATATATATATATATATATATATATATATATATATATATAATATTTTTAACTGTGAGCAAAGGCGTGCTCTTATAGGCTACCAACAATATACCCCGGCCAATAAGTGGATCCGGAATCACTAGGGTCTTTCCTGTAGTGAGTGGAGGGAGCAATCAAGATGAATGCGAACGTATCAGCTGTGCGTAGTGTACCTAGCAGGTCTTCGGACAGTTACCTCTGTCGACGTTGCGACAGGGAGGTTGAAACCCTTGCCCATGTCCTGGGGGCCTGTCCACACTGTGAACTTATACGAAATATGCGGCATCATACAGTAAAATCTATAATAGCAACTGCCTTAAGGAACAAAGGTTATTCAGTATATGAAGAAGTACACGGCATATCCAGTGAGGGCAGTAATCGAAGAATCGACATAATTGCATTTAAACCTTCCTCTCTTGAAGGTTACATCATAGACCCTACTATGAGATTCGAATCGCACGAACACCAGCCAGAAGAAGTACACGAGGAAAAAAGGAATATATATGAACCTTCCATCAGTTTTTATAAGGACAAATACAATCTGGAGTCCATCGTCATTACGGGACTAATGATAGGAGCCCGTGGGACCATACCCCGGTTCCTAGTCGACTTCTGTAAATCTTTTGGTCTGCATAAACAATTGCAGCACTCAAAGGATCAATAGCTATTTTCAGGCATCATACATATGGACCATGACTAATTCGCATCTCCTTGGCGTTATTTCGTTTAATATCATGTGTTTCAATATAATTCAGATTGTTATTTTTCACTCTAACAACAATGTATCACTAAGCCTCAAGGCATTTACTCTATTGTATCATGGTACTCTTTGTCGATGGCAACCTGTAGTGGTTACAGGAAGAAATTAAATTAAAAATTAATAATCCTTTCAATATCATTTTTCTGTTTACTAAAATCGGTGTATAAAAGTAAATGACTGTTTTAATAACATTAATCTTCATTTTTGTCCACTCAGGTGCAATAAATGTACTTAAAATAAGGTACCGTATTTTAATGCTTTAATAATGAGACGCTCTTCGCTCAGGGTAGTGACTGTACATGACATGGCGACTACTGGGGCGTAGAATATTAGCAACGAAATATACAAAGAATTAAATATGCCATAATTACTTTGTCCGGCACTTGGGGTCTGAGAACGTACTGGGCAGCTCATTTACTGAATTCATTTTATCTTATTAAAACTTAAATATAAACATAAATATGTAACTAAATAAATAGGTAGATAAGTAAATATATAAATAAATATATAAATACATAGATTAATTAATTCATTCATTCATAGATAAATACTAGATATAAAAAATATATATAGCCTACATTGAAAGCGTGGGAGGAAAAAATAAAAGAGGAATAGAAGAAGAAATAAATAGAAAGACAGACAAAGACAGAAATAAGGCAGAGATGAACAGTAAAGAAAGGTCAAAACCTGCGACAGCTGAGGATAACTTATAGTAGAGATATTTGATACGTTTAAAAAAAATGTGGATGTGATCAAAAAGTGCAAATAAAGTGAAACTGGAAAAGATCGAGAAGTATAGGGGAGAGAGAGAAAGTGTATAAGCAGATGTGTAGAATAAAATATAAGTAAGCTATTTATAGGAAGTGAGAATAGTGACAATGGATTAAGTGTAAGCAGAATAGTGAGAAAGTGAAAGTGAGCGCAAATAGGAATGAGAGAAAATAGTGAGAAAGGGTTAAGAGAAGTGAACAAGTGACAGCATAAAATTAGTACTAACATTTGAACGTTGAAACAGTAAATGAATATAAGAGAAAGATAGGAGAAAAGGTCAAAGAACAAATAGGACAAATAATTCAATATAATTTATAGAGATAAATTGAAATTGAGATTTTAGTGAATAGTAGTTAGAGGATAAAGGGGGTGTGAAAGTAGTATGGAATATTAGATATATTAGAATTAATGAACAAATAGAGAATAGCAAATGAAATGTAGGAGAAATACTGAAGAGGAGTTTGACAAAATAACAAAAAAGGTACATAGTGTAATTGGGAGTATTTGTGTAGACGTGTACTGCAAATAATGTGTTATTGTAATAATATGTTAATGGTGGCACCGGATACAGAAATGTGAGGTACACCATTACATGTAAAGAAGTGCTGTGACGAAATATATCATATCATATCATATGGCCTACATATACCGTATAAATATAAAAAACATACATATAAAGATATTAAATAAATAGATAAATAGCTGAATAAATAAATAGATAAGAAGATAAATAAACAACAAAAAAGTAGATACACAGATAAATAGATAAGTGCATAGATACATAAATAGATAGATACGTAAATACATAGATGGATGGATGGGTAGTAGTTGGGTGAATGGGTGGGTTGGTGGGTGAGTAGGTAGGTGGGTGAGTGGAAGGGGTGGATGGATGAATAAATAAAATAAGTGAATAAAATGAATAAATAAAATAATATCAATGAACAAAATAAAATAAATGAGTGTACAAACAAATAAATATATGAATAAACAAATAAATAAGTGAATAAGTCAGTAAACAAGGAAATAAATAAATGAGTAACTAAATAAGTAAATAAATAAGAATAAGATAAATAAATGAGTAAATAAGTCAGCAAATATGTTAGTAAATAAGTAAGCAACTAAGCAAATAATATAGAAATAGGTAGATAAATAGATGGCACAGTGATAGATAAATAAATAGATAAATAAATAAAAATAGTAAAATCTATAAACAAACGAACAAATAAATAAAAAAAATAAATAGATAAATTACTGAACGAATGAATAAATGAATGTAAATGAATAAATGAATCAATGAATAAATGAATCAATGAATAACTGAATCAATGAATAAATGAATCAATCAATAAATTAATCAATGAACAAATGAAGAAAGAAATGAATAAATAATGGAATGAATAAAAAGAATGAACAAATGAATAAATAATGGAATGAATAAAAAGAATGAATAAATGAATAAATAATGGAATGAATAAATAGAATGAACAAATGAATAAATAATGGAATGAATAAATAGAATGAACAAATGAATAAATAATGGAATGAATAAATAGAATGAACAAATGAATAAATAATGGAATGAATAAAAAGAATGAACAAATGAATAAATAATGGAATGAATAAAAAGAATGAACAAATGAATAAATAATGAAATGAATAAATAGAATGAACAAATGAATAAATAATGGAATGAATAAAAAGAATGAACAAATGAATAAATAATGGAATGAATAAAAAGAATGAACAAATGAATAAATAATGGAATGAATAAATAGAATGAACAAATGAATAAATAATGGAATGAATAAAAAGAATGAACAAATGAATAAATAATGGAATGAATAAAAAGAATGAACAAATTAATAAATAATGGAATGAATAAATAGAATGAACAAATGAATAAATAATGGAATGAATAAATAGAATGAAGAAATGAATAAATAATGGAATGAATAAATAGAATAAACAAATTAATAAATAATGGAATGAATAAATAGAATGAACAAATGAATAAATAATGGAATGAATAGAAAGAATGAATGAATGGATGAATGAATGAATGAATGAATGAATGAATGAATGAATGAATGAATGAATGAATGAATGAATGAATGAATGAATGAATGGATGAATGAATGAGCGAAGGAACGAACGGAATAACTAACGAACAAATAAACGAACAAATCTTATGAAGCAATCCTTCAAGTACGTGAAATGATAAACAAATGTTCTTGTCTATTTTTTGATCATGTACGTAGGTCTATATTTTTTTAATTGTACGAAAAAATTACGTCTAGAGAATGCGCTCAAGTACAGAATGGTTGCAATCGAACGACGGACGGCTTGCTTGGGAAACGCGCACGTTATTCACAGAGCCAATAGTAGCTATTAGGGGCTATTGCTTAACTTAATGTTTTTTTCTTTATACGACTATCCCACTCAGTATTTTGCGTAACCCAGATGAAGGCCACTTTCTAATCTGCACGTATAATATAGGCTAATATATAACTTGTATAGATACGGAATTAAAAAATGGGCCGAGTCTTGGCAGCAGTTCTCCTCTATGTAGGCAACAAGCTTCGCAACACTGTCCACAAGTAGCATACATTTAGGGACTCTTGTTTACTGGACATGCGCAACGCGTTGTATTTGGAACTAGTAAAATTAGCTGGCCCAAATTTTTTTTCGGAGTCTGTACTTACAATAATAAATTTATATACTTGATTAATTATTTGATATTATCATATGACTCTTTCATATGAATCGCATGACCAGCAAGAATGTCGTTGTGCAATAATACAACTTTCAGGCTAACTTTGGAGGGATATATCTTAAGTTACCACTCATTTCTCTAATGTGTTGAATTCCCAGGCATCTATAAGACCAGTGGCGGTGCTAGGATTTGCGAGGCCTTAGGCAAAACTATATTCAAGGTCCCATATCAATATACTTACTTATTTACTTACTTACTTACTTACTTAGTTACTTACTTACTTACTCACTTACTTACTGGCTTTTAAGGAACCCGGAGGTTCATTGCCGCTCTCACATAAGCCCGCCATTGGTCCCTATCCTGAGCAAGATTAATCCAGTCTCTACCATCATATCCCACCTCCCTCAAATCCATTTTAATATTATCTTCCCATCTACGTCTCGGCCTCCCAACTAACCCTCTGTATGCCCATATTAATATAATAATAATAATAATAATAATAATAATAATAATAATAATAATAATAATAATAATAATTATAACAGAAGTAGTAGTAGGCCTATATTAACACTAGGAGGACCGGACCCGTCATTCTGCCGGATACCATGGGTTTAAATAATTTTTAGACGGAAGCTTTTCACCGTATGACTCCCACGATTTATGACTTTTATCTTTGTGAGGTATGATTCCTGAAAATATTTGACTTTTATGATCTTTCTGAAGGACGTTATAAGTAATTACTACTAGAGACACTATCGCTCATCATTTTGACGGCTGCCAAGTTTCAGACTGGACGTGTCAAATTTCTATTGTTGCAGTAAAGTTTAGATTTCATTTCGACCTCTGCACTACAACAAAAATATAACACGGTGAACTTAAAAAAATGTAAACTCTCTTGGGAAGGTATAGCCTAACTGAATAAACAACATTGGAAGAGCCACCGGCGTGGCCCCGTCGGTTAAGGCGCTTGCCTGCCGGTCTGAAGTTACTCTCGGGCGCGGGTTCGATCCCCGCTTGGGCTGATTACTTGGTAGGGTTTTTTTCCGAGGTTTTCCCCAACAGTAAGGTAAATGCCAGGTAATCTATGGCGAATCCTCGGCCTCATCTCGCCAAATACCATCTCGTTATCACCAATCTCATCGACGCTAAATAACCTCGTAGATGATACAGCGTCGTTAAATAACAAAACAAAACACTGGAAGTAACAATATTTGTCGGTCAAATGTTAACTGTGATACTGCTTGTAACATAAATATGGCTCATTAGAATTTATCTATATTGAGTGACAATGTGAGGTAATTTTACATTCATTATTAGGTAGGTAGTGGAATATTTATAAACTTTATAATTCAAGAATATATATATATATATATATATATATATATATATATATATATATATATATATACTGGGTGTTCAGTTCAAAGTGTGGCATGGCTCGCTGTATGCTGTCATGTGGCTAGTCGATGAGCCTAGAGAATTCATCTTCCTACACTTCCGCAGAGGTGTATTACATATGTGCCAAAGAAGTTGCCTAGCAAGTACGGCGTTCATTCTGAAGATTACTTACCGATACGTACGGTAACGCCGGTAGTGGCAAGAATGTGAACTGTTTCGAAACATGTACCGAGGTGAGTTTTTTCTTACTGTCGGGATATGTGGAGAGGGTTAAGACGATTACTTACGTATTTCTTGACATTGATTTCGACGGTCAACATGGACACGGAGCATTTGATTTGTGTTATGGAATGTTGCCGTACGCAACCGATGATAACAAATACCCTGCGTACGACTTGGCCGCGCAAAACACAGTTCGAAAGAGGTTATGGTAGCACACAGACCGTACAGACCGCCATCTGTTGCTACGATGTTCAAGTTATACCGTACACGTTCTCAAGTTCAGATTGAACGCCTTGATTAATAGGCAACTTCTCTGACACAAAAGTTGAAACTCGCTTCAAATCGCTGACTCATCAACAGTGACGTCATGACACACTTTGAAATGAACACCCAATAGTTCCGGCTATAGACTGATTACTTGTACAGGATTCATATCATATTATCATATCGCTAACACTGGTTTATGAATACGAAAAACGTTAGTTCGCTGATCATCCACCGGAAGACAGCGCTAAGAATGTCTATGAATATGGCCCTTAGGCTTTGTATGATAATTTTATAGTGTATGGGACCGGTGCCCACCCAGCATCGTAATGCACTTGGGGAGCTACGATAAGTAGCAAAATCCGTTTGCGAATGCCAGCTATAACAGCTGGGGGGATCATCGTGCTAACCACACGATACTTCCATTCTGGTTGGATGATCGTCCACCTCTGCTTCGGCATGTGAGCGTGAGGCTAGCAGCCGGCTTGTCGGTCTAGGCCCCTCACGGGCTGTAGCGCCAAGGATTATTATTATAATTTTATGTTAAACGCGTGCTGTCAATCTGTTATGTTAATTATTTGCTTTCTTTCTCCTTTCCAACGTTTATTCCTGTCTTGGATAATGTTTTATTGAGTCATTTAAATTCTTTACGGTACTATAACACATGCTTTGCGATCGTAATTTGTTTCCCGCATAGATGGTCGACGGAAAATGGCGGCTCCGTTCAAACATTTTGGTGAAGGTAACATTAGTGAAATAGAATTTTAGTAAGTCAATTAATATCTATTTTATTTTATTAGAATAGGCTACTTTATTTCTTCTAATCTTTATATACGTTCTTCTGTTTTTATCACCACCCTTACTTACTTACACCCTACCATTTGTTTCTTTGTTTGCCAACATTTAAAACTGCAAACTCTTTACGGTACTACAAAACATGCTTTGCGATCGTCATTTGTTTACAGCATATAATTACAGTCAATTGAAAATGGCGGCTCCGTTCAAACATTTGTGAAGCTAACATTAGTGAAATAGAATTTCACTAAGTCAATTAATATTTTATTGTATTAGAGTGCTTTATTTCTTCTAATCCTTATATACTTTCTTCTAATCGTGTATTGTTTGGTCAACTGTCCGAAGACAGGTCTGAACCTCACAAGTGATACCAAGAAGGGACCACTTATGAGGCAACTAGCCCAGGAAATAATGGGGTAGGTTGGCCAGTTCCTTTCTTCCTCCATTGCATACATTGCCGACTAGCTACATGTTACACTAGTCAGACTTCAAATGCTTGTTCTTCGTCTGACACATATCAAGTGAGATGTACTGCCTGATAATAGACTAATTGTGTAATAGTCAATTAAATCCCACTCGAGTTTTGATTTTCTCTAGATAATAGTGAGATTACTGTTGAAAAATAATGTTATTCTCTATGTGATGTACGATAAATAATGTGCACCCAACATGTAGTGGCAACACTGATCGTGAAAGCAGAAAGATTGCAAGATAGAACGGAGCATGTGGTCACGTAGATATAATTGAATGATTACAGTAGTTCATTCACTGTAGACCTACAATATGTTGTAATGTAGCCTACATTTCATTAAGATCAAAGTTCCATGCGAATAGCTCGGTTGATTTAATGCAGTGATAATGGGTTTACGTAAGATTCAATTTCTAAAACCTGAGATTATTTAGACATAATTTTTCATGTCAACAAAGAGAGTATTCTAAACGAATATAAGGATTTTATTTTTACGTACGATTATGTGAATATCATTCAACCAATATGGGGTGACACATGTTCAGCGTATTGATTCTCCGACCGTTTTAGCCGGCATGTGAAACCGCTTACAAATACGAAATTGAAGTAAGTTCCGATATTCTCTAAGGTTAGGTCTATTGTAGTTGATAAAATACTTGTAAGATAAATCCCATGATTCTGGTTTGCAGAATTTTAAATCACTTCTAAATTTCTTGATGTTGGTACACAAGATCACATTCTTTGGAGAAAATTTAAAATTTTCTGACAAGCAAATATCTTTTACAAAGTTTAAGAACATTGTTAAGCTTTTGCTTTCGTCATTGACGTGATTACAATTTTATAGTTAGGTCTATATCAGAAAATTTATCTGCAAATTATGCCTAATCATGAAATTGATAAGTTGTGTCATTATCTTATCTTATACCTTCTAAAATCATACCGTATATTAATTTTTTATTCTATTTTTTATTTTATTGGGTTATTTTACGACGCTATATCAACATCTAGGTTATTTAGCGTCTTAATGATATGAAGGTAATAATGCCGGTGAAATGAGTCCGCGGTCCAGCACCGAAAGTTACCCAGCATTTGCTCGTATTGGGTTGAGGGAAAACCCCGAAAAAAAACTTCAACCAGGTAACTTGCCCCGACCGGGATTCGAATCCGGGCCACCTGGTTTCGCTGCCAGACGCGCTGACCGTTACTCCACAGGTGTGGACCCGTATATTAATTACTGATTTCTGGTAGTAGTCATGATAGTAATAGCATAGTCTACTATATACAGTCACGAAGCTTGAGTTTTGAGGTTGCTAGAAACAATAGACTGTGACGGTACTATTTTGCATTGCCTGTAATGAGGCGATATTAGCGATCCTAGTGGTGAGCAACTATCTAATGTTTGCATATTTACTACGTATTGAGCTTCGCGGCTGTATATACTAGACTGTGGTAATAGTAGTAGTGGTAGTGGTAGTAGTAATAACAGTAGTATTTCTCTGTAGGCCTTAATGACACTTCAATGACAGATGTTATTCAGCATCGAAATTCAACGTGGGCGAGAAATTAATGTCCAATGAAAGACCTGCCTTTGGGCAGAACATTGAATGAATGAATGAATGAATGAATGAATGAATGAATGAATGAATGAATGAATGAATGAATGAATGAATGAATGAATGAATACCACGGGATCCAAGTTCGGTGGCGCAGCAGCAAACACAAAATAAAGGAAGAAAGAAACGGAGATGATGATATTGATGACGATGATGATGATGATGATGATGATGATGATGATGATGATGATGATGAAAGAGGAGTATGGCATGGAATGGAATTTAAGTTAGGGGGGCACGGATGGCCCAGCACTGCGACCTGTTGAGATCTATTGCGCTAACCCTCGGTATGGAATGAGTTGCGTGCCATAGATCCCCTACGCGCACCAACCCAACCACATGACTCCCTGACGAACGGTCCCTACAGCCAACAGAAATCCATATACCAATTTTGCTTCGGCAACTTCCCCCAAGGCCCTCCTGTCGGTCCGAGGCGAAACTCCTCCCCCGAGTAGGTCCGCCTCGAGTGCAGAAGCCATCCAACGTCGGTTAGCTACATTCCACGGAGGCCGGTCGAGAGAACCAGCAGCTTCGCGAGGCCGCCTATAGAGTGATCTGAAAAACGAGAAACGGGATGATGGGGGAGGAAAGGAAGTGGTGAAGATGAGTGGGGTTCCAATTGCCTGATATTCACCCATAGGAGTGAGGGAAAAACCCCGAAAAAACCTCACCCAGGCAACTCGACCTGACCGGGAATCGAACCCGAGACCGCTGGGTTCGGAGTGAGACTCGCTAATCCCTCAGCCACAACGGTGGACATGAATGAGGGGAAGTATAATTCGCGGGTGCTCGTGTAAAGGGGGTTAAGTATGATTTCACTAAACTGGGATAAGTACAGATTTCAACTCTCCACAATTACTTTTTTCTTGTGTTAAAGGGGTTAAATCATGCTTCCATCCATGATGCAGTTACAGTGCTCCGTATTTTGCGCCAAAGGGGTTTTGTTCAGTACCAAAGGAGAGAAGTTTACAAACCTTACAATTTGACTTAACCCCCTTTACACGAGCACCCGCGAATTATGATGGCGAAATGAGTTCGAGGACCAACGCCGAAAGTTACCCAGCAATTCTGCTTCAATTGATTGAGATAAAACCACAGTCTAGTATATACAGTCGCGAAGCTCAATACGTAGTAAATATGCAAACATTAGATAGTTGCTCACCACTAGGATCGCTAATATCGCCTCATTACAGGCAATGCAAAATAGTACCGTCACAGTCTATTGTTTCTAGCACCCTCAAAACTCAAGCTTCGTGACTGTATATAGTAGGCTGTGGTAAAACCTTGGATAAAATCTCAACCTGGTAACTTGTCCTAACCAGGATTTGAACCTGGGCCGACTCGTTTCAATGTCAAGCATGCTAACCGTAACTCCACAGCAGTGGACTCACGTAGGCAGCACCGTAGACTCTCAACCCTGGTGCCACGAGCTACCATGAGACAGTGGCGTATACTGGTTTAAGGGTCTGGGCTACCACTGACCCTATTATTACACAAAATATATTTTAAAAACCCTATAATAAAATTCCTTACCTATTTATATGTGAATTCCAGACGTCTTGATTGGGACGAAAATACTTTGATGACTTCGTCATTGAAATTACAGTTGGGCCGCTTGCGAAGTTTCTGTAGAAATGACTTTTCAATTGACATCAGTGCCAAGCCGGATAAACGTTCTTGTGTATGAGTTGATCTACAGTAGGATTTTATTCTCTTCAACGCAGAAAATGTTCTTTCTACCGATGCTGACGTAGCTGGTATTGTCACAATTAATGTTGCCAATTTAAGGACTTCAGGAATAACTTGGTTCAGCTGGTTTTCATATATGGCAGGTAATATTTCATGGATAGGTTTGTTCGAAAAATCAAAGACTTCTGCTGAATATATTACACTTCATTCATTTTTCAAACGTACTTGATCAAAGTGACTGTTATAGGACTGAAATAATTTGTTTAGTGCCTCATTCGGGAAGTTTTCTCTATAAGCAGAAATTTTTTTAGAATCTAGAAGATGTGTGAACTGAAGCTTTCCATAATCAGAAAATCTGTCAGTAATTTCCATGTGCATACGATCTAGTATGCTGTAGTACAGCTGCCTGTATTTCAATTCATCATCTCCTTTTCTTCGCTTTAATGGTGGTTCCATCGTATTGGCTGAAGAATTTTCATTTTCCATATTACTCCATATGGACGGAAACCCACTACGTCTGAACTCGGATATAGTATTTTTTTTTTTTAACTTTGATACCTCTTGCAAGTAGTATGCTATGTCTAAACTTTTTGTCTGAAGAATATTGTAGAGCACATCTGTATGTGCGAACACTCTAGCATAGACTTCAAGAAGAAATATATTCTGAAACTGTGTGAAAAAATACAAATATCCTTGAGCCTGCACAATTACATCATCATCCCAGTTTTCTTCAGAGTCATTACAAATGATATTTTCAAAGAAAGCAGTCAGTTGTTCTCTGTATCACTTTACTGTATTTACAAGCCGAGATGTAAAATTCCATCTAGTTGGTGCTACTTTTGGGAGCTTCTTTTTCATAAATTCCTTGAGTTTTTCTGATCTTTTAGGAGATGATGAGAAAAATGCAGCTAAACCCGACAGTGTTTTGAAAAAAATGCGGCATTCTGGAATGGATAAAGTAGTTTGTTGCAAAACTAAATTGAGAACATGGCTGTAACAATGGACAAATAGTGCTTGAGGATACTTTTCTTGAACTTTTGTTTTTAAGCCATTAATATTTCCCGCCATAACTGAAGCACCATCGTATGTCTGTGCAATTAACTTATTGCCGACATTGTATTCTGCTATAACACCTTCCACATGCTGAAACAAAGCAGCAGCAGTTTTGCCCGAACTGACATTTGTGAATCCTATAAACCGTTCTTGAACATTGGCAGTACTGTCGACGTATCTTAAAACAGTGGACAATTGACTCTGATTAGAGCAGTCACTTGTTTCATCAACAACAATGGCCACAAAAGGTGCTTCTTCTATTTCAGATTTTATGTTCTTTATCATAACCCCACTTATAGCAAATATTAAGTCATTCTGAATTGCGGGAGAAGTACCACGGAATACTGTTGAACTCTCAAGATGATTGGCCAGTAAATGGTCAAATTCACTTAAGGAACTTAAATATTCAATATAATTTCCTCTATTGTCTGATTCCACACTCTCATTATGACTCCGAAAAGCCAATTCTTGTTTTCCTAGAAAGCAGACTGCGTTAATAAGACGCAGTAAAATCTCCCGATTTTTTTTTTTTTCACAAGAGCATTGTGTTGGTTGATGTGTAGAACTTTTTGCTTATCTAGCTGTAAATCAATTCTTGTCTTCCCAAAGTTTGCAAAGTTCATGCTACTATAAATATGAGCTTTTGATTTGTCGTGTTTTAGGACTGCCGTTCGAAGGGAGTTCATATTAGAAAACCCCTCTTTTGACCACACATTAGTTTCGCGGCTAAATAACAAACATGGCCAGCAAAATAGTTTAGACAGTTTAGAACTACCACACAACCAATTCCACTTACCATATGATGTTGAAGTGAAATGGCGTGTGTACTCACGCTGTTTTTCTTTTACGTCCATGGACAAATTTAACTCAGGAGTTGGTCTTTCCATTTTCACAATTTCAACTTTCTCGTTGTATGTACGACGGTTAAAAGGCACTTTTAATAAACCTTCTATTACACAGTCATTTTCAACACAAACCTCTCCAGAAACTTGTTCTGCCATATTTTTCACAATATCACTTAATTGGGAAATTAAAAACTTAATAATTCACAATTAATATAACTCTTAGACACTCGAACAAATCACAAATTTAAAATACTGCACTGCAAGAACACAATCACATTTAATTGCTAGCGTACTAAGCATATTGTTGCTTCGCGCCTTCCAAGAAACCGATCACGAGAGCGGCAACTCACCCACCTACAGTGCACGATGGAAACTTGAGGGAGCGGGGGGACGGGCAGTTGTGTGACATGAGCGGAACGGTCACAGGCTACCCTTCGCGGCAGCGGTTTCTCCAGTGATGCCACCTTGACAACTTGTTTCTTTTCGAGAGCAGAGAGTGCATATAAATCTAACAATTACTTTAATTTTAATTACTGTGGTAAAACTAATACGGTAATACAAAATTATTACATTATGTTATATTATAAACTTTTTCTTTTGTAATTTCCTTGGGCTACCACCGGTAGCCCCGGTAGTCCTCAAAATACGCCCCTTCCATGAGTCCAGGGGAGAGCCCACGGTACATACCACTTACCATAGGGTTCAAGTTCCATGGCGGCCCGCAGCCGTCTCTGCATCGGTCGCAACCCCGAAATGGAGGAAAGAAACGGAGATGATGAAATAGGGGATATATATATATATATGAAGTAGAGAGTGTTGATGAAAATATAGAGGGAAATGGGAGTACCCCAAGAAAAACACTCTGCAACGTCTGCTTTGTCCACCACAAATTACATCATGACTTGGCCGAGGATCGAATCCAGGTCGTCTGGATGGGAGACCAGCGCAAGCACTTGAGTCACAAAAGATCTGTCCATGATTCTAGGCAACAAACCCTACCCCAGTTTCCCTGGACCAGTCTCTTTCATACATCGGAGAAATGCTAATGTAACAACAATGGAATGGAGAAACGTTGAAGGAATGATGTCAATGTCTAAAGTGAGGCTCACGTAAGAACAGTTCCTAAACAGCAAATATTGCCGTCTTGTCAGTGTTGCCAACTGTTATCAGATATCACCATATTAAGTAAAATCACGATTGTACGTACTGAATGACTTATTTACTTTCCGTACTTTACCTTTATGTTGGAAGGTTATTCTAAATAATTCAATAATTTGCAACATATTTTCGTAGGTAAACTATACGAGAAAGGGACCAACATGTTAGATATTTTGTCTGGCAATATGAAATTCATTGGTTTGACTAAACAATTGATTCACGAGACCTAATTTAAAAATGTATTTTGTTTGACCACATGAAATTATTAGTCTACTAACTCTGAAAATCGAATATCATCATGAAATGTATGCTTAAGAATGCTTACTCCTAATAATTTAACTATTCTAATTATAATTGCTGTCTCCGGAGCATAATTCCTTCTTCATTATTTTCTTTCGGTTAAATATGAAAGAACAGAACGACAGTAGGGGAAGTTATCCGCACTCTCGCAGCACGCTTTACGCCTTCTTGGTGGAGTCGCTGCCATTTTTTTCTGTTTGACATTGTTGTAATAAAAATCTAGACACGAAAGAAATTCATTAAAATGTGAAATGGTATTTCTGTCGATTACCCACCTGTATTATGACACCCAAGTATGTTACTGTATATTTATTTACACTTACCTGACTATAGTCTTGAATTGTAACTACAACGCAACACATAAAACAACTATTATGTATTAATATTAATACAGCTATTAATTAATTATTAGTATGTTCAAATTTCACTAGCTTTCAGTAACCGGTTCAGAAATCTAGTACAATTTTAGTTCCAGGGAACTCCAGTAGCTACAACGTCTGTCTCAGCTGCCAACATAACAGTTACAAAATCACTACCATTTGTAGTATTTGTCAATATCGAAAGTCGAAACGAAGTTGGCAAAAGAAAATTCAACCTGCAAACTATAAAATCACTACAATTCACTAGCATAATATACTATTTATGTAGTAATGGGGGAAAAATGGTTAGGTTTCACCCTTAGGGTATGAAGTAAGCTGACCCGGACTATATGCTGAGGAAACGGGAGAACCCGAGAAAATTTACAACTGCGAACTGCGACCTTGTCCGTCACAAGTTCGTTATGAATTTTTCAATGAAAATTTCAGGCCTCACCAGCACTTTAATTCGAACCATCTGCGCCTGCGTGACTGGTTGATGGTGTTCATTAGAGATTAAACACAGAGGCCTACACCGTCTAGACCGTCCAGCCACTTCATGGATGTTAGAATAGGCCAATATTTTTGGTCTGAATAGTATCAGAATTCCAACCCTGTCGATCTCTGTTCGAAGATAACAAAAGCAATTTTCGCACCCACAAATTCCACTTCATCGTTGTGCCAAGTTAGAGATTATAAACGAAGTTAAAGCTGCATTCTTGCTCACATGATCGAACTCGGAGAAATTACGCTATATATCAGTCAGTTCTGTACAAAGGCGTTAACTGTATATGGAGTTATAGAAAATAGGTTGTGAAATGAAGCATCGTCTTTTTTTCTGAATACAATATGCCTGGGATTTTGGCCATATAATATGTTTTTCGCTGGAAAGAGAGCTACCAGCACTTGTCGACTTCTTTCATGCTTCATATTTCCCGCTGTGTTTTGTAGTCTTGAATCTTGAATCTATTTTGTGACATTGGCTTTAGCGGCTTTATGCGTTGCTTTGTTTATGATGTGATATATGACCATTGACGGTGTAATGATATGGGTGATTAAAACAACGTTGTAAAATGTGAGTTTACCTTATATAAAGACGAACGAACATATAAAATTTGTGCACATAATATACTGGGAGATGTTTCGAGCGGATGAATACAAGTCATTTCTCTTCGTGTTGTTGAATATCGAATTCATGATTGGTTGTGGCGAGGTCGTGTCAGTGCGACGAGTGTGAGGCGTAATGGCAGTGACTACAGTTGTTGTGAGCATAGGCGGAAAAAACATTTTTAAAGAATGTTTGATCATATTTACAATATAGTCATGATCGTCACGTAAAATCACAAGTGACATGAAAATGTCTTCCTACCGCGGTAGTGTGTTGTTATCGTTAACACTACTCATTTACCTGCACAGAGCAGCTGTACACGGTGAGTAAAATGCATTGGAAGCGAGTGATTGGGATTCTGTTTTAAGGTTGCAGAGCTTCTGGCCGAGAAAATTAATTATGACTTTCTTAGTGTAGCATTCATATACTGTCGATTTACAGTGACTTCAGTCACGTGGAGTTGAAGATTATGTAATGTATGTCAGTCGAGGTTGTATTGAAACATTTAATTTAAAACTATTAAAGTTTGTAATATCACAGATATTACAAAAATAAAAAATTTGAGATATTCGTTGAATTCTTATTTTCTTAATTTGGGTTAAGTACAGAAAATGACACATGTGTTTTTGTAGAATAAGTTTATAAATTTGAATGCTCTGTCGTATTCTTGTATCGTCACATTTTAATGACATTTGAACATGGTTTTGATCCTATTATTAATTTATATACACCTTGCACAAATGTGAATGTTATAAAATAGACACCTACGAAACGTACGTGCAAGTTGTCATAATGACTATCCAAAAGATTGACATTTTCTGACAGTTGCTACACTTTTTATTTTTGAGGTTATCTGGAACGAGTAATCAATCTTCCATAATATATGGTTAATAGTTTCCATATTAACCTTGTCCAGAAACTTACTACTGTACTCTAAGACGGCGTATAGTTGTATAGGATGTTTAATGAAATTATTTAAATCTAAAATAGATTTAGCCGTAGTGTGTGCATGCCTCAAAATCATGAAAGTGACCAGCCATATTAGAACAGGACTACTGTATTATTCTGTACTTGTGGGCTTTTAGGACTGTATGATTGTTCACTTGATCATTGTAACAATTTATTCTCTGTAACTTAGGCCTACAAATGTTCCATTTGATATTCCTCTTGCATGATAATTAGGTTGATTCTCAATCTTTTTAAACTACCGGTAAGCAAAATGTGGCTAACAAGACTGAGTAAGTTCCTGTAATTAGATGCTGTGGATCATTGAGCGAAGTTGGCATTCCCACAGAACTAGATACTGATACTGATTAATATCGGGCTTTTGATAGACTGTACAAAAAATATATATAAATTCATTAATAGATTAGGTCTTGTAAAGAATTGTGTGTTTATATGATAAATATTTGTTATTAGCAATGTCGTGTGGTGTACTGTGAGCCCTTTTGAGTAGACTAAGTTATATTACTTATTAGCTCAACAGTAACAGTAGATGGGGGGGGGGGGATAGCTGAGTGACAAGAAGCCGAGAAATGTGACAAGATTAGAGTGTGTTAAGCAGACTTGGACGAGTAAATTACCTGTACTGGTACGTATTTTATGTTACATTTAAGAAACCGTTTTATAGCCTACATCATCATGTAAGTTAATAGACTAACATTTACTTGATTTTGACGAATTAAACGCTAATTAGCTTAGGCCTACTTCATTATATTTATTTTAAATTATATACTTAATATTTTTACATACAGGCTACTGTAAAATATTTAATGCAATTTGAATTCACTCATGTTTTTCAAGTCTTCATTGATCATTACTATAGGCCTACCTAGACATACAGCTATCATCAGGCAGTAGACCTACTGTACATCTCACTTGATATGTGTCAGAGGAAGAACATTTGTTTGTATACTGTATACTTCTGAAGTTTCATTAGTGTAATATGCTGCTAGTCAGCGATGTAGGCAATGAAGGGGTAAAGGAACTGGCCACCCTACCCCATTATCTCCTGGCCTAGTTTCCTCATAAGTGATGCCTCATTGATGTCACTTATGAGGTTCAAACCTGTCTTCGGACAGTTGATTAAACAACACATAGATACAGTATAACATTTGGGAATATTATTAATTAGTTTTAATGTGTTCATTTATGTTGAACTGTTACCAATATAGCCTAGGCCTTATAGTTGGTATCCGATGTCGAATATTGTAAAATACACACGTCCTTTGTTCATTTCACTCTTTGTTGTACAAATAAGTTATTTTTTTAGTAGTTTTTAACGATAATCCAAAAATTGTGATTTGTAAACTTAACGGGCCGTATTCATAGACATTTTTAGCGCGGGCTTTCGGTGGATGATCAGCGTTTTTCGTATTCATAAACCAGTGTTAGCGATAGGATATGATTTGAATTCTGTACAAGTAACCAGTAGGTAGCCAGGGCTAGCTTAGTACGCTCGTAGCGCGTGCTGCGAAATATCTATGAATAGCACCCAACATAATTAAGACAGGGTGGTTCACTGCTGTGGAGTAACAGTCAGCGCATCTGGCAGTGAAACGAGCGGGCCCAGGTTCAAATCCTGGGACAAGTTACCTGGTTGGGGGTTTTTTTTCCAGGGTTTTCCCTCAACCATTAAAGCAGAATTGCTGGATAACTTTCGGCGTTGGACCTCGGACTCATTTCGCCATCATTAACATGCAACCATAACTGAGGATGACAGACCTTTCCCCCACTTCATTTCACATACATATCCCATGTAGACACAAACAATGCCTCTGTACTACGTGACTCAAATCAGGCTATTCTTTCTATACAACCCTGTATTATATAGTCTCTCCTGTAACATTCTTATGGTATATGTGTTTCCGGCATTCTTTTTAGATGTCCCAGCCATGTTTATTAAGTTACTGTCCTTGGTACTGTGGGTGAAGTACATAAGCTGACATGCTGTATATATTTGGAGATTTTCTCAACTAAAGAGGATGTAGCTTGTCATAATGACTATTGGGTAGCAGTAGGGTCATCCATAATTCTACTGCATCAGCAACACTGCTTTCTGAGTTTTGACAATTAGTATTGGTCAGCTGGCTCCGAGGATGTAAGAATGCAGTTATTTTATTTATTTGTGAAAGAAAATTTTCATCATATAAAAGACATTTGAGGCACTCAGAAGCAAAATGATACAAGTGATATTTTTTAAAAACGTGAGAGAAGTGTATATTCGTTTGCAGTGTGGTTGTTGTAATAAATGGTCAGTGACAACCTGGATAATCATTTTCGTAAAAAAAAGTGCACATAGCCACTTTTGCAGCCACTACGATGATATGGGCCTTCACTTGATACAAGCAGTAATGATTAACCATCCATTCTGCAGGCAATATTCGAACCTACGACAGAGACTTCTTAACCAGTGTGTACACAGCATTTGCAAATAACTAATAAAAATATGTCTAATATTTGATAAATAATTGTTATTTTGAGTACAGTGAAGTTTCAGTAAGTTTGTCCAGACTTAAGGTTTGTTAGTGCAGACTTAAAAACAGCATGTGTTAAACATTTTTCTTCTAAAATTTAAATGACTGTCAGCTAGGTTTGGCATGGATAAATGCAACTTGTTCTGTGTGTTAGGAAATAACATACATTAGATAACAGTATCTTCTGCTGTTAAGCTGCCATTTCTCTTTTCAAGGCTGATGCGTGTTTTTGTAAAATAGACTGAAGAATATAAATGCAGAGTTTTGTTGTAATGGCAAACAAGGTATGCTGATGATAGTAATAATAATAATAATAATAATAATAATAATAATAATTATTATTATTATTATTATTATTATTATTATTATTATTATTATTATTATTATTATTATTTTGGCATCCAAATGTTCAGAACAGACAAGGTTGAAGAAAAGCAACAGAATATTAACTGAGCTGAGGAAGATGTCATAGACATATAAACATTGTAAAACTGGTAATAAATAAATATAAATTATTAAAATAATTAAATAAATACATTTACAAATAAATGAATGAATGGAACATACATCATATTTTGTCAATTCATTTCACATACTCTATTCTTCATATCCACTTTTAAAATGCTTCTAGTCATTTCCCTTCATTTCGTCGTAATGTCCATGTTTCAGTCCCATAGTGTCACACTCCAGACAAAGCACTTCACTAGCCTCTTCCTTAGTTATTTTTCCACAGATCTGCTCAAGAGCCTTTTGACTTCCTGGCAGGAGCTCATGTTGTTGCATATAGTACACCAAGTGTTTGAAGTTATCCTCTTGTCAATCTAATTTTCTTTTGGTTGGATTGGATCTTAATGTGTCCTTCACAGTATTTGCTCCCAGATATCTCATTGATGGAATAGTTTACATCTGAAATCTTTTACCATGGAAAGACTCGTTATGGCATGTTTGCAGTTTTTCTTGGGAAGGATAAATGTGGTAGTGTTCCGTTCCTTTTTGCATACCACTCTCTCTTTCGCATCTTAAAAGATCCTTGGAGGCACCAGCATGGATGTGATAACTATAAAAATACTAAATTAAAAAAGAAATCTAGAAATGGGCATCAATTGATTTAAAGGTGAAACGAGCATTGAGCGACTTCCGCTGATTTTGGAATAGACACCGACGCACTTGAACTGCCAACATAGAAAACAAAAAATCACACTCAGTCGCTTTCACCTTCATCTTGACGGGATAATAAAAGCCTTAACTAACCTAACCTAAGTGCGTCGGTGTCTATTCCAAAATCGGCAGAAGTCGCTCAACGCTCGTTTAACTGATTTAAACATCAGTAAGTAGGTTAAACTTCTGCTTTGCAATGGTAATCATCATGCGAGTGGCTGTGATTGAAATTATATGATTTTATAATTAGATGTGTATTAGATTTTATAATTAGATATTTCTCAACATGATAATATTGTAATATACATTCAGTTTTCTTCATTGTACCTCTGTTCAATTGAATTTGACAGGAACAAACTGGAAGGCTATGCAAATCTTCAGGTAAAGCTCCCTATTGAATTTATTCAAACTGGAATGCTGTTCCTATTCACAAAAAAAAAAAAAAAAAAAAAAAATGAATAGGATCATTCCATTTTGTGGTAAGTGAAATTCATTTAAGTTATAATATTGTGCTGCAGGCTGTTTTATATAGTGAGGAAATAACTGTTCTGTTTCGTGAAACTGTACAATTTAACCACTGCTCTGGTGGCCAGGAGCAAGCAACATTAGAGCTACCAATGACCACTGTATTTGGATACTTTAAAGTAGAAGGGTGCAAAGTGCCAAAATGAAACATTGGAGATAAGATAAAAAAATGTAGCTATAAGAATAATTGTACATATATTTGTGTCATGTTTTTTTTACTGATAGAAAACAGCAATAGTGCAGTGTTTACTCATTAATAATAGTAGTATGTAAAGACATTATTTCTCCATATTTAGTTATATAACACAGACTGTGAAGAGGGTTAAGTAATGGGTACAGTTGCAGTAGAATGGTGCAAAGTCCAATACCTATTTTTTCCTATTCTGGAGCAATTTTTACTCACAGATCTGCCTGTAGAACTGCCTATGCTCCTCATTTGGAAGATAGGGTGTCATTGCTAGTAGATCCCCCTTCTTTTCTTCAGTAATTTCCCTATTTTATGCTTTAACTTGAAACAATGCTGACTGCACATCTTTCATACTTTTTTTCCCTTTTTAAGCACTTTAATGGTATGTACTGCATCATTATCACGGGACTATTTCACAGAAACACTACCAGCTTTACTAACATCATACTGAATGCAACATGCCTTAGAAATATTCAAGTTCTTGATGGAAATAAGTTAATCAGCAACATCTTGCATATTAAGGAAATATGACTCTAGCTTTGAAACGGTTTGAAATGGTTCTACAACTTTAGAGTCTTGTACGATTTTAAGCAGGTCACTAGGAATGAAGGCTTTTGTCACTTTTGTCAAATCAGAATCGCATTGCAAGAAATTGTGGCCATTGAGAAGGAAACATTGTTCTATGTGCTCAAATAAACCAATGGCAACTAAAAAGGGACACATGAAAACCATTACACGATTTTTGTTTTCAGCTGCACAGTTATCAGATTCTTCTTGTTTGTTATGTCCATATTCATTAGTTTTAATACACACGAGGCAATCTCATTGGCACCTCTACTCGCGATGCTTTCATCCCACATACACATATAAGACTGCATTGTATCACATACACAAACTCCAAAGTTATAACGTGAAAGCTGACATCTGTAAAACATTTCGCCGTGTGTAAGTTTGGGCACAAACATGAACTGTTGAAGATCCATTGCATTCTATGATGCAGCTCAATAGGGCGCTTACCTTCTGAAACTGAATGGTGCTGGCAAAGTAACATCTAAATATCTCGCTTAAGAAACACAAGTGGATGTAGCCTCTTTCATACATCATCCTCCTAGACACATTGCACTTTTCTGCATAATAATTTCGTTTTCTATGATTTTGGCACTTTGCACCTTTCTACTTTAAAGTATCCATTTAAAAATGCTCTTTTCTTACAGCATCCATTTGTCGAGGAACACTACCCTCAGTTGAAATGAAGTAGTGAACAGACGTTTCTCTAGTTTCAAATGTCTTTAGTGCTGCATTGCGTTCTAAAGAATTTAAAAGAAACATTTTATCTTGAGAGTCATCATGTCCTTTAGTTTCAGCAAACTGGTGTAGTTCTTGTTTGTCACATCCTCTGTTTTTTTAACTCCTCAGATGGAAAACAAGGGTTGCTTTTACAGCTTTGACCACTTTTTCAATCTTTACTTCACGTGGCATTAGGAAAACTTGCCATCTCACAGACAAGATATCAAGCGTTCTTTCCACCATTCTCCTTAGAAAACCTGCAATTGGAAATCTTTTTGTGTAGATCTTCCATTTGAGTTTTCGGGATGGTCTTGTTAGATTTTACATTATGGGAAAGACTTCGTCACCCACCATCACATGTGTATGTGTATGTATTTATTTACACTGCAAATGGGTATATATCCGGTGGCAGTGGTAACTAATTACACTCAATAATGACAATTAATAATAAACACAACTAATAAAAAAACAATAATTAATAATAATAATATAATAATAATAATAATAATAATAATAATAATAATAATAATAATAATAATAATAATAATAAGGAGCATCCTAAATTAAATGAAGCATGGTCACTTAAAATAACTAAAGTAAATCTAATTTGTATCTTAACCCTAAGTTCGAACTAAGACCCACGAGTGTGACAGGTTCATACCTGCACAAGTACTATTCGGCACTACACTTATTTCGCTGTCAACTCACTCACTGCACTGATTCTACCTGATTTCACTAACACTTCTAACCATTTCACTGTTCAAATACTTTGCACAGCCACTTCACTGACACCAACACACTTCACTTACACAATAGACTTCACTGACACTACACACTTCACTGACACAACACACTTCCTCACTGATAGAACACTTCAAATAACAAGATATCAATTACACACTTTAAGTAGTGTGTATAATATACTACCGTCTATTAGTAAAGTCCTTAAGCCTATTTTTAAATACATTTTTGGTTGTTGGTAAAGCCTTTAGTAAGTCTGCAGGTAAAGCATTCCAGTCCCTGATAGTACGATTGAGAAAAGAAAACTTTCCAGTGTCTGTCCTCTGTCTTCTTTCCCTCAATTTATATGAGTGGTCGTACCTTGAAGAGTAATTTGGCGGTTGCAACCTATTTTTTATTTCTCTCCAGACAGGCTCACCTCTGTATGTTTTGAACATTGCGCATAATCGAATTCGCGTTCTCCGGTCCGTGAGTGTGTCCCATTTTAATGGTGAATTATTATGACAACACTTGAGAGCCCGTTTTTTAATCTTTTCCAGTGTCTTAATATGTTCTAATCTGTAAGGCTCCCGACAGGTAGCAGGTGTTCAGTTTAAAGTATATTAGAGTCTTGAGGCAGGTCCAATTTGTGATGTTGGAGAACCTTTTCAGAACGAACTATTGCATAAAATATTACCATCACTGAATTTGTCATAAGATCTTACATTAACTGTTGTGAACTTGTAGTCACCATCTGCTATTGCAAGTAATACAATTGAAAAATTCTTCTTATAATTGAACAGCGAACCATTTTTAATTGATTTTTTTTATGGTTATATGCTTACAGTCAATTGCACCTACATAGTGAGGAAACTGCTACCAGTCTTGGAAATCATTTGCATTTTGCATCAAATTGGCTTTTGTAGGTTTTGGCAATGTGCTGCATCGCTGCTATACCCTCCTTGTACACAGATTCGTCGAGGTCTGCTACCGCGATAACCTCTTCATTTGATGAAAATTTCTCCCAGCCTACTGAGTTTCGAGTTTTGGGAAAAGAAAGAAGTCCGAGGGTGCGAGATCTGGTGAGTAGGGGAAGTGCAGCAACAATTCGAACTGTAGTTTGTGTAGTTTAGCAATCCCGATTGCAGACGTGTCATCTGATGCATTGTCATGATGAGACAACACTTTTTTCTTGGCCATACCCGGCCTCTTCTCCCTGTCAGTTGCTGCAGGAGATTTGAATAATATTCTCCAGTTATTGTTCTCTCCTTTGCTACATAGTCGATCATGATTATCCCCTTAGAATCACAGAACATGGAAGCCATAACTTTCCCAGTTGATTAAACAGCTTTTACTTTCTTTGGAAGCAGAGAATCATTGTGCTTCCATTGTTTCGACTGCTGTTTTGTCTCTGGTATGTAGTAGTGGTTCCAGGTTCCATTAGTGGTCACAAACTGCCTAAAAATATCAGCGTACTTTTTCTCGAATCGAGCCAGACAATTCGTTATGGAGACCCTGAACATGCCCAAGACATTGACTAAGATGTACAGTCTACCGTTGTGGAGTAATGGTTAGCCTTCCTGACCGTGAAACAAGCAGGTCCGGTTCATATTCTGGTCAGAGGAAGTTACCTGGTTGAGGTTTTTCCTCAACCACTTGAAGCTGAATTTCATGTGCAACAGTCTAAGTTTGACTCGTAAGTACTGAATACGACAAAAAAATCTGTCAAAGAGTTTAGGCATGTCAGTTACTTACTACTCAATATGGAAATGGATATTTATATGAAAATCTTGAAGTAGATTTTTGTGTCATCACAATACTTTATTTGGTTGAGTGGTAAAACACTGGACTTGTATTTAGGAGGTCCTAGATTCAAATCCTCCAGCCACTCTGATCAGAGTTTTTAGTTGTTTTCTCGGATCATAAAATTAAATTCAGCTATTGCAAAGGTAAATGCCGGATTGGTTCCAATTTATAGTACAAAAATACAAATAATGTTCCACAAAATCTCAATTTTTACGGTTTGTACATAGTGAACATGTCTGCTGATATGGCCATAAGATGGCTTGTTTTTGTTAGGTTATTTAAAGACTTTGCATCAACCACTGCATTAGGCTAGTTAGCATCAATGAAATTAGTCATAGCAAAATAGTATTTGGTGAGATGAGGCCGAGGATTCATTATGTGATTATCTGACATTTGCCTTACTTCGGAATATGTATGATAAGAACTTTCTTGTGTTAAATTTTAACGTACCTTGTTAACATGTTTCGACCTATTTTGGGTCATCTTCAGAACTAGTCGTTTTTGGTCTTGGTGCCTCTTGTTTCCTGTGAGGGTGCGTTCGTAGTGTAGAGTCAAAGAGTGTATGTGTTTTGAAATTGAGTTGTGTGTTGAGAATATCGTTGGGGTGTGTTTTCGTGTGTCTGTATATTTCATTTGTTCTAGTGTGTTGAGTTTCTGGCTTTTTGGTTGGATGTGCAGTATTTCCATGTCTGTGTTGATATCTCTGTAGGTGTGGTTGGCGTTTGTGTTGTATTCTGCATATGTGGAGGTGTTTTCTAATTTTTTTATGGCCAACCACACCTACAGAGACATCAACACAGACGTGAAAATACTGCACATCCAACCAAAAAGCCAGAAACTCAACACACTAGAACAATATGAAATATACAGACACACGAAAACACACCCCAACGATATTCTCAACACACAACTCAGTTTCAAAACACATACACTCTTTGACTCTACACTACGAACGCACCCTCACAGGAAACAAGAGGCACCAAGACCAACAACGACCAGTTCTGAAGATGACCCAAAATAGGTCGAAACATGTTAACAAGGTACATTAAAATTTAACACAAGAAAGTTCTTATCATACATATTCCGAAAATGAGAGAGCCGATGAATTGGCAAAGATGGCAGCCAACTCTGATGTGCCACTGTCGTACAATTTATGTCCACTATCCTATATCAAAAAAGTACCCAAAGAACATTATATGCAAGAATGGAACGAAAGATGGGTCAATAGTGATAAGGGAATTCTTACAAAAGAGCTATATTTTCCAACTGTTTATGATCGTAATAAATGTAAAGTAATAACGCCAAATTTCGTACTGACACAGTTTTTGACTGGGCATGGAAAATTCGGGGAATACTTAAATAGATTCCATATTAAAGACGATGCAACTTGCATTTGTGGGGAGGAATCTCAAGATGTCAAACATGTATTATATGATTGTCTAGTCTTTTGCCGTGAAAGATACGAGCTTGAGTTGTTACTGAACACTTTAAACTATACATTTACCAAACCGTTAACCAATATACTTACCAACTCTAAATCATATAAGTATTTCATGTCTTTCTTGAATAGAATTTTCGTGAAACTGTAAAATGTTAAATTATTCCGGGAAAAAAATCGTATTATTTCTAATCAACTATAATGAAATTGCAAGTCTTCAATTTCGCATACTATAATATTGTACTATTGGTTTTAATTTTTATTTTAATTATGTATTTGATTTCTAATTTTGAGCCATTTCTTGTAATACCTGATTATTGCCAATTGTTGTTACTAAATAATGTATTTAATTCGTAAATTTTAAGCCATCTCTTAGTATAGCTATTTATTGCTTCTAAAATAACGTGTTTAATAGCTATTTTATATATATATATATATATATATATATATATATATATATATATATATATATATATATTTCTTCCTATAACCATTATATATAAATATAGAGACATGCCTTGAGGCTTTATGAAACGATCCATTCTTTCATTAAGGTGCATTCTTGTACATAATTCATGTGAATTGCAACCTTGACCACAATTATGTATTATAATTTTATTATTGTTTATTGCTTATAAAATATATTTTGATGCCAACTATAACCCTAATATACCTCAGGGTGAAATAGGGTTTATTAAATTGGATAATAAAAAAAAAGTGATACAGTGTTAAAAGTTGTGTAATCAAGATGTATATTTGCCTTACATTTGGGGAAAACTTCGGATATAATCCACTTAGCTAGTCAATGCAAGTGGGAATCGAACCAACACTGAGCACAGCTCTGTACTGTAGGTACCTATTGCCTGAGCTACGCCAGTGGCTGACATGAGCGTGTGAGGAGTGAATGGTAGATAGCAGTAATCTAATGTATAAATAACAAAGTGCCATTACAGACCTTGGGGTTAAAGTGACTATAAATAAAACCTAAGATAAAAATAAAAAGAGAAGGCTGTTTCAGGGTATCCAGGAAACTACCTATAGGGTAATTATTCCTTACTAATTTTACGTTTTGCAAAATATAAAGTATACAGAATGAGCTGTGAGTAATGTCATTAATTTTAGGGGGATTATTTTTTTAGAAATTTCAAACAAAAAAGCTTAATACAATTTATATCATTTTTCTTTTCTTTCCGAGATAAAAATTGTTTTATGTGAAACATTTCATGGTATGTTTTGGGAAAGCCATTGATTTAATTTCCAGTTTTCTCAATCAGTTTAAGAGAGCAATGTATTGTGATAATAAATGATTGAACGAATTTTAGTTTTGTCCTTTAAATATGCAGAAATTCAATCCGAACAAATGTAACATTAAAATTTCTTCTCAGAACGAAAAGTTATATTTATTCAGATCAAATTTTTTGTACATTCGAAGGACAAAACTAAAATAATTTATTATCATAGTACTTTGCCCTCTTAAGGGGAGGCAGAGGTGAAATTTTCGAACAAAACTGAAGAAAAAATGAAAATTTGGTTTTTTCCATTTTTATTATCTTTATTTTGATATTCCGATGTTAGTTTTTGATTTTGTGCCCTTAAAAGTATAAAATTAAAACCAAGATAAATGTATTACTATATTATTCCCATAATAAACTAATACTTATCATTATTTATATACCTTCTCGTCCACACCTGTGGAGTAACAGCTAGCGCATCTGGCTGCAAAACCAGGTGGCCCGGGTTCGATTCCCGGTCGGGACAAGTTACCTGGTTGAGGTTTTTTTCGGGGTTTTCCCTCAACCCAATACGAGTAAATGCTGGGTAACTTTCGGTGTTGGACCCCGGACTCATTTCACCGGCATTATTACCTTCATCCCATTCAGATGCTAAATAACCAAAGATGTTGATAAAGCGTCGTAAAATAACCTACTTAAAAAAATATACCTTCTCTGAACATATAAATAAAAAGAAATATTGAAAATTTCTTACAATATAGTGCATGGAGCATTTTATATCAAATGATATAAAGTTTTATAAAATTATTAATATTTACAGAACTATTGTACTTAGAAAGTTGAAACTTGGTATGTCCATTACTAATAACATACTTAGTATCCATGATCAATTTCAAACAAATCGGATAAATTTTGTGGATTTTGAAATATTCACCTCTGCCTCCCCTTAAATTGTTGAGCATAGTGGGAATTAAGTCAATGGTTTTCCAAAAACATGCTGTGAAATGTTTGATATAAAACAATTTTTAACTCGAAAAGGAAGCAGAAACGAGCAAATTTGTATTAAACTTTTTTTTGAAATGTCTCAAAGAATAACCGCCTGAAATTAATGGCATTATTTATGGTTCCCTTTGTATATGTGTACCCCACTCAGTGGTTCTTTGATCTTAGGGAAAGGTAGAAGCAGGAACTCATATCCGGAGAATACAGAGGATGCTATAGAATTTCCTATTTTCCTCTGAGCAATTCTGAAAATATCCGCAGAAAAAAATCCTTGTTTGCTCCCAAAACAGCAGAAATCATATTCTTCTAGCCTAGTTCGATCCACTCATCCAACTATGGTTTAGAAATCATGTAAGAAACTTCGATTGACCACGTAACTTTGGAACAGTTCTCTCTGTGTATGTATCTCCTATCAATTGACTTCCATCACTGCTTCATTACTGCTGAATAGTTGTAATTATATGAACCATTTAATGATTTCTTTCATTTGTGTGGTACTAAAGATTTCCTGTCCATATTTGGGAAGTATGAAGATCTATTCGAGGGACTGGCTATCCTGATGGGTTTTTATCACTACCTTTCTCAGTTTTGACATCATACCACGACTCTTGTATCAGAAGTAATTTCTTGTTCATACTGACATTTCTTATTATACCATGAACGTTAAGTAATATATTTGGTTTAAAGCTTGATTAAATAACGTGGCAGAAGTACAAAATCAAATGTCTCAACTCATTTCAAAGAACATATAATACAAGACTCTCTCTTCTTCCATCGAAGTCCAAGTCAAAAGAATGTCGAAGACTTGGGAGATAGCTAAAATGTCTTTGAGACTGGGTCGAAACAGATTTATTTAGGCACATTAAAAGACCTCCAAACCTTTTAAATTAGAGCCTTTGAACTGAATTTCTCCTTCCTTACGTCCTAGTAATACCTTAGTTGCATACTATAGTCCCGTTGCTCTAATTTCCAGCAGCCAATCGCATTGCACGTCGGCTACATTTAAACGTGTGCGTCTTGTGATTCGCTGAGGAAGACGTTATTCATTTCTTAAGGCTCGATAAATACTTAATATAATCGCCCGCCATTTTGGCTCTTTCGTTGGCGTTCGCAGAAAGCACACGAAGACGTTATTTGCCGCTCAATTATTTGCTGAATTACAGTGCGTTTGATTTATTATCATAGGAGCTACGACATGATAATGTTTAACCGTGTGGCAAATAGATTCCTCGTATGGTAGCTCGGCAACGAAAGAACAAAAATGGCGAACGATACTACCTACCTAGACTTTATAGAGCCTTCACTTCCTAAGACGTAAGCAAAGAGGAGGAGTCATGCCGGGAATAACAGCATCGCGACTATAGGTGACCTTTGAGATTTTTTTATACAAATTAGTGTAACTAAAATTGCTAGTAGGTTTTGAAGCCTCTGCTAGGGGGTGCCTATGTTCTGACTCCGGAACTATGGGTTCAATGATGAATTCATGATGACTGAAGAAGACACTTACATACATGCTGTCTGTTTTAAACCATGAAGTGTTGGAAACTAAAATGAAAATCCTGTAACTGAAGAAGTTTATATCTTGTAATGTATGTACTTTCTGAAATCTGTGGAGATGTAGAAATAATGTGGTGTGACTTTTTTGTTGTAAGTGGTTAGACAAACATAACAAAGATTTTTATACTTCATATCAGTTGTTTACTGCAGTGTTGCTTTGCCTTTATCTGTGGGTCATATCTGTCTGTCACAGAATGAAGTGAGGGTCACATAACCTTCTCAAATAATACTTGTATCATTTTAAATGTTAGCAATGATTTATTTTTTCCTTGCAATTTAAAAAAACATATATTTGTTTTAGGTTATGCAATTAAAGACATCTATCCGTAAAATATTCTATTTAATTTGCAACTTAAAATGAGCGAATTACATTGTACAAATACTTGTTTCAAAGACATGTATTGGCTCCATACGTAGAACAAATAAGAGACCTACCAAGAGTTTGATCAAAGAAGAGCTTTTGGTAAGGCATCCAATAAATAAACTCTCTTTAACTCCCTCCCTTCTCTGTTTTGTGTCACTTCTAATAATGCAGTTGATATGTAGCTCCGAAATGTTGGATGTTTTTGTATCTGATGCCAAAAGAGAGAAACATATGAACTGAAAAAGAAATAAGTAGGCTATGTGAAGGATATTTAAGTGCAGCAATCTACTACAAAAAATTGTTTCGTGACATTGTTAACTGCAGAAACATAGCAGCTCGCAACATCTGTGTGGTTGCACCTTGTGATGGAAAAATCGGAAGTAAATCACAGCACATTGTATTTCAGAGTGGGTCTTGACTGCTTCATTCAGTATGTTCGGCTTTTTCATGTCCATCTCGCCAAGTTCATATTTTCCATGTACTGTATTCAATTTGTTTCCAACTATACATGCCTACAGGAAAAAAAAACTCTTTCCTTACCCTAAGGAGGCATATTAATTTTGTTGTGATTGCCAACTTTGAGATGTGATCATAATTATTTATTACATCCACTGATCATATACATGATATGGGACATGTCATATTTACAAACTAATAATTAATTACATAATATACATAAAAGTAATAACTATAATTAAACGCAACACAAATACAAATATAAAAAACTTGGAACTTGATTGAAGAAAACTACAGGTCGGTCGATTTCGGCTATAAGTAACCATTTGCAGTATGTCTTGAAGTCAGGAGTCAATTTCAACCATCGCGTCTTTCATGAGAAGACATCCTTCTCGAAGTCAGGATCTGGAAAAGAGGAAGTAAAGTTTTTTTGAAGTAAGGCGTTCTTTTTCTATTCAGTTATGACAATTTTCAATAAATTCATTCATACTGTAAAAGCATTTTTTGATTAAAATTTTATAAAGAGCTTTCTTAAATTTCTGATGTGCAGATATTTAAGATAATTTGGTAGGCTATTGTACATAAGAAGACCAGCATGAATGAAACTGTTTTTATATAGAGTTGTGTTAAAACTTTCAATAAAAATATTATCTTTATTTCTTGTATTGTACTGGTGTGTGTCTGTATTTGTAGGAAAGCTATGCAAATTATATTTGATAAAATTTAAGGTTTCATAAATATAAATACAGGGTAATGGCAAGATATGTAATTTTTTTGAAGAATGGTCTACAGCTGGTAGTTTGAGACACTTGAACTATGGCTCTAATAGCTCTCTTTTGTAGTTTAAATATGAGAAGAATAGTGATCCAAATACAGAGCCCCAAGGCACTCCCGCCTTTGTGCATCACCATGAGGAAAACTGATTGTTAAATGAAACACACTGTTGGCGGTCACATAGATGGAAGTCCATCCAGCTCAAGATGATGTCTGACAGGTGCAAAGTCTTCATCTTTGCAAGAAAGAATGGAAATAGAAGTACTCTGAGAAAGTGCTGACACAGCCTTGGACCTCACAAATTCTATTGAGACACATTGGGATTTGAACCCTGGTCTGTGGGGCGAAAAGTGACTCTCTAGCTATTTGGCTAATAGTGTATTTTATCTCAATTCTGCATTGATATGTTTCTGAAATAAAGAAAAGTGAAAACAATTGACAAAATGAGACTATTCAGTCACGTGTAGCAATTACTTTCATTGTTTGTAACTATCACATTTGATATAATGGCTTTCAAGGAATCTTCTGTGCTGTTGCAAGGCAAACCCAACATATATAAAACTCAAAAAAGTTTCATATCCATTGTTCAAGAATTAAAACAGAAAATCAATGTCCCGAATTTAAAAGAAAACTTACAAATTAAACCAAACCCTTTAACTCTATTAAATATACAATATAATCTAAATTTAACAGAAGAAATACTGAAATCAGAAGTAAACACTGAAATACTGAAACAATTGTCTTTAGAGACAATTAATATTACATACCCTCCACAAAACTGGCTTCATTTATACACCGACAGATCCTTGATCTCCAGAGAACAAGGTGCTGGTGCAGGTGTTACGTGCTGTCTCTTCTCACTTTATAGATCTCTTGGGTATGGAACAACAAGTTTTGATGGAGAAATCATTGCAATAAGTGAATGTCTCAGGAATCTTCTATGCCACATCAATAAATTTAGGAATGCAGTTATATTGTCAGACTCCAAAGCAGCTATTCTATCAATCGTCTCTAAACACACACCTTCATCTCAAACAGCAGAAATAACTAAAATGCTCTCTCAATTAATATCACTCAATAAAAAATTATATTCCAATGGATACCATCCCATTGTGGAATCCTAGGAAACAAGAATGCGGATGCTTTAGCAAAGAAGGGCAGCACCGCTACTTACAGACCTGTTACTAAATCTATGTATTACTCTGTGAAAAGATTTATTAAATCTACATACTTAGACTTCAACAAACAAAATTTGATAACACAATCCCAAGGGAAAAAATGGAACTCTCTGCATCAAAATCCACGAAAATCGTCTGTAGCTGCATTTAGATTGGCAACAGGCCATGATTGTTTGGCTAAACATCTGCATAGAATTGGAATATATCAGTCCCCTAACTGCCCATTGTGCAACTCAAACCAAGAAATGGATTCGGAACACTTCAAAATCTGTGCTTCATTGGCTGGTCATGATAATATCTTTGAAAAATGGAGTGCAAGAGGTCAAATGACTTTATTGTCAAACGCCTGGCATTAGAAAACAACATTTGTATCTGGCACAATTGCTATTTCCTGTTCACTAATGTTAAAACATGTGATTGAGTTTTCTTCAGTGGTTGATCACTATGTTTACCATTATACCTGAGGTTTGCCAGTTCAGATCCAGCTGAAAGCTGTAGATTTGAAAGAAAATCCTTAACTTGACTTCCTCTAAAGGGAACTTAAGTCGAAGGTCATGTGCTGTAGATTTACACAGTTTGAAAGAAAACTATAATCATAATGAGAAGTTTCCATGCAAAAATACCAGTACTTTCTAACCCATGCAAAAATCCAACTGTGCCAGTTTTCATCCCCTGTTATCAGTGGCGGCTGGTGGTTTGAAAATATGGTGGTGCACAATAGATATCGAAGAGGAGTTAAACATACTTTACTTTAAAGTTTAAAACCGTGTATACCTGAGTGGGTATACATATAAGGCTTATTTATATGCAATTAATAAATGAAATGACTAAATACAAGCATACCTATTTATACAGAAAGTCCAAAAGTGGAAGGGGTCGTGGGCGGAGCTCTCTATATTGCGATTTACCCTCATGAAAAACATTTGAGCACAGAATCATCATCAGAATGCTACCAAGTACCAAGTGCAACGTTTTCGTTCATAAAATTCAAATGCAGCTTTCGTAGGCTGTCGGGAGATAGCAGCACTTATTGTCAGAACGACAACTCTTACAACTTTAAAAGCAAAATGCAAGCTCCTTTATGTATTGTGCCGTTTGTGTGCATGTAGATTGAGAAAGTAATATGCGAAATATGCGACTGTTCGTTGCACAAGCCGAATGAATACATTTTTCATGCTTATTACTTCGGACAAATGTCTAATTGGAACAGATACTTTCCCAGTGAATTTAGTTTCTTCTGCACTGACGTTGGTGTCCATGTCAGGGAGTGCGACAAACCATTCTCAATGAGGAAAGAAGTAGACCACGCCTCTAACCCCCTGTCCCCACATTAGCCGAACATCTCTATAAACTACCTTTCATAGGTTTTCAACATCTTTGCAAACCAAGAGGCTCGAAGGCTCCTGCAGATGTACAAAACAAGACGCCAGCTGCAGATAGTCATGAATAAAAAAAAATTTTTTTTTTAAATAGTAACAAAGCCGGGAGATTAGGAACATTACTGGGGGGTGTACAAACCTGCAACCCCCTTGAGAGGCAGCCACTGCCTGTTATCATCCTATCAACGGAATAATGAATCCGTCTTTCAGATGTTCACACACCAAAAATGGAATTCGGTCCTGTTAGCAAGACTTGGAAGTTGTATTTGGCGAAATTTGTAGGCATTGAAAGCCAGCTGACCACTATCGGGTCATATTTGGAGTTGTTTGTCACAAGTTTCCTTCAAACTGTTAATAGCTTTTGAGATAATATGTTTTTGTCATTATGATAAATAACTTCCTGAGTACAACTGTCGCTTTTAAGAACACTGTCCCAAACTGTCTATTGAAAAAAATAATTGTACTTCATGATATTTAATGAACATACAATGAAACTTGAATTATTTCTCCACACAGTATCCAACCAGATTTAAGGTCATTAGTGGAGTGTAGTGATTGGAAATTATGCTTGGGTGTGGCTGGGCAGATTACCTAGTTTGAGCTTTTCTCCAACTGTAAGGTGAATGATAGGTAATGTCATGGTGAATCCTCGATCTCTTCTTGCTATCACAATTTGCAGTTGATACAAGGTTGTTAAATAAATGATGAAAAAATTAAGCATTTGTCCCATCATGAAACAATTTCGAAGTCCAAATTAACATCCAAATTAGTAAGCTAAATTTTACATCTTTTCCCATACTTTCATCAGAGACTAAACTGGTTTTCTGACCAATGATCTTTCAGCTTTTAAAATGATTGAAAGTCCGAGGGAATGAGATTAGATTAGAGCTCGAGAGGAAATGAGTTGACTTTCGAAAATTCCCCCCTGTCCCTGTGCAATGGTTTCGCGTTCCCCCCCCCCCCCCGATCAGAATTAGAGTTGCGTTTTTTAAGTTTGACACTGGTTACCAGAATATTGTGACTTACTTTAAGCAGAGTTAAATTTCTTCATACATATCTACTACTGTAACTTTTATGAACATTTGTTGATTTGCTTTATATAGTGAATAATATAGGCCTAAGGTGTCATCTGGCTGAAGAGCTTGCATTAGCTGAACTTTGTAGGCAAACAGTCTCAGATTCTTGTGAAGGACTTTGTGGACAGTCAAATACTGCAAGTTCAGTTCCCTGGCGGCACTCCAAATGGACTTAAAAATTGTTTCAAGGCCGGGTATCGATCCTGCGACCCTTCGCTTAGTGGACAAATGCTCTACCGACTGAGCTACCCCAGGAACTATAAAAGACACCGTCACAATTCTTCCCTTTATATCCACACAACTCAAATGGGCTGACAAGATGCCAGAACCCAACTTTGAGTGCACACAATTCTGTGTGACTTAAATTGTGGCTTTCTCATTCATTCATTCATTTATTTTATTCCATAGATCTTACATGAGCAATGAAGCTTTAAGATGTGGAACAAGTGAAAATTTTACAATATTACAATTACAATTTTTACAAATTTTTAGTTTTACAATTTAGTAATTTTCTATAATTTTTACAATTTTGTGCAATTTTTTACAATATTTTGGCGAGATGTAGTGAGATGAGGTGAGGTCCGAGGATTCGCCAAAATATTACTCAGCATTTGCCTTTTGGTTGGGGAAAACCTCGGAAAAACCCAACCATGTAATCAAATCAAAGGGGGTTGATGCCGAGGACTCGCCATAGACCATCCGGCTTCAGTCCCACAGCTGTGGAAAACCTCGGAAGAAACCAAAGACCAAAGGGGGATCCAATCCATGCCCGAACGCAGCTCCGGATCAGCAGCCCAGCGAGTCTGCCGACTGAGCTACATCGATGGCTCTACTAAAAGTATACAATACATAGCCAATCAGTCTGTTAACGTACCTACAGTAATGAATATATTATGCAAATCTGGCTTTCAGATAGAAGCTCCCTGTGAAGCAGGCTTGAATAATTTCAAGGGAAAAATTGTTCGGGGGCCGGGTATCGATCCCGGGACCCTTCGCTTAGTGCACAAATGCTCTACCGACTGAGCTACCCCAGGACTTACACAGGGCTTCGGACAAATGCACTTTGCACACGTTCATTGTCCTATACACTTGTGTTTTGCTGTTTACTGCCCTTTTGCCACAGCACACTCCCAGTCTCCATAAATTTTCTGTGCCATTCCTGAATTGTTGGTCGTGATGATGGTTCTCTTTCATATTGGGTCCGGACGTGATGTTGCACCGGTGTATCTGACTGTATCTCGATAAATCAGGATACCCATCTCCTTCACTGTCAGATTTCATCAAAATTCACATCTGCAATAAAAAAATGCATTTCAATAATCCAACAAAATTCCCATAAAAACTTTGATGGTTTCTGATTAATATGCTTGAAAACCGCATCCCGATATCATGTCTCAATTATTTGTTATTTACATCTGAAGTTGGAAAGGTTTTATGTGGACACCCTGTAGATTACTTCCAATTTGTTAAACGTACTCTGTTCTACACAAGTTATAATGTTATAGAAGTGGTAACATTAATGAATGCAAAAGTGTATAGAGAATGACAGCTTCACTCTCTTCAGTTGATGCTGTGCTGGAGAGAAAAGAGGTAGACACTGTATGAACATTTACGAATCTTGTTTCATATCACTCATTTCTTACAGAATAATAATTCTGTATTTTTTGTTGCAGGATTATTATGCCACTGCGATATTTGTGCGGACTCAAATGACACATGTGTCACGGACGGGTATTGCTTCACATCTACCTCTTTACATAGAGACACCGGAGTTGTCGTTCACGCATACAGGTTTGTACTTCTACTTTATCTACCTCGTAACAATTTTATGTCATAGAATAATTTATTTATGTTGTATTATATTTACATTTCCTTTTATTTACAAATGAATGTTAAATATGAAAGCGCTATGACTATAAAATATTAATTTAAAATGATACTTTCGCGTTTATTTGTAAGGAGAAAAGACAAATAACCTGTGATGTTGATCCCTTACCGTGTGCTAAAATAGTAGGATTTGTTTGACCCTTTGAGAGTTACGGTTCATTGTATTATTTTTTATGTACTAGGATTTAAATTATATTTAAATCTGCATTGATGACAGAATGGTTTCAAAAGATATCACAATAAAAACACTGTGTATGAAAGGATTGAAAGTGTGCTTACCATAATATAAGTACACAGAACAGAAGAAAATATGAAGACACCATTTTATTTAGAAGTAGATGTTTCAGTATGTATACTTAATGTATGTTCTTAAATACTTGATTATATTTCTTAACGTTATTTCATACATTCCGTCTTACATAAGGTTATCTGTTTTTAAGTATCTAATTTACTTTTTTATGGTTGTTTTGAAATTTTTTGTATTAGCCTCAGATTAACTGTAATATAATCCGTTGTAAGCTTATTGTCTGAAGATAGAGTAATTGTTTATCCAGTCATTTGCTAGATTAATAAAGTATATATGCAGAGCAGGTTATATGACGGTGTCTACTTTCTTTCAGGGTCATTTCTGTACTTGTGTTGATGTCCAGTTGCCAGGTTCTTGGGTTTAGCCAGTCTTAGAAAGGTTTGCCATACACATTGGTTCCTTGGAGTCCAGACATAACCAATCCATCACTTTTCCTATCACTCGCATTCTTAGTGCCATTTCTCTCTTTCATGTTTTCCTTACTTTGAACTGCGCTATTTCTAACTCATTCCTTGTTACGTATATTCTATATTTTGTGGTGCTTTCCTCACCCATCTGTTACTCCTTTTCCTTGTACATTTCAAGATTACATCCATGCTTTCTGTCATTAGCAACTGGAGGTGGTACAAATTATTATATTGATTTATATTTTTCCTGTATCTTAATAAGTTGAATAGAATTGATCTGATTAAATTTTTTATAAAATAACAGTTACATATATTTTATACATGAAACCATGAATAAAAGTTAGTGTGTACTTATTAACTTTTAAACAATTGTAGTTTCTTTGATATATTTTTTTTTGCAAAGCATTATTATAAAAAATGTCTCTCTCTCACGTGCGCACGAACACACACATGCACACTCACGTGCGTGCACATACACACACACTCACTCACTCTCACACACTCACACTCAGATATATATTCATTTTGGCAGCTGATAGAACAGATAGTTTCAAATTTCAGTACCTAAAACAGAAATTAAAGATCTTAAATCCTGTAAATGAAATAAGTCAAAAACAAAATTAAGGAATATATAATGTTATTTATATTAGGAGATTTTAGGCTTTTATGGTGATTTATAAGTGAAGACTAAGTGGAAAGAATGCTTCATGTCCACTTTCAGCACTTAAGGAGCTGATGCTGCCATCTAGTGGCTTAACGTGAACACTATCACGTGTGGGAAAATGCACGAAGTGGGAAAATGATCCGAGTTGTACGAAAAGCCGCTTTGAAAGTTGGCTGCCAGAGAGAAGAATGCTTCATGTCCACATAATATCAGGAATTATCTCAACATCTCAGACATGTGACATGAAGCATTCTACCTGCTTTGTCAAGTGTATTAGGGCATGCAGCTTGTATATAAAATAAATACTGGCATTAATATTATACTAATTAATTTGTGATTAGTTGCTACAAAGTGAGATATTTATGAGTATGTTGAACTTGAAACAGTAAAACCATAACAATCAGATTGATTTAAACCATACAATGGATGATGATGATGATGATGATGATGATGATGATGATGATGATGATGATGATGATGATGATGATGATGATGATGATAATAATAATAGAAGTATAAGATAACATTATTATTATTATTATTATTATTATTATTATTATTATTATATTCATATATGCCTTAATTCCCGCAGGTATAATTAAAATTATGTGGAACTTAAGTTTACATTGCGCTTGTTTTGATCATTTTTGAAACTAAGATGAGTTTAAAAAATATTTTAAACGTTGCTTCATTCTAACATTGGAAATTATGGTTGTCTTTGTTTCTTTATTTGTGCATTTAACTATACGTATGTAAATAATTCTGTAGATTTGTATAAATGATTGTTTTGGTTTTTTTCATTGGCCAAGGTTATTGAGTTCTAGCATTGATACTTTGAGAAAAGGAAAATAAAATTGATAATACCTATTTTGAAAAATTGGCTCTAGAAGGACTTCTTACATGAATAATCTGTAGATGACAGTAAGTCATATCCCTTCGTGTCTAAAACTGAACATTCTTAGTTTTCTTTCAATAGGAATGTTTTACTTCATCTGAGTAACTGTTATAATAGTGTTTAGAATTATTAACTTAATTTATATTAAATGCTCTAGGAATAATTACTAACATTAAGTTGCTCACTTAAAGTATACGCTTCATATATTCTATTATAAAGATAAGATCTTCATGCTACATGCAATAAAGTTGCAGTTATATTAGCACACCATTACATATATCGTTATTGGTCTTGCAATGTAGATGCTTTTGGAAGGATTGGAGTTTAACCCCAAACAATTTTCTCTGAGTGATTGGTGAATCTCCACACGATGCAACAGCAATGCCATTTTTTTGTGTATGTTCTACACTTTTTAAGTTCAGTTCAAATTTGGCAACTATTACTATCGAACAGTAATGGAATTAACCGTTCAGTTAACAGTGTTTTCAACTGTATTTTTGCCTGTTATTGGTTAACAAATTATTATTAATGTTCAATATTTTTCATAAACAGTCAAATTTTTACGAAATTTAGAAGTAACTGTTATCAACATGCAGTTTCAGTGATTGTTTTTTTGTGAAGATCGTTATTGATAAAGAAAACTGTCCAAAGAAAACTGCAATGAACAGGAATAAAATTATAAATGGAGTTGTAGTAGCGGCAGTGAAACTAATATCTCATGTTCATCATCACTGCAAGAATCAATTGCCAGACAGTGTTTCATGTACTAATAGAATATAGGCCTATGAACCTTTAGGGAAAAATTACTTCTCCATATTTGTCCTGGTGGTCTACGGATATGAGGAGGACTGTGTATTTTTTCGAAGTGGTGCTAATGTGTAATATAGGCAGCCATGTTTAATTTTAATAATATTTTATTTGTGGTTTATACAGTGAAACCTGTTCAAATCGGAACCTGAATAATCCGGAATCCTGTCTATTTCGGAAGAATTTATTGGTCCCGGCGAAATTCGTATGTATTTTGTGTAATTTTTCCTGAATAAAACGGAAACTGTCCAACGCGGAAATGGAAACTGCCTACTACTGTTCAAAACGGAAATAATATTTTGGACACATTATATTTTGTAACTATATTTTGAAATAGCGTGTAATTTCAAGGAATATACAAAACATGTTGGCCACTAAGATAAAAACAAGTTTTCTTTGCAAAATTTTAGAGGGTACGAGGGTGTGTCGGTCATAAATTTTATTACCCTGTTGACTAGGCAGACGAGTCCCTTCAAGATTTTCAATGCTTCAACTGTCGTACCTAGACAGAGTGCAAGTGTAGTGATTTCCCAGTAAAAAAAGTTGCGTAAAATGTGGCATTAACATTAAGTGATGAAGTAAAAGTTATCGAGTTAAAGGAAAATTAGAAACGAAGTGTATGTGAAATTATGTTGAAGTTCAGTTGTGGAAAACTCAGGTGTGACACTTTAAAAAATAAAGATCATAACGAGTGAGTGGCTTGGGGCCAATATTGGTGACACAAAAGGAACCAGAAAGCAACTGTTTATGTGGAAATAAATGAAATGTTGTGGGAGTGGGTTCTTCATGACCTTTCAAAGAACATGTCAATTTCTGGATCTATTCTGCAAAGCAAGCCATTGAACTGGCAAAGAAATTAGATAAACCAGAATTCAAGGCTTCTAATGGATGGCTCCTAGTCCAATTACGGTAATTAATAATGTGCAGTGATATACAGTACAGTATTATAGTATAGTGTTAGATATTAAATTGAATGAGATTAGTAAAGTTTAGCAGTGTTTAATGACTGATGAATGAGTTACGATAACATTTATACAGAAAATGAGATTTTAATGAAGATGATTCACCAACGGAATAAGCGACAGAAAGCTGATTTAACGTGATTAGTATTAAACGGAATATTTTGTACTTCTTGCAGTTTGCAGCATGTCATTTGGTTTTTCATGTATACGAATGATAAAATATTCCATTTTAATGTAACACCTGAATAATACGGAAACCTGTCCACAACGGAAAAAAAATTAGGACCATGTCACTTCCGTCTTGAACAGGTTTCACTGTACATATAAAGTTTTTTCTATTATGTCTGTCATTTTTGGGGATGTTATGCAATAATGTATTAGTAAAATAATCTTCATGTTTGTTTAAATTATAAAAACTTAAGTAAATTACATTATGGAAAAGATTCTGTACAACGTTGTCATGACTGATCTTTATTTTAGTTATTGCAGTATTCGTAGTTATAAGTTGTACTCTTACTATTTCTGTGTTACAGATACTGATTTACTGATTTTAAGAAATAAAATTAGTATTCAATGGATATATACCATTAAGTACGAGAAAAATCCGTACCGGCACTGGGAATCGTACTTAATGGTATAAAAACAAACTGACTAGTCATACTAGTCGAGCAAAATATAATGAGGTGGGCGAGACCTCATTCATATTTGATACATATTCAATGGATTATTCTGAATCAGGAAGGAAGGAAGGAAGAAAGAAATAAGGAAAACAATTTACATAAATTCAAGTCGGAATTAGTTGTGTTAAGATTATGAAATAAAATGGAAGTTAACATTAATTGCAGCATGATAGGCAATAGATCTGTCGTTTTAGTAGTACCCCAATTCGTCAGAAAAGTTGATTAATTAATATTTTATGTACGAGGCTATACTTGTGATGGGCTGAAATAAAACCAGGCGTTCCTGTTTTCTTCCATCAGGTGTGTTTGTGTCTTGCCAAAGATTTTGCTTTGACAAAGATGCTGGTTTTTGCAGAGAACAGTTTGTACGAAAAGGGAACTTTTTTAAGTTCTACTGATAAATATATTTAATTATAGAATACTCTTCATTTCTTTCCAGTTTTTATTTATTCGTGTGTAAATTAAATTTAAGTTTGGTATATTTACTAAACTGAGAAATTTTACCAACTCAAAATAACTTAATTTATCAATATAGTAGAAAGAAAATTCGTTCCTGTAGTTGATAATTGTTAGTTGTTCACTGTTATACCAGTAACAGGAAAATTACTTCTGATTGTTGTGTATTAACACTGAAATAAATATTAAAAAGTGAGATGCCTTTACCTCGACAGTTTGTACGACAGTTTGGGAGTTATTCGCTTATCAATGAACAGAAGAGAGTTGTGTGCTGCATTTATTCCCAAACTTAATCGTTTTAGACTGATAGACAGTTTATTTTGTATTTCATTATCCATTACATTGCATTACCCTTGCACATCATTGAGTTATGTGTTTTATATATACAGCTAGGATTTGAACGACTTATAATTTACATTAAAATGTTCTAAAAGTATGACTTTTATGACCTAAAACATGTAAAGAAAATTCACTAAAACTAAAACAAATTAGGCCTACTAAACATAATGCTCTGTACTAAGTTTGGCCTGTGAGGTAAAGAAAACATTAGCATGCATAAACCACAACAATTAAATTTGAACTTAAATTAATCTCTTATTGTCACTTCAGACACAATCAATGAGCAAATGTACTCAGAATTCATTGTGTAACTTTGAATTGCATTTTGTAGCAAAGATTTTCTGTTCTCAAACAAAAATGACTAACACACGTTAACAGAAAGCCACAAATTAAGTCACACAGTATTTGTGTGCACTCATAGTTGAGTTCTGGCGTCTTGTCAGCTCATTTGAGTTGTGTGGATACAAAGGAAAAATTGTGACGGTGTCGTGTATAGTTCCTGGGGTAGCTCAGTCGGTAGAGCGTTCGCGCGCTAAGCGAAGGATCCCGGGATCGATACCCGGCTCCAGAACAATTTTTCCTTGAAATTATTAAAAAAATGACTAACATTTGTCAGCTAGCACACTTCCATACATCGAGAAGTTGCATTCAACTTCAAGTGTTACAATAAAAGCATGTTTAAAACACATAACGTACTCTCCGAACTATACTGTCGTAACTCCCAAAAATTGAATTTTGAGATAAGTGCATATTAAAAACTACCATTTCGTCTTCTGTTGAACAGATAAAGTGTCATAACTCTAATCCATGCTATGTCATTCTTATGACACAAACAACAGTTTTTAGTTTTTGTGAATTTCTAAGGTACATACTGATAAACTGTCGTAACTCCATTAAGACAATTTTCCTGTTGAACATTTATAATGTTGACTGTAGTAACTTGAGTTACGACAGTTTTTCTGTAGGTATGGTTGACTTACAGCTGTTCTATTTCGCTGTTGTATTTATTTGCCCACCATAAAGTTGTATGTGGTTGTTTACGATTGTGAATTTAGTGACATAGATACAGCAGTGTCCTGTCGAGACTGTAAACATGTATTTCCAAGCAGGGGATCGTTTATATGTCACATTTCCAATCAGTGTTGCATTAGTATAACAGAAAAGGTGGAAGAATTGAATGTTTCAAATTTTAACTCAAACCAGCATCTGATGAATACCATAAAGGAAATTGAACCAATTCACAGACGTTCCCACAAACGTGCCAACAAATGTTGGATATTTTTTGGCATCTCAGGAGACTCCAATCGGAGTCTGTAGACATTTTTATTGAATACTTTCTTTATCGCATGGAAAAAGAAAGAGAATTGAGGTAAGCATACTAATAACAAGAATAGTAATATGCGTTACAAGAGCGGTATGTTGAAGTTTTCATGTTCGAGGAAAAATTTGAAAAAGCAAAATGTAGTTGAGCTTTTTTAATTTCTGAGAATTGAAAGAAAATATACCGCTCGTGTATTGTACATTATTTTGTGCGAAGATCGTTTATTACATACCTGAAAGAGGAATTTCTAATTAGTTGCAATGAAATCTCCATCTTGGTTTCTGTTCAATGACGGCAAATTTGCAAAACAAAAATATCTATCTTCAACATTGTTGCTTTAAAATGTTTTCTGTGTTTACTGTACTCCAGCAGACCGTGATATACGTCTGTCTTTTTTTTCCCCCAGTCTATGATGAGTATGGAATCTTGTTGATTTTTTCACGGCTTCCTTAATGTTACTTGCATCACGAATGCAGTAACTTTAGTGGAGTTGTAGAGTTTCCAATTTATAATTATTATTATATTGAACGTCTCTAAAAATAAAATATGTTAAAAGCCTAAAGCAGTAAAATCAATATGTCACTTATGCGGTAAGAAGAGGGAAATTGTTATGTGTTAGGCTGGGAATACTGAATGTGGAATTTTAGATTTTCCGCGAATTGGTTTTGTGCGGAAACCAAGCAAATGCGCACGATCTCGCACAAAACAATATAAGCTATTTGCCATCACATAGTCTTTTCCAACAATGCAAAGCCACTATTTGCATGTTAGAACTCATAGGCACTATCTACATGGTAGCCTTTCAATTTCTGAAATTTACAGACTGTGCAAATAAAAATACACTGAAGAAAATAATAAACCTTTTGTGAAGGAACATGTTTACTTACATGTGTTCAAGAACGAATTTCACTTGAGCTTTTTCACACCTAAAAAGTTATGAAGCGTATAACAATGCTGTCAGTGCATCAGAGAAGGAATTAGGGAAAATTGTAGAACGAAATAAAACATAAAGAATTAGTGTGGTACCACATTACTTTCGCTTCAGTGCAGCCTTGTTTGGCAAAAGCTTTCAAATTAGTTTTGTGCCTCAGTGAACTCCCATTAGGCAAAACGTCCACAAATTAGTTTTTGCTTCATCGCACCACTGTTAGGCGGTAGAAATTTGAGCTTGCTCCTTCATTGGCGAAAGATTAATTCTTTTCCTCTCCTTGTCAATACCTTCTACTATACAGGGTGATTCAGACCACCCGTAACAGTCATTTATTTCGGAAACTAGTGCATTAAAATTTTCGACACAAAAATATTTATTACTAAAGTACATGTGAACTTTCACTTGAGCTTGATTTCATCAATCAATCTTAAGTAGTAGGGTCAGTGGCGTATCACTTTAAAATTTCAAATGGGAGTAGTGGTCAAATATGGTACCGTTTGATAGAGCTCTTCAAAACAAACAACTTTCAGAGGAAACGTTTTTATTAATTCCTACTCTTTCAATGAGAAAACATACAAAAAACAGTGGGTGATTCGGACCAACGTTAAGTCATTTATTTCGGAAACTAGTGCATTAAAACTTTCGAGACAAAAATATTTGTAACTAAAGCACGTGGTCTTTCACTTGAGCTTGATTTCATCAATCAGCCTTAAAAGGAAGTAGGGTCAGTGGCGTATCACTTTAAAATTTCAAATGGGAGTCGGGTCAAATAGGTACCATTTGATAGAGCTCTTCAAAACAAACAACTTTCATAGGAAACGTTTTTAACAATTCCTACTCTTTCAATGAGAAAACGTACGAAAAGATAATGTCATTAATACTGAATAATGTGACGAAAAGAAAATGTAAACTAGACAAGTACATTTAATATTAACATAGTACACATGCACAATTACCTGGCTGAGTGTAGACCTGATGGCCGGCAGGGGTGAATACAAGTAAATTACCCCTTCCCCTTTTCGTACGTTTTCTCATTGAAAGAGTAGGAATTATTAAAAACGTTTACTATGAAGGTTGGTTGTTTTGAAGAGCTCTATCAAATGGTACCCTATTTGACCTGACTCCTATTTGAAATTTTAAAGTGATACGCCACTGACCATACTTCCTTTTAAGGCTGATTGATGAAATCAAGCTCAAGTGAAAGACCATGTGCTTTAGTTACAAATATTTTTGTCTCGAAAGTTTTAATGCACTAGTTTCCGAAATAAATGACTTAACGTAGGTCCGAATCACCCATTGTTTTTTGTACGTTTTCTCGTTGAAACAGCAGGAATTAATAAAAACGTTTCCTCTGAAAGTCGTTTGTTTTGAAGAGCGCTATCAAACGGCATCATATTTGACCACTACCCCCATTTGTTAAGATTGATTGATGAAATCAAGCTCAAGTGAAAGTTCACATGTGCTTTAGTAATAAATATTTTTGTCTCGAAAATTTTAATGCACTAGTTTCCGAAATAAATGACTGTTACAGGTGGTCTGAATCATCCTGTATTTGCTGAACCCGAACCACAGGTTAGTCAGTTGACATTTTCACCAAAGAGGATGAAACTTAGGCTTATTCAAGGAATTTTGTGTTCTTCTACGTAATGGTTTTGATACTGTTTGTAATGAATATTTGCTTTTGAAATATGCACCTTTTTACATCTTTTTGACCAAAATTTTGCACCTAAAATTTCTAACTCATTAATGATATAATTCACCCTTATAGTAGAAGAATTGGGTATCGACTTCACTGTAATTTTCTCTAAATTGCTCGAAATTTTTCGTTGTTGCGATTATTTAGTGACTTTATTTAATTATTCTGGTAGAGTTAAGGCCATGAAGCCTTCTCTTCCACATTACCATAAGTGAAATGTACATCAATACAATAACAATATGCAATATCAACAGAAAAAGTGTTGGATAATTCTTCAGAAAACTGGGAGTGTTCACTTATTAACAGCTGGAACAACTTCTGATCTTGAAGTAATTATTTGAACACTCTTGTGTTTTTCACAGTTAACATGCCGCGGAAACTTTCATAATGTTAACTGAAATTACTGAATGAAAGTTACAACTTTCCAGCAGGTCAAAAACTGCACTTCTGAGTAAAGTGAGTGTTCTGTAACCTTCTTTAACACATTAGATGTATTCGGGAAAGTGTTGTAAGTCTGGTTTATTGCTGTAAAGAATAGAGATCATCACCTCCTTATGGTCAGTAGTCAGTAGTGGTTAAATTTTAATAAGTCGATCAAATATCTATTCTTCACAATGATCTTGCAGTTAGAGGCGTTGGCCAAATGAGCACAGGAATAACAGCATTCCAATGAAAATAAAAATGATCAGTAAGAAGAATGGATTTGAAGTGTGGATAAAACTATCTTTTAAAAGACAGACAGTCGTGTTCTAGAGAATTAAAGAAGTGAATAAAAGAAAATTTGACTTAACCCTCTCCACTCAAATAAGTCCATTAGAAATCACTAACATTTCTGTAATCTCTGACTCATATGATTTGCCTGATGATTCCATTTGGTATCCTCAGAAGTAGTTTCGTTCTTTACCGATAAGAGTGCAGTACCCACCAGTTCCTTGGCCAGCTGTTATTAGGAAGAGGATTGCTTTGTTTTTCTTTCTTTCTTCATGGTGTCTCTGTGACCTTGTGCACCCATAATTGTAAAAAATCTGAAACAAATTCAAGTCTGAAAAGATGAAGAATTATTGGATATAAAAAATATTTAGGCTTCAAATGACCAAAAAATAACTTAAAATTGTAGAAGAAAAAGAACTCATAAACGAAAATAGGGATTATGTAACAAAATAATGCCTTTACAGATACAGCTTACAAGCAGCTTAATTTGTTACAAAACATGTCAGTATTGAAATAACTGTGTTTCTGTCTTAAAAAAATAAATACAATTTCGTCAGAATCCTAGTTGTAATCATTTCCATTTTATCATGGAAGGGTTCACATACAATGTAGAATAGCAGAATAGCATGGGGAGGGAGGGGGTGTGTGTGTGTGTGTGTGTGTGTGTGTGCGTGCGTGCGTGCGTGCGTGCGCGCGCTGAAAATGATGGCTCTGTTCAAACGTTTTGGTGAAGCTAACATTAGTGAAATAGAACTTCAGTAAGTCAATTAATATTTCATTGTATTAGAGTACTTTATTTCTTCTAATCTTTATATACTTTCTTCTAATCGTGTAATAGTCAATTAAATCTCACTCGAGTTTTGATTTTCTCTAGATGAATCAAAACCTCTAGTGAGTTTACTGTTCATAAATTCACATGTTAATTACCTATTGGTAGGAATAACTCGTTTTTCACTTTTCTTGAACCCTGATAATATTTTCCTGTACAATTTATATATGACTATGTGCAGGGGCGAATGCTAGTCACAAAAGTTAGGCTTGCTCTTTTATTCATAGGGGAAGATGGGAGGATATAATAATTCATAATTAATAAAAATAATCAGACTCACATAAATAATTTATTTTATAATTATGAAATCATTGTGAGTCATGGGTCATATTCGCTTATCAGATGTAGAAGTTCGATATAACAAACATGGCCAACAAAACAGTTTATTTAGTTTTTTCGACCCTGCCAACCAATGCACATTGTTGTATTGAGCTGCACTGAACGAGCGCACATATTCTCTATAATGTCTGTCTTCTCTTGAATAGTCCTTTGGGAAAATGGATTTAATAATGAGGTTTCAATAAACACAATTCCGAACTCATTGCAATACTTCAAATTAATGTTTAAGAATTAATAATACATGCAGCAGCTAACACATGCATTCCGCTCGTACAATTAGATTGCACTCGCAAATCACAGCACATTCCCGCTGTCAATACTGCTCTGTGTAACGTTAAAAGTCGTTGGTGTAGCTCTCAGACCAGAGCTTCAAACAACACGTAACAGAAGCATGTGCGCCTAGGACGGACTAAGGAGGAAGGCACTTGCGCGCGCATCATATTCTCGCTATTTCTACGTCTTTCCTGTAGCTCTGAGAAACGAGCAATCATTGCGATATTTGCGGTATGCAACCTGCGGATGGTATTACGCCTATACAGTATTCCAAAAATCAAAATATATTTTAATGTATGTAACGCCATTTTGAGAAATACACATTCTACGAAAATATTGGGCTTGCGCAGCAAGCAGAGCATGCCCTGAGAAATCACCCCTGACTATGTGTTATATATTATTAGTAATGCGTTTTGCAGCATATGACTCGGTTAAGAGGGAAGTATTATATGATATTCTTATTGAATTTGGTATTCCCAAGAAACTAGTTCGGTTAATTAAAATGTGTCTCAGTGAAACATACAGCAGAGTCCGTATAGGTCAGTTTCTATCTGATCCTTTTCCAATTCACTGCGGGCTAAAGCAGGGAGATGCACTATCACCTTTACTTTTTAACTTCGCTTTAGAATATGCCATTAGGAAAGTTCAGGATAACAGGCAGGGTTTGGAATTGAACGGGCTACATCAGCTTCTTGTCTATGCAGATGACGTGAATATGTTAGGAGAAAATACACAAACGGTTAGGGAAAACACGGAAATTTTACTTGAAGCAAGTAAAGCGATCGGTTTGGAAGTAAATCCCGAAAAGACAAAGTATATGATTATGTCTCGTGACGGGAATATTGTACGAAATGGAAATATAAATATTGGAGATTTATCCTTCGAAGAGGTGGAAAAATTCAAATATCTTGGAGCAACAGTAACAAATATAAATGACACTCGGGAGGAAATTAAACGCAGAATAAATATGGGAAATGCGTGTTATTATTCGGTTGAGAAGCTCTTATCATCCAGTCTGCTCTCCAAAAATCTGAAAGTTAGAATTTGTAAAACAGTTATATTACCGGTTCTTCTATATGGCTGTGAAACTTGGACTCTCACTCTGAGAGAGGAACATAGGTTAAGGATGTTTGAGAATAAGGTGCTTAGGAAAATATTTGGGGCTAAGCAGGATGAAGTTACAGGAGAATGGAGAAAGTTACACAACACAGAACTGCACGCATTGTATTCTTCACCTGACATAATTAGGAACTTAAAATCCAGACGTTTGAGATGGGCAGGGCATGTAGCACGTATGGGCGAATCCAGAAATGCATATAGAGTGTTAGTTGGGAGACCGGAGGGAAAAAGACCTTTAGGGAGGCCGAGACGTAGATGGGAGGATAATATTAAAATGGATTTGTGGGAGGTGGGGTATGATGATAGAGACTGGCTTAATCTTGCACAGGATAGGGACTGATGGCGGGCTTATGTGAGGGCGGCAATGAATCTTCTGGTTCCTTAAAAGCCATTTGTAAGTAAGTAAGTAAGTAATGCGTTTTGTAGATACGTAAAATGTATTATAATAGAAAAAAAAAACATTGTCTAAATCACATTGAAGACCAATTCGATATCAATACTGTTTGGTACCATCAAGCACGACTTGCTTATTAATTACTAACCTGACCTGTTTCTTGTTAAGTAACCCCTTATTAATTGTTCCTTTGCATATACGCACACAATTATATTTTAAATTATGATACAACTTGAAGTAAAAAAAAAACTGAATTAAAAAGAAAATGCTCTGAATTTTTCCAGTCTCAATTTACTGGTGTTATATTTATTAAGTATATGAGAAGAAGTTACCATGTAAATAGCCTCTTTTAAGTTATACATCATCATCATCCTAACATGTTATAGGCCTGTAAGAACTGTTACATCTGCAAAAAATTCTCCATCCATTTTTAAGTTATATATTTCACTTTATATAAAGCTTTGTGATTTGTTTGCATAACCACCAGATATAATTAGGGTTTCAGTTTGAAAAACTGGTCAATGCATACAAAATTAATATATATTTTTTCTTAGGTCAATGAAAGCAGTGAATGTGTTCTTTCTTATATGTTGGATTTTGTGAAGGTGTCTAGACAGGAAGAGCTTTTTCCCGATGGAGTTCCCTATTGTGTGCTCAGTGTACACTCATCACACAGAAGAAATGAAGGTTGAATGCTGCAACGATTCACATCTGTGCAACTTGCACCTCGTCCCATCTCTGGCCACCCCCATTACAACCACCACTACCACCACAACCACTACCACAATTCACACATCCCTGATGCCAGGTAAGGTGGGCTCCACCTCCTTTTGCAATGCCCGCCCGTCAAATTCCCTCATCTTATGATGATAGTTCGCTTGCTGCAACATTAACTCAACCAATTAATTTATTAATCTTGTGCTCTCTTACAGTATGTCTTATGGCTAGGTGTGATAAGTTTCGTGTGGACATGATGCTGTGGAAGTACGACTTACTCTTTACTAACCGAGTGCTGTTTTTCTCTGTGATTCTGTGTGAATTTCTATCCTTAACATGTAGATTTAATAAAGTTCTCCAGAGCAGACGTTGTTTTTCTCTCTCATTGCTATTTAGAATGGAGAAGTGATGACCAGAGGTAAGGAGTTCGTACCGAAACTGTAAAGTTGTGTGAGCTGGGTCTATACATCTACCGAATGAACAGTAGTGATGCAGCAACAAACCAATATGTACAGTCAGTGGTAACAAAACTTATCTTTGTTCCAATGATTCATGGCCTTAGAATCAGAAACAAAACGAACAATTAACTTTGTGTAAAAAAAAAATCAATAATATTGGCAATTACTTTCTTCGTAATTTTCAGTATAAAATAATTTACCCATACATATAAGAATAACAAATAACATACTTAATAATATGTGTCTACCCTCGTTACAGTTAATAATAATTGACATTGTCAGTTTATCAAAAATATATTTTTCAGGAAAATAGTACACTGGCGGACAAAAAATTTGGGATACTTGAATTTTACTTTGTATTTAATGTTACCAATATGTTTTAAATGGTGATTAATTTGATTTTACGATTATAAATGTAATGTAGACTGAAAACGAAAATGATTATACCACCAACAATTACCAATAATAACATCACAATCTAGATTTGAAGTCGACCTGGTTGGCAAGTTGGTATAGCACTGGCCTTCTATGCCCAAGGTTGCGGGTTCGATCCCGGGCCAGGTCGATGGCATTTAAGTGTGCGTAAATGCGACAGGCTGATGTCAGTAGATTTACTGGCATGTAAAAGAACTCCTGCGGGACAAAATTCCGGCACATCCGGCGACGCTGATATAACCTCTGCAGTTGCGAGCGTCGTTAAATAAAACATAACATCTAGATTTGAACAAAATTTTGCTTGTGCAGTGTGTGACAACAATGGGCATTATTGTTGGTAATTGTTGGTGTTATGAAGTCATGTTCATTTTCTTTTTTTGTGTAGGAAGATTGTAACTTTATTAATCACTATTTAAAACATATTGGTGACCTGTTAAATACATTTACTAAGTAAAATTCAAGTGTCCCAAATTTTTTGTCCACCAATGTATTTGTACCTTGAAAATGTTCGTTCTACATCACAACTGGAGCAAATCTAAAATATGATACAGTATTCATTACTGTATACCTGCTGCAGGCAGTTTTTTGAAGGGATATTGAAACATACGTACCAACATCATACATAAGGTCGAGAAAGCAAAAAATTACGTCTATTTTGAATCAGATTTTGAAGTAGAATGTTTCTCTTAATTGTTGTATCCCCCGTGCAAAGAGAAGTATTCCATATAAATATGTCATAGCACAGCATCTCTGAAATAATATTCCTTCTTTACATTATGTATACACATTACATAATTTCTACGTGATATGTATCTCCATTTGCTGATAGACTTGTATGATTACTAGTAAATCTTGAAGTTTTGCATTCAACTTCGTGTGATTGGAAGATTTAAATTCTGCCATATTAAAAACCGCTCACTAAACTGCACAACTCCGCTGCAAACATTAGCACATAATGAAACTGCTTCTCTACTGTGCATATTGCTGTAATGTAGTTATGAAAATCCACGGATATACTGTGAACAAAGTATAGTATACATAGCAGACAACTAGTGAGATGATCTATATGCGTGGCCGCACTTAACCTGAAATCTAAGTTTTGGTACGAACTTCCTACCTCTAGTGATGACATTAGTTTCTTGAAAATATCACCAACTGTGTATGTAGAGACAGCAGTTGCACTTGTTCATGTCTGTTGTAGAGCGTTGTTGGGTGGTACTTTTATAATACGCAACACAACAGCCATGATAAAAAGTAGGTGGCTTTTCTAGAGCTGTAGATTAACCAGAACCGTATTACTCCTTGTACAGCATTATTCCTGCCCGTTGATATGAGACCAGAGCAATTGAGACTCATTTTATCCAGAGAAGTGTGTTTTGTCCAGATTTGAAACTAAATAAAAACGAATGGCTGGACTGGCTACTTCCCTAAGACCCTGGCTGGCTGATGTAATTTTGTTCATCGCATGTTATTTTTTTACATTTTTTGAACTCACGCTTTTTTTTTTCTCCTAATCCATGTTTGTGTCTTCTGTGTGTTGTATTGACAAACAGGTGCCTGGAGAAAGCGTTAGTCTATCCACCTGAGAACCCCATCTTGTGTCATTACGCCAATACTCTTAACGAAACTTTTGTAATAGGATGTTGCAAGGATCGCGACATGTGTAATAAAGATTTGAAACCAACTCTCCATGTTAAGAATAAAACAGGTAGGTTTTAGGCCTTGCCAAGAGCTGCACTGTCCACAGCACTCACGCTACTTGGTGGAAGTGCATGAGCCTTGCAGCAACTCGTCACTCCTTGTTGCTTAAGGTAGAATCTCCTTCTATCCTCCACTGCATCTGTACATAATAGTGATATTTTTCCTTGCTATCACTTTTAACTATATTTCTGCTCTTTATTTTCCAGGCACATTGAAGCATGCACAAATCTGCTATATTTCACAAACGCTACTCCTTTCATTCAGTTGCCTTTTGTGATGATTTTTCTTTTTATTTATTTCCAGGTTATGGAGCATGTAGTGATACACATTTAACTCAATACTTTCCTTCTTTTTTCAGCCTTATTTCTTTCACCTTGAGTTCTGTTTGATAAGAAATTGCTTTAAGTTCTTATTTTATTTTCTAGCAAATATAACTTTCGTAGATATGCATGTTACTTTCTTTTTATTTACATAATTTTCTCTGATCATGATTATATTTCTGATGCCTTAACCTTAAGTTCTCCTAATGTATGCTAATCTATTTTAACATTAAATATGCAATTATATACCTACCATTTTAAATTAGAGGCTATTTTCTGTTCCATACGTTTTCTTTTAAATATGCAAAGTGACATAAGATTTGGACAAAGATTCATAAGAAATAAAGATTTCTGAAACATATGCAATATATGAAGTATAAAGAGAAGTTATTGTGATACAGAAAAAAAAAATAGATTTCGAGATTTTCATGGAAACCTTGTTTCGATCATTCTTTACACTAAAAAAAAAGCGTTTTTGTTTTCTTGCATACGGTCTGTCTGTCTGCCTATCCATGTACAGTATTAAAGAAAAGTTTTGTCACACAGGTACTTTATAAGTCTCAGAAAGGAGGCAGTGCGCATGATCAGACATACAATGAAACAAAATTAATTTTATATATTATTGTCATGTACCGAAGTACATATGATATTTCCATGCAGATATTCTGCGTCATCATACGATGAAAGAGTAATGGAACGGAGAAAAATTCTCTCCGGCACCGGGATTTGAACCCGGGTTTTCAGCTCTACGTGCTGATGCTTTATCCACTAAGCCACACCGGATACCCATCCCGGTGTCGGACAGAACTGTCTCAGTTTAAGTTCCAACTCTTGGGTTCCCTCTAGTGGCCGCCCTCTGCACTACGTCATAGATGTCTATGAACGTAGGACTGAAGTCCACATATGTGCTGAGGTGCACTCGTTATGAGTGACTAGTTGGCCGGGATCCGACGGAATAAGTGCCGTCTTAAATCACGAAGTGATTTACGCATATATATATATATATATATATATATATATATATATATATATATATATATGTATATATATATTATTTTCATGTCCCGAAGTACATATGATATTTCCATGCAGATATTCAGTGTGGCTTAATGGATAAAGCATCAGCACATAGAGCTGAAAACCCGGGTTCAAATCCCGGTGCCGGAGAGAATTTTTCTCTGTTCCATTACTCTTTCATCGTATGATGACGCAGAATATCTGCATGGAAATATCATATGTACTTCGGAACACGAAAGTAATATATATGATATGCGTAAATCACTTCGTGATTTGAGACGGCGCTTATTCTGTCGGATCCTGGCCAACTAGTCACTCATAATGAGTGCACCTCAGCACATATGTGGACTTCAGTCCTATGTTCATAGACATCTATGACGGTAGTGCAGAGGGTGGCCACTAGAGGGAACCCAAGAGTTGGAACTCAAACTAAGACGATTCTGTCCGACACCGGGATGGGTATCCAGTGTGGCTTAGTGGATAAAGCATCAGCACTTAGAGCTGAAAACCCGGGTTCAAATCCCGGTGCTGGAGAGAATTTTTCTCTGTTCCATTACTCTTTCATTGTAAAATTAATTTTATTACCTCAACTAACCCTTCTGTTGTGACCTAGGTCACACATCTTCTGATGATGCACACTGCGTCCTTTCTGGGCTTATAAAGTGTCTGTGCGACAAAACGTTTTTCTAAGACTCTTCAGTGATTTCTCCATAACTATTGAACAGTCATGTTCATATTTCTGTTCATTCAGAAATGAAATGTAATTACTTTTAATAAAATATTAATACATCTTTATTTGAAAGAAAATAACATACATTGGTAATTTTCAGAACTAGCTCAAAACGATTTCTTTTCTTGATTGATAAATGTTACGAATGAGGCAGGGAGACACTCTCCAAAACTGTTTTTGTCAGTAATAACAAAGACGTAGCAGCATTAGAATATGAAAATACTTATAATTCCCGAAGTACCAATTTTGTAGTAAAATTGTCTATTCAAAGTCTGTCCAGGCTACAGTGGTTACAGTTTATATAAAAGTAGTTTTATTTGTGGTCAGTGATTACTATGAAAAAGGTACAGTCTTCTTTATTGTGAGGATTGAGACCCACCTGAATGGAATAAAAGAAAATCATGTGACTTGGTGAAAAGAGGATTTAGAGATGACATTGATGACTTAAAACATTTTTAATTATTGTACTTAAAAGTTGAATGTTCATAACTACTGACGGTATTCAGTTGAAGTAACTTTTATTATTTTAGAGGAAACTAATTATTGTCTGTTAGTCATATCGTCTAACAAAGACATTTAGATGGACAAAGTAATTTTCTCACAGTTATGTCACGTGTGTATAATAAAATACATATTTGTGTGATCTGTTGTTAAAACATGCATCATAAAATCTTGTAAATAGGGAGTGCTTTCCTGGGCAGATAATTTTTCTGTAAAACAATAATCAACTATAAGCAAATTCAAAATTACATATAAGTGGGACTAAAGTTGTGCAACCTTGTTGTAAGGAATCAGTAAATGGTAATCACCTATGAGCAGATGCTATAGTGGCAAGAGTGGACTGAAGAAAAGGTGGTAGGAACAAATGTGCCATATGCTACACAATGCAGAAATGTTGTGATGGAGTGGAATCTGCGATTATGAGTACCTCAGATTTATTTGCAAGTCTATCATTTCATCAGTTCATCGTATCTGAATAATGACTTCAGTATATGTTGCATTATATAAACAGGTCTTAACTTCAAAAGTCTTGGTTCGATCCCGATGCATTTGTATTGACTGAATATCTATTTGTTCTTACTTTCTTCCAAAAAATGCCGAAATAATATAGTACATTAGAGTGTAACAAAAATGTCTTTCAAACCGCTTTCCATTTCCTTATTCGTCATATTTATGAATAGAACCATCATCACTATAAGTCTTTTATTTCAGTGATACTAAAGAAGTCGCATTTTAACATATAAACTAAAAAATTTCAAATTTAACAATTTTATGTAGCCCGTTTTGAGCTTCCCAGTCATCAAAGTTATTACGAATTTGAGTGGTAAGTTCAATTATGGTGCAACTACAAGGTGTAGCAAAGGAGTTTGACGGTTTTAGAAGGCTGTTTACTGAGCAACATGGGGCGTTATGGATATCGTTCGAGTGTCATGTTAGCATTTTTGATGCCATTTTGTGTAATCATGGAGGCGTGGAGTGCAGATTATCGTACTTTTATCGTCGAAACATTTTCCAAGAATGGTGATTCAGTTGTGAAAACACAGCATGTCTTTCGTCTCCATTTTAATTTTGGTCTCCATGGAACCATTCCTAGTTGCATACCATATTGAGATGGGTAAAAACATTCGATTAACATCATCAGCTCCCAATAAGAAACCACCAAGCCATGTTCGAAGTGTACGGACGCCAGAAAACATTGAAAAAGTAAGAGAGGCATTTATGAAGAGTCCACATCGACCAGCTAGATGACATTCTACAGTGCTGTGACTTTCAAATCATTCTGTGCAGCGAATCTTACATTTAGATGTCAGGTTTCATCTTTTAAACTCATGATTGTTCAGCAATTAAATGAGAGAGACTATGCCCAACAATACATTTGCCAAACTAATGCTTAACATTTTAATAGATGAAATGTTTGTTTTCATGAGTGAAGAGACGTATTTCCATTTGAATGGTTATGTAAATAAGCAAAACTTTAGATACTGGGCGCCCGAAAATCCTAAAGAACTACACTAGCAGCCACTTCACAGTGCAAAGGTTACGTTTGGTGTTCCAAGTCTAGTTCTGTATCATAAGCCCTTATTTTTTTGAGATGTACGGGAAAACACTGACAGTGGATAGTGAATGCTACATCGAAATTCTGACGAGATTTCTTCAACCACAATTGCATAGGCCTTTTCATGGGATTAATAGGCAGATGGTATGCTGCCACGGTTTATACGGCAGAAAATTCCATGATAGTTCTGCACCACATGTTCCCAAGGCACATAATTTCTCGGCACAGCAACATTTCCTGGCCTCCCTGTTTGCCTGACCTTACCATCAGTGACTATTTTCTGTGGGGTTTCCTGAAGTCAAAAGTGTACGTCAACAGGCCCCGAACAGTCAATGACCTGAAGATCTCCATTGCCCAGGAAATTGCCAACATTGGTGGTGAAATGTTGGAAAGAATAACACGTAGCTTCAGGGACTTGAAGAGTGCATGGAGAGTGACGTACAACATTTGAGGGACGTAATTTTCAAGACACCCTAAATGTATGTACAGATATTCAAATGGCCCAAATAGCCAGATTTTTCGGTGTTAATAAATTTGTTCATAACCACTGTGTTATTTCCATTTGAAAACTGTCCAACTCCTTTTCCGCTCCTTGTATTAACATTTCTTACGAAGCTGTATTAGTCTAATTTTCCATGATCAATAGACACTTAACACTAATGTCCAAAACTATTTTTTTTATTCTTCTACAGTTTATATGCCTTCAGGTTCATCCAGATATTTCCAAAGGAGTTTAGACTTGGAGCTATAGATGATAGAGGAATAAAGATCCTACTCACATGACACTGTTTTTGTTTAGGTGTTTTCATAAGAGTGTTCTCTTTCCACCTGGATTCCCCTTATGGTGTGTGAACACCAACGACATAGGTGTAGAGACAGGGTATGTGGTCGGGTGCTGTAATGATCGTGACTTTTGTAACAGAGACTTGCACCCAACATTTGCACCACCTACGCAACCACCACTGTCTTCAGGTGAGATGGAAGGGGCTGGTTGCAGGCTGGGGCTTGTGTGACTCGTCCTTGCAGCTTGTGAATCATGTGTATGATGGTGGAGCAACTAGAATGGAGCATTCATTGTATTACGTTGCTTGACAAGTAGTGCTTAACTTGGTTGAATGGACTGTCGGAGGTGGAAATGGAGGCTGTAGTTTTTATTTGGAATTGATGAGACAGTATTGGAATTTCTTGATGCTTGACTGATATTAAAAATTATGGTCCTCCACACGGTATTAAATATTGCTCATCGTATTATTACTGAAGTGTAAGAAAAGTCAAGTTTCAACAAGAGAGTAAACAACTCCAATAACCCTTTTTCGAGTCCTATGATATTAAAATAATTTTTAGTCCACACCTGTGGAGTAACAGCTAGCGTGTCTGGTCGCGAAACCAGGTGGCCCGGGTTCGATTCCCGGTTGGGGCTAGTTACCTGGTTGAGGTTTTTTCCGCGGTTTTCCCTTAACCCAATATGAGCAAATGCTGGGTAACTTTCGGTGCTGGACCCCGGACTCATTTCACCGGCATTATTATCTTCATCTCATTCAAACGCTAAATAACCTAAGCTGTTGGTAAAGCGTCGTAAAATAACCTACTAAAAAAAATAAATAAATAATTTTTATGTTTCTTTTTTTCAGATGAAATGTTTATTTCAGTTGTTAGTACACTCACTGAATGAACTGGTCAATAATTGTTGGAATAAACAGATTTTTTTATAGTTTATTATTAGGGGAGATTGTTGTACCTTGAATCACTTTTCACATTTTATTTTATCTTTTTTTAATTTTGGGAAATTAAATTTTTTTTTAATGTAAAAATGCTTAAAATAATTATATTTAAGATTCCTTAACAATTTTCTACAGGTATTTTCCTGTTTCACAGATCTATTAAGGATGTAAAAAAATGAAGGAATAGATAAAGTGTTCCATGGTACAACAGGTTTGTGTACTTTGGACCATACCCCCTTGTATCTTGGAACATTGGAACACACAGGTGAAAATATAGCTGTAAAAACTCAAAATAATTTTAAAAATATATTTGCCATCATTTGCAGACTTCGCTGATTGAGATTTTAATTCTATTCTTGGAGGAGCCATAACTGCTTTAACAACTTTATTCAAGGCATCCGGATCAATTGGAATCATCTTAACTCCAGACTTACTTCGTGGCATGATCTTAAAATAAAACAAAAACCATGTACCTTGGAACATGTTCCTTGGTGCAAGATGTTTTGTAATCCAAGGTACAAGAGGGTGCACGTTTAATCAAATATGGCTGCCTAAACTAGAGGTGAGAATAAATCATGAAATTAACATATGTATTCACTTATCGGAAGATAAAGAACACACTGTACTTGATTGATAGTTACAAATACAATTTGGTTTCATGTTAGAAAACATATAACAATGAATGAAATATTTACTTTTGGTACTAAAAAAATTGTTTCGTCCACAGAACTCACACTTTGTAATAATCTACATCAGTTTGAGTCAGCTAGGTAGCAGTAAAATTCAGAAACAAAAATATGATTCAAGGAAGGATTCTGGAAGGAAGGCACATAGATCATTTTGTCATTCATGCATGTATGCCCTTCTTCCAGCAAATCCCTCAATTGAGACTATCATTTGGAAATGTGTGCATTTTATATTAATCACTTGGAATAACTAAAATCATTTTGATAAAAAAAAAAACTTATGCTATTACAACAGAAAAGGTTTTATTGTCAAAACGTGTGGCACTTGACACTCCAAAAAATCTAGTCTTATGCTTTAATTTTTTTACTTCCTCTGAAGCTTTTGATATGAATACATTTAAATAGAAAGTATCATAAATCATATTCGTTTGAATTATTGGAAATAACATAGATTTTTAAAACTGCAAAATAGTATATTGTGAAACAATTTTATGATGTTATATTAGGTGGCATGAATCAATGTTTAGGGAACAAGCAAAGCAAGTGTCTTAATTTTGACTATTGCAATAACTACAGTATAACATTATGAACGTGTTTCATATGTTATTTTTTTGTATGACAGCATTATAAACAAATTAATAAAGAAATAACATCAAATTTTTAATGATGAGTAGTTTGATATCATGGTCTATGAAAAAAAAGAGGTTGCTATGACAACAATGATGTATTAAATATTACAGCACAGCAAGTCGTTTCCTAATATTAACTTTATGCTACAAGTTATGCTGTCATAATAGAAGTCATGACGTTTTAGTTGCTATGGTGATATTTTATGGCATTAGTACAATAATAATAATAATAATAATAATAATAATAATAATAATCTATACTAATAATAAATCTGTAGCCCAAATTTTTCTGGTAATTTTCGATTTTCCAAAAATAATTGGTCCTAACATATTTAATTAACCACCCTGAAACCGAAAATCGCTTTTTTGAAATTTTTGTTTGTATGTATGTATGTATGTCTGTCTGTCTGTCTGTCTGTATGTTTGTTATCTTTTCACGCGATAATGGCTGAACGGATTTCGATAAAAATTGGAATATAAATTCAGTTCATTGTAACTTAGATTTTAGGCTTTTTGGCATTCAAAATACATTATTTAAAAGGGAGGTTATAAGGGGGCCTGAATTAAATAAATCGAAATATCTCGCTTATTATTGATTTTTGTGAAAAATGTTACATAACAAACGTTTCTTTAAAAATAATTTGCGATAAGTTTTATTCCTTGAAAAAATTTTGATAGGACTGATATTTAATGAGATAAATGAGTTTTAAAATTAAAATAACTGCCATCTAAGGCCGTGTAATGAATTAAAAAACAAATGACTTCGTCTATAAGGGGCCTTGGACAGCAACAATCGAAAGCTATGAAAGATAGCCTACAGAGAATGTTTCTGTGTTTGTATGGAGTAATATCGGAAGCTAAATTACCCGATTTGTATAATTAATTATTATTTCACCATTGGAAAGTGTAGTTTCTCTAGATGGACATAATGCTATAATGTTATTACAGTAACTTCTGATATGATATAATATAATATAATATAATATAATATATGTAATGTAATATAATATAATTTAAGTTATTTGAAGGGTTCACAACTATAGTGGGCCAAGCGCCATTTACTGAATGCGTAGAAAACAAGGGTTAAAATTAAGTTATTACCATAATTCAATGGAAACCTAGAACAAGTAAAATAAAATATACACATTAATTCTAAATGATGTCAATCTTCATTAAACTATGGTTGCATGTAATAAAAATTAAGAAACATGTTAAAGGAATTGTCATTGCACCAAATGAGTGTCTCTGGACCAAAATGATCGCATTTTAATTATTTGGATGCAATTTAAATTAAGTAACATATTAAACGATTTATCCTTCTATCAAACACGAATGTTCCCTGGATCAGATGTCCTATTTTAATTATGTAATTACTTTATATTTATTTCTAACGGGTGCAGCGGAGCGCACGGGTACGGCTAGTAATAATAATAATAATAATCTTTATTGTCACTGAATGAAAAACTTCACTATAGACATTGTCAAATGTTACAATCTTACTGCAATACATTTCATAGATATACAAAATAAAATTTAATTATTAAAACAATGTAGATATTTATCAAATTACATAATATAAAGTTAAAAGTACTATACTTACTAGATAAAAGACAGTATCAAGTACTAATTGTCATATGTTTAATAACTAGTTAAGAATACTACAACAGAGGTTAATAATGCACTTTAAAAATGCAACATAAGGTAGTGCAATTTGCTCTGTTCATTAATACATTGAAATTTAAATGTAAATTGATTTAACACTAGGTTTCATTTAAAATCTCATTATTAAAAAAAAATTAAGAAACAACAACCATAACATTTAAAAACTGCATTGTTTAAAAATGTATGCCAATTTCAAAAAACTCATTTATTGAGTAAAGTGGGTTTTTAATTAACCAACTGTACGATTTTGTTTTATAACTTTCAACAGGAAGAAGTTGAATGTTTTTTTTTTATCTATACAAAAATTATTTAATTGAAACCTTCTTTTTTTTCTAAGATAATTTACACTTCAAAGATACTGTTGTTAATAATACAAATTTATAAAAGCTTATACAAAAATTTAAAAAACTGTCCCTGGGTACAACAGCTTCTCCTTCTATAGTAACTAGATCATCATCAACTTCTACGAAGTCACTGAAGTCGATGCTGACACTTTCCTGCAACATTCTCTCCTTCTGATACTGAAGTGAAGTCACTACTCTTGATGCTACGTATTTAAATCTCATTGGTGAAGGCTATAAACAACAGCAAGTTTCGTTGGCAAAGAGCGCTACCTACATACAACAAAAATCTTTGCCCAGGACCGGAGAAATAGAATGTTGATTATATTTCCTTCTGCCCACTGGCAAATTCAGGTTATGCTTTGCAGAATCCATCTGCTGTGTAACTTGCACTTCTTTGGTCACGTCTGCTAACTTCATGACATGTATTGTCTCATCAAAATCATCAGCAGTTGGATTCACACAAATAAGAGCATGAATTTGACTCTTTCCTTCGAAGTAGTTTTTGGGAAGATAAGTAAGTTTTGAGTCACGGTAAGGTACTAATTTCTTTGTTCCTTGTAACTGGTTTTCCCGTAGTATTTCTAGACAGGATTTCAGTGTCATTAGAGAGTTGTTGATATTTCCTGACTCCATTAGTCTCTGCCCACAGTTCTTAGTGCGGTTAGATCTCTCACTGCCTGCCAAGTCCACCAAGCAAAGCTGACTTACGTGAATAATTTGTTTATCTTGAATCGGAAACTCTCCATATCGATCCAATGGGGGGGCCTGAACGAGATGAATGGTAAAGACTGCATGTCCGCGACTAGAGCCAGAATTGAGTAAGGTAACTGCAACGCGCTTCCTGCGCATGCCACTGTATAACACCTCACATGCTTCCTTACTAGACTTCACTTCAACCTCCACCACTCCGTGGACGTACATGTTGTGAGCACTATCCTCCCGAACTATTTTTGCCTTTAGGTTTCTAGATCTGCCTGCATCATCTATGTTACTATCCAACAAGTCATAGACGGTATTCTTGTAAATTTCTATGTAACTGACAAAAACTGCGTAACTGTTGTCTTCATCCACATCTTCGAGTTGTATGTATTCTGGAATATTCTTGAATTCATCTATATCATCCTTCTTCTTCGGAGTTTTTTGTGATCTGGCAGATTTCAAATATGTTTGTAACTCACGGTGACGGTCCTTCGAGGCGTCTCTATCACTCTGTATCTCAAATCCATTCATTTTGTCAGGCTTGAAAATATATTTATCTGCCTGGAGATGAGTGATATTATTGAATATAACATCAAGTGAACGGGGGATTATACCACTATCCTGAGAATCCCCTGTCATCGTGTAGGTCTTCCCACTTCCAGTAATTCCGTATGCAAACAGAAGACCATTCCTACCGCTGAAGAGATTCTTGATGAGAGGTAGAGCCACTTGTTTGAAAACAGTCTGCTGGCTGTCATCTCCTTTGAACACTTGGCAAAAAGTACAGTGTAATTCCTTGGGTCCTGCTCAGGAACTAGCAGCATTGTGTGATATAAGAGAAACTTCTTTGTCAGATAAAATTCTTAGACAAGAAGTGTAATTTTCATCTTGTGGTGATCTAATTCGACAAAATACTTTCACCACATCTTTCTCTTCTGCTTGTCGGAGATGTTCAACATTTTTCATGTCAGGAGTCTTCCTAATCATTGCTGTCATTACTGGCTTATTACCTGAAGTATTCCACACAACGATTTATTACAGACTCAATGTTTGTAGGGAGCTTATTAAATAATTTGATTCCAATCAACTTATAGTATTTTTTTTTTGTCACACTAAGTCTACAAAGTGGATAATCTAATAATTGCCTATTTCTCGTTGTATGATTGTGTATCTCACTTCTCATATTAAAATCCTGCAAATGTTCTTTCATAAACACTAAAACATCATATGTGTACAGATTCATGACGGTCTGAATACCTGTCTGTAAGAACAGAGGTCTACAGTGTGTTCTCCTAGTTGAAGCTGTCAGTATTCTAATAACTTTCTTTTGAATTAATAAAATGTCTGTAATATCACTAGAATTTCCCCACAAAATAAGTCCATATCTGAATACACTTTGAAAAAAGGCAAAGTATGCATTTCGAACATATTCAAAACTAACAATGTTCATCAATTTTTTTAATAAATAGGTTACAGAAGATAACTTAATGCATACATACCTAATATGTGATTTCCAAGATAGTTGTCTATCTATGAGGAAACCTAACAGTTCAATAATGTGACATATTACACATGATTTTCACTAACGTTAAAGATTGTATAATACTGGAGTATAAAAAAAGTGTTTAAGGAACTGTATTAAATCTTAGCTTTCTTCTTTTTCATCAATATCATGTTTCACCTGCTTGTGTTTCTCTTTTCTCATTTTCTTTGTTATCACACCTTCGAGTAAATGTCTGCCTGTTTCGTGTAGGTCTAGAAAAACTATATTATCATTTCATAAATTGAAGCTGTCGTGTTCTGACAGTGACTGTAAATTGCAGTAGGGGTAAGGAAGAATGATTGATACAGCAGATAGGAATGATTCATTGTGAGCAGATTGGTGTTGCTTTTCTCAGAGCTGTACAAGGAATGGTCATACATCATACACTTTTTCTAAGACTACTTATAAAAATTGCAACAAAAAGTGGTCCCTGACGTGAAAACAGCAGTCCTGTTGTGCACACTCAATACTAGTAATAGTTACTGTAAAATAAAATGAAGAGTGTGTTAACAGAATATTTCTGTCTTATGCGAAATACTGTACGTGGCTGTTCAAACAATATATAATACAACTTAGTGATGATAATTGTATAATGTTCTATGCCCATAATTCATTGTTACAATACTGTACTTACTCACTTACAAATGGCTTTTAAGGAACCCGGAGGTTCTTTGCCGCCCTCACATAAGCCGCCATCGGTCCCTATCCTGTAAGGTAATCCAGTCTCTATCATCATATCCCACCTCTCTCAAATCCATTTTAAACACTACTGTACTATCTTCAGAAATTATATTAAGTCAGCACTCTTAATATGACAGCATAATTTGGCAATAAAATACTTGATACAAATATTGAAATGTGACAGTAAAGTTTACAGGTAAATAGATGGTACTGTTCACTGTTATTATTATTATTATTATTATTATTATTATTATTATTATTATTATTATTATTTCATAAGCCATGTAGGCTCTTCGGTGTTGAACAAACTATGTTGTGCCATTGGATTCTTGTTTTTACAGATGGTTTGGAAAGTGTCATGTCCCAGTCTATGTTGTCCATTCAAAATAGCATTGTTCATGGTAATTTATTTTCAATTTTTAGAGAGAAAATATGTGGTGTTACAAAATGCGTCTTGTAATAATTACATGTTCTACGAAAAACAATATTATTACGTTATTCTTAAATAAATATGACTTGGTTTGTCTATGACACTGTCAAGGGTTTACCTTGAAATTTATCTGCAAGTTCATAATGTCAAGATTATTTCCCTTGTATTGGAATGCGAGAGGTTAGTGAGTGTGAACTGCTATGAATAGCAACAAATTCCTAAAGGAAGTAACAAATATAAATGATACTCGGGAGGAAATTAAACACAGAATAAATATGGGAAATGCCTGTTATTATTCGGTTGAGAAGCTTTTATCATCCAGTCTGCTGTCAAAAAATCTGAAAGTTAGAATTTATAAAACAGTTATATTACCGGTTGTTCTTTATGGTTGTGAAACTTGGACTCTCACTTTGAGAGAGGAACACAGGTTAAGGGTGTTTGAGAATAAGGTGCTTAGGAAAATATTTGGGGCTAAGAGGGATGAAGTTACAGGAGAATGGAGAAAGTTACACAACACAGAACTGCACGCATTGTATTCTTCACCTGACATAATTAGGAACATTAAATCCAGACGTTTGAGATGGACAGGGCATGTAGCACGTATGGGCGAATCCAGAAATGCATATAGAGTGTTAGTTGGGAGGCCGGGGGGAAAAAGACCTTTAGGGAGGCCGAGACGTAGATGGAAAGATAATATTAAAATGGATTTGAGGGAGGTGGGATATGATGATAGAGAATGGATTAATATTGCTCAGGATATGAACCAATGGCGGGCTTATGTGAGGACGGCAATTAACCTACGGGTTCCTTAAAAGCCAGTAAGTAAGTAAGGGGTAGTTCATGTAGTTGTATACATTTCGATTTTGAAGTCCCATGCACAGCTATCCCATGTTTACCGTTATGTAGTAGCCTTGTACAAGGTCTCTTGTTAGACTTTACATCCAAAAGTGCATATCGAATTTTAGCAGAGTTTTCGTGATTAATTAGAGGCGGAATGTGGGAAGACAATAAGATAATCTGATGATCAGTTAATCAGGAGATGGATAATCGAGGTTCTACTGTATTTATACCTTACTGTTTTGCTACACCCTTCAGGTCTTGTTCAATTATTTATAATTAATTTGTTACAGTATTAATAGCATAAGCTGTAAATCTTCGAATTTGAAGAAAATATTTTTATTTTTCATTTTTAAAAATATGATAGAGGATGGTAGGTCTTGTTTGGCAGAAGTGGCAAAGATACAAAGCTGGCCTAGTTGAACGAGAAAGATTTAGACAAACCAAGTTATGTTTATTTCAGAATAATGTAATAATGTTGTTTTTCGTAGAACATGTGTTATTATGAGTTTAGTTCTGTAGAAAATAATTTCTTATGACTGTCATTGTTATTTCAAAACAGATCTACTTTTTTTCACTTGGTAGGGTCTTTCATGTCACACTACGTCAATGATGGCATATGTTTTCAAGTTCATAATTAGTATCTATATGTTTGTATGTCATGATATTTTATATCAATAAGACATATAGTTATATTTGATAACTTCGAGCAGTTTTCTTCTGAATATTGTATTTAAATCACATATCTCATACTTATAAACGCACGAAAGTGATTACTAATTATTCCATTCTCCATTTTAAGCACTGCTGTCAATGATAGTATGAGGATGGGAAAGTTGCGTGTACCAGTTGTTGGCATGGGAGGAATTAATTGTCTCATTGGGAGGAGATGTATCAACTGTGTAATGTTGTAATACATATTCAACTATTGACAACATAATCTTGGTATTCATAGTGTAACCTTGTATTGAAATTCCTGGATCGTAAGTATTGTATAATGTAGTTTCAGGAAAATAGTGGTGAACATTTTAAGAGAGAGCTTGCTATTTTATTGTTTATGTATGCAAACATATGGGATCAAAACTTCATTATTTGGAAATATTCAGTGATTGTTCTGATTATGAGAGCTGTTGTTGCAAGTGACTATCCGTGATAACATTTTTTTGTATTTTATTTCAAAGCAAGGTAAACCGGTCACTACTGTCATCAGTCAGAGTTCGTAAGCTATGTAATATGTATTAATTTGGTTTCGTCTTGTTTGTTATGGGTATAAGTACCATGTTCTGCCTTTTATAACCGTATAACCTTCCCTTTTGATGTATGTTTATAATGTTATTCTAGTGGGTTCTAGCTTCTTGGTATTCATGACTTGTATATGTGTATCATTTTCTACTTTCTCATTATACAAAAGTATTCTGATGCAAAAACTAAATTGATATGTCTTAAAGAATAATAATAATTTATAGCATTGCTGATGTGGTGAAATGGATTTCCGTAATGTGGATGTATAATAATAATAATAATAATAATAATAATACGTTACTGCTTAACCGCAATATGCAGAAAATATAACATAAATTAAACTAATTTTGTTCTCAACAGTGGATGTAATACAGGGTGGTGCAGATAAAAGTAGCCTATGTAAGTATAGAATAAATACAAGAGCAAAGTGCTGAAAAGGACTTACCTTTTAAAAAAGATGCTGAAAGTGGCTCTTTGAACTTTGACAGATGTCCTCAATAACTTCTGGTGTGCAAACTGAAGGAACTCTTTCTCTTTTCACATTTTGCACAGATCCCGTAGCACACACTTTTTAACCAAACCCTGTATTGCTCTCATTTCTTGTTGTCCTCTGTCCGGAAACTTGCCCCTGAAAATTTCGCGAGCTTCCTTAATCGAACCTGTTCTCACATACGCTTCCACAATTTCCACTCGTTCTTGTATCGAGAAAGTCATTTTGCATGACTGATGAAATACTGACAGGAAAAATACCAACAATCGATTATTGCATAAAATTGTCCATTGTAGCTGCTTACTCGTTTCGTTATGATATGATACGATAGAATGGAATTTCAAGCAGTCAAAATATCACATTCACATTCAAACTGGAGGTGAGCTACTTTTATCTGCACCGACCAGTATCAAGAAGTCCACACCTGTGGAGTAACGGTCAGCGTGTCTGGCCGCGAAACCAGGTGGCCCGGGTTCGAATCCCGGTCGGGGCAAGTTATCTGGTTGAGGTTTTTTCCGGGGTTTTCCCTCAGCCCAATACGAGCAAATGCTGGGTAACTTTCGGTGTTGGACCCCGGACTCATTTCACCAGCATTATCACCTTCATATCATTCAGACGCTAAATAACCTAGATGTTGATACAGCATCGTAAAATAACCCAATAAAAGAAAGTATCAAGAATACAGCGTAAATATTATTTTCATAGTGTCGGTATGATGCAAAATATTAGAATTTTGTGTCATGTCATAGATGTAAAAAAAAAAATCAACACTTCAGAGCTACTGTATCTCTTTCAACAGGGAAGCAAGGCAAGGAGAATTATTTATGTTGAATCCATTAGTGAGAGAGATATTCCGCTTTTCTTAGTTTCCCTTATGATAAAACATTAATTGTTTCTATACCTGTGACATGATATAAAAAAACACACACATTCACACATTGGGAGGAGCTTGACATCTTACCAGCATTAAAATAATCTGTTATAATGGACACTTGCCACATTATAAAAAAAATTAATGTAATTTAATAAAAATATGTATTTGTATGAGAGCTGTTCAATAATAATTATGAATAATTTCAAGGGAAAAATTGTTCCAGGGCCGGGTATCGAACCCGGGACCTTTGGTTAAATGCGCCAAGGCTCTACCAACTGAACTACCCAGGAACTCTACCAACACCGACTCAATTTCTCCCTTTATATCCACATACCCCAAAGTGGGCTGACAACCATCAAGTAACCAACATTGAGTGCACACAAGCTCTGTGTGACTTGAATTGTGGTTTTCTGTTAACGAACATTAACGTGTATTATGCAAATCTAGCTTTCAGGTATAGCTAGCTCCCTGTGAATAATTTCAAGGAGAAAATTGTTCCAGAGCCGGGTATTGAAACCCGAGACCTTTGGCTAAACACACCAAGGCTCTACCAACTGAGCTACCCAGGAACTCTACCAGACCCTGACTGAATAAATAATTTTTTTTTGTGAATTACACCTTTATTTATTCTCAAAATGTTATGATTTTCTTAAAATAGTCTACACTGTTGACAATATGGTTGTCCCAGCATTTGTACCATTCTTCAAAGACATGCTGAAATCCATTTTTTAATTGGTTTTCAAAATCGTCTCCACAGCCGTCATCTCACAAAGGTTTTCTTCAACTTTGGAAACAGTTAAAAGTCACATGATTCCAAGTCCAGAGAGGATGAGGTACACATTATAAGTTTGTTCTGGTGCAATACTGCATGACTGCATTTGCATTTTGAGCTACATTATTGTGGTGCAGCATCCAACCTCTTGCATATAGATGCTGCCATTTTTACCAGACATGATCGTTCAAGGTCTTCAGTTACACTTTTGTGGTATTGTCCTGTCACAGTTGCGTGTGCTCGTATAAAATGCTGATAAAGTGATAAACCATTCCTTGGATATAAAAAAAAATGAGATGGTTTTTTTGTAATGATGGGGATTTGCACACAGATATTTGTTGCTTGCTCTCAGGGTCAAAATAATGCAGCCAAGTTTTATTTCCAGTTATGATCATCTTCTTTCTCTAATGTCCTTTTCTTTGAGCTCCACACGAGCTTGTACATAAACCTCTAGTTGTTCAGGGGAAAGCATTCTTGGAACCCACTATGCACTAAAATGAGCCACATGCAGTTTTTATGTTACATGTACCCAGCACTTTTTTTCAGCCGGAACGCGTTCTGGTAAACTTTTTGCCATTACAAATTCCAACGAGATATATTTTATAAGCGAAATTGAAAATTAAAATTACCGCCACTGCCGTTATTGATCCTGAAACTATAGCTCGAAATCGCAAAATTTCTGTTATGCTTAAAATCGATGAGCTCTGTTTGGAACTTATTGTAATATAAGGTATGTAGGCCTAATATTTTTAAACCTACGATTTTGTTGTAAAATGTGATCGAATGATAGAGTTCCGGTAAACTTTTTTCCAGAAAAAAAGCACTGCATGTACCAATATGTGGACTGCACCTATTGAAGTGTTATGGAATCTCTTATCGGCTTTCTTAATGTTATTCATCTTCCCTCAATTTCAGCAGAGCATTAATGTTCATATCCGTAAGAGCTGTGGTTGAAGCCCCAATCTTTTGATGAATATTGATTTTTACCTTTGAACATTTTGTACCATCTGCAAGCAATACTATAGGATAGAACAGATTCGCCACAAGCCTGCTATAACATTTTATACTTCTTAGCAAAAAATTTTTTGAGACACGAGCATATTGTTCTTCACATATCAACTCCATTGTGCTTTAGGCAAAATTAAACATATCTGAACTTCACATCTGTCACAGGTTAAAACCAGAAATAAACTGAGCGATATCATTATTATGTAGTAGTCGAGGTGTTACATTAATAGTTTAACACAACATTTACATTTTAAATTTAAAACTATAAAAAACTATGTATTGTGGGTCCCTATCACCACGGCATGGCGCGTCCTCAGGTTGCGGATAGAGGAGACGGCCTCCAGATAAGGAGGGTAGCTGCGAATATATTGAATAAGCAGTCGTGGACAGCCGATAAGGGGTGGCCCTCCAGCTTGGGGGTTGGGCGAAGGGCTAACAACCCATCACCGTAAAAAAACAGCTTGTTACGAATCCTTCAAATAAGCCTCGGAATGGGACTGATTCTCTGGCACGACCACAGCAAAGGAATAAGGTTTTGAGATTTGGTACATGGAATGTAACTAGTCTTTATAGAACAGGAGGGGTAACATTAATAGCAAAAGAACTAGCTAGATATAGAAAGTTCAGGATAACATAGAGGGTTTGGAGTTGAATGGGTTACATCAGCTTCTTGTCTATGCGGATGACGTGAATATGTTAGGAGAAAATCCACAAACGATTAGGGAAAACACGGAAATTCTACTTGAAGCAAGTAAAGCGATAGGGTTGGAAGTAAATCCCGAAAAGACTAAGTATATGATTATGTCTCGTGACCAGAATATTGTACGAAATGGAAATATAAAAATTGGAGATTTATCCTTCGAAGAGGTGGAAAAATTCAAATATCTTGGAGGAACAGTAACAAATATAAATGACACTCAGGAGGAAATTAAACGCAGAATAAATATGGGAAATGCCTGTTATTATTCGGTTGAAAAGCTTTTGTCATCTAGTCTGCTGTCAAAAAATCTGAAAGTTACAATTTATAAAACAGTTATATTACCAGTTGTTCTATATGATTGTAAAGCTTGGACTCTCACTTTGAGAGAGGAACAGAGATTAAGGGTGTTTGAGAATAAGGTTCTTAGGAAAATATTTGGGGCTAAGAGGGATGAAGTTACAGGAGAATGGAGAAAGTTACACAATGCAGAGCTGCACGCATTGTATTCTTCACCTGACATAATTAGGAACATTAAATCCAGACAGGGCAGGGCATGTAGCACGTATGGGCGAATCCAGAAATGCATATAGAGTGTTGGTTGGGAGGCCGACGGGAAAAAGACCTTTGGGGAGGCCGAGACGTAGATGGGAAGATAATATTAAAATGGATTTGAGGGAGGTGGGATATGATGGTAGAGACTGGATTAATCTTGCTCAGGATAGGGATCAATGGCGGGCTTATGTGAGGGCAGCAATGAACCTCTGGGTTCCTTAAATGCCAATAAGTAAGTAAGTAAGAGTAAAAAAATCATGAACATTCAGCCTGAACAGCCTATGTTCTACATAGTAAAGAACATGTAATTCAGAATGTGTATTGTACATATTTTGAGTAGGGAATGAAAATGAAAAGGTACAAGCAATAATAATAATAATAATAATAATAATAATAATACTGATACTGATACTTTCCAGCCTTAAGTCGGCTAGAAAATAGTTTAAATATTTTGTAATTTTTTATATATATAGGCAGTTCATGCCAGAGAAATGCCCCTAATAATTTCTTGTAAATATTACATGATATAGAAAACTTCTTGATACAAAATCAATGTAAAACTATTAGGCCTATGTAATAAAATGCTACTTTTTAATATTGGGAAACAAGAAAGAGAATGACTTCACTGTTAACTCTTCAGCATTAGATACATACTTTTTAAATAAAGTACCTTAATTTAAAAATATTTTGAACAAAATTCATAGTAAATAGCAAGTTCATTAATGTTTTAGTATAAACTTTTCATTGTGATGACACTTCTGTAGAAACTGGACAACTGAAGTGGACATAAAACATACATTGCTGGGATGGGCAATTTTCAGTTACAATTGCAGAAATTTTAACCTATTCAGTAAATAATTTATCTTTCATTTTAAGCTAAGTACGTTATCTGAAATATACATATATATATATATATATATATATATATATATATATATAAACGGAAATGCGCACAATTTGTGCATATGACTATCAAGAGTTAATATTTCACTACTCAGTTACAATTTCACTTCACAGGTCATGATCCTGTGCAGGTCTCAATTAATGATTGGATAATTTTTTGCATGATATGACGTGGTAGCGGTCACAGGCGAGTTCGCAAAGATAACACACGCATGTCTCGTTCGGATCATGATAAGTTTTCACTTTACACACTTTGTGGTGGTAGCCATGTGTTGCCATAGTGTTCACGAAGTGGCGTAGGTCTTGATTAGTTTCCATCCATGTTCTATTTACCATGGCCTCGGTTGTATAAATTTCGGGCCAAATCTCTGCTTTCTGTCTTCTTATTTTCATTTGCTTTTTCCAGTTCTCTGTAGATGGCAGGCTATACTTGATCCTGAGGTCTTCCATTAGAAAAGTTTCCCTGGCAAGAACATAGACGAGTCGTGAGCAGGTGTATTTTGATACCCCAAGGGCGGTCTTCAGGAATCATGCCTTCACGGCCTCCATGGTTGATAGATCTTTTATTCCTAACTTTTCCCAGATTATTTCTATTCCGTACGTTAGGATGGGTATGATCTTTTATCTGAAATATACAGACACACTAAAACACCCCCTGATCAAATTCTCAACACACAGATCAATTTCAGAACACACACACTATTTGACACCACATTTCAACACTTTTCAACAATCAAACGCACCCACACAACAGGCAGCGAAGTTCGAGGTGATGCCGAGATCTAGTAGGCTCTGAGGATGGTGTGAAGATGCACCGAAACAGCTGTAAGCCACACATGCTTACACAATTAACACGAGTAAGATCGCCATTTAATCAATTATTTATCTATGTCATTTGTTGAAACATTGTTAAATAAATACCGTATATTATATTGTAGATTTATCACTTAATCTTGCTGTCATGATTAAAACTTATAATTTAAAAATAATTGTATGGCATATATGGAATATGCACAGCTGCACAACTCCATGGTTAAATTCCCAGGAGATCCAAAAAGATGAAGCAGTTATGGAAAGGTTTATTTTTAGAGCACTAACATTTTTCTTACATAATTCTATTTGTTACTCTATTATAGACATGTTATTATCGTTTCGGGTTGATTCTAAAAATAATTTTAGATTTGTGGAGCAAGTGAAATATTCTGCATATTAGAGTATGAGTTAAAAATAGCCTAAATATGTTATATTCTTTTATTAAGTGAAATGTTACATTAATGCTTGAATCCTGTTGTATAATGAGAAAGTATATGTAATCACTATTGCACAATTCTTATGCATCTTGTTGGTTTGGTAAATACTGCTTACATCCAGTTCCTGTATGCTTGCATGATTGAATGTTTGCTTATTACATAATATGGCAAAACCTTCTATTCTTCACTAATACTAATATTTACAAAAAAGTATTCAGCACATCTTCATGTTTACTCAACAACTCCTGTTTTAGTTGCTTAAATTATTGTTCTCCGTATTGTTACAAGGAAATCATTCATTGATTGCTTATTTGTCATTATTTATTTAGTACGATAGACATAATGCTACATTACAACTTTCAGAAAATGATAACCATACGTGGCACTTGAAAACATTTGTAACTACTTCCGTAATATGATTTGACGTCAAATAATATGCAGTTCTATCACATTTATATTGAGTAGTGGCATATTATTAATATTAAGATTTTGCGTTTTTTCTGTTGCTTAATTTTTTTGTTATTTCATAACTCGAGTTGAATTGAGAAGATGAAGTTGTGTTACACTTGTATTTATTTACAAATTGTCCAATTAAATTGTTTTAATGTAGAAATATTAAAATAAACAGTAAGTAAAGTTGATGATGATCAGTATCAATTATTAGTCATCATCATGCTTATGGTACGACTTATTCTATATACGAGGCCTGTCTAAAAAGTATCCGACCTTAATTTTTCCCGCGTAAAGTTGTGATTCTAAGGCGGCGCCACTGTGCATGGTGGAAGGAGGAACTGTAATGCGCATGCTTGAATTTTTTCACCGCATTCGCTTGTGCCAGTCACTGGCTGGTGGTCGCCAAGTAAGGTGCTGTTCTAGGTGTTTGTCGGATTTAGTTTTCTCGCAAGATGACTGAACGAATTGAGCAAAGATACTGCATCAAATTTTGTCAAAAGCTTGGTGATTCTCAAAGTCAAACAATTCGTAAGATTCAGCAGGTGTTTGGGGAAGATGCGATGGGTGTAACACAAATTAAGGAGTGGTTCAACCGATTCAAAGATGGCCGCACATCAGCGGAGAGTGAGCAGCGTTGTGGCAGGCCCCAAACTGCTCGGAGTGCAGCTGTTGTTGAGAGGGTGCGAAATTTGGTGATGGCAGATCGTCGTTTGACCGTGCGGGAGATTGCCGAAGAGGTTGGAGTGAGTAAAGATTCTGCACATGCAATTTTGTGTGATGATTTGAACATGAACCGAGTGGCTGCGAAATTCGTGCCCAAGTTGTCCCCGGAACAAAAAGACCTCCGTCGTGACATTGCACAGGACCTTCTGGACACCGCCAACACTGATCCTGGGTTTCTGAACACCGTGATAACTGGAGATGAGTCATGGGTGTACGGGTACGACCCAGGAACAAAAAGACAGTCGTCGCAATGGAAGCATCCCGAGTCTCCAAGGCCGAAGAAAGCGCGGCAGGTGCGAAGCAAAATCAAGGTGATGCTGACTGTTTTCTTTGATGTCCGTGGAATTGTGCATCACGAATACGCACCGGAAGGACAAATGGTGACAAAGGAGTACTATCACGATGTTCTCTGGCGACTCCGTGATGCAGTTCGGCGCAAAAGACCAGACATGTGGACGGCGAACAACTGGCACTTGCATCACGACAACGCCCCCGCACATTCATCCCAATTGATACACACTTTCTTGGCCAAACATGGAATTACAACCATTCACCAACCTCCCTACTCTCCAGACCTGGCTCCTTGCGACTTCTGGTTGTTTCCAAAATTGAAGACACCACTGAAAGGATCCCATTTTGAGAGTAGAGAAGAGATAATGCGGAATGCGACGACGGAGCTGAACACCATTCCAAAAGAAGACTTCCAGAGGTGTTTCCGGCAGTGGAAGGATCGGTGGGCTAAGTGTGTGCAAGCACAAGGGGCCTACTTTGAAGGGGATTAGGGTCCCAACCCCGTCAGGTATTTGAAATATTTTTTCTGGCTAAAGGTCGGATACTTTTTAGACAGACCTCGTACTATATTTATCAATTAAAATTTGACATCAGCGAATTTTACATTGATGACCTCAGGGGGTCCTGAAATATAATAAAATGTTAAACAAACGTGGCAGATAATATAATTAAATAATGGATTTTATATTAATCTTGAATTTATCTTTATCATTTTTAAACTTTATTTGTTATAATTATATTATTTAGTGTTTTAACTGAGAAAAATATAGGTAATAATGTAGAATCTTTAATGAATCCTGATTATGCCTAATATAATATCACATAACTAATTGAGAGGAACCTGCAAATCTTTTAAATATGACCATGTTAATTTTGAGACTCCAGAAATTTAAGAAATTGTTATGACTGAAATAATTATAAACTGAAATGTTTACATTGAATTATAAACAGATTGTACATGAAGGCCCTAAAGTTTTTAAATCCAGAAAAATAGAACATCAGAGTTTATTACCTCTCTCTTAATTTCATATCTTATATCTATCACATTCATATTTATATACAGTCTTTGTAAACTAATATTAGTTTGTAATATTACTTTGTTTTCTGTGTTTCTTGCAGAGAATCCATTTTTTTTTATCTATAAGCAATCCAAGTCTGAGCTGTTGATTGGCTTCTGTCCTTTAATGAACTGACACAATTATATTCTTATGTACTGTATGTTCAGCTCAAATAGATGGTCACAAGTAAAGTATAGACATAGATTGTTAGCAGAAGAAATACTGTATGGAAAACATTAATAATTTGCTATTTAACATTGCTTAATAGGTATTTTTTTTTTATACAGTTCAGGGGTATATAATAATAATAGTTTTATTTTCCCTGGCAGAGTTAAGGCCATCAGGCCTTCTCTTCCACTCAACCAGGATCAAATCACATACAGAAAAATACATACCGGTATACAAATATGAACTTAAAAATAATAATAAACATAATTAAGTAAAAGAGAGAGATTGAATACATATACACAATCAGTATTAACTTTAAAATAACAATAATAAAAATATATATACTAAAAAGAGACTGAATACATAATCACAAACAGGAAAATACATTCTAGTACACAGTATTAACTTAAAAAAAAATAATTAATACATATGAATATAATCTCACAACTAAAGGAATAGTACAATTAGTATGATCAGCACAGCACGTGTTACATTGACACAATGACAATTACCTAGATATAAGTGTTAATGGAAAAATAAAGTAATGACTGTGTAAAATAATAATAATAATAATAATAATAATAATAATAATAATAATAGTAATAAAAAATTATACCTAAAAAACCAATTCTTTGCATTTAAAATATTTCTAAACAACCTAATTTTAAACAACTGAGGACTAAGACTACCCCTGATTTCCAGCGGCAGCGAATTCCATGAGCGGGCCATGGCTATTGAGAAAGAACTTGAGTACAGAGATGTCTGATGACGTGGTATTGATAGCAACAGATTGTGCAGTGAACGTGTATTTCGATTATGATGTGAAGCTAGGAGAGTAAACCGAGAGGCAAGGTAGTTGGGTGTGGAATCATGTATAATCATATATACAGATTCTATAAAAAATTTGTGGATAAGGATCAATAAATCTAAATCAAGTATTAAAACATACTTACGTTTTTATTGTATAGGGAAAGAGTAACACGTTGTTAAACAGTTTCATTAACTGTTTATCTTCAGGGTTTTTGCTTAAAATTTATCCTCGTAATTTTCTGACAAGTAGTTGATCTGATGATTCTCATCTGGTTCCAATTTTCCGATGTAAGGAACTGTACTATTGATGTTGAAGGATAATCTGTTACGCACTTCATATGATGTGCTCTTTGATTTTTGTGGCTGAAATGATTTTTTAAAAATAATTATTTTACTCTTATGTTAAATATACATGATCTTAAATTATACATTTACTTGTATTATAAGAATTAAGTAGGTGTTACATAAATGCATGATATTTTTTACTAATTGAGAATTGACTTTTTGAAGAGAATCCACAGGGCAAAGGAACGGTGTCACTGGGCACATGGGAGCTAGCCGTGGTGATTGCTCTGCCCATTGTCATACTATCCGTCATTGTGACCATCGCGTACAACATCTGGCAGAAGCGTCGGAGGAGCAGACATCAGCTACCTTATCGTTCTGAAGACTCAATTGAAGCACCAGATCATCCTATTCTCGGTGGTGTGTCTTTAAGGGACATGATTGAAATGACCACGAGTGGTTCAGGCTCAGGTAATAAATTATATTGGAGTTCTAACTCCTTAAAGGAAGGTTTCTTCAGACTACTTCCACTATTATTGGAAAAACCTGGTTCACTTTCATGACACTGGTCTGCATTTTGAATCTTTTTTCTGTTGTTTTGCATCTGATATGCGATTCTTGAGGGATTTTTTGTGCTGAATTCGAAAATTATTCCCAATTTCTTCCAACACGTCAGGTTTTCATATAAATAATAAAATTGTGAATAAATGCTAATAAATTAATTACTACCTAGAAATGAAGTTGTAGCTTTGTGAAACGTCAAGAAAATTATTTTCAACAAACATTTTGTGAGAAAAAATTGGTCTACAATTTGCTATTAACCATTAACAATCACATTTATAACCCAGTTGATTGAACAACAAAGTGAAATTCCTAATTTTACATCTTTGTAGGCTTGCCTCTTTTGGTTCAGCGAAGTATCGCAAGACAAATTCAGCTTGTAGAGATTATTGGCAAAGGAAGGTTTGGAGAAGTATGGAGAGGACGGTGGCGTGGAGAAAATGTGGCAGTGAAGATATTCTCATCTAGAGAAGAACGGTCCTGGTTTAGAGAGGCAGAAATATATCAGACTGTGATGCTGCGGCATGATAACATTCTTGGATTTATTGCAGCTGATAACAAAGGTGAGTCAATCTTCAGAATTTGGAGACTCTGATTACATATATTGCACTTTTTCTTCATCATCCCAGGCAGATAACTGAGAGTTCGCTTTTAGCC